>NC_067236.1:30933325-31601242 GCF_019924925.1 Ctenopharyngodon idella
TATGGGATTGTTTTAAATATTGTTTGAAAATACAAATATGAAATGTTGGGGGGAAATTATACTTTTAAAAATGAAACAGTAGTAGGTGGCGGCAAGTAACCGTCTTAATGAGTGGGTCATTGATTCATTCATTCAAACGATTCATTCAAATGGCTGATTCATTCAAGAATGAGGCAGTTGTTTATGAATGGGTCATTGAATCTTTGACTCAACCGATTCGTTCAAAACGCTGAATCATTCAGTAATGAAAACAAGGCTGAGTGTTGCGCTTTGGTTCTGCTGTGATCTTTGTTTGAAACTATTTTCGCTGATAAAATAGAACAAAAACAGTCAACGTTCCTTCTAAAATGTAAGTGGCTTAATAATAACTACTTGTTAATTGAACTGTTGTATGAAATCAGTGTCACGTTTTTAATCGTGATGGTAGCCTATTTAGGAAAACAGCATTCTTGGTCATGTGGTTTTGCTTACCAGTATGAAGTTATAAAAACTCTACATTTTGAATTTTTACCGCAGTATGTTTATCAGTTTTTTTTGTGTGAACTTTGCTCATGTTTCCATTTCTCCTCGAGATGGTGCGCGAGCCTCAACAGCGCAACCTTGTTATCATCAGTACATTATACAGCCTATTATTATCCAGTATCAATCCCCACTAACACTAAATGTAATAAAATCAGTCATACTCATGTTTTGGTGATTCCCAAGTTGCTGTTTTTTTTTTTTGTTTTGTTTTTTTTGAGTATTGATGTTTTAATCAGGTCCTTGTCCGGTCGGGAAAGTAAAATTCGAGCCCTGACATTATAAAAGCACTAAAATCCTGATTTATAATCGAGACATTGTCTGACAAAATCACCATACACATAAGATAGACATTTGCAGTGATTTTGGCTATATGTACACGTAAAACCGTTGTGTGTCACATGAGCGTGGCCGCGATAGAGATGATAATCAAAACCAAACAGATGTTTTGTTCGTTTTTGGCAGAGTATCCGAGGCATGAGCTGTACAGTCTCCGCCCTCTTCTGGAAAGTGGGGTGGGGACCAGGAGCTCATTTGCATTTAAAGATAAATGCACGAAAACAGCATGTTTTTCCTTTCACTCAAAAATGGCCATTTACAACATGGTATAATAAATGATCTGTGGGGTATTTTGAGCTGAAACTTCACAGACACATTCTAGGGACACCTGAGACTTATATTACATCTTGTGAAAAGGGGCATAATAGGTGCCCTTTAAGTGGCATAATAGGTGCCACTGATCTTTCTTATTAGTATTATTACTACTTACTAACAAGTCTGACTAGTGCTGGCTAGAATAAATATATGGTTAATCAAACCGTACTTTTTACTTTTTATACTTAAGAACATTAAAAAAAAAAAGTACTTTTGTACTTTAACTCAAGTAAACTCGAAAATGAGTACTTATTTTAATAGGGTATCTGTACTTTTACTCAAGTACTTGACTTAAACTTTTAAACTTTTCCAAATTTTGTTCATCTTGTGCGTCATCTTGACAAGCATGCTGGCAGAAACCACCAATGGCTTCCGGTTGCTTAGTCGCTACAAAACGCTGTCATTTTGAACGCCCTTTCAGAGAGTACCAGAAAGCTTCTGAAGGTCTTTTAAACTTCCTTGTGGTGTGATTATCAGCTGTGAAGATCACTTACTTGCCTGACAGACAGGAAAACACAAACACCTCATAACAGAGTTTTGTCAATCTGTGCAAACTTTTCTCATTGATAAAGTTAGCTGCGTGTTTCAGAACTCTGAGAAAAGTGAGGCCTCCATATGGTTTTCATTGTATGAACCTGCCACTATTAACATAATAGGAGGAAATCTCCATTTTTTGTGCACTAACAGTGGCTCCATTGTTGTGTCTCCGTGACATGTGGGTATTTTTCTGTTAGGAGCTGTTGTTGTCTTTGGTTCTGAGCTGCAAAGAGACATAATGGAACAAAAAATCTTGACAGCTGTTTTTCTTTTTGGGCAGTAAGAGGTCAAAACTGACAGTGCCATACCATCTGTGTGTAATTTCAAATTTCATCATGGTGTAAATTTGATATGTATGCAACATTTATCTGGCAATGACACAGGCCACAGAAAAGATGACTTCACGTGCATTGCAAACCATGACAACAAATTTAAAGGAAAAACAATTAAACAAGCTGTATGCTTAGTCAGTATCTGAAGGTAGGAAAACATCAAAACAAGTCTGAATCCAAACTTCATGTAACATCCTGTCTACTTAGATGTCTTAATTTGATCAGTTTTTAAGGGCAGCATAGATATCCTTTATTGCCTATGAAATCTCATAATTGCACACGGTTCTGAATTGGTTGCAATTAGACGTGCCGGTGTAATGTGATATATCACGATAATGAACATGCACGATATTGTTATCGTGGGCACTTAAAAATACAGTGCATAATTATTTATTATAAATTATTGCACATTCACCCTGTAACAGCAGATGGTGCTGTTGGAGCAGCAGAAATGCAACCGTTACCCTGGTAACCCTGTAAACAAAGCAGCTGCACTGCTTTCTGTTTCTGAACAGTATTTAAATGTTTCAAACAAACAGTCATTCAGATTTTTGTATTCGCAACTGTGTTTATCGCAGCACCAAATACTTAATACTTAAAGACTTAATAGGCTATTTATTTTCAAACATTTTTATATTTTAATCTGGACTACAACATGCCCTGGCCTAGATATTGATTGAAAATGTTCTGATTCTTTATTAATGTTCGGTAACACTTTATAATAAGGCTACATTAGTTAACATTATGTTAACTAACAAATTAACTAAACTGACAATGAAAAATACTTTTAAAGCATTTATTAATCTTAGTTAATGTTAATTTCAACATTTAATAATACATTATTAAAATCAAAAGCAGTAGCTGTATTATTTAATGGACTTGAGCTAACATGATCTAACAATATATAAAGGCTTTATGCTGTTGTTGCAACTTACAATTCTATTTAGACAAGAAAATTCTACATGGCATTACATGTTCACTTGAGTATCTCTAAAAGCTTGGAATTGGATACTATGTGAAAGAGAAAAATGGCCCAAAATTATGACATTATTTTGCTAAAGCATTTTTCGCTTATTTAGCTTAAAGCAGTGTCCATAAATGAGGGTTTGTGAAGGAATTGCAGGGAGTTTGTGAGTTGATCAAAAGCTAATAATGAATTAATGAATTAATGTATTGTAATAATAGTAATATATTTGTTTAATTAGAGTTAAAATTATTATTATTATTATTATTAATTATAATTTTTCTTATTTTTTGTCATTGTTGCTATTGTTAAAATTATTAAATATTACCTTAAAATCTCAGGGAGTACTTCAAGAAAATATTATATTTCAAGAGTTCGGCAGACAAAAAAGATTGGGAACCCCTGGCCTAAATCATGTATCTCAAATAATATCATATTCCAAAACCAGTGATCCGCTTAGCTGGCCATTAGTGCATGGCAGTGTTAATTTTGACCGCAAATTTTGATTTAGTTTTAGTCATAGTCTTTTGACTAAAATGCCATTTAGTTTTAGTCATATTTTAGTCATCAGAAATTCTTTTAGTTTTAGTCGACTAGGGAGATAAAATATGCATTCTTACAACCGTCTAAAACATACCACCATATAAACATTGTGTAGTAAACATTGTCATAATTCATCAACATTAACTTATAAGCAATCGCTTGGCATAAATGTGCGTTATTCATTAATTGCGAAGCAGTCTGAAATGCAGCTGGGCAAGCCTGTAGAGCGCGCAACAGCGCCGCTTTTCCCGCGGTTAGATCAGCACGTTACACTTCAAATGTGCGCATCTTCCACACAGGACAGCAGTCCTGACTGGATATCTTCCCAAATCGTCCCTCTCTATCATTTTCATCTCGTTTTTATCCATTGACAAAAATTAGAGTAGATTTTAGTCATAGCCATTCAAAACACATTTTTATTTAGTCATCATCTCGTTTTCATCCGTGAAAAAATGTATTTAATTTACACTTTATTTAAATTAACACTGGTGCATGGCACCCACTGAAGTTCTGCTATATATGGTGCCTTAGAGGCTGTTTCTGGTTCAAAACCCAGTGTGTCAAAGTTCACAAAAGGTCCTATATGTATGCTGGATACAATGACAAATCATTTCATCAGAGCACCTTTCAGATGGGTTTGGACTTGAGATTCCTCTGGAGAACATCCAGAGGAAAAAGTTGATCATACTTTCCATCCTGTAACCGGCCATGACTTGAAGGGTTGAGCTTTGCTGAATTTTTGACACATTCTGGAGGATCATTGTACTTGAATAGTCTCAGACTTCTATTACTGACATCAGGACAGAAAAGAACAAATGCATGGCAGTAGAAGCTTAATTTTAGGGATGTGCACAATGGCATCATAAAAACAATTATGGCTGTCAGAGCCAATGGACTCGTGGGCAGTGCTTCAATATGTAGCGCGGTTGTGCTTTGGACGACCTGAGTTTGAGTCCTAGATTGGGGACCTTTCCTGATCCTGTCCCCCCCTCTCTCCCACTTTGCTTCCTGTTAGTTCTCTATACTATCCTTTCTCAACAAAAGCAACTCATGACTCAAAACTACCGACTTCTGTACCAAGTCTGTACTGAAATTTTTAAAATATGATGATACCAGCATTTCCCTCTAGCATTTTGAGCGCTGTTGAGCAGATTCTTAAACACCTCTGATTGGCCATTGTGTTCACATGCTCAACATATATGTCTCTGATTGGCCGTTGTGTTCACATACTCGACAGATATGTCTGTGATTGGCTCCAATGATCAATGCTTCAAAAACATGTTGTAAATAGACATCTTTGATGCTCTCCACCGAGCGCTTACACAGATACACAGGGGAGCATTTGAAAGTAGACGTCTATCAGCAGACCACTCCCACTTTCAAAATGCTTTCAAACAGTTCTGTGTTCTTTGAAACATTCCCATGAGTTGATCATTGTAGCCAAACACAGACAGTCTGTTGAGCTCGTGAACACAATGGCCAATCAGAGGTGTTTACAAATCCGCTCAACAGCATTCAAATTGCTAGAGGGAAATGCTGGTATTGTCACATTTTTAAAATTTCCACACCGACTTGGTACCGAAGTCGGTACTTTTGACAACACTATTCATGACTAATGGTCGACCAATATATCGTCAAGGAAGATATATCTGTCAATATTTGACTTTTTTTGCTGGACTTTTATTTTGACAGCGATGAGAACACCAGCAGATGAGCTCAATTAGCCAGCTTTATTAGTAGCTTTATTAGTTTCTTCATTATAGGTTGCATCACTTCCGGTTCAAGTCTTTTGTATGTGCTTTGCTAAACATAGACCCGTTAAACTCTAGATACCTTCAAAGGAGAGAGCAAAGATGAGCATAACATATTGATTTCTAAAAGTGTTTTTTTTCTTCTTCTTCTTCTTCTTCTTCTTCTCGCTAACATTTAGATAATTAAATTGAATAAAGCACTGCTGTTAACACTTTCTCTGACAAGCGGATGCAATGAGCTTTCTTGTATGTTCATGTGATATTCTGCATAAAGCCTATTAAACAAAGTAAGTAAACGGTTTACAAAAGTATTATTTATTTATAGTATTATAAATAAATAATACTAAAAATAAATAGTTCTATAGTATATTTATAGTATTATAATGATTGCTTTTCCATTTTTTCTTTTTGTAATAGAAAGGCTAATGCTGTAACACTTTCTCACCTACCTTTAGCATTCAGCAAATACGCATTTGTATAATTTAATGGCCCGGTTTCACAGAAAAGGCTTAGATAAAGCCAGGATTAGGCCATAGTTCAATTAGGACATTTAAGTAGCCTTTATAAACGTGCCTTATTTATAAAAAAAAAAAACAAAAAAAAAAAACCATTATCAGTGTGCATCTTGAGGCAAAAATACTTTAAGATATGTCAGTGCAAGTTACTTTCAGTTAAAACAGCTCAAACATGCATTTTAGTCTGAGACTAGGCTTAAGCCTTGTCTGTGAAACCGGGGGAATAAGTCTTTGAATATCTAATAAACATTTAACATCTAATAAACATTCTCAAAACTGGAGAAGTTTTGTAACTCATATTTCTAACAATTTCTTCATTGTGAAAAATATTATAATAGTATTACAGAAACAAGAAATTGCCATCTAAAGTATAAATCTGTTTTTGTTTTTTTACAGATTTATTTTTTATCAAGTTCAAAACTTTTTTCTTTATAATTCATTATTAAATGATTTATTTCTAATTTAGTAAATATTAAGTAAAATAAACATACATTTCAGCAATTATTATGCATTTGTTTTTACTATATTAAAATAAAATAGTGATTTTATATATATATATATATATATATATATATATATATGCTTTACATTGGCCACTCTGCTCCCTAAGATATTGGCATCGGCCATCAAAAATTTAATATCGGTAGACCACTACTAACTAAAAATTATTCTTAAAATACATATCTGCATGCGTGTTGCTGGGGTGGTGGTGCAAATAATGAAAGTAATAATAATAAATATAAATCTCCTAGTTATGCCTAGGATTCACTTGCTAGTACGAAACACAAGCATATAAAGTTGCATTTCACTCCATCTATACATCCACATCATGCAACACACATGACTAAACATACAGACTCCAATGTCCCACTGGGACCTACACACACACACATACACACACGGACCAGCCATCGCCTCTGACTCTTCTACCGCAACATCGGGTGAGAACAACTGAAAGTGAAAGCACAGATGGAGATTTCGAGTGGTAGCAAATACAAATGAGAACCACAGTCCTGATTTTCTGTATTTATGCATTTTTATTCTAAATCTCATCAGATTTTCAACCAGAACCACTGAATGCACAAGTAACCCTTCATATTTCAAGAATGTGTTAAAGAAAGCTATAAAACACCCAGTGCCACCATGTGAAGTAAGTCTTTAACTGGCTGCACCACTTTCAGAAGCAAAAACTGCAACCAAACACTTCCTGTAATGTTGGCTCCCTCCTCCTTGCAAAACTGCTTCAGCTCATGTGACATCTGCAGGCTTCCAAGCATGAACTCCATGTTTCAGCCTCAACCCTGGCCTTTCTAAAATGTTACTTTTTGCTGTTGTTCAACCATTCTGAGATTTGCTTGCATGTTTTGGATTATTATTTTGCTGCATGTCCCACCTGTGCTTCAGTTCAAGGACAGATGACTGAACATTCTTCAGAGAATTCTGATTCAGAGAAGATTCCTTCAATAGGCGCTTTCACGCACAGACATTTCCAGAAAATTAACTGCACTTTATGGTTATAGATCATGTATGAACAAAAAAACGAATAAAAAAAATGATAAATCAGCTCTTGTAATTTCACAGGATGATGTTATTGGTAAAGCGTACAATGTCGTAAGATTAGTGGTTCCAGAATGTACAAGCTTAGGACACCCTGGACACCAGATGCAGTCGGTGCATCGAAATTAATTCAATCTTATTATAATCAATGTCTAAACTGGAAGTACCCATGCAGTGTAAACGTAGCAGCTGTTGATGGACGTTTTCATTTCTGACACACTGCAGTGCAGAGCTACTCCAGTCCATTTCAACTCCCTGTCTGTCTAAAATAAGATGATTTTATTCATAAAAATCGGACACATGCTAAAACTAAAAGAACTTTTCATTCTTTTCTTTTTTGATTTTCTTTTTTTGAAAGGGTAGGGGTGTAAGAAAATTTCGATTAACGTGAATATCGCGTTATGTTTAGGGATACTGTATTGATTCTTAAAAACACTGTATCAATATTTATTTATTTGTTTACATACAAGATTCGTGTCAGTGACAGGGCTCCAGGCTAACTTTTTTTACTAGGAGCCCTGTAGTCCCTTACTGAAAATTTTAGGAGCACAAGCAGAAAATTTAGAGGCACACCTTAAATCAACCTGCAACGCAGTTATTCACATTTCCCCCCATTTTTACTGTATTACTGACAAATGCCTTGGTAATAAACAGACTTAACTTACAGAAATTACAATGTGCAGTTTTATTTTAAGTTTGCATAGCTCCAGATTAACATTTGAGGGCCGAATAATCATTCATAATGTCTAAATAATAATTCAAAAGCAAAACAATTGAAAATATATATTAGGGACTGGAAATGGCAGCCACCTACTGGTTACAATTGTAATTTAAAGTCTTTTTTATTTTTTAAAAAAGTGTAAGTTTTCCTACATGTTGAAACTTTTAGTTTTATAAATGGGGGTTATCTTTGAAGGATGAACGAATAATGTTTTGGTCATCACATTAAAAATATTTGAATATGATAATATTAAAGTTTTGAAGTGCTGGAAAAAGATGTGTAAAGTACTTGAAATCATTTTACTATTCCTGCTAAACTTCCATGGTTACAGTTAGTGTTACTACATTAAATCCATGGCGAATGTTGTTAATTTGTGGACTGAAAGCCCTCTACAACTTGTTCATTCATGGCACAACATTTCTCCTGGTTTTCACGTCAGCGCTGTTGGATCCAATATCTATGGTTAATAATGGAGAACTCTGCTTCTCACTAGATCTTGCAGCGATGTTATTAATTCTGTGGCGAATTCAAATGCTTTCTTTACTGGATCTCCCAGCGCTGTGCAGTAACAGTGTAGCGTGATCAAGATTGGCTCGTGAGCAGCTAGCGGCTCGCGCTGCACTGACATTGGTCCAAACTGATAAATGGCCCGTGAAGCACAAATTAGTAGAGCAGTTTCGTTCTGCTTTCATTATGTTTGCCATTAGATGTTGGGCAACGTTATGGTGGTCGCAACAGCGCGAGTGCTAACAAAATTTGGATCGCACCGGCAGGAAAAATGGTCGCAAAATGCGACCATTTAGTCGCAGTCTGGAGCCCTGCAGTGGCTTTGTTTAGGGTTTAAACCTGACCGCTAGATTACAGTGTTATCTCAGAATGTAAACTGTGATGCGGAGAATCTGAGAGCTCACTTAACATCTCTTCCTAAAAAATACATCGCCTTTTTTACAGTATCGCAAAATATCAATTTATACTATGGGGCTATTGAATGCTTGAATCGGACTGGTTTACAAACTTTCTAAGGTGTGCAATTATTTTCGGGGAAACGCACGGCTAAAGTAGTTCCAGGCAGGTGTTGACCACATTACAGTTCCATATCACTTCGCCAAATCAAAGGTCCTTACAGCCTACGACAGTAAAAGAACCAAAACCCACAATGACACTGACCAAGCAAATAAATATAGTAAACAATAGGATAAAAACGACAAATTATTGTCAAATTATTGTTTTTATTATGTCCTGAAAGCACATACTCTCTTTCTCCCGCTCTCTCCCACTCAAACGCACACACATACAGTACGGACACATGCTAGTGCAGAAACGTGTTATTAGTAAAATAGTTTAACAACTTAAAAGCTACATGACATTTATCACCAGCAAGGTAATAACGCCTTTGTTGGAGCAAATGAACTTACAGTTTCGCTAATAGTAGAGACGCTGCTGCCGAACACTGTTGAGAGACGCACACTAATTCACAGGTGATTCACACGCACTTAATCTCTCTCTCTAATAACTGCATTAATAACTGCATTAGTCTGCTATCAATGGCTCAAGCCTCCGTTTAGATTAGATGTGTAAGAAATTAGTCCTACACAGAAGAGCGTTTTAAGGACAAAAACCTGACAAATGTCTTGAAATACAACATCTGAAAATTTTAAGGTGTGGTAACCGTAGTATAAGCGGAGTAATTGACTAATTGATTAATTAGAAAATAATGCACACCCGAGGTGTAACGGCCACTCCGCTTTACGTCTGAAAGATGCAAGCCTCTGAATTGGGACAGATTTAATATCTCTTCACTTTTGAAACCTTTCATATTATAATAGTTTTGCATACTGGAAGATTATTATTAACTTAGTTTGTTCTGTCAGGTCATTAATTTAAACTGTTTTATCTTGTTGCCCCGCTAAAAAGCTATGCAATGCATTTTAAATAAATGTCTTTTAATTCTACAGTATTTTACAATACAAATATATTTTATAAGAATACAAATACTAAACTTTTTATTAACATTGTACTATATTTAAGCACTACACTTCTGTTCACATTCACTAAATTACAAAATTAAAAACAGGAACTCATTAAAGGGTACAGCTGCAAGGTTTTGACAAAAATCGTTATTGTTAGTTAATGCTTTAGACATTGTAATAATGATTACATAAAAATAATGTTTTTGTGTTCTGGGAAATGGCAAGTCATTCTGGCTACAAAGTCAAAACAATCTAAGAACTGTTTATGAATTAGTTTATCGCTTTTTACACAATTGAAAATCAAGATTTCACAATGTGTATTTTTAGTAGCATGAAAAACTCTGGTGTTTTCAGTGTGTTCTAAATGCATCTGATTGGCCAATGCAGTCATGAGCTCAATAGAAATGTGTGTGATTGGTTAGAATGCTCAATGCTGCAAAACGCATAAAAAGAAATCTAAAGAGATCTAAAAGTAATGCCACAATCCACCCTTTTCATTTTCACATTTTACTTCAATCACAACAGCAGTCATTGATCTAGTTTAATTGTGCAAGGGCATTTTCCCCTTAATTTTAATGTGGGTATTTTTGTTAATTTTGGTGGTATTTTTGCCCAGCTATATTCCGACTTTGCTTTACATGAATTATTTGCAATAATCAGACTACGGGTGTGCATGTAAATGGAGACATTTTAACTCTATAATTACAAAGGAAAGTCAAAAGATCACATTTACTTAATTCCACTGAAGTGCACAAGATGCCCTTTGGAACATTCTCACATCACGCTGGCATAACATGAATCATCAGCTTCTGTAACTTGTGGAGTCCATGCCAGCTTGAGTGCACGCTGTTATTAATGCAAAAAGGGGACATGCCCAATACTAAAAAATACTGAAATTCATTAACCATTTTAATGTGGATGTTTCCAGGAACTGTATAACAGTCTGGCCAGTAGACGAAATATGGTTTCTTCCATAGGAGGTTGCAGATGTGTGCTTGCTATATGGGCCAGTGGGGTTGGGCTGGGGGAAATTTATTTCCTGCCCATTTTGCAGTTAGTTTTGGCCAGTGGGAACACGGCATACTCCAATTTCCAAGTGCACCCTCTATTTAACTATTTTTCTTCTTTTCTCTGACTCCCTATTTGAGTTCTTTTGCAGTCCATGTCCAGGTCTCGGTCACCATGGTAACGCTGTAATATTGTCAACTAACCTCCAATGAACTTGTGAGAGTATAACGATTAAGTGACTCAAAAAAACACAAGACAGATTTCCCCCTTTTTCTGTCAGCTGCTGGTGTGATATATCTGCAAGAATTTTCCATGGAAATTAAAATGACCAGATGTGTTTAAAACTATTAGACTAAGAACCAAATAAACACTCTGCACTAGTTTAGTACGCAAACACTTAAAAACTAATCATTTTACATACAAAGACGTTTAGCCAAGTCAACTTGAAACAGCATGGCAACTACATGAATTCACAAATTTGTATGAATTTTATTTTTGTAATGCGATGTATTTACGAGTGAATCAAAAATTTATAGCAGGAAAAAGTAGGCTGGGAATTAATTGTGAAAAGACAACGTTCCCCTCCAGAAACAGCCCAGAACGTTCCCCTCCAGAAACACCCACTTTTTTACTGGGGAACAGAAACTTAACGTCAAGTTTATTTCTTCTTCAAAATCTATCATTATTTGCTCTCATTGCCATAGGTTTTACTACATTAACGCAGGCAATCACTGACTGAGTTATAAGGATAGTTCACCCAAAATGAAAATTCTCACCCTCACGTCGTTCCAAACCCATAAGACTTTGGTTAATCTCCGAAACACAAATTAAGATATTTTTTAATAAAACCTGAGATGTTCCTGTCCCTCCACTGAAAGTCCAGCCAAAACTGAGAAGATCAAAAAGCCTGCATTAAATCTGTTTATCATATAAAGCATAGCACCATATTTCTTCATATGACATGGATTAAACCGCTTGATTCACATGGATTTGTTTACGACCTTTACAACATTTTATGACCTTTTTGGATCTTCTAAGTTCCTCTTCTGTTTCATAACAATATCTGAAAGATTAACCAAAGTGTTATGTGTTTGGAACTACATGAGGGTGAGTAAATGATGACAGAATTCATTTTTGGGTGACCTATCCCTTTTACAATCCAAAATTTTAGAAAGGCTACATTGCCAACATGAGTCTTCTCTCCGTTTAACAATTTATGAAAGGAGAGGGAGAAATACCAGTAGACACGATAAACCAAAACCAATGGAAATTTGACTATTGCTAGAAATTTTGGATTATCCTCTCTATTGTTTTAGTTTTTATTAATAACTTTTCCCTTAAACTAGTTAGCCTTGTATTAGTATTTACTGATATCGAAATATTGGTATTAAGAATTGTGAAATTTCACTAGTATATAAAATTTTGGTATCATAAGATAATCTCTATTAAATATAAATACAAAGTTCTGTCATGAAACTCTAGATGGCACAGGCTGATAGGTCCTTAACTCAATCTGCTCGCAATCACATCATTCTCTATAGGGCACAGCTGATTGGTTCCTGCTCTATCAGTAGCCAGAGAGCTCACTGGTCAACCTTCAAATACTTGGTCAGCATTTGCTGTAGCAGTTGCAGCACGCTTTCAGAAACCCTCCACCTTCCCCAGCTCCACCTGTATAGATCTGCTACAGATCGAGTAATTCATGTATGCTATATTGTACAACAGCAGCAGCAGCAGCATGTCTTACTTGCTCACAGCAGCATGTCGTGTATGTATTGGCAGTAGCAAGTCCTGTACTTGCACTTCAGCAGCAGCATTAACCAACAGCAGAAGCAATAACAGCAGCAGCAGTGTAGCAGATCTATTCCGCCAAGACCAAGCATATTGTCATATCCATTACCATGCCAAACACTCTGAAAGTTGTCATGACAGAACTATATTGTGATATGTATAATTATCATAAAAAGACAACCCCCCCCCTCCTTTTTCAAGATGTACCTTTTGGAAAATGGTTTTTCGAAGACCAAATCTTGCTTCCCACACATAGGCCACGTACACACTGTAAGTTTCAGGAGTGAGAACCGCATTTAAATGCGGGAGTGAATCCCCTAAATTATCGTTACATGTGTGTACGGAACACGACTCACTCTCGGAAATGCGATGATTGACAGCTTGGAAACCATAGCGACGTTCTGGCGTCTCTCGTGTTTGGTATCCGTTATTGTGACCAAAGTAATATTACAGTGACAAAACAATTTTCAGCAATTTAACTAAACACACTAACACAGCCGACGGAGGCGTCGTGTTTTGTTTATGCGTGTACAGCCTGTTTCACACAGCACGCTCTTTGTGTGTTGCCATGATCACGTTAAGCGTTTTTGGGCTTGTTGTTTAAGCTCGTCTCATAAAGCGAACAGGTTTATTGAGTTATTAAAGTGAGCAGACATTAATCGCGATATTTTGGTCTTATTTTCAGCATAAAGCATTTGGATTTATTTCGGTTTATTATGGGCTTATTCTTGTTCGTTGATTTTTCTAGCAACTCGAATGAGTCAAGGCTCGTGCTTTCCCTGTGATTCACCGCCCAGGTAAATTAACGGGTGCCCAAGTATATTTGGAGACACATTTATGCTTTTATTATTTTTATCCTCTTATACTTTTGTATCCGCCCAAGATAATTAAACTATCCGCGATCGATTAACTAGTGGAAAATCTCCCCTCGCCCTACGCTTTTCATACCTGCTCGTTATGTGTGCATCAGAACTGTTTACTCCCGCTGAAATTACCACGTGCGCTGCAGAGACGCGGTGGATATTTCACAAAGAGCGCTGCATGTTGCAAAGTCACAAAGCGGCACTGTTGCGTGTTCTACAGGCTTGCGCAACAGCGCTTCAGACTTCTTCAGAGTGATTCCCAATCAATGAAAAGTGCAGATTTATGCCAAGCGATTGCTAATGAACTCAAGTTGATGAATTATGACAATGTCTACTTTATGGCCTTTATATAATATGTTTTAGACGGTTGTAGGAATCTCAAGGATCAACCTGCAATTGTGTAGACATTTCAAAATAAGAGTCCCGGTGTATTTCGGGCTTGTTTATAATTAAAAGTCACACGCTAAGTTTTTTTTTTCCTTCTTCTAGGCATTATTGGTATTTTGAATA
Organism: Ctenopharyngodon idella; assembly: GCF_019924925.1. Lineage (NCBI taxonomy): Eukaryota > Metazoa > Chordata > Actinopteri > Cypriniformes > Xenocyprididae > Ctenopharyngodon > Ctenopharyngodon idella. The sequence goes on from NC_067236.1 coordinate 30,947,561, forward strand.
CACAATAAATTGTATTTAATTTGATTTCCATTTAATTCATAGTAAATTATTGTAGTCTCCCCCACAGGAAGAAAAGACTAAGAACTTTATTTGACAAGTATATTATTCATTATATAAATTTTACAAGTAAAATCTGTGTCCCATTCACTGAGACACGTTATGACATAGCAAGGAGAACATAGGAAAAGGAGAACCATTTAAATGCTGTAATTTTGCATAATTTACAATGCATAATAATGCATAATAGTATTAGTATGTAATTAAATGTAATAGTATGCTATGTAATTAAAATTAATTTCAATAAATAAAAATACTGTTAAAAATCACATTATTTGTTGTTTGTCACATGCAGTACACCATTTCTGTGCCGTGGGTAATAGGAGGATTTTTCACCCAGCTACCACCGCAAGTATATTTCAAACCTGTGGGAAGCACTGTATTGCATATTTTTCATTTTCATTTTTGTATTGAAAGTATGATAAATACTGGTAAAATGTACCAACGATCACATTTAAAAATAAACACTTTTTGGCATACCATAAAAATAACCTGTTGCCCATCTGAATTATATAACAATTGGGCTATCATCTCAGTGAAAAGTGAAAACTATGTAGCCTCCCAAAATTTCATTAACAGTAGAAGTGAAATCTTATTGTATTTTTGAAATCTTGTGTGCAAACGTGACAGTCACGTGGCTCTTATACGGTAAGCTTTTCTTTCTTTTTGCAAACACAATTTTCTAACGTTACACTCTGACACACCAAATTTCTTGGTACACTCGTTTTATGCATATTTGGCACCAGCTATTGTTGTGGGTGTATTATTAACATGTAAAAGTCTAGACCCTGAATATAAGACAAACCCTTTTTTTCAGATGTATTTCTAAGAAAAAAACATTGTCTTATATTTGGAACAATACGATTTTGGTCATATTACACACCCCTAATAAAACATGGTTTTACTCATCTACTAGTGAACAAGCTCATGAATATTACTGACCAACATCAAACTACACACAGACCCACTATCCTACTTTCATGAATGACATCCACATTTGAGCAAACCCTGTTTCCAGATGTCCCGATATTCCAAAGACAGGTTTCATTGTCTTTTGAGAGATAGAGAAAACTTTTTTTTTTTTTTTCAAAAGAACTTGCCAAAAAGTCTGCACATTTTCTTTCACTGAGTTCGCTTTATCATTCTCTGATATGAGAAGAGGACCTGTTAAGTTCTGAACTGTGAAGCAGAGCAGAAAACTGCAGCAACCCACAAACCACAAGCCATCAGTTGTCCAGCAGCCCAACATTTCATATGGAGTTCAAATCAATAGACTGTCCTCGAAACAAGGGCAGCAGTTGAAAGAAATGACCTAATTCACATTAGGTCAGTTTGAGACGTTTGATTTGACATCAGCACTCAGGAATGTGAGGAACGCTGATTGCATGCCGGTGTTAGTGCGATGAACTCTTGTTTTACGATGCCTCCCTCCGTGGCTGCAGACAAGAGCCTGGGTGACACCAAAACAGGAAGTGCCTTGCTATCAGATGTTTATTGCACAAGTCATTCTGAACTACACGTCGATCAGATCTCAGGAACAAAAGGGCCACAGCAGTGCAGAAACATGAACAGTGACTTTTGTGTTGAATTAGTCAAAGTCATAATGAGTCCACTGATTGGTAATGAGAGTATAGGGTGACAGTGAAGCTGAGCGCAGATCACCGTATTCCTACATAATTCATAAGTGATCCTATTGCTCATCCCTCCCCATAGAGAGCCAAGTGGTGAGGTTTTTGCATTCACGAGCAGAATCTCATGTGGTCTCAAGTGCCCTTCTCATCTACAACTGCAGATCTAAAAATTAATATAATTAATTTTTTTGAAGAGTCGACATTAACTTAATGACATGGCCTGTCACCTGTCCCAAATGTATTTTTCTTATTCTGGGCCATTCATTGAAGAAATCACACATACAGTGATACTCTAATGAATGAACTCTTGCTCAGCCCCTGAAGCATGATATAACAGCCACTGTTGAGGGTGAATTATTGGCAACTTGTGCTTTTCGACATTCTGACATGCTGATTATTAGGGCTGTCCCCAATAGTCGACGAGAAGAAGCTTAGTTGACCAAAGATGGTATTAGTCGGTTAGTCGTAGAAAAAATAAATAAATAAATACAAACTTCCACAGGAAGTGACGAAATCACGCAGAAATAATGCAGACTGTGACAGACAGATCGTTAACGGCAGGAAATCCAAACATTCACCTATCATTCATCGACCTCAAATATGGCTTATCACTTGAAACATGCAAGTAGTAGCAAATTTACAAGTCCACTCTAATGTTAACCTAGATAAATGTGCACTAATATATGGCACATATCCAAGTGTTTGTGTGGAGAGTGTGCTTACTGCATGACATGGAGGCGCCAGCGCGATCATTTGCATTTAACTTAAAATAGTCATTTTTGGTCATACAGATAAGAATAATCCAACATTCTAAACTGTAAATGGATTGCTTTTATTTAAACTCACAATAATAACACAACATTGTGCTTTTGTAAAATAATGAAAACAAACAGGATGTGCTTTTGTCGTGAGTGCGTCAAAAAATAAACCAAAACTCAGTGTATACTTGCCTCACAGACATGAGAAATATATCTATAAAAAAGCTTGAAATGTCAAGTGATTGTCAACCACAAGCCATTCTAGGTGTATATGACTATCTTCTTTCAGACGAACACAATCGGAGATATATTTAAAAAAATATCCTTGCTCCTCCAAGCTTTATAATGGTAGTGAATGGGGGGCCTGTTTTGAAGCCCTAAAAAAAAATGCATCCATTATAAATATAATCCATACGGCTCCAGGGGGTTAATAAAGGCCTTCTGAAGTGAAGCAATGTGTTTTTGTAAGAAAAATACCCAAATTTAAAACTTTATTAAGCATAATAACTAGCTTCCGAAAGACTTTTCTGTTGGCAGGTCTTTTCCTTTTGGAGTGACTTTGTGCTTTGTAACTCTGCAGATTGTTTACATGCACAAACAGCTATATTACACAATAAAGGAAAGTAAGAACCAAAAAAAGCATAATAGGTGCCCTTTAAAAATGATTTGCATTAAAATGCATCATATTGGCCGCAAATGTCCTGACCGGACTTGAATATATCATTACTGTAAGTTGGGATGGACAGCACATCTGCCGTAGTGCATTTGTGAATAAATGTACTGTGTAAAGACTGGCGAATCACTTCCATGAGTGTCCTCCAGTCGCATAAATAATAGCCACCAGAGACAGAGTTCATCCAAAAGCATATCTAATGAGGCATCAGCATATAAAACACTTTCCTGTCTGCTCCCTGTTGACTGTGGCAGCGCTGCGTTCTGCTGAGTGCTAGAATTCATGCTTTCCCAAGTCAGGTCAAATTCCTCCAGCAGAGCACTGGGGAGGCTGAGTGACTGTATTAGTAACAGCATGCAGTGTGTGTGTGTGTGTGTGTGAGTAAAGATGGCCAGGACGATGGGAGAAACCAGAGTCATATTTTCCACCGATATCAAAGCCATATGATCCTGCACAACTGGATCTCAGCAGATGGCGTTTGCTGTTCATCTCTTGGGTTTGGAGAGAAAGTGATGCAGAACAGCTCTGAAAAACGTTCCTGGCTTGCATTCTCTTCAGCGTTTCCAAGATTGTATCAGAAAATGGATTTATTGTTGTAGAGACCAAGGTGCAAATTAACAGAAATCTACACCTAGGGACAACATAAAACAACCTTCTCTTGGTTTCATTGATTGTTCAGCTTACTGAAACATTGACACATACCTTGAATATGAAGTCAAAGTTTCAGACCCCTAACTATGCTGACAAAAGCTGATGCTGCCTTCTAGTAATATCTGAATGACTACTTAAAAAAAAAAAATAGTTTCAATTCAAATTTGTAGCCTTAATATTTTTATAATGTAGTTTTTATACACTCAGTGCCATGCTTATTGTGAATATAGTACTTTAGCAATGACTACTCACAATATACACTACACTACCGGTCAAAAGTTTGGAATAATTAAGATTTTTAAAATGTTTTTAAGTGTCTTATGCTCACTAAGGCTGCTAAAAATTCTGCTTTGCCATCACTGGAATAAATTACATTTTAACATATATTAATTATGAAACAGCTATTTTAAATTGTAATAATATTTCACAATATTACTGTTTTTACTGTATCTTGAGCAAATAAACACAGCCTTGATGAGCAGAACAGACTTTTTTCAAAAACATTAAAAAATCTGAATTATTCCAAACTTTTGACCTGTAGTGTAATACAACTTCTCATATTAGGGATGCCATGAAACTGCCATAAAATGAACAGAAACCATTACTTTAAAATGTGATAACATGAATACTGACACAGAGAAAAAGCAGTGTCAATGTGAAATAATCCTGCTTTAATTGCATGTAAACAGCGACTGATGGTGGATGATATATTGGCAGTACCAAGGTCGCAATTACAGTTACAGCACCACCTGTGTGTGTGTGGTAGAGAAATTCAAACAAAAGTGCACAAAAGCATTTAAAAAAAATAAAAAATCACTGCAGCTTGTAAGCATATTAAGATAAAATAGTATTTGCGTTTCCTAGATGCACACTACAGTCCCAACTGCAGTGAAGCGATCGCTCTCTTGATTATCACATGTGAAAACTAGGGGTGTGATGAGATTTCGTGCCACAAGATCTCGCAATATTAAAATGTGACGAGATTTCTCATAGAGTGAAAAGCTGTCTCGCAACATTGCCATGATGGAGCGTGAAGGTGAAATTAGCATAGAATATGCCACGGCTAAGTTTACATTAAATTACGGAGCCCACCGCTGTCGTTTTGCTTTTTTTTATAAAAATAAAAACCCATTTAATTCAGTTGGATAACGGTCACTTCAATTGTAAACTATTGTAAACGTCTGCTCCGCTCATCCAGCACAAGCTGCAAAGTCGCACACAGTGCAGCAGGAATCATAGTTCACTGATCACGTGACGAGAATAAGACAAGATGACTGACAAGACCATGGCGGAGGATTCGCTGCACAACAGAGCCTAAGCGTCTGATAAATGTCTTATCTTGTAGAATGCACGCTCAGCTTCACTGCTCCCTATTCACAGAGTATGTGCGATAGCGAATTAGGCTACATAAAATAGCTTGTCATCCAATATCAAACCTAGCTGTGTGTGTAGTTGTAACCACCTCTTAGCTCTGGTCTCTGTTTTGGTCTCTGTTTGCACTTTGAATATTGAGAGAGTGCTTTGATTATGGTTGCACTGATTGTTTGCACTTAATAAGACTAGGAAAAAACTTATTTTTGTTATTTATACTGTTTTTATTTCTATGTTCAATTTAAAGGAGTTCAATTAGGAGGTGACACACAGCCTCAATCAGAAGTTCTGGAAGCTCATAATTCATGTACAGTAAGGTCTGAAGTGAAATCATACAGGAGAGAAGTCAGTCAGTTGAGTTTGTGGCAAAACCTTTTACGGTGCTTGTATATTGTTGTCTTTTACTGCATATGATAATTCATACTCAGAAAGTAGACTGAAATGACATTCATTACAAGATGACTAGTTAAAACATTTAAAAATGCACCTGCAGGCTATTCTAGTCATGAATTTTGTCATTGAGGATTTCTTGAAAATACTGTGCAAAAATCTTGTCTCGTCTCGTTCTTGTGAACTCAATCTCATGTCTCATCTCATGAGCTAAGTGTCTCGTCACACCCCTAGTGAAAACTCTAAAATCTTTCCTTTAGAAATGAAAAACACACATTTGTCTTTGTTGTGTGTGCTTGAGCACTTTTACAATTACAAAAAAGGGCAAAAGCAGCTCAAATAATTAAAATATTTAAATTATATTAATAACATTATTAGTAATAATGTTTATTAATGATGTAATTAAAATAATTACACACCTAATTTACATTCTTACATTATACTAGTGCTAAAAATCATCCTGCCTTTGTTTGGAAGTGTAAAAGAGACTTCCAAACTCTTTAAGTAGAAAGCACCTTGATGGCCTTAAAGGCAGCACAACTGCCCCTCCACAAGTGACCAAGGCTGATTTCAGGTCAGCTGGAGGGTATGACTCATCAATGAAAGATGTTGCTCAGAATGCCTGTACTGGGACTTTGGCCAACATTCTTGCCTTTAAACCAACATCTTATAAGATTCCATAAATTATCAACACAGTATTTTCCTCTCTGAATAACTGAACTCCACAGCACCAATGAACTTCATAAATAACAACAGCAGAAGCAGCAGCAGCAGCAGCACACTGGCCTGAAAGAATGTAAATTTGACCCGAACTTCAATGGACAAAGCCAGATGAAGAATGTCATTAACACACTGCGCTGCTCTTATGTGGCATATTGACCTGATATTCAGCCGCATTTACCAGACTGTAATGGCACTGCTCCTGTCATTCACAGGTCATCTGACCGCATAGCTGCTCTCAGAACAAGGGCATGATTTGATGCCACTGCTTTCAGGCTTCAAAAGCCGACCTTTTATTTACACACAGCTTCTATGAATCGGTAGAAAAGCCAAGGCCTGAAATTTAGGTTTAAAACTGCCCAAAAAAAAACAGTATGACTAAAAGCGTATTTATTAAAAAAAAAAAAAAAAAAAAATAAAAAAAAATCCTTTACTCAAGACTGTAACTCCTACAACTTTTAAAGTCACCAAAATCAAAATGGAAAATTCTTTTTTTTTTTTTTTTTTTTAAATGAAATATTGCAGTATTTACTACATATGATCTATACATGCACATCCTTTTTTATTCTTTCATAATCTTTAATCAAAATAACTCTTGCAGCGACATCTCTTCTTTTCTCTGATTACGTGTTTACTGGCGCGAAGGCGGGGCAACCTGTCACTCACATGAGATTAGACGTGCCAATATTCGGTAATACGATATATCACGATAATGAATATGCACAATATTGTTATTGTGGGCACTTAAAAATACAGTGAATAATTAGGCCTATTTATTATGAATTATATTACATAAAGAATACTTTCCCCATCAACCGAATAAAATGCACAACATCGCTGTATGCTGCATCAAAGGGACACACGCAATCAGATGTAAACAAGCCCAACGTGCATGAGAAGCACATGGTGGAACGAGTGAAGGAGGCTGAACGAGTGAAGCTGAATGAAAGTGCACGTTCACTCTCTGACAGAAGAGGGTGCTGATGGAACAGCAAAAATGCAGCGGTTACCCCAGAAACCCCGTAAACAAAGCAGCTGCGCTACTACAGTATTTAAAAAAAATTTGCAATGTTGTTCTCCACAGCACCAAATACTTAATACTTAAAGACTTAACAGGCTATTTATTTTCAAACTTAAACTTTTTTATATTTTAATATGGACTACATTATGCCCTATAATGATTAAAAACTTTCTGATTGTTATTGTTCAGTAAAACTTAGAGACATAAGGCTTCATTAGTTAACATGTTAATTCATTATTACCAAACTGACAACGAAAAATACTTTTATTATAGCATTCATTAGATTTTAAAATAGCATTTATTAATTTTAGTTAATGTTAATTTTGTAGTTAATGTTACTAAATGTTACTAAAATCAAAAGCTGTAACTATTATTTAATGGACCTGAGCTAAAACTATCAATGATCAGTAGTATTTTTTAACTAACATTAACAAAAAAAAATACCTTCTGTAACAAATGTAGCTATTGCTCATTCTTAATCTTAGTTAATGCATTAAATAACATTAAATAATGAGACCTTATTAAAGTGCTAATGTTCTTTATAATTATTTTTTTTGTTTTTTTGTACTTTGAGTGGCGCACTTGTGGAGAACAGCTGGTGAAAATAAAACACCTTGGACTTAAAAGACTGTTTAAGTTTTATGCATCCTTTCTTTCCTCTCCCGAGCCTCTCAGCAGTACTCACGATACGACACTTTTTGATTTGACTTTATTTTTTTTTGTGTATTGTATTGTATTTAAATGTTCAGAGTTCTTTTGTTACAAGAAAGAGTTCTTAAACCTGTTATACTATGACAAAAAATTTTTGCAACTCATTTCAATATCGTGACAATACCGTATACCGTGATAAAAGCTAATTATCGCAACATGAAAATTTCATACCGTCACATGCCTACATGAGATCAACCAATAGAAAACCTCAAACATCCAATCAATTCCCCATGGACAAAATCAAGCCCCGCCCAACATTTTTTCTTGTTCGAGAAAACTAACGCAATTTCCGTTTCATGCTGACTTGAAACTACATCCTTCAAATTTTGCACAGTCCTTCAGTCTGTTCTGAACTACCCAAAAAAGACATCTTCTGAATGTGTGTGATATACTGTGCAATTTTAAATATGAAAATACATTTTAAATTTTTAATTTAAAATATGAAGGTTAACAAAAACATATACACATAAAATACATTTATAATTTGAAAGCAGGAGAACAGAAAAAAAAAAAAAAAAAAACTTTAAAGAGGTATCAATGATGGTCAGTGTCAATTTACACCATCGATTTATAATTTTCAACCATTCATTTCTGCAGCCCTACTAGGGTAATATACACCTCTTGGTTACTGTCTGATTGATAAAGAGTGTTTCCGTTCTCGAACAGATTGTACGCATGCACTTATCTGCCTCATGCATCACACAGACAAACAATCTCACGAAAAACATTGTGGGTTAAAGATGTGCTTGTACTATCCAAAAATCAGTTTGAGAGTCACTGTGTTGTTCTATTTGCCCACATCATAATAATGTGTCAAAACAACAGACCTCTGTTTGAAATATCAATATTACATCGATCAACAATGACACATGCCTACACGTAACTGTAAAGTCAAACCAACTGAAGAAATGTAAAGCAAACAACACTAAAACATATTATGGGTCAAATTGGACCTTTTAAATATTTCACATTTTATTTAACTCACACATGCCAAGTTCTTAGAAATGTATTTTTTGTATCCAAATTGGTAATACATGTTTTTGAAAGAAAAAAATAAATTTTACATGATTACATTAAATTTAAACTTTGCAAGAAAAGGCACAATATGTAAGATTTTAGGAGTAAAATATCCAAAAACCCTTAGAACAATGTTATATTTGTTATATTTTGTTGACTTGTTTACTTGCATAATTGCATTATCCCAAATGTTTCCAAGAAATCCAGAGAAATAAGCCATTTTAAAAAGGACATGGACCGTGTCCGTGCGTTGCCTATCAATGACATCACACCCACATTACCCTCGATTTCCGGTTTAATTTTGTAGAAACCATGGAAACACCAAAGACACTTTAATATATTATGTGCTTTATTAGACAGGTGAGCAACTGTTTGGATACATTCATTGACAGAAAACGAATCATGTTCCATAGATCAACACAATAAGTCTTATTGTTTAAATCTCGTTTTCTTGATTTACCGCGAGTACTGTGTTTTACCATGCCTAATACTGATCTAGCTTACTGCAGTGTGCAACAAGTGTCTCATAGCAGACACCGAGCGAACGCAGAGTAGCATTATAACATCTTTCAACACACAAATGTATCAAATATGATAAAACACCGGAAGAAGCGGCGACTGTGGCATGATAAAAGCTCCACTGCTCTCGTCTGCTTATTACTTATTACACCCTGCTTATTACTACAGTAACGTTAATAAATCTTTAATACATTAGCTCATCCATGATTTCTGCCCGAGTCCCGTCAGATTCTTTTCTACCGGCTGTAGACGCGAAGACAACAAATCCCACAGCGTCATCAAGCTACGCCTTTGTTTTAAATAAGCGACCTCTAGCGGCGAAAAATTACATATTGTGCCTTTAATGATTTTTTATTTTTGTCATGCAGTGTAACCATCAAATCAAAAGTATTAACATATTTTCCTTAAACCTTAAATAAATTTTGCATCTTAATCATTATTTTCCAAAAAGTTTTTTTAAATATATTTGTCGAGGTAAAATGTTTCTTTTTTTTTTAATTGACCCTTTTAAAAAAAAAAATCAAATTAGTAGTCACTCCAAACTAAGGCTAATTTTATATATATATATATATAAATATATAAACATTTCAGCCCAATGTGGCCAAAATGTTCAGTCAACCAAGATTTTTCATTTCTGTTCTGATTTTTTTTTTTTTAACTGACTGGACTTGTGGTTTTCCTGTAGTAAACAATCCAAAATCTTTGTGATTTCTAACTCCAACTGCCTCTCTGTGTATCTGTCATTTAAACTTTTAACACTTAACATCAGCATCTCTCTCTCTATTGTCTAAACTACCTAGAATTGTCCTAGAAACCACTAACACACAACAGCAATGGCCTAGCAACACCCTAGCAACCACAGCTTTCAACATCCAAGTCTCTCTTCAAACTACTACTAAAGTATCCAAATTACATTCATCCCAATAACATTTACTCTAATACTAAGTTCCTACTGAGGTCAAAAATTCACAATCATTGCCTTCACCATCTGACCAGCGGAAATGCATCCCACCTCATCTGCCGTGTTTGTGGAAATGCGAGTGGATCAAAGCAGATTTAGATGAGATTGAATGAAATGTGTTCTTTAATCAGTCACTAATGCTCCTCATGCTCATCCACCTAAATCAACTTCCTGAAGATTACAGGAATGAATTCGCATCAGTCAATTAGTCTCACCCTTTTAGAAAAATGAACAGAATTCAATTTCAAAAATAATCATGTGCTCTAAATATTAAGCGTGTGTAGGGATTTGATAGGTACATGTTATAATGTGTGCCCAAGGGCCTAGATTCAGATTCAGATGAAAGTGAGCAGATCATGCAAATAACAAAAAAAAATATATATATTTAAAACTGTATTACCTTTTGATCGACTATGGAGCAGACCAAATCCTTCACAGAGCTGAGTGACAGATCGTGTGGCTCCAGGGTGACCATCTCCCTGGTAAGTCCGATCTGAAGGAGGAAGGACACTCCGTGAAGGGAGCTGGTGGGGCTCGGGACACTGTGATTCCCATTGGAGAGGCGGACGTAGAGTGGCACCGGAGGGCTGGGTGATGGAGAGGGGGTTGGGGGTGCAGTCTGATGCTGAGAGTGGACGAAGGGTTTAGGTAAGGTCAGAGGAGAGGTGCTACTACTGGCAGACATTAGTTACCTCCACAGGTTGAAAGTAAACTGTGTAAAACAGACAAGCTTGGAAACCGTGGCTGATATCCGTGTTTTTAATCAAACACGATATTCTTCTGTCCTAGGGCAGGTGAACAGAATTGCCACAGTCATGTGCAATCCGTGGTGGAGCAAGGAATAAGTCGCCTATTTTTGGCTACGTCACCCTCTGAAAACATGCGTTCCGGATGGAATATTCATGGCTGTATGAGCATTATCCAGCATATGTCGCACATGCTGAATTGATATTGTGTCACTGCACAGCTGAGCAATCAGGATGCCAGCATGATGCTTGACAAAGTGGTTTCCATTGTAATCCGGCTCCTCATATCTGTTTGAAACAAAAACAGATTCAAGTGTTTATTCCACAATTCCCTGAGCTACAGTACTCATCAAGCCATTATCTCCAAGCATATTGAACGAGTGTGAACTCAAACTCCTTGTATTCTGGAAAAGTTTTGCACATTTTTGTCTTTTGCCATGAAGAACTCCAGCTCACATCTGGAAGCACATCTGGAGACCCTCCCACTCTAGATCACATAACTGGCACAAGACCACAAATACCAGCAAAACAAGTTATACAATGACTTTGTTCAAGCTTTATCATCATGCAGCATGAACTGAATCTTAAGACGAAATAAATCTAACAGACACACTGAAGAGAAGAGGAAAAGAGAGGAAACATACCTTTATTGCTGGAAAGGCGTTTCCCTCACAAGATGAAGAAAAAAAGCTTACTATCAATGGAAAACGAGGACTTGAACGCTTCGGGGTTTCTTTTTTAAAGCTTCTGGGGTTTAATTTAGCCAGTTAATCATCGCTCGGTTGTAGACTCCGTTACATGAGCTCGATTTGAAAACTTTCTATCCTCTTTTCATATCACAATACACGCGTCTTAATATGTGCTCTCCGTCTCCGCGGGCAAATAACGAACACCGCATGAACAGAGAAAGTAAAACCTGAAGGAAATGGCAGGTCTGTCGAGCTGTAGAAGTGAAGTTGAGCTTCATAAGTGCAGAAATGTTTTTCTCTTTCTCTCTCTGCCTTGCGCGCATGTCTCTCACGCGCAGTTTCCGTTATGTGAGCGCGGAGCGAGTGTTCGCGCCCTCTAGCGGCGTCATTCCACGGACACTGTGACGCAATAACGCGTGTGATAGAGCACAAAGCTGCTCATGCTCATAATTATAGCATTGATTACAAGATATATTACTATTAAGTAAACGGAACGGTTCTGTAGTCCGTTGAAATATAACATAAAACTTCATTTATGCATTATATTTCTAATTATTTCAATACACATTAAATAATGACCTGTTAAGCGTTGTATAACAATGTTTGTTAATGACCCAATGATCGCGACAAGTAGTTATTATAGGTAAAGTTTATACACTTAATATTACATCTCGTAAACTCCTGATCACAATTATATTATAAATGATCACTACAGATGTACTGTATAAAATTTACCATGGGATAATGATAACTAATGAATATTTATTTGAGTAGCTTAGTATGAAACTAAAGGTACAGAGTAAGAATAACTACTAGAATCAATAAAAATGAGAAATCAGTCAGATTATATTACACACATTAAACGACGCAATTTTAAAAACAAAAAAGGCAGGGGAGTGATGAGGTGCCATAAAACAAGAATCAAACCAATAATAGCATAAATGAAATAAAATGTAAATAGACTAAAAGTGAAAATCATTTGAACTTTATTGCTTTCATTTATGAAATCAATACAGGCAATTAATAACAATCAGTATTGAGGAAAAGAGCGGTCTATGTTCTTCGCCCAGGACATCAATCCTCCACTGATGTCCTTCACAGTGATCGGCTCAATTTCCAGGCCAGACATTTTCTCCAGGAGCTGAACTGCCTTCTGGGAGTCATTGCCAAGTTTGCACACCACAAACACTAGAAGACAATAAAGGAAAACATACAGACAAAGTAAGATTATTCAGTCCATTCAAGCTTGTTCAAGCACATTCACTCCAATTATACAGCACAAAGAAGCTTATTTTACCAAATTATTTGGTAAAATAAGCTTCTTCTAAGCTTCTTTGTGCTGTATAATTGGAGTGATCTATCTATCTAGCTAGTTAGCTAGCTAGATATCAGCCTGTTATTTCCAAACAACAGGCTGATAACAGGCTGATATCTAGCTAGCTAACAAAAGGACACACATTTTATATTTAGTACAAGTTTTTAAAATATTACAAAATTTTCCATGTTTCATAGCGGTTGTACCGAATGACCTGATGTTTCGGGACATGCGTATGAACAAGTGAAAACATGAATTTTTCAAATAGTTAAGAGAGAGTTAGTTACTTTGCTTCATGACCATGTGCTCCTTTGCAGGTGTCTGAATGATGTCACATCCTGTCACATGATATTGAACGCAAGACTTGATTCATAATAGTCCCTTTATTTTGGTTACTCCGAATGACATAAATGAAATTCATTTTTCCAGGACATTCTTTCTCATAACAAAGCAGCGACTTCTACACATAATTTTAAAACCATTTTGCTCTATGTTGATATATGACGTTATAAAATCATGCCAGAATAAAAAATATATACATTTATTACATTTTAAGATGTTTTAATCACAAACAAAATGGCTGTATTGACCTTTGGATGGTTAAACCAAATGACCTTTTGACACTTCAAAATCTTTAAAATACCTTTATATGTAGCAAAATATAATTAAAACCTTTTGGGTTCAATAAAAGAGATCTAGTTGTACTACCTTACATACTGTACAAACATAAAACATACAAACATGTGTACAAACATACATAAACTCTTTTTGAAAGAAGTCTCTACTGCTCACAAAGGCTGCATTTATTTGAGCAAAAATACAGAAAAACAGTAATATTGTGAAATATTACTAAAACATAAAATAACTGTTTTCTATTTTAATATATTTTAAAATGTAATTCTGTCCTGTGATGGCAAAGCCGGATTGCCGGTCACATGATCCTTCAGAAATCATTCTAATAGGCTGAACTTGTGCTGTTACCAATTTTTATTGATGTTAAAAAATCTCAAAATATAAGACTAAAAACTACTTGATTATTCAACACGAGGCCAGCTTTATCTGATGACTAAGGCATTTCTGTGTTGGAAAATAATCAACCTCATCACCACCTTCATCGGCCATCCAAGAAAATCGAGGTAGCTGTCAATACTCTGCCCCAAATGGTTAATTAGCTCGAGAAAACTCAGATTACGCCTCCTCTGTGCTCAGAATACTCAACACATCTAATGAGGGATGGCATTTGGCATGCAGACGAGTGCTTATTGTGGATAAAGATAGGATCACTATGTACGGCTCAACACCATCAATTTCCATGCCTGCACATAGTGACGTTCAGTATGCACTTAATTTTCACCACCACATTTGTTTGAGCAGAAAGAACTGAGATGCAGGAGAAGGGAGTGTTAAACATTAATCACCAAAAAATGGAATATAACTAAAACGATGTTGGTTCTTACCTGGGACTTGAGATTTGATGTTCATCTGCTGTTTGAGGTTACTAATAGTATCTTTTAAAAGTGTGATGTGCTCAGCCTTTTTATCCTCTAAACTAGCAAGTGGAATGTCTGTCATGCAAGGTAAGAAAATTAAACTGAAGGAATTAACTCTCACACTACCTAAATAAATCACACACTAAATAACCAGGTGAAATTAATCACTAAATCTGCTCACAGGATTCTAAAGCACTAAGATTCTGAACCAATCAGATCTCTTCTCGCACTACACAAGGTCTATTGCATATCTGGCTCTTTACAGTACCGGACCAAAAACATGAAGAAACAAGAGTACAAAATGAAGACCCACTAAACAAAATGGTCATATGGTGGGTGATCATTTCAATAGCCAGGTTTCCATCCAAGGATTTTGGAAGCTGATGGAAATTGATCATTTTTTGCAAATGTCGATACAATCTTTTTCCATTTAACTTTAGCATATTAATTCTATGTCGATACTTCAAATGTCACGAAAAATTAGTTTAGAAACACTTTTTGTCAAGAAAAAGGGCTTTAACGCAAATAAATGTGGTGTCATATGACAGATTTAGCCTATATTCTGCTCCCATTAAAGCACCGTTTCTGTAATATTCAAAGGCACATTAAATCTATTACATTCATATTATTAAACTGTATAGGCCTAAAAATTATTTTATTACTATTGGTAAGAATAAGATGCATTACCTCTCAAACATCATTCATCAAACATTATTTTTGTAATTTTACGTTTTTTTCTTTATTACACATCTTAATTTGATGTTTTTATTATATAACAAGTTAAAATGTATTCGTCAAATTGCATTCTGTACACTACAGAAAATGTTGTTTCAACTTAAAGTCTTCGTGCTGCCTTAAAATTTTAAGTTTAGTCAACTTAAAATGTGAAATTGTATTAAGAGACAACTTGGATATTTGAGTTATCTTAAGTTAAATCCAGGAAAGCTATTCTGATGCTAATTTTTAAGTTGTGATAGCTAATTGCAACAATATTTTTTACAGTGTATACATTCGGAATAGGCAGTTGTTGCTCCCATTTTAAAAAGTTAATCAGAAAAATAATAGCTACAACTGCACCTGTTTCTGAATATGGCTCGATGATCAAGTATTGATCTTAATAGTCTTTATAATGAAGTACAAAAAAAAAAAAAAAAAAAAAAAAAACATGACACTTGTTAATAAAATAATTTTATGTAGGCCTATACAATTTAATAATAGCCTATATAATAAAGTTTTGTTTCAAATGGATGAGGAAAATATAGTGCCCTGAAAATCTCTGCAGCTCTTCAAAAATATGTTTCCAATGCAGACAAAAAAAAAGAAAGAAAAATACACAACATGTTACTTCTCTATCTGAATAAATGAAATGAATGTCATAAAACCATGCTTTCATGGTCAGAAGCTGGCTATTTGACAAATGAAAATCACAAACATGCTTTTTAATAAAATAATTTTATGAATAGGCCTACAATTTATTAATATGTAATATAATTTTATCTCAAACAAATTAGGAAAATAAAGTGGGTTGAATCCAAAAAGCTCTAAATGAATTTTAAATGAAATGAAAGCTGCATCTGTTGATGTTTATGAACTCTGAAACCAGAACGATTTTTTTTTTTTTATTTGAATGACTAGGCGTTCTCGGCCACGTCAAACCATGACTGGCTTGACTGCATGTTCGAGGCTTACATTAAAGATGACCGAACATTTCACTGTACCAATCTTTTTTATACACCCTAAAATTTTGCGTGCAGGACAAATGAGCTGCCCTGTGTCCAAACCCATGTGCTTCGTCACATAAAGGCAGTTGTTCCATGCAGCCCTGTCAGAAGCTGTCCCACTTCGCCGTGATTTTTGATTTCCTAATATTTCCTAATTTAGTAATAGGCTTATTATTTGTGAAAATAGTAAGCAGTAATCTGGCGAATTCCAATTGTCTCATTACTCTCTGTGTTTTACAAATATTTGGGATGCAAGAGATATGATATAATTTGCGATATACGTGAAATTATGAATGGAAATTAATCGAGGGCGGATTTTTTTTGCGATACAACAAAACTTATGTGACAATGTGGGGGTTTTTTTTCAGTTTTTTTTTTTTTTTTAGGGATGACGTCATTACGCATACCATTTTATCGATAAAAGGCCAATTGGATAGAAACAGTCTGGAGACAGCAAATTTCGCACTCTTTTTTTACGCATATTCAGCACAAAAAGTGGATGGAAACTTGACTACTGTTGAGTATGTGTGCTGTGGCATGAAGAGCCTGTAGTGGAAAGGAAGAAAGGAGCCCAAAAATGTATTTTCATGCATTTTTACACAACTTTACACAAGAAATTGTAATGGGATCTTAATAAAGAGTGCTTTACATTAACAGGAAAAAGAAATGACAGTAACATCTTACTGTGTTGAGTTGAGAGAATATGGGTGTTCCAGCAGAACATTCTACCTCTGTTAACACTTAGATTGTGCTTTTGTTTTCTATAATTTAGTGAGTTTAAACTGTCTTCCTGTGGAAAAACAAGCTATACACTTTATATTTTAACATTTATATATTATACTATTTGTAGTGACAGAGCATAAAGAATATTTTCTTTTACGTTTTTTAATACGTTAGCCAGTATGAAATCTGACTCACTGGTAAATTGTCTGAGAGGTAATAGCTACACTACCAGTCAAAAGTTATAATAATTAAGATTTATTAACATTTTTAAGTCTCTTCTGCATTTATTTCATCAAAAATACAGTAAAAACAGTAATATTGGGCACTATATTACAATTAAAAAGAACTCTTCTATTTGAATGTATTTTGAATTTCTGATTTGGTGCACAAGAAAGATATAATTCTTATTATTATCAATGTTGAAAACAGTTGTGCTACTTAATATTTTTGTGGAAACTGCATTACACTACCATTTAAAAGTTTGGGGTAAGATCAACCTTAAAGAAGAAGAAGCAAAAGAAGAAGAAATTAATACTTTTATTCAGAAAGAATGCTTTAAATTAATTTAGTGACAGTAAATTTAAAATGTTACAACAGATTTATTTTTCAAATGAATGCTGTTCTTTTGATTTTTTTCATCAATGCATTCTGAAAAAAAAAAAAAAAAAAGTAACATGATTTCCACATAAATATTAAGCAGTAAAAACTGTTTTGAACATTGATGATAATAATAAGAACTGATAACAATAATTGAGCAGCAAATCAGCATATTAGCTGTGCCATCATAGAAATAAATTACATTTTAAAATATATTCAAATAGAAAAGTTTTTTTTTTATATATAATATTTCACAATATTAATATTTTTAATATTAATATTAAATATAATATTTTTGATCAAATAAATGAGCATAAGTCTTTCAAAAAGATTAAAAAAAATCTTAATTATTTCAAACTTTGGACCGGTAGTGTAGCTAACCAGTGTAGATGTGACTTCTAAAAAAGTGCATCTAGTACAACATTAATCATATAGGTAATTTGCAGCATTAACATAAAATTAAAAATGAATTGAATTGAAAATGAATGAAGGATGAGTTACAGTAGGTTTTTGGTTAGGGATTTGAACAAACTCAAAAGCAATAATAATAATAATAGTATAACTGGCCTTAGCAGGCGCAACTGATTAGGAACATCTGAAATTCTGTAGTGCACTTCTGACTCACTTGGTTAACCTTATGTATATTTTAATGAAGCAAATGTCTAATACTAAATTGTTACAGGGAGATCATGGGAAAGGATACTGATTGAGGTTGACAGATGGCAAATGTCCACTTCTACTTTGGGCCGTACGTCAAGGAGGAGATGAGGGGTTGAGCTGTCCAAAATGGCTCTATACTCCTGTAATGAAAGACAAATGTATGTGCAATATTTGAGGAGGAAAGCTACACAGAAATGCAAGGTGACAGACCAGATCTGCTTTATATAATGACCAGCTGCACACACTTCCACAATGCTCAGTAATGAACTGGCTAACATAGAGCGCTTCTGCTAAAGATATAATCTAAACTACCAAATGGAAATTCAAACTCCCCTCATTACATTCCTCTGCATGCCCAGAATTATGACAAATAACTGTACTACCTGCACAGAGACTCTCTGTTCTTTGGTTAGAAGATTCAGCCTCCGACACTGTAAATGAAATGAAACAGAAATAACAGAGAATAAATCAGCAGCGGTTTTCATTACACATCATTTAAAACAAAACCATCACAAATAAATGAATAAATCAGGTGCCCGTCTCAGACTTTACCTTAAACCTTTTTGGTTTTAGAGCTGATTTTTGACTGAATGTGTTTGCCGTGTCTGCTATGTGGATGAAAAAAAGTTTCCGTTTCCTAAGTTTAATAATACTTATAAAATTATTTTCTTACGTTTAATAATACAGTTACGTTCAATGTGTGACGCACATGTGTTGGGGGTAATGCATTACAAGTAACTTGAGTTATGTAATCAGATTACTTTTTCAAGTAACTAGTAATGTAACTAGTAAACTTTTTCAATTTACAACAAAATATCTAAGTTACTTTTTCACATTTATTGACTGATATCTCGTGTCCTCATGTTGAGAGAAATAAAGTGCAGAGGTGTTGTGCGCGCTGTGTGAACATGATGGTCTAGACTAAATGCAAACATGTATTTATTCTCGCTTGCACAAAAACATTCAGAACTCCTCAAAATGAATAAAAACAGTGAAATGCAATCTCAGAATTTTATGCAAGCCTGTAATTAACTATATTAAATTACACAAATATACTTCAAAGCTCAAGAGTGGCATTTAGTCGCAACGCAAGCAATCTCTGCAAAACACACTTTCCATAATAAGTGTGTGACATAATCAACCACAGCTGATTATGACTAAAGGAAGGAAAGTGGGAGATTTCCTCATCCTCAGACCTTATCCGTAGCAGCGGAGCCACAGAACTGCTCATAGTCCTGGAGCTCTGTGACCGTGGGCGTCTCTCCACACACCGCACACTCAGCCTGCCTGGGCCGCAGCCGTATGGACCGGAAACGCCCCTCCTGGCCATCAAACATCAACAGCTGCTGCTCAAATGAGGCTGAACTGAGCAGTTAAGGAGTTCGTTCATTATGTTATGCCTACAGTATGGTTATAAGAGTGCTTAAAAGCTGTAATTGTTTCAGTTTAGGATGTCATTAAGAGTAGAAAGGATACATCCTTGACCGGACGCAATTTTCAGAACTTCTAATGCTTGAAGGCAGCCCATTATACCAGGCACTGCAAAGTATCAAAACAAGTATACAGAACACTGCAACATGAACTTATAATTACGGGATTATGGGATCATTACAGAAGAAGAATTCATATTCACTTTTTTTAAAGTCAGAAATAACTTAAAAACAGTTCTTCAAGGTAAGATCTGCAACAAAAAAGGACATACCGGTGCTTGCAAAATAGGAACAGTATTGTTGTTTTAGATTAGCAAAGAATTTAGGCTTCAGTTTTGTGTGAAAGAAAGAGAAGCTTCGCCTTTGTCAAGACACTCAGCATACGGCATACAAAATTCAGTATGGAAGACCAATTTAGTATGCAAATGTTACAGTGATATCATTACTTTCCATTGTCTAGCGAACAAAGTCAGTCAATTTTAAACTTTATTCTTAAATTATCTTTTTCACATGTTCAACTCTCTTTAGTGTGTGCTACAAAGTTAGTCCCTCCAATGGAAATTATTCTCTATATCAGTGCACACTGTTTCTGAACTCCCTGAAACGCCTCCATCGTAGTCTTGAGTTTTCTTCACAATATTCCTCATTTAAATAATTCTCGCCCAAGACATTCGCAGAATAAAGGGGTAGGGCCTGGTTGAGTTAGTTAGTAGTGTGTTGAAACTGGCGGTTATTTTCAGGGGCGGGACATTTCCCAAACAAACTCGAAGCGCTTGACCAATCACAACACACTGGTCCAATCAGAGCACATTGTGCTTTTCAGAAGAAGGGGCTTCACAGAGACAGGAACTAAATAGAGCGTTACTGACAGACTGGGAAGAGAGGTGCTGCAAATATTAAAAATATGTGAAAAATAATGTATTTTTTTTAACATTCAAGCACGAAAACCTATTCTAGTAGAGCCCAAAAACAAAATCAAGACTTTGTATAAAGGGCATAATATGGCCTCTTTAAATTGAACAATTATGAAAACCAACAGCAGATGACTGAAACTATCTACAAAACAAGGTTTGAATGGACTCTATACAATAAGCAAGTAGTTCTGGCTAAAATTAATATAGAACATTGTGGAGAAGAAGATGATGAAGAGGAAGAAGCAGCAATCTCTGAAACTAAAATCGTGTCAAGTAGAGGCAGACTGACCCACTCCCAGAACCCCTCCATCAGAGCAGTTGGTGACAGTCTCAGGAGGAGGTGGTGAGGGGTACAAACACCTGTAACACGGCCCTCCTCTGTAGTTGTACACTGTCAGCTACAAGAGAAAACATTTAAATCATCAAGATCTTCCCATTAACTCAAAAGACACTGAATCAAATTGCATATACACTATCATTCAAAAGTTTGGGGTCTGTAAGATTTTTTTTCTTTTTTGGAAGAAATTAATCATTTTATTCAGAAATAATGCATTAAATTAATCTAAGGTAACAGTAAATACATTTACATTCCTACAAAAAAAAAAAAAAGTCTATTTCAAATAAATGCTGCAGGGTTTTCTTTTAGAATCCTGGAAAAAAAAATGTATAACGATTTCCTGAAAAATATAAAGAAGATATTAAACTGTTTTCCATATTGATAATGATAAGAAAATGTTTCTTGAGCACTAAATCAGAATACTAGAATTATTTCTGAAAAGTCATATGAAGTAATGATGCTGAAAATTCAGCTTTGATTACAGGAATAAATTACATTTGAACATATAATCAAAAAGAAAATGGTGATTTTAAATTGTAATTATATATATATATATTATATTTCACAATATTGCTGACTTTACTGTATTCCTCATCAAACAAATGCAGCCTTGGTGAGCATAAGAGACTTATTACAAAAACATTAAAAAAATCTCAGAGACCCCAAACTTTTGAACAGCAGTGTGTATGTATGTATGTATGTATGTATGTATGTATGTATGTATGTACAGTGCCTATTGAAAGTCATCATACCCTGTGAAAATCTTAACCCTTTTGTCACATAACCCTGGAAAATAAATTAAGTCTAACCTTTTTGAGCTGTATGTACATGTTATAAACCTCATCATCAATGTGAAAATAACATTTTAAAACATACTGGAAGATTATAAATAAAAAAATATATAATTAGTGAAGTACCTGGTTTGGTAAAGTGATCAGACCCTTTAGGGCAGGGTTCGGCAATTAAGTTTGGCATCGGGCCAAAACAAATTTTTGCCACTAGATGGCAAATGAGGAATTAAATTAATTGATGAAAAATGCAACTAGATTTGCCTGTGACAAACATTTAGTGTCTTTTGTAACTGGTAGTGAGCTGTAGTGTTCGGGTTTTACACTGGATAAATTAATAAAGTGGAGTAGTGACCAGGGGCCGTATTCACAAAACATTTTATCTTACCACTAAGAGTTCTCCTAAATAGCAATAAAAGTTCTTAGCTAAGAGTTTTCTCTTAAAACCTTTTCACAAAGCTGCTGAGACAAACTTTTATTAAGGAATAGACAGAAGTCTTAAGCTAAGAGTAAGGGCGGGGTTGACCTTGTTGCTATGGAGTATACACACAGTGATTGGCTGATGGGGGAGGAGTCAGCGATGTAATCATAGAAATATTGTAGAATGAGGTGTCATGTTTCCATATTAAAATAAAGGTTTTAAAATACAAATGTTGCCATACTCAAATAAAAGGTTTTAAAATGTAGGCTAAGTGTCACTAATTAAACTAGTATATACAGTTAATTGTCCGCCACTTGTCTGGAGAATGCAGAATTCAAGCAACAAATTATGTTTTATAAACAAAGTTTGGGAGGAACACGTTCAAACGGTCTTTCTAATCAGCACGAGAAGAGGAATAAATACACAGACGAGAGCCGACTCGCCTATAGTTACTTTGACAGCTTTCTGCATCCCTCCGCCACCCCGTCCCTCACTCTCGTCTGGGGATATGGGGAGAACTTTGGGTTTGGGCTAAATTCCAAGCTCGCAGCCCTCAATCCCCTGGACAGTACACCAAATACGCTTATTATATATTTTATTACTCTATTCAATCATTTGTAAGTGTGAACTCATGAAAACCACTGCCACAGGTAATCGGACAATATTTATTTATTGGTTAAAGATTTATTTTTGGCACCTCATCGTAGATTCAAATCAAAATGTGTTGCATTTATGAAGAAAAAGTTCAGCACCTAATAAGGCTCTATTGCTATTGCCTCAATGGTGTACAGTGTCTTTGGGTGGATTAGGACTGTTTGTGATTTGGTCTTAGTGACTTAGGAGTCCTCTTTACTATTCCTAACATTTCACAGATTTAGGAGCTAGTTTTAGCGCTAAAATGCTCTGTGAAATACTCTTAGAGCAAAAATTTAGTCCTAAAAAAACTCCTAAAATTAGAAATTATCGGCGATTTAGGAGCTACTTTTAGCCTTAAGATGTTTTGTGAATACGGCCCCAGGCAAGTATCTTCATTCACCAACTTGCAACACAGACCACCTTGCTAAAACACACATATGTGGGAGATGTGGAATGGATACAAAAATAAAAGAGGACTTGAATAAGCCCATTAATGGCATGTTTGAGTCATGCTCTTAACGAACTATGTTTTATTTCCTCTTTCCATATTGTGAATAGGCCTAATAAATGTGTATCATTTTAATTTTCTTGTTACACAATGGAGCCTAACTTATTGTAATAATTATTTGATGTAGCCTACTTTTACATTCAGAATTATTCCTTGACATCCTCACATACTAAACTGCATTTATTTTAAATTGTTTGCATGCTGGAGGTACGCTATTATGTCGTGTGCAGAGTGATGTTAACATTTAAGCTAGCTGGTGAGAGAAAATAGTACTATCAAAGAGTCTAAAGAGGAAAGTTGACAGCAAAAATAGGGCTTACAAAGAAGAATGGAAAGACAACTATGCGTTCTTACCTAGTTTTGTGAATGCAAAGCCAGTGTGTCTTATCTGCAACGAAGTTGTCGCTGTTTGCAAAGAATACAACACCGTGTCGTGGGCCAGATATTATTGCTTGGCGGCCAGTTTTGGCCCGCAGGCCGCCTATTGCCAACAACTGCTTTAGGGTATACCATCATAAACTTGCTCAGGTGCAACTTTCAGATCAAACACCAGGCTAATTTCCCCACCTGACATCAATTGAAGTGGTTTTGATGACTTCAGAATAAAACCAGCCGTTTCTTGATTCCACTGTTAGTAGTGCATGGTCCTGGAAAGAATTCACCCTGGTTGGGAAAGTGCTTTCAAATGGCCTCCGGGATAAAGTTGTAGAAAGTCACAAGTTAGGAGAAGTCTATACAAGAACATAGCTATCTCTTTGAGTACTGTTCAGAGCATCATTAAGAAGTGGAAAGCATGGCACCACAAACACATTTCTTAGATTAGGCCGCCCATCCAAACTGGATGACGGAGCCAGGAGGACATTGATCAGAGAAGCTACCAAGAAGCCAAAAGCAACTTTGAAGGACTTACAAGGCTTTATGTTTGGGACCAGTTGGTCGGTGCATGTGACAACTATCTCACAAGCTTTACACAAAGCTGGCCTGTATGGCAGGGTGGCAAGAAAGAAACCTTTCCTGAAAAAATGCCACACTGAGTCTCGTTTGCGCTATGCAAAAACACACCTGAAAGACTCTGATGCCATCTGGCATAAGGTGCTATGGTCTGATGAGACCAAAATTGACCTTTTTGGACTGAACTCCAAGCGCTATGTTTGGCGAAAAGCAAACAGAACACCACCCAAAACACACCATACCTACTGTGAAGAATGGTGGTGGCAGTATTATGTTGTATGGGTGTTTCTCTTCAGCGGGTGTCTGCGCGATTGGTCAGGATTGAAGGGAAAATGGATGCTGCCACATACATCTAAATTCTTGAGGAAAACCTGCGTCCCTCTGCTAGACAGCTGCAGATGGACAGATCATTCACCTTCGACAATGATCCTAAACATACTGCCAAAAGAACAACGCAATGGCTTAAGGATAGGATGGTGAATGTCCTTGAGTGGCCAAGTCAGAGCCCTGACTTAAATCTGATCTGTGAAAAGCTGTGGATGGACTTGAAGAGAGCAGCCCATCACCGCTCACCACAGAATATGACTGAACTTGAGAAATTCTGCAAGGAAGAAAGAGCAAATATTCCCTAATCTAGGTGTGCAAAGATAGTACAGACATATACAAAAAGATTAATGGCTGTCATTAAAGTAAAAGGTGGCTCTACGAAGTATTAAATCAGGGGACTGATGACTGTTCCAACACCGTTATTCTAGTTTTTTAATTAATTTTCAGAACTGTTGAATTTTTTTTTTTTTTTTTGGGGGGGGGGGGGGGGGGGGGGGGGGTTATTTTTTTGGAATGGGTTTTGATTTCAGGATGTACGACAAATAAAGTAACTTTTTCAAAAGGGTTTGATGATTTTCTATAGGCACTGTATGTGTGTATGTATGTATTGTATTTTTACAGTGTTCCCCAAGCATTTAAACACTTAATTCACACTTCGTGGCATTTATTGTAAAGAAAGATAGCACAAGTCTTCAAAGTTGTCAGACTCCTTGTGCATACAAAAATCTTACTAGATTATTACAAATAATGGCAAAATTAATGTTTGGAAATTGAAATTTCCTACTGACACTACAGCAAAAGATATAAATAACTGGCTTAAAACTTTTTTTGGTGAAAATACTATACTTTTACAGAGTACTTTATATAATTAATCGTATGAGAAGATAATCGAGGCTGCAGAATCTGGACATGAAAAAGTGGTCCTTAATGATTTTATAAATACACTAAAAATCATCTGTACTTTCTTTGTTCTCATGCTTTCTTTCTTTCTCAACTTTCTTTCATCGGCACAACACAAACAAAGATATTTTGAAAGATGTTGCATCAAAAAAACATTGCAGCCCATTGACTTCCATTGTATAGACAAAAAAACAAGAATATTATCAAAATATATTTTTATTTTCTACAAAAGAATAAAAAGTCAGTCAGTTTTGGAACAACATGAGGGTGAATAAATTACTACAGGATTTTCATTTTTGGCTGAACTGTCCCTTTAAGAATGTGTAAGAGTAATCAAATACTTGGGATCACTGTAAATAAAAACTTCAAATATCAATGTACAGCTCACTGGCTGCAGGTTTGATTCAGATAATGAAAAGAGAGCTCACCTGTCCTTCCATTCGTAAAGCACTCGCTGACACTAAAGGCTTGCGGGTCAGAACACAGGCATCATTCACGAGGTACCGTGTAGGAACGTTGTCCGAACAGTCTGCCACAATGTCATACATGAAGACGCAAAGTCAAGGAGCCAAATGAATGGGTTTTGCACTGTACAGATCTGTGGAAAAGTTCAAGATTTACTTCTTAATAGCAGTTCATGAGTGGATACTGTTGAATGAGTTGTATGGCGTTCTCTCTGGAGAGCTGAAGGTGATACGGAACACACTGAACCGTGGAGTTCAACCTGGAAGAGATCACAAGCCATCAACTCTCAGTTGTTCACACCTCTCCTTGTTTTGTGAGGTAAGATGGTACCTGCTGATGGCCTGGGCGGCAGACAGGGCTTTAGGCTGACCTTGAGTCAGTTCTGAGTGAAGCACCTGTCGGTGCAGGTTACTCAGCTCCACCACATCATAGTCCAACAGACCCAAACGTCCTGAAAACACAAACTACATTAACAACTGCCAACTAGTGCCGCAGTACAACAATTACAACTGTGGCATGTGTCTTCATGAAAGTGTTAGCTTTGGGACACAAACTAAAATGAGATACTTTAGCATTTAGACTGCTAACTATGGTAACTTCTGTTTTGTATGCATTTATCTTTTAAATTAAAAAATAAATGTAAAAAAAATCTATTTAATTAACTAACTAATTACAACTAGATGTATGTATGTTATAAACTACCGTTCAATAGTTTGGGGTCAGTAATTTTTTTTTTTTTTTTTTACGTTTTTGAAAGATGTTTCTTCTGCATTTATTTGACAGTAAGAAGAGTAATAATGTCAAATATTAATACAATTTTCAATTTGAAGCAGTTGTGCTGCTTATTTTTGTGGTATCAATATTTTCAGGATTCTTTGTTGAATAGCCAGTTCAACCGAACAGCATTTATTTAAAAAAAAAAAAAAAATCGTTTGTAACAATGTAAAAGTTTGTCCTTTATGATCTATTTAATGCATCCTACAGTATTATTATAATTTATTTATTTAAAAATCTTATCCCACATTTTTTAACAGTAGTGTATATAAAATTTGGTAACACTTTACAATATGGTTTCATTTGTTAACATTAGTTTATATAGTTAACATGAACTAACAATATTACTACAGCATTTATTAATCTTAGTCAATGGTAATTTCAACATTTACTAATGCATTTTTAAAATCCAAAGTTGTATTTGTTAATTTGTTAACGCACTGTGAACCAATATGAAGAAACAATGAATTTTTTTTATAATTTTCTTTTTACTACTGTTAACAAAGATTAATAAATGCTTAAAATATATATTGCTCACTGTTAGTTCATGCTAATGCATTAACTAATGTTAACAAATGAGACCCTAACATGTAATTACTATAGTAATAACTATAAATTGCCCTAATCCTACCCTAACCCTATAGATAGTACAATTAGTTAATTAATATTACTCAGCTAATCAGTTGTACTGCCACAAATAGCCAGGGAGATACATGTAACTTTGGCCCTGTTTACACCTGGTATTAAGATGCGTTTTGGTCGATTGGATCACAAGTAGATGAGGGAGACACATTCCTGTTTACACCTGGTGTTTTAATCCATCTCTTTTGTCCACTTTCAACCACTTCTGTCCTGACTTTTTTTTATAGGCGGGTAAATGTGTAGGCTTTTTCAGATCTTTTGATCTAATTTACAAAATATGTTTACACTACATACAAACATATAAGGACATGATGAAAAAACATGGAGAGCAGCTTTCGTTTCTGCTCTGACAGCCGCGAGACCACAACGAACGCTGTGAGTGTTAGAAATCAGGAATGGTGAGAGAACATTGTGCTTGGTATGTTTTTTGTCTTCAAACCAAACTTGGGTCTTCAGCCGACAAAGTTTAAACCCATCTGGGTAGCGTGCTTCCCATAATGTTTATGCATTGACAAGCTCAAAACGTTTTACACCCCATTTACACCTGTATTTAGCATCGTCCACATGTGATCCGATTGATGAAAACGCTTGCTAAAGTATTAGTTCACTTCAGAATTAAAATTTCCTGATAATTTACTCACCCCCATTTCATCCAAGATGTTTATGTCTTTCTTCCTTCAATCAAAAAGAAATTATGGTTTTTGAGGAAAACATTCCAGGATGTTTCTCCATATAGTGGTTAAAGGTCCAAACTGCAGTTTCAATGCAGAGCAAATGTTTAAGTAATGCATGGCGCATCGCAGAGCAGGGTTAAAAAGTATATACATTTTTATCTTTTTTTAGAAAACGGCCGATCGTTTCACTAGATAAGACCCTTATTCCTCATCTGGGATCATGTAGAGCCCTTTGAAGCTGCACCGAAACTGACATCTGGACCTTCAACCAGTTAAACCCCTGTGAGGTCCACTATATGTTGAAAAATCCTGGAATATTTTCCTCAAAAACCTTAATTTCTTTTCGACTGAAGAAAGAAAGACATAAACATGTTGGATGACATGGGGGTGAGTAAATTATCAGGAAATTTGAATTCTGAAGTGAACTAATCCTTTAAAACCAGGTATAAACAGGGCCTTACTTGTACAGATAAACTCCTATACTATACAGCACTATGTACATATTAAACACATGGTCACTTTACCAATTCCAGCTGCAGCCAGATACTGAGCAAGAGGACAACCTAAACCTCCACATCCCACAACCAGAACAGATATATTACTCATGGCAACCTGGCCTGTGGAGAAAAGAATATTGTTTATATAATACAAAGAAAAGAAAAGAAAAGAAAAGAAAAGAAAAGAAAATGAGTAACATCATAAAGGTTAAAGCGAAAATATTGTTTAACCTTTAACACCCAGTTCTGGTAGGAGAAGCTGCCTGCTGTATCTCATGATGTCATCATTGTTCAGTGTTGCGTTTGATTTCAGCGGTGAAAGATTGGTAACTTTCTCCTGTAGCTCTGTTAATATTGAGTTTCCCTGAAAAAAAGGGGAGAAGCAGGGCACTTTTTCAGTTTTCAGACAAGAAAATGCTCTGCCCTGAGAAGAGTTCTTCTTATATATTTGACTAATTATCTCTGTCATTCTATGACACACAGGTGCCTTTCCATTTTAAAAAATACGATTCTGTCCAACAAATAATAAATAATTTGAGCTGTTCTATTAATCCATGCCTTTAAATGTTAGTATATGTTCCAACAGTATGCCTTCAGAAAGATAACTGTAATAGGGTTGACAGTTTAAGTGTCTGACATTAACACACACACACACATATATATATATATATATATAATGGTTAAACAGTAAAGAATCACACAAAGGCTTTGTTATCTGAATATTTGCTCAGAGTGAACAGAATAACGACTGCAGACCTTTTCCACTTGATGAAGTTTCTGCTTTAAAGCTGCAATCTCTCTCTCTCTTTCCAAGAGCTGTGTCTTCAAACTTAAAATTGTATCATCCATCACGAACAGTCACCTCGATATCAGATTATTGTTAAGAAGCAGTTATTATTACGAGTATAACATCTAAAAGAACACCACAAACACAGCTAGAAATCACACTGCAGAAGACTTCCGGGTTTCCACGCGTGTGCGACCACGTGTAGAGCACGTACAACGTGAATACAACAGATTCATTTGTAATCTGTAATACACACTCCCAGAGAAAATGATTGTATAACCCAC
Organism: Ctenopharyngodon idella; assembly: GCF_019924925.1. NCBI lineage: Eukaryota > Metazoa > Chordata > Actinopteri > Cypriniformes > Xenocyprididae > Ctenopharyngodon > Ctenopharyngodon idella. The sequence continues at coordinate 30,977,317 of NC_067236.1, forward strand.
TCGTTGTCATTACATTTATTTTGAAATGACTATATTGAGTAATAAAGGGATAGAACAATCGGAAACAATAATAATCTCGATTTGTAACACGAGAGTTGTAGTTGAACAATATTTACTGAGAGATAATTGCTCTTTTATCGCTATATTTTGCTTAAGGCGAACTGTCCCTACTACAGTTAGTGTTTTATACATCGCTATTGGCTAAATGGGCAGCCATGTCACAAGATCACTGGCATTATTTTTAATATGCAGTTGAGTTTTCGTAAATAGTATTGTTTATGGTACGGTAAGGTAAAAATAAACAACAGTTGGGTTCGAATTCCTTTTACTCCGCTTTATTGTTAGAAATGCACCAGTTATAGCCTTAAAACTTTATCTTTATAATTCTTTATTTTTATTTTATAATGATTTTTTTTTATCTTTGAAAATTAATGGAACCCATTAGTACAAAGAAAAGAACTCAGTATTATATAAATTGTTTCGTTATTTAAGGACAGGAAAAGGAGGCGAAGTAACAAAACAAAACTCCAGCGCTAGATAACAGCTGGTTCTTTGTGCCGAATCGAACTCATGAATATTCATAAAGCCGCTGACGTTGCTTGGAAACCTTCTTTGAGCGACCTGTCCTGCTAAGTGGTTAATATTCATGAGCCAAGCCTTTCAACACGCCAGCAGCTAGCAATGTCTGTCTTTCAGCAAATCAGCTTGTCGAGCGTCACAGAACGTTATTAATATTCACGAGTAAGGCTTTCTCCATAGTAGGATTTGTAAATTGTTTTCTCACATGATTGTCTGGAGTTTGCGGGAGACCGTCGCGCGGACACAACGGAGGAGATGGCCGAACGACGCTGGACCACGAGACTGTTGGCTTTGATTGGCATCCTCGCGACACTGACGAGCTGCGACACTGTTCCGTGGCAGGAGGAGAAGGTATCAGTCTTTACACAACTGACTCTTTATTTTGCATCATTTTAACCATTTATTTTAAGAGAGCGGGTATAGAGAAGATATCTAAACAATGTTGAGTTAGAATTATTTATTTTTCGGGGTCATGAATTTTATAGGCTGTATTCTTTTCATGAAGGGAGGGTGTTTCTGCCTTTAAATGTATTAACATCTCCTTATGGAACGTTTGTCTGTTTTTAATACACACCATAAAGCAGTTTAATGATTTACAGTCTGTTTTATTTATTTATGCATTCATTCATTCATCTATTTGTTGTATGTCTTCTTTTTTAATTTCAAATCTCCAATAGATGTGTGACAGTGATCAGTTAAACTCGCTGAGGAAAGTAAGGTTCATTTGCTTCATGGCTTTACAAGCACATGATCTGGTCACTTGCATCTTTAGACCTCAGTTCATGTTGCTCAGTCTGTCTCTCATTGTCTAGTTGCTATGGGAGCAAGATCCCCGTCATTGATCCACCAGCAGGAGATCTTAATATAGACTTTCAAACTCTTTTGAATTGATTCTCTTTGTTCGGTTCTAAAGATCAGATCAGTATTTTGTGGAAATTTATTATCCATATTTGTATGATGCTACTGTTGCAATAGTATTTTTTCAGCATGTGATCAGATAAGTGAAAATGCCAAGTGTAATATAATCTTTTATAATCTTATTTTCCTCACCTTGACACGTAACTTGTTAAATTTTTTGTCGATCAAATGACTACAATGTATAAACATATCTGATTCACCCAAAAATGAAAATTACCCCATGATTTACTCACCCTCAAGCCATATATGACTATCTTCTTTCAGACGAACACAATCGGAGATATATTTAAAAATATCGTTAGTGCTCCAAGGTTTATAATGGTTGTGAATGAGGTGGGGGGTGCGTTTTGAAGTAAAAAATAATGCATCCATCCGTAAAAAAAAGTAATCCATACGACTCCAGTAGGTTAATAAAGGCCTTCTGAAGTGAAGCAATGCATTTTTGTAAGAAAAATATACATATTTACAACTTTATAAATTCAAATAACTAGCTTCCGGCAGACGACTGTACGCAGAATGCGCAAGTTGATTTGCGCCAAATGAGTTAATCCTCTGACGCGATGTATGACGCAGGATGTAGGGGTATTGTAAGCTTAGACGCCTCTCGCGGTTCAAACAAATTTTAGCTCCTCTTATATCGAAATCTTCCGACATTTCTCTTTAAAAATCATCGTTTTAGACTTATAATCCGTGACCGGTGATTTGTCTTCTATCCTCTGCACCTCCGCGTTCGTCATTACGTTGTGCGTCAGGTCAAAGGATACTCTTCCGCCACAAATCGACTTGCGCATTCTGCATACAGTCATCCGCCGGAAGCTAGTTATTTGAATTTATAAAGTTTTAAATATGGATATTTTTCTTACAAAAACGCATCGCTTTGCTTCAGAAGACCTTTATTAACCCCCTGGAGTCATATAGATTACTTTTTTTTAATGGATGGATGCATTAATTTTGGCTTCAAAACGCATCCCCCCATTCACAACCATTATAAAGCTTGGAGGACTAAGGATATTTTTAAATATATCTCTGATTATGTTCGAATGAAAGAAGATAGTCATATACACCTAGGGTGGCTTGAGGGTGAGTAAATCATGGAAAAAATTGTATTTTTGGGTGAACTATCACTTTAAGTGGCTCAAATAACACATGCAGAATCAATAATCACGGCACAATTGGACTTTGAGACCAAACAAAACCAAATGTATTTGTCATCAGAAGATCAATATCATGTTTAAAGCAGAAGTAGTTTGATTAGGTGTTTCTATCCATCTTAACATTGTTATTCAAGAAAGATCATATAATCAGAAGCCTTTCAGACTCTCTGAAATCCTCTATGAACATTCCTCCAGCTGCGTCGTTTCAGAACCCTTCTGTTGCCATGTATAGTGTAGTTTGAACACGTAATTATCCTCTAGACATATATGCGGTGTATAATTTCTCCTACAAAGAAGACTACATAGTTTGGTTGCAACATTACCATTAAGCTAGAGTATAATCATCATGTTGTTTCTGACTGTAATAGGAGTCACTGAATTAGATTGTATTGTAAGTTGGGTATTTCCTTTTTTCAGCTTTGTATATTGAGTAAGAGTAGACTTTTTAATATATGATTCATTATGAGTCACAGATTCATTCCACTGAAGATGTCCCAGCCACCTTAAAGGGTAGTCAGCCCAAAAATAAAAATAAAAATCTCTCATTATTTACTCACCCTCATGTCATCCCAGATGTATATGACTTTCTTTCTTAGGATGAACACAAATAAAGATTTTTAGAAAAATAATCCATCCAGTCGATATAATGCGAGAGAATGGGTGCCCAAATGTTGTTGCTCCAAAAAAACACATACAGCCATCATGGTGGTAATCCTTATGACCCCAATGGATGAATCTATGACTTCTGAAACAAAACAATAGTTGTATGTATGGAAAATACTAATATTTTAAACACTTCAAACTATAAACCATCACTGTACACATTCACCAGAAGATTGAGTTTATGCATGATGTAAATGTAAGCATGTGAGGACGTCACTAGCTGCGCGAGCTTCAAAATATTATATAAATCTACTTTACTTTTGTTTTTTAAAGACCCCCTGTGGTGAAAATCAAGTTTTTAATGTTGTTTATATGTCTGTGTGGTGTTTTTAATATACTTTAAGACAAACCATGTGCAAATTCATATGTCAACACCATTGCTGAGTATTTTCTGCTTAAAACTGCAGTGATCTAAAGACAGTCTCAAACCCGCGGTTTGAAATCACTGGTGTTTCTGACGTCACAAACTACCTCTTAACCAATCACGTCAACGTGCCGGCGGGCTTTAGCATATCATTAACAGCAAACTAACAGGTTAGTCTCGAGAGAAGCCAGGTTATGCCGGTATATTTTTCTGTTGATATGAAAAACCGTGTAGATTTAGCAATATAAGAGGTGTATGACGTATATTACGATGTTATGATGAACTATATGCCTTTCTCCAATGATGTTCTGAGTTGTTGAAAGTGAAAGTGATTGTTAGAAGGCAGCTGACTCTGAGATGGTGAATGGGAACATGGTCTGTGTAACATTAGCAACACATTATTAGCTATTTGATAACACAGTCAAGCAAAACACTAATCATATTAATTACCGTTATGTGTCCGATGTTATGTGTTATGTTGAAGACACAGCTCCGAAGAGCCATACCATTGTGCAGCGTTTACCTCAGTAAGTTGACCGAGTGGATCTCTGAGCTTGTGCGAGTGAGTGGAGGTGGGGCTAATTAGCATATTCATAGATCCCTGTATACTAAATGAGGCAAGGGTGTAGAGTTACATTCAAGCTATTTTAAGGCATGAAGAATTTTTTTCACATTAAAAACTTTGAAATTTTGGTGATCAAAGGTTTTAAGGAATACAATTATTGACTACAGGGGGACTTAAAGAAAATGAAAAAGAAAATGTTCCATTCATTGTAAATGCCAATTCACACCGCAAAGACAAACGCCAACAAACAAGTTGGCCGGTGGATTTAGAAGTTTATGAAAAATAACTGTCATGTTCACACTGCCCCAACAGACACTAACAGACACTGATTGAACATGTTCAGTTGGGTGAAACCAAACCTTGACCAACAGCAACAGACGCTGACATGCGTAACACACACTGATCCGACAAAACCAAACAGTGCGATATGAATTGGCCTTAAGCCAATGAGATTTTATGGTCTGTTATGCATACATTTAAGAATTAGAATTAGAATGGGTTGAGGTAATCATTTTGGCAGGTGAAGTTACTTGCCAAAATTGGTTTCCCTACTTATTCCACTCTGTCCGTTGTCTTCCATTGTTCAAACAAACTGTACGTATCTTTGCACATTAAACTGGTATAGGAGAAAGTATTACTGCCAGGGCTCTCAATCTGTTAAAATATTTAATGACATGATTTTGTTATAGTTAATGCATTAACACTAAATAAAACTAAATAAATGGTCTTTTGTGGTTTTTAAGTTCATCAATTTGCATGGATAGGATTTATTGTAGCAGAGCTCCTTAATCCTCATGTATTATGTCAAATTACATAAATGTGTTAGTTAGTTAGCTCCGGTCTTTAAATGTGTCAAAATTCTAATTCATTCAGGAATTATACGCTACTGCTGTGCTCAGGGATGCTTTGGAACTATTTTGGCAAAGCAAAAATACATAAAGTAAGTGGCAATAAAAGAAACTACTTTAAGCTCACTAAAATGATATAAAAGCAATATCAGACTCACAACCATGCTGTTGCTCTGAATATCAGCACAACTATGATTACCTGCAGCTGAATCACAGCTGTGCTGATATTCATATACACTGGAGCTACCATGAGTATAATTATTGGTTTTGTCTTGATGACATACCTGAAAGGAAAGCTGACAAATATGTGAGATCCAATTGAGGCATCAATCCAATTACTAATGAATAATTTAGGTGCCTGTAAACGTAGCTAGTGTGATAATGTTTGTTATGTTTTATCAGATCTTTTAAGGCAGAGGATGTTTGCATTAAATGTTATTTACACTAAGTGAAAATTGCAGTATATAGTGTAAATAGTTGTTGGATACAGATACTATTTGCACCACAATGTATTGTAGTACATTATAAAATAGTATGCAATAATAATATATTCAGTATATATGATTATATTTATTGAAATCATAAATGAATGCTGTCTTATTAGGACATTACTTGTCCCTGTCCCTAAAGCCCACCCCTACACCTTTTATTCCCACTATTAAATACCCGATAGGCACTTCATTTTTTTTTTTCAAATATTTTCTTGATTGTTATTCAAAATAAATGCCTCTCCGAGCTGATATGCAATGGGAAAAGGGAGAAGAATGAGTTCAGAAAAAGGCAGATTCAAACTTGAGTCTGTCTCGTCAAAAGCTAATGCCACCCGCCTTACACCATTGATCCTGTTATCAGATGGGTTTATTTTGTAATTCTGTCTCAACCAGACACTCCCTATTTTTCCCTTTATTAGACTGTGCTGTAGAGAGAAGCATGTAAGCGGTAAAAGAGAGGGAAGATTGCCTAGGTACAGATAACCTTGCAGAATACAGTGAATGCACACAAACATACAAACAGTGTTGTAGTCGAGGCCAGCTCATATGAGTCCAAGTCAAGACCGAGACCCAAGGGCATTTTCAGACCTGTAGATCATATGCTTTGTTCTGAAACAGGGACTTAATTTGTTATAATGTTGCATTTCATTCTTGGTTCGGTTTGCTTTCACAAGGCAACATTTCAAAGCGTAGTAAAATGTGTTTATGCAAGTCACATTTGAGTACAACTGTCCTCTTATTGGTCAGTGTTTCCTCTGCGTCATCCATCAGGATGATTGACAAGTTCGCTCCACAAGCTTATTGTGTCTTATTTGTAACTGTCGACACACACGCAAACACTATACAAATGTAGCTGTCATTCCCGTTGTTAAATTATGTACTACATTTGTATTAATACTGCAGCAAATACAAACTTGCTCTCTCTGGATCTCCCAGAGCTGTCTAGGAGGCTAACTGTGTCGAGACCATATATCAATGTTATAATGCAGCAGAGCGGAAATCAAGGCTTCATTAGGAAAGCATTCTTGCACGGAGAAGCACAATTAAACAACATTTTAAGACCAAGAGGCGCTCTTTAATTTTCAACTACTGTAACTAATGTGCTCACTCACAGAATCAGACACTACTGCTTTTTATTTAACACATTTCCCATTATTGCTGTTTATATGTCTATAAATATGTCTTCTCTATGTTTATAAATATATGTCTTCATATTATTGCTGCATTCACACCTGCCCTAAACGAACCACACCAAGGGGGACAATGAACTCTAGTGCAGTTCATCTGAACTAAGTGAATGCAGGTGTGAAAGCCTAAACATAACAAACTAAGCGAGAAAACGCACCAGGTTCTGAAAGAAACGCTCCAAACGAGCCAAGTGCGAGACACATGCTCCAAAGTCCGTGACAATACAGAGACCATGAAAATATGATCTTGGACACGGACCATATTTCAATGACCTTGGTCTTTTCATGGACTGGGGAGCATGTTGACTCAGACTTGTGATTCAAATTCGACCGTCTTCTGGTGCCAGTTGCATAAACACATTCACTCTGTTAAGATTGTCTTAAGAACCAGTCAGCCAAACTATCAGTCTTGCAGTTTGTCCTAACTTGATCTCAACGCTCTTCTAGTCTCAGACTCAAATATATTGATCTCAACCACAACACCGCTCAAAGGTACAAATACACACAGAAACAGTGGATACACACCACAAGCTCAATATGGATGAAGATTAATGAGCAGCATCTGCAAAAATCCACTGTGGAATAAATCAACGAGTAAAATTTTTAATTCCTTTTCTCTTCAGCTAAAACATGAAGCAACCACACTGAAACTCCACTGAACTGAGCCGTGTCATAGCTCATACCGATCTGGACCGAATGTGGAAGAAAGACCTGAAGCCCATGCTTGTTGTGCGGTACCCTGGTTCAACTGGAAGCCAACACGTTCAGCAGGTCAGTGTGTGTGTTTGTGTGTGTGTATGAAAGCTCATGTTTAAATGTGACAGTGTAATCAGTGTCTGAGTTTCTCTCTCTTCAGCATATTAAATCAACCCTCAGCTCGATGAATGCAGGATGGGAAGTGACAGAGGACGCCTTCTATGCTCATACTCCTTACGGCCAACTTCCCTTTACCAACATAATTGCTACTCTCAACCCTGCTGCAAAACGCCAGTTGGTGCTGGCCTGTCACTTTGACTCCAAATACTACCCTCCGCAGTGGGATGGCCGCGAGTTTCTCGGAGCAACGGATTCTGCTGTGCCCTGCTCAATGATTCTGGAACTGGCAAGAGCCCAAGATGACGAACTAAAGACCCTGAAGGTAATGTACACAGAAATTAGGATTGGGCCACCATGGTTGAACAGCTGACTAGTTGATTAGTAAGGTCATCTAATGTATCTATTTGTTTTTGCTTATATTTGTTTTTAGTTTTAATATTTTTCGCAAATGAGCTTTGCTGACAGCAAAAAGCACTGTCACTCTTGTTTTTATAGTAAAATTTTCTTGGAAAAGTTTTATACATCCATCTAGAGGTCTGTGCAGATGGATTTTTCAATCGCGCTCCTGCAAGATTATGTACCGCTTCCGCCAAAAATATGTTAGATTGTTAGAACTTTCACGTTTTGTCCCGTTCCCACCTGCAAAAGCCTGTTGGAAGAGGTCTAAAGCCGTGTTTCCACTGAAATTACCTGGAACAATTTGTCCTAGGAGCTTTTTTCCCCCAGACCTGTTGCTGTCTGCGTTTCCTTCATGGTGTAAAGTACCGTGAAGATTAGGCGGTGACGTAGGACCGTTCGCGACTTTGCAGTTTCCGCTAGATTTCGTCCTCCACGTACAGTTGCAAGAAAAGTATGTGAACCACTTGCAGAATCTGTGAAAATGTTAATAATTTTAACAAAATAAGGGAGATCATACAAAATGCATGTTATTTTTTATTTAGTACTGTCCTGAGTAAGATATTTTACATAAAAGATGTTTACATATAATCCACAAGAAAAAAAAATAGCTGAATTTATTAAAATAACCCCATTCATAAGTATGTGAACCATTGATTCTTAATACTGTGTGTGGTTACCTGGATGATCTACGACTGTTTTTTTGTTGTGTGATGGTTGTTCATGAGTCTCTTGTTTGTCCTGAGCAGTTAAACTGAGCTCTGTTCTTCAGAAAATATCTCCAGGTCCCAAAAATTCTTCAGTTTTCCAGCATTTTTTGCATATTTGAACCCTTTACAGCAGTGATTGTATGATTTTGAGATCCGTCTTTTCACACTGAGGACAACTGAGGGACTCAAATACAACTAATAAAAAGGGTTCAAACATTCACTGATGCTCCAGAAGGAAACACGATGCATTAAGAGTCGGGGGGTGAAAACATTTGGAATTTGAAGATCAAGGTAAATTGTATTTAATTTGTCTTCCGGGAAACATGCAAGGATTTTCTGTTGCTTCCGAAGGGCAGTACTAAATGAAAATAAATGATATTCAAGCGAAATAAGAAAAATTTGGACCTCTTCATCCTGTTCAAAAGTTTTCACCCCCCGACTCTTAATGCATCGTGTTTCCTTCTGGAGCATCAGTGAATGTTTGAACCTTTTTTATTAGTTGTGTTTGAGTCCCTCAGTTGTCCTCAGTGTGAAAAGACGACGGATCTCAAAATCATTCAGTCACTGCTGTAAAGGGTTCAAATATGCAAAAGATGGTGAAAAACTGAAGAATTTTTGGGATCTGGAGATTTTTTCTGAAGAACAGAGCTCAGTTTAACTGCTCAGAACAAACAAGGGACTCATGAACAACCATCACACAACAAAAAAACAGTTGTAGATCATCCAGGTAACCACACACAGTATTAAGAATCAATGGTTCACAAACTTTTGAACTGGGTCATTTTAATAAATACAGCTATTTTTTTGTCTTATGGATTATATGTAAACATCTTTTATGTAAAATTTCTTACTCAGGACTGTACTAAATAAAAAATAACATGCATTTTGTATGATCTCTCTTAGTTTGTTAAAATTATTCACATTTTCTCAGATTCTGCAAGGGGTTCACATACCTTTTCTTGCAACTGTATAAGCTTAATAAAGCCTGAACCTCGTCGTCGGTCCATCTGTCGTATTTTTTAAACTCCATTGTTGATTCGAATATCAAACAACTCTTTCTGCACGCACCGCAGCAGACTTTTAAAAATAGTGGTTGACATAAAATGCTGCATGAACTCAACCAATCAGCATGTTCAGAGCCCAAGTCCCATCCCCGAAAGTTCCTGAACTTTGAAAAAGTACTACCTCATGAGCAGGGACTTTCTGAGGGGGAAATTTTTACCCGGAACTTTATTTAGACCCTGGTTCCTGCGATCAGTTCACTGCAGTTTCTAGCTGAAATGAACACTAAAACAGCAACAAATTACATGGGCAGATTATCGAATAATGAAGACTTATTTTCACGCAGTTCACTGCACAATACTGTGTTATGACCTCAAAACACTTTGACCATAGTGCACGATTTGTAAACTAATACATTGTAATGTTTGCATCACATTAGCAGCTCAATATGTATGCAGTAAATTTGCTACTGTAGCTCACCTGGTGCAACGATTCGGAGCAAAAATGGCATTGTTGCCTCAGCATATGCATTTTTTATTTCACAAATTTGCTTTTAACACTATTGGTTAGGTTTAGGGCAGGGTTTGAGTAGGTGGTACGTTCTTTTTTAAGCACCACTCACCAGACATTTTATTTCCGAACTGCTGCAATTGGGTGTTCTTTGTGGTTGCTTGGATGTGGCAACGTGGTTGCTAAGTTATTTTCAGTGGTTCAGTACAGAACTCTCTTTGTCAGTTCAAAGCTTAGCTTTATTTTGTGCCAAATTATTTAGTTCCATATTCATTTGATTAGAATCATGGGATTAATTATAAATTTACATATTAAATGATATTATTTGTGCTGTATTCTGTAGTGTCACAAGTAGATGGCAGTATGTATTTGTTTTTTTCCTCACAGGACTCTGGGTCAGATCTGTCTCTGCAGTTATTCTTCTTCGATGGAGAGGAGGCTCTTTATCAGTGGACCTCTGAAGACTCTCTGTACGGATCTCGTCATCTAGCCCACAAAATGGCGACAACGGCACATCCACCGGAAGCCACCACCACCAGCCAGCTCGACAGCATTGTACAGTTCTCTCATAAACAATGATTAATACATAAAAATAGTTGACATACAGCCAAACTTACATTCCTCCATGGATTACAAAATGAGATATTTTGAAATTTAGCCTGTCCAAATACAAAAAGTACCATTAAAGTGGTCCATATGACTTGTGTGCTATGCTATAAGATTTCTTAAACTTTGTATGAGGAACAGACCAATATTCAAGTTGTTATTCACTGATAATTTGTGCATTCATACCTCCTCATGAGATTTTAAGACTGTGGCAGAGAGGAAAAAATTCACAACTTAAGTTTCTGTGGGCTCCTTATACACAGCTATCATACTGCTGTGCTATCGGCAGATATACATTTAGATGGCACATGTACACCATTCACCATCACAACAGAATTTGACTAAGTCCTGAATTACGTATATGTAAATGGACAATCATATTGTGAATGTACGGCTAAAAAATATGAATGCAAGCAAACAACAAAACTGTTTAAAGTCCTTCCTTCATTCAATTTCTCCCCAGGATCTGTTTGTTCTACTGGACTTGATTGGAGGTCCTAATCCTCGCTTTGGTAATCAGTTCTCTAGTACGACCCGATGGCTTTCCAGACTACAAAATATTGGTTAGTAATTGTTCTGCTCTGTTTTCTTGTGTCGCATGTTTTCGCTTTCTTTTCCTCTGAGACATTTAGTTAGGTTTGGTTATGGATGACAATAAGTCTAAACAAATGTCTATAAGAAAATAATTGATGCAAATACTTGAATGGTTCAATTCAAATGTTCATCATATATGTGAGTCAGTGAATCATTCACTCAGTCAATTCACTCACTGATTCGTTTAGAAACTAAACACTGCTGCCGTTGGTTGCTTTTGTGCAGTTGATTTTCGTTTGCCTTCATTCAGAGCTTTTTTCATTAGCAGACCCTTGTGAAAAAAGTACGCTTTTGCATACTTTTAAAAAGACTTATTATGGAAAAATATACTTTCAAAGGATATACTTATGTGGAACTGAACTTAATGTTTTCCGACATGTAATTTGCAATTTAATGAAAATGTATTTTTGTATAGTATTGTTTAAATTTAGATTAAATGCAGTTTTTTGACCCACCTAAATGGGGCTTATTATGTGTAGTTTCATAATGACTTTTATTGTTTTAGTTGAAGGGTACTGGAGGGTACATTTATGCTAACTAAAATCTTCTATGTCATTTTTATTGAAATTTGCATTTAAATATATTTATAATTACACATTTGTAATGATGAAGTTGCAGTTTAGTACATTTAAAATATATTAACTTTAAAAATTATATTTAATAATGCATTACAGTTAAAATTATAACACATCAAAAATAAGTGTACATCTTTGAAGCACAATTAAACATAATGATTTAAAATATACTGTATGGTAAAACTTTTAATTTGCACTTAAGTGGCTTTTTATTCCAGTAATATTTTACAGTACAGTTTCTTTTAAATATATACTTTAAAGTACACTACAAGTGCACATTCAATACAATGAAGCACACTTCTTTCTCACAAGGTGAACAAAAATATACTGTAACTGGTAATATTCTATCTAAAATCTAAGATACTCAGAATTAATTTGCCTTATAAGGATTGATCTCTGTAACTCCTCTCTCATATTCTGTTGTTTACTGAGAGCTGGTGCTTTTGCATCTACACCACTAGGTGTCAGTATAATCAAAGACAGCTGCCATATTAACAAGCACAACATAAACAAATACACTACCATATGCACCTTTAACCTTTATAAAATAATGAATGAAATATTCCAACTGAACTGATATTGACAGGAAAACTCTCTTTTCTGTTGTCTAGAGCGTCGGCTGCATGCGCTTGGTCACCTACAGAATCACCCTAATGAGGTTCAGTACTTCTGGCCTGGCCTGCATGTGGGTCTAATTCTGGATGACCACATACCATTTCTCAATCAAGGTAAAAGACTTATGAGATTAATATGAATGTTCATATAAAAAAGCATTTACAGTAAGCCATATCAACATATTTTGTTGATCCTGGAACAACATTTCTGTCTGAAAATTGAGTCCTAACCCTATCCACACCCATAACTTATCCCTAAAATCAGAGAAAAATGATAATAACACTGATGTTGAAGCACCTAACCCTGGTTGTAACCCTAAACCTCACATAAACTGTAAACCTGACCCTCAAATCTGATTGGTTGAGTGGAATGTTGATCCAGGAACATGTTGTATTTGGAGAAAGCACGTTCACCATTTCTCTGCCCTCGCAGGGGTCCGGATTCTTCATCTCATTTCGACTCCTTTCCCTTCGGTGTGGCACACTTTTGATGACAACGAGGATAACCTGGATCGTACCTCCATCGGCAATCTCAACAAGATCCTGCAGGTCTTTGTTCTTGAGTACCTCAACAAGAAAATTCAGAGCCCTGTCGCTGAAAGCTCCTAATATTCCCAAACTTGACCATCAGACCCCTGTGACATTTCTCATACTGACAAGCATTCCAATTTAGCCAGTTTCACCAATTCCAGGTTGTTTTTTGACACAATTTTTGTCACACAATCAGTATGTTCTTCTGTTCTTCTTTAACCAGATGCACATTACTGCAACTGGGGCTGTATTTGTCTTTGGACTGCTGAAATTCAGAAGACATTTAAGTGATTCAGGATCTGATTCGGTATGCAGGGTTCACTGTGTGTCAGCAACAGTGTTTGTTTTTTTGTCCCCTGTTCATGCCCCTGTCCCCGTGCAACAGAAAACCAGGACATGACGGCAAAACGAAATACAAATAATATGATGGTACTCAATATATCTTATTTTTGCTGGTTATATACATAAATAATAGAATTTATAGTAGCCTTATACTGTGTAGCCTTTTTGACTTTAAATGTAAATGTTTTATGAATCATCAAACGTGTAAAGAATCACAGTGTTTCATGATGCCTGTGTGATTCTGCGAGCTGCTGCTATTGTCATGTGTTTCAGGTGTCAATGTGTTCCTCACTGTCTGGTGAGGTCTGAAATGTTACTTTAAACATATATCCATTTTAAATAGCTGATTATAATGCAAAACAGCTAATAAACAGTTTACAAAGCAATGGTAAAACCATTCTTGCCTTCTGAGTGTTCATTCATAGCTTTAGTTTCATTATGGATTAGTTGAGGATTTGGGCAAATTCATGCATTTATGTAAATATTAAAGCCTTCATAGAGAAAAAAGTTAGTCTCAAAAAAAAATTTGAATTTAGGTGAAACCCCTTAACTGTCACCCCTATTTTTGAATAGATATGAAAATGCACTATACAAACTTGTAATTCAAGAATGCTTTGGAGTACAGACCTAAGTTAGGTCTGAAGTGAAAGCACTTGAAAATATTAAAGTATGAAAAAGTTATGGAAGTTTAAATTTACTGTACATCAAATGTACTGTACTAAACATTTTTTATTTTTTATATAAAAAGTATATTTTATCAAATATATTTTACTCTAAAATTGCTATCAAATGAAAGCCGTATATCTATCCAAGTTGTGTTCCAAATTTGAAGTTGATATCACAAAAACTGAAGTAACTATGAAATTGTGTTTAGGCGCTATACCAAAAATAGCCACCGGGTGTCATGACATTCTATTGATTTTTTTTTTTTTTTTTTTTTTTTGTGCATTCTCCTGTTGCAAACTTATATATTTATGTCCAAATATCACTTCTATCACAAAATAGACACCAAATATGGAACCATGAGACTCAGACCTTTCCGACGATATGTTTTGTCAAAATTAGAAAAGGTTTTGACTATAAAGTAGCTAAAATAAATATTGTAATATAAAACCTGACCCAACCCACTAGGGGAGGAGCTCGCTAAAGAAATTAAAGTACCATGGTAAGGCAACATTGAATTTCAAACCGGATTTCACAGGCTGAATCTTGAGTTCGTAAGCTCTCAAATGATACCTAACTTATGATGATTACTAAAATATGTGAAATGAAAAAAGGCAATAAATAAAAAGAGCAAGGGGTTAAATGCCATTAATTCCTAAAGCTGTTATTGATTACTTTAAATATTTGGATTAGATATTTTTCTTAATTTGTACATTTTATTAATACGCTGAAATGAAATAAAATATAAATATTATACAGAAAATTTTGAACTAAACAAAATTAGAAATGCTGCCTTGGCAACTTGAAATAAGTTTAATTTGAAGCACTAAAATTGCTAACTATAAATAAATAAAACAATAATAATAATAATAATAATAATAATAATAAATATGACAAACACATAAAATGACTAAAAATTAAATATGATGTATATAAACTGAATATATATATATATATATATATATATATATATATATATATAAAAGCTAATTCAAAATATTAATAAACTCTATAATAGTATATAACTAATGCTAAATAACACTGATCTGGAGCATACAAATAAAATGTAGAGTATATGCTGTTTGAAGAATCAAGTTGATTTATGTTCACTTTCAGTTCTCATCTGTTTTTAGGGCAGGACTGATTGTAATTATTTTGAATGTTTTAGTATGTATGGTTCATTTAGAAGGAAGCGTGAGTCTGAAAACGTCTATAGGCAGGAAGCTCTTAATGTCTATGTTTGTCTATAAACTGTAGCATAGACTGGTTTCATCCGCACTGGAACAGGGTGTTCCCAGCATAAGAACTTACAGACCACATGATCATGATGCTGCCATGAATTCCAGTGTCAAAAGTCCCCTGATTTATTGTGCCCTCACATAGAAATAAGGGTTTTCATGTGCTGGGTGCAGTTATATTATTCATTTCAAAAATGTAGTCACTGCAGTGTGGTACGATTAAAAATTTACTTGCATACTATCACAAGTCTGCAATGTTCAGTCCAGTGTTATTTTAGTGTTAATCATATACTGGTATAGTATTTATTAATATTTTGAAATAGCTTTTTAATCTTCATATTTTTAGATTTCATTTTAATTTTAATTAAGTTTTAGTAATTTTATGAGCTTGTGTCATTTTTATTAGTTTTTGTTCTATTTAGCTTTAATTTATTTTTAATATTTTATTTTTATTTCAGTTTTAGTTTTAGTATTTTTTAGTACTTCAGCTTAAAATGATTTTAGTATACTTAGTTGCCAAGACAACATTTCAAATTTTCTTCCTCTTTCTAATTTTTATATACTTCAGTTTTATATCAATTAACAAAAATGATTTTAATATTTTTAGTTTATTAACAACACTGGTTCAGTCAGACAACTGGAATCTGCACTGTAATAAGGGACATACAACCTCATGAGTGAAGCGACATTTGACGGGATGAAACATCATAGGAATATTCACTACAGTTAACATGATACAATCAGTAAATCAGTGAAGGCTTAAACCACACTTAAAATATAGCCTATGCATTTCACTGCATTAAATAGCAACATATAAAACTAAGGGTCATCTGAAAACAGTTGATGTTATAGCTTTTTTCAGACCTAACTTTACTTTTCTGAGCCATTTTTTTTTTTTCAGGACAATTTTACCTTTAGTAATAGATCAAAATAATTCATTGTAATTAGTTTGGACAAACATAATGTACAAACATTTAAAAGAATAATTTGATACAATGCACTTATTGTATACATACATGTTTTACATTCTACCTATGTTAAAAAAAAAAAAAATGCATCTGTATTATGATGTTATTACATCTATAATTAATTTCTGTAATTACATCTATGATTACACTGTTTACCCTTTCCTAACCCTAAACCCTTAAACCACCAAACCTGTCCCTAACCCGTATCCCACCTCAGTAGCAGCAAAAGTGTTTTGCAGTGCAACATCAACACTATGGGCGAATTCCAATCGGCATCCATGCCTTACTCAATCTGAAGGGTAGCCCTTGAAGTGAGGACTTTGGAGGGAGCAGGGCACTTGTGTGTCATAATGTATCCATTTGTAACACACTTGTAAAGGGATCAGTGAAAGACCATAGCTGTGTCTCATTCCGAACGTTGCGTCCTCCGGAGGTTGCACTTGTTGGCTGCATACGTCATTAAGGCTGCTTCATTTCAGTAAACTTACCACTACATTCCAAAGTCATTAAGAAATTACATCAATTTATGCTAGAATAATGGTCAATTTTATAATGGTTACATGGCAGATGATGGCGCACCAGGAAGCTATAAAGGACACCCGGACCAAACATCATCAACTACTGTGTCTTCAGTAAACGGCTCTGTATGAATTGTTTGTCTTATTTGGTGTTGTTTGAACTTTATATTATCCTGAAGAGAACAAAAAAAACAAAAATATCTCAATTTGCGTTCCGAAGGTTAACGAAGGTCTTACGGGTGTGGAACGGCATGAGCGTGAGTAATAAATGACAGAATTTTCATTTTTGGGTGAACTAACCCTTTAAGATTATTTTTATTAAGTAAAATGTTAAGCATTCTTATTAGGGCTGTGTATTGCCAAGAATCTGGCGATACGATACGAATCACGATACAGGGGTTACGATACGATATATTGTGATATATTGCAATACTGTAAGAAAGGCGATATATTGCAAGAAAGAGGATCTAATTCTAGAAAGAACACCACCATATGCATAAAACCTGACGAAAAAAAACTTTATTTTATTTAATCAAGACAGTATCATTTGCATTTATATCACAAATCACTATTTTGTGCCATCTAAGTAAAGGGAAAATAGCCTAGTAAAGTGACTGCAGGATTATTTAGGTGTATATGTTTTAAAGGTTCACAGAATAGCAGTTTTTAACTTCTGAAGTATTTAACAACAGAAAGTGCATAGTCCATTCCATTACTGCATGACTTTTCCATATTTAATACTGTAAAGCTGCTTGCTTTAAAGCAGTCTATTGTATAAAGTGCTGTTTAAATAAACGTGCCTTCACTGAAGTGCTGAACAGAGCTGGTGCAAACATCCACATCGCTATGATCAGATGCTTTCTTTCTGCTGTCATTTTTGTTGTGTGTTTATTTTGTTATTGAGAGGACAGCGTGCAGTACATATTACATATTCTGTCGAAACGCCTCGGATGGCGTCGGGATGTTAAGTGAGCTCTCAGATCCAATGCGTTTCCCGAGTAGTGGATTTTAACATGGCCTATTTCGTAAACAACATGACTCTTGTCGATCTCCTTGTGGTTTCTTTATAGCTGAAACCAAAATGAGTCCACATGAGCTCTGTACACCGCGGCGGGAGCCAGAATAATTCTATCGTCTTGTGAGCTGGGTTTGCTAATGCTAACGCCAGTGATGCACGCGCCTTGTGCTTCTCGCGTCAATTTACGTTCTGAGATAGCACTGACATCTAGCAGCTAGCGGTTGGGATTAAACCGAACACAAAGCCACGAATCTAGTAAGTATGTAAATAAGTAAATAAATAAATATCGATGTTTTTGAGAATCGATACAGTATCGGCAAACATAATATCGCGATATTGACGTGTATCGATATTTTCTTACACCCCTAATTCTTATATAGAAAATCCATCTTGATTTAAGAATTTTTAAATATTTGTACTTGAAATAAGACCATGGTAACTGACTCTCAGTATAAGTTACCTCCCTTTCAGAAACGGGCTTGACTTAGCCTGCTTTCTCGGGTTTGACATACCTCCCATTCTGAAACGGAAAACCCAGAGTTTCCCTCATAACATACTCAGTTTTTTCACTTAACCTCCTTTCTGAAACAGGCCAAACAAAAGTGAATGTCTCGGTTAATTGGTTCCCTGAGAAGGGAATGAGAAGCTGCGTCGCTTTGCCATACTTCCTGCTTGCCTGAGAGCGACTTATTTCAGCCAGTAAGAAGCTGACAATGTTTGGTCTGGGTGTCCTTTATAGTTTGCAGGTGCACCGTCATCTGTCACAGGACTATGTTTCGCCAATGAGATTGGAGTGATTTCACACATGCCTCAGACGCAGTCATGCAGGAGCATTCCCATAGTGTCAGCATTCTAACACACAGTCTCGTTCCCTTCTTAGGGAACCAGGGTTACAGTCGTAACCGAGACGATTTGCCACCCTGCATTACATGACCATAAAGAATAAAATCACTTCCTTGAAGTGACCATCGCATGTACCCTTTGCTAACAGACTTGTTGAAGGTATTCAGTCGTTCAGTTGCCCCAACAAATGACATCCCCTTCCCGAAGGGCTCTTCAAGGATGCAATAACAATGTTTGGTATTCACCCTTCTGTTTGTCAAGTAACAGAAGTTGCGATAGTCTTTTCTTCCCTACTGTGACGTATTTTGAAAGAAATGACTTTTCAAACAAGAAAAAAAATACTTGATTTTGTCCATGGGGAGTTGATTGGATGGCTGTGGTTTGCTACTGGTCAATCTCCTGTGAGTGACAGGTTGTCCCACCCTTGTGCCGGTAAACACGTCATCAAGAGAAGATATGTCGCTGCATGAGGGAGGGGAAGTTATTTTGACTTAGATTATGAGGCACATGATTTTTTTAAAACATGATGTGCACAGATAAAACTTAATAAATACTGCAATATTCCATAAAAAATAAATAAATAAATAAATAAGAATTGGCCATTTTGATTTCATGGTGACTTTAAAGACACCTAAGTTGGACTACTAATTTAAATTAAATTCTGTTTTAACAATACAACAAATATTGTAATACTTTTAAAGTAAAAGCAAAAAGTAATAGTTCAAGTAAAAAGTAATTTCCCACCTCCACAAACAACTGATAGCCAGAATTTTGGTACTTTACAAGGAATCTCCCAAATAAATTCCTTTGTTCGGATCACTATACTGATGTCATACCTGTGACTCATGCATTCCTAATTTGAAAGCTAACGATTAACTGAAAGGTTATATACTATTTATAAAAGCAAACTCTGGAGCCCCAACTAATAACAGTGGGTCCCGACAGTAGCAGGTCTCCTTGCTGCTCCTCCTCCGTTCGGCTGAGGGGAGGATCACTCACTGAAATCTGATACATGTGCTTCCTCGTGAGTTTATCCCGATCGCTCAGTCCATGTGAGAGAATCGGCTGGTTCAAATGGAGATATCTCTTGAGCCGTGCTTACTCCTGGATTTCTAGAGGACAGACTGAAAGAATGATCTCATTTCACAGTGCCGATCACACACTGGTGCTTTACGTGCTTCATTATTAATCTCCAGCTCTTGAGAAGGACTCTACCGGCTGGACTCAAATTTTAAATCAATGGATCCAGTAACGAGGTGGACACCAAAACAGGTTGTTGACTGGATGAGAGGTGAGTTCAAGATTTGTATTTCCTGCATAATATTTATGCTGGTCGTTTAATTTTAAATATAAACGGCCTCTCTCTCTCTCTAGATAGCCAGTGTAAAAATCTAGGACGTGTGCTTTGTTTACCTGTACTTTCGACGAAACCAAGATTAGTGTGTCAGCAATATCCGAGCACCAACAAAACAAACTCCTGTGTTTAAAGAAACTCATGGTTCTATCGCGTGGCAGAAAACACAATAGGTACATTTATGAAAATAACATCCCGCTGTACTGCGCGTTTTTGATTGTTATGCACGCATGTTGTGCAGGAGTATTTTACTCCCACAGTTCTGATTATTGTTTTAGACAGATTTATCAAACCGTTGATCGTTTTTCACTTCCAGAAGATGATTATACCCTGCCAATTGTGTAAATGATTGACACATAAAAGCCCATTTTCAGTGTTGAGAACTTGTTGTCTGGCTTTGGATTACAGACGAATTAAAAGTGAATGCCAGTCAAATCTGATCGGTCATGTGTGAATTCGAGTCGTGGTGTTTCACCATACAATCAGGAA
Source organism: Ctenopharyngodon idella (assembly GCF_019924925.1). Lineage (NCBI taxonomy): Eukaryota > Metazoa > Chordata > Actinopteri > Cypriniformes > Xenocyprididae > Ctenopharyngodon > Ctenopharyngodon idella. Next base: position 30,997,873 of record NC_067236.1, read on the forward strand.
AGATTAATGTAATAATAATTTGTAATAAGATGTAAATAAGATTTGTAATAAGATTTAAATGTGAATTGGGCCACCTGTCGTTGCATGAATTGGAGTAAAAATCCACTTATTATTATAAATTGTTTGTGTCTGTTAAGGTACATTTGGAATCTGTGTTGACAGTTTATGTGACACTTTGTTTCACTGCACCTACATGAAAATAAATAAATAAATATATAAGTATAGCCTATCTGGAGTTTCATGGTAAATAATAATGTATAATTGTATTATAAGTTACCAGCTTTCTTAATATGTCTCAAATTTTAATCGTAATTTTGAGAGAAATATGCGCAATTAACTAAAACTAAAACTACTTCTACTAATGTTTTTGTGAATTGGTGGCGGACTTATTTGTATGTTGTTTTCATACAGTAAAAATGTTTTTGTACTAATCGCACAAAGTCATACATAATTACCAACTCATAAGAATTTTCTAATGAGATCGGGTTGGAAATATGGAAATATAGCCACCCCTAGCCGTCCCAAGTTTTTAATATCTCAAAAAAATCTCTTTCAATGAATAATAACAATCATATAATAATTACTATTTTGTTAAACTCAAATTAAAAGCGGGTGGCATTATATCAGTGGGTTTTACTGTCTTAAAAGGTTGACACATGCTCTAGATATGATTCATAGGGGGGGAAATGTAGTTTAGTTGGTTAATTGGTCCACTTATACCTAAAGTTTTCTTAAATAAAATATATTTTTAGATTTTTAGACAGGCATTTTTTTTTCTCGCACATCTCTTGAATTTTACTTTGCACATACAGCTCAGTAAAAAGATGTGTTTTTACCTCTCAAACTACTTAAAACAATCATACTGTAACATTACTTTATCATTAATATTACTGTCCTGCTTATATTAATTACTTAATTTGATGGACACAAATTAATGCGTCCGTTATCTGACAGTACACTATTGACTCAGTAGGGTATCCTGGAGTTATAACTTGCTTAGGGGCACAATGGTGACAGTTAATGGATCAACCGTCGCAGGGTTTGAACCAACAACATTTAGTAACCAGCCTGGATGTTTAGACTAGACTGCTATGCCACAAATTTAAATAGACTTTGAGCACACACAATGCTATGTAAGTGTAAACTGTACTACTACATTGCAAACATACAGAAAAAAAACAAAAACAAAACAGAGCATTAGTTCTCCGTTGAATGAAATGCCCGAAGGCTTTAAAGGATTGTAGTGGTTTGTGTCGGCTCTTTTTTCTCAGCGCTGCTTCATTTATTAATTAATGGATTTCTTTATGCTTACGAGAGTCAGTTACATTAAATGATTTTTTTTTCCAGGGAAAAGTAGCCTACCTGCCAGATGTAAATAAAATATACTTTATTTTTGCCAAGATGCATTATGTACTTTGCCTCATGTTATGCCAGTATTAGCTTTAGATCTGTATCACTTTTTATTTATTTCTTCTGGTGCAAACATGCGTGAACAGACAGTACAAGTTGAATGCCAAGTCTTTAAAACTTTTGCTGGTTTGGAGTATATAGTCATTAAATGCTCTGCAGAAACTGCAGTGAATAATTTCACACTTACGAATTGAGTTTCATTCCTCCCCTTCTACTCCCACACATGTTGAGGGACAGCTGGGTGCCTTACATTCTTTTTCAAATATTCAGAAGCATCCAAAATGATGACTGAGTTACAAAACCTCTAAATGACTTAAAAGTACCATAAAAGTATTATAAAAATGTAATCCACAAGAAGTCCACTCTTCATGAGCACGAACCCCCACCAGTAATGTTTTTTTTTTCTAGTGAACGTTTATAAAAGCTACTTAAATGACCTAATTGAACTAAGGCTTAATCCTGGCTTAGGCTAAGCCCTGTTTGTGAAACCGGGCCTATGCGTGTGAGGAACAGACTAAATTTAAATCATTGTTCACTCATAACCTTTCCTTTCACTGAGCTGTTAACTGTAATACTCAATTTGAAAACCTGATCCATTTTTTGATTAGCGAATGATTTGTTTTTAGCTTCAATAATATTTTTTGTAATCCAGTTTAGCTGCATTGCAATGGTTCTACTCAGAACAATTAATCTACAAATTGGGCATCTCCGCTTTTCTTGCAAACTTTTATAAATGCACAAGGAGAGCTAAAGTGGATGTCAGTATTGTAATACATGTAATATTTAAGGCTTTGAGTCACATTGACTTGTTTTATGGTGTTTTTGCCTCATTGTTGAAGACTGAAAGGTCTAAACCCCATTAATTTAATCCATTAGTGTGTTCTTTTGTTCTACAGATGCAAGAAATTGGTGCGGTTTTGACATGACGTGGGTGTGTAAATAATAACAGAATTTTCATTTTTAGGAACTTGTCCTTACTAGACATTCAAGGACAAGGTCTACACTGATTTTGACCATTACCCAAGATGGTGATTATTGTAAAGACTAATTATATTAAATTATCCAATTACTGAAACTGTGCATTGTGGATGTAGATGGTTCTTTATAAAGTGTGTACTTTATGTTGCTAGCAGCACCAAATGGAGTTGCAAAAATAGTTTTCCCAAAAGTAGTTTTCCCAAACCCTCCCCAGTTTCAAACAGAATTCTTGGGCCCACTTTATATTAAGTGTAACATTTAAATTAATTATTTGATTTGAATTATTAGAATTATTTAATTTGCACATACTTTTACATTGTACCTATATTTAAAAATACCTGCATGTAATTACATCTGTAATTAATTTCTGAAATTACATATATAATTACACTGTTGACCCTTTCCTTAACCAATGCTTAAACCTAACATTACCACTAAACCTGTCCCTAACCTTACCCTGCAATGATGCTAAATGCTAAACGTAGAAAACTGTTGTAGCAGAAATGCGATCATGTGACTGCAGAAACTGTATTGTGTGTTGTTGTTTTTATGGATATCATTAATGAAGGGGAACTTCTAACAATGATCCCATTGTCAAAAAAGCCTTCTGTGTGGTCAAATTTAGTGGATTTCCAAGGCTTGACATCTAATAGTTGTGTCAGTCATATTTTGTTAAGAGACGTTATCAGCCTGGGCATGGTTGAAATTGTTAATATTTTCTTTGCTGTCAGACAAGTATGATTACTTGCTACTTTTTCACAGTTATCATGCTAACCATGCTGACTTCAACAGCACATCACTCTACAGTGACTATTTCAGATATCGCCAGATCTGTAAACTTGAATGACAAGAATATATTAGTTGAAGAAAATTTTGTTCCAGAGCTACCTGTGATGATGAACCACTGAACCAACAAGTGTACCTTTTCCATAGGTTCTGTTAATTATATTAATGCTTTAATCCAGTGGTTTCCATCCATGTAACCACAACACCATATGTCAACCCTTAGATCTTGATATCGCCATATGGCGTCTTCATGAGATTCTCATAAATATTTAATGGAGACTCTCTGTTGAAGTTTAAATGGAAGAGGTGCCTGGTATTTCCTGTTCTCTTCCTTAATTTTATGGGACTGCATTTTTGGAGCGTGCAGTATAAAATGTGTTTTGTTTTTCTTAAAGACAATGCAGAGTTAGAGACACAAATACAATGCAAAATTGTATGCCATTGATCTTTTCTGAGACGCTTCCACAAAAGACCTTTGATCCCACTTTGACAATCCGTTGATGTTTGCATGAATCCATGCTCCGTTTAATGCAGCACTGAGGTGACAAGGCGTGATCCTGCTGGCTTTTGCATTCAGAACTGAACAACCCAATGCAAATCTCCCAGATCACAGTAGCTTAGTAGTGCCAGAATAAGAGCAGTGATCTCTACAAACACGTAGCTTAACGCAACGTGGGAAATGCAACCTCAGGTAGCACATCACGCACAGTTCACTGCCCCTCCATGAGTGCCTAGCCAGGCAGAAAGTTGGACGGGACACTATGGGCACATTGCTGCAAAAAGCCTAATCCTCAGGAACAAATGGAATGCCTATTAAACACACAAGTTCACCAATGAAAGGCATAGAAATAAGCTCTGGGCAAAGTTAGATTTTGATGACCATCTTATGTTCTTTTGTAGAAAATCCCTTTATTATAGGGGAAACTAGGTGTTCAGTTAAATTTCATACAATTGCAGAAGCTTGAGGTTATCTTTAAAGAGTTATTTCACCCAAAAATGAAAATCGTTTCATCAATTATTCTCCCTCATGTCATTCAAAATCTTTTTGATTTTTGTTCATCTTTGAAACACAAATTAAGATGTTTTAAGGAAATATCTTCCATTGGAAGTCCATTCTACCAAAAAAGAATCCATGTGAATCGAGCAGTTTAATCCAAGTCTTCTGACGAGACAAAGTTGCTTTACATGAAAAACATATTTAATTTAGAATTTCATATCAACATTGATCATTGCACTATTAATATGGTAAAAGAAGCTCAACCCCACTTGCTTGGCTTGTGAGAACAAACCAAAGTGGTTCTTGGATGTTAAGCAAGCACTTTTGAGCTTCCACAAGAACCAATATGGGTTATTTTTGCATTTCTAAAGTTAGAATGGCTGCCTCTAAAGAGTTACAGTGTCAGTTATTGGTAAAAATTATTTTATTAATTATTAGGCTTAAATGAAAATATTCTCACAGTGAGACTTGGTAACCACAGGTAAAACCATACATGGCTACTCACTACCACTGTCAAATGATATTATAGTTATAGATATGTTATATAGGTCTATAAAAAACACCTAAACACAGGTACAAACTACACCTTAACAAAAACATGAATTATATATTCCCCTACCCACCTAATAAATATATTGCAATATAAATGGCTATAACATAGTTTTCAATATAAATATTCCACATTTCCACAAACCATGGTAATTTACTTCAGTTTATTCATGGTAAAAGTTTGTGTGTTAGTGTGGTGATTTTGGGATTTAAAAGTCTTATCTTCATTCATGGCACAATGTTTCTCCTGTTTTCCTCATCAGTCTTGTTGAGAATGTTGAGGCTGTTTCATCCGATTTAAAACTAGTTTAATCATCGAGTGATTTGTAGATTGTAAACGAGAGATGTGTGTCGAATTGAAACGCTTCTCACTAGATGTCGCAACGCTGTTTAATAACGGTGACCGGGAATAAACGCAGCTCCTTTGAGCTTTCGTTCCGTTATCCACTGGGCCGTGCTGCGTTACGTAGTGCAAAGTAAACTAGTGAAACACCTGAAAACAGTGCTATTTGTTGTGTATTTGTCGTTAATGACCGAGAAATCACCTCAGATGATTCAGGGACAGAGCGGTCCGAACGAATCCAAATCTTTTCAGATCGTTATGCAAGCGCGTTTGGCCAATTCACGGAAAAGAATCGAGACAAAATAAATGATTAATTCACGAATGACTGATATTGCTGGTTCCGTCGACAGAAATACAGGACACACATAAAAACTGCTGAAATATTCGCACGGAAAACTTTTCTCACGTCAGTCGGAGGAGTGTGCATGGTACGAAGAGTGCGTATATAGCCATGCATGCGCCACTGCGGCCACGATATCTAACCAAATTTAGCCGCACCGCCAGGAAAAGAGGAGGAGGGAGATTGGGGAGCCGCGGTTGACGAGCCCTGTCATACGTCATCAGTGTGTTTCTTGTACGCTGTGCAGAGTCAGAGCGAGAATAACAGACAAATAGCAACAACTTTCCTTCTGAACCGACAACAAGTGGCACTGGAAAAGGTTTTATACACAAAGAAAGACAGGATTAGAAAGGGCTACATGGAAAAAAAATGTCTGGATTAGAAAAGAGCTAAAAGCAGAATTAACATTGGTGTTGCTTTTCCACGCTGGAGTCAGCTGCGGGAGTCAAAGGGTAATTTTAATACCATGTTGCACTATGTTGATATATGATGATATAAAATCATGCCAGAATAAAAAATATATACATTTATTACATTTTAAGATATTTTAATTACAAATTAAATGGCTGTATTGGCCTTTGGACGGTTAAACCGAATGACCTTTTGACACTTCAAAATCTTTAAAATACCTTTATATGTAGCAAAATATAATTAAAACCTTTTGGGTTCAATAAAAGAGATCTAGTTGTACTACCTTACATGCTTTGAATGTCATATTATTATTAAGGCCTATTATTAAGGGACAAAAAAAAATGACCCGTCATGTCATTGACCCATATAGTATATTGGGCCTTAAAGGGTTAGTTCACCCAAAAATGAAAATAATGTCATTTATTACTCACCCTCATGCCGTTCCACACCAGTAAGACCTTCAGTAATCTTCCGAACACAAATTAAGATATTTTTGTTGAAATCCGATGGCTCAGTGAGGCCTGCGTAGCCAGCAATGACATTTCCTCTCTCAAGATCCATTAATGTACTAAAAACATATTTAAATCAGTTCACGTGAGTACAGTGGTTCAATATTAATATTATAAAGCAACGAGAATATTTTTGGTGCGCCGAAAAAACAAAATAACGACTTGTCAGACGCGAAGTGAGGACCGATTTCAAAACACTGCTTCAGGAAGCTTCGGAGTGTTATGAATCAGCGTGTCGAATCATGATTCGGATCGTGTGTCAAACTGCCAAACTGCTGAAATCACGTGACTTTGGCGCTCCGAACCGCTGATTCGACACAAAAGTTTCATAACGATTCATAAGCCATCGGATTTCAACAAAAATATCTTAATTTGTGTTCGGAAGATTACTGAAGGTCTTACGGGTGTGGAACGGCATAAGGGTGAGTAATAAATGACATTATTTTCATTTTTGGGTGAACTAACCCTTTAATAGTTACGCTTTTCCTCAGCAAGTCACACAATTTGTGGTATCATTCATATCTGTAGCACAAATGGTATGAGCAATAGAAATAGAATGGAAAAGTGTATGTTCATAAATATTAAATCAATATATTATAACAATTATACTTAAATCTGAGAACAGTTTAAAAAAAAAAAACGTTTAGTTGACTGCGCTGGAGATTTACAGTGCTTATGTTCCTCTGGTGTGTTTCCACTACTCGCAAAAACACAAAAGAATTGGGCCTCCCATTGCACGGTGTAAAGGTCACATTATAATACCCCTCATCCAGCACCTGCAAATGGGTAAACAGAGGAAGGGTGTTACTGTGCATGCACAGACAAAGAGCCTGAACTATATCAGGGCATCATGGGAAATCCTGCTCGCCTTCATGTGGCCACTGCTGTAAAAAACATACCTTAATTTATAGGATCTTTGTTTATTGCATACCTGCATATAGTCATTTGAACGCCTGTATCCTGACAAGGTTCAAATTAATTTGCTTTTTATTTAAACAGCTTTTATTAAGGAAATATCAACATACATATTGCAGAAAGACCAGTCCAATATGTCATATTCATAAATGCATGTACATGCTTGACATCAGTCTCCCGTGCGTCAGTCAGGGGGGTTTGTGTTTTTGTGTGAGATCGGAGAGTAACAGCATCACAGGGTTTAGTCAGCCATGCTGTCAATGACTGAGAACAGCTTGGTGGATGTGACTCATCTACAGAAACAACTTTCACACACTTTGAAAGACACCAGCTATAATATCCTTTGTCCATTCTCTCATTATTCATTCAGGATCTATTCAGACTTTCATACCGTATTGATTTACTGTATTTTCATACTTAAGTATAAGGAGTTAACTTTCATAACTTCAGTGAAATTGAATATGTCCCTAGAGTGCTTCATTTATGCACTACAATTGATTAGTAAATGAAGAAATTTTTCCTTTGTTACATTGTAGTGTCTAAAGTAGGGTGACCCCCCCCCCCATTACGTGATATGATATATATCTTTATCATAAAAATAATTTATCATATAGTTATTTTATTTTTGATGCATACAAAAAGAAAAACGAAGCAAATGACAAATAATAGGACAAAAAGGATAGTTACAAATTAAACTGTTTTTTAGGTACAGTACGTTTATTTAACATGTATACATTTATTTAACAATTTTGTTGTTTGAGTTACATTAAACACAGACTGGTATTTTAGGCTGCTGTCAATTTAAGACTCAATGCTAGGATCTAATATACTGACACATATCCCTATCCGGTTTTCACCAAGCTGTTTGCGTTCACTTAAGCTATAACCGACTGTATTTGCGTGAGATAATCCACGATGAGCTTTCTGAAAACTGTCTGTATTTGACCATTCAGGCGTAAGAGAACTGAATTCGGGATCGCAGGCTGTCTGAGAGAATGCTTCTGCTGTGTCATTCAGCGAGATATCACATTGAGTTCTTTTTTTCACAACTTACTACGCATAATAACTTGATAAACTCTTTTTGAAGATCCTTGTTAAATGTACACACACACCTCTTTGACATCTTCGCATCTGACTTGATCTCCTCTGTGCTCTCTAATATCCTGCCTTCACTAACGGTAAGTTAAAGGTGCAATATGTAATATTTTCTGTCCGCTAGAGGTCGCTAGAGGCCTATTCAAAACAAAGGCGTAGCTTGATGACGGCAAGTTTGAGCACGGAATCTTGGGACATGTGGTCTTCACCTCAGTGGCCGGTGGAAAAGAATTGGGATAGGACTCGGGAAGAAATCATGTTCATGGATGCGATTATTAACGTTACTGTAGTATGAAGCAGAGCAGGACCGAGTGTTGTGGGAGCTGAACGAGGCCGCTGGAGCGATTGCGCAACACGCCTCACGAGCAGCGGAACTTTTATTATGCCACAGTCGCCGGCGCCGCTTCCGCTTTTCCGGTCATGATTATGAGGTAACGCAGCTCTGTTTATCATATTGGAAACATTTGAGAGTGTTGAAAATGATGTTATAATGTTACTCTGTGCATTCACTCGGTGGCTGCTGTGAGACACTTGTTTGAGACGCACTGCAGTAAGATCGATTTTAGAATATCATATTAAATGCTGGATGGCTTGTGTTGATAAATGGCATGCAATTTTAAAACGTATTGTATGATGGAGAAAATTCTGTATTACTGTTACTAAAAATAAAGCTGCATCTGATTATGCTATGTTAGCTACTTGACAAAATAGTGTTTTTCTCTGAGGCATGGTAAAGCATGGTACTCGCAATAAATAAAAAAAATTAGATTTAAACAATAAGACTAAACGTGTTGAGCTATATAACAACAATTAGTTTTCTGTCTATAAATATATCAAAACAGTTGTTCCCTTGCCTATTAAAACATTTAAATATTAAAGCGGCTTTGGTGTTTCCATGGTTTCTACAAAATAAAACCGGAAACCGAGGGTAACGCGAGTATGACGCAATTGACATCCCAAATGTTTGCAACTATTTGTAAATCGTGAAAAAATTGCAATTTTAAACAAGGCTCCGGGACGTGTGAGGAGTCGCCTGTCAATTGCGTCATACCCGCGTTACCCTCGGTTTCCGGTTTTATTTAGTATTTTAATTTAGTCTAGTGGTTTTTGGATATTTTACTGCAAAATTATTACATATTGCACCTTTAATCAATAACAAATTTTGATTGGATGGTAATTTTGTTCTCCAAAATAAACTATGACGAGATTGGCTATCTTTGATTAGACTACTCTCGTGTGACAGAAGAATAATACTCGCTTTCATGATCACCTATCAAGGACAATTTAGGAAGGAAGAAATACAGGACAAAACAGGATTTTTTTTTTTTTTTTCATAATAAGTCGGGACACTAAAAATAGAGTTGAAATATGGGACTGTCCCAGGGAAAAACGGGACGTCTGTTCACCCTAGTCTAAAGTCCATTTTTCATGGGAGAGAGCTAAAATAACAGACATATAGCAGATCACAGTATTGCTCATTTAAATAATTCCTGCCCAAGGAATACGCAGAATAAAGGGCCGGGGCCTGGTTGAGTTAGTTATTAATGTGTTGAAACTTGCAGTTATGGTAAGGGCCATAACATTTTCCAAACACGCTCGAAGCGCTTGACCAATCACAACACACTGATCCAGGTGACCATTCAGAGCACACTGAGCTTTTCAGAAGGAGGGGCTCCATAAAGTCCGAAACTGACAGACTGGGAAGACATGTGCTGCAACAATATAAAATATGTGAAAAATAATAGTTTTTTTTTTTTTTTTTAACATTCAAGCATGAAAATCTATTCTAGTTTGCAGAAGGTCAACAAATGGAGTGTGGTCACTTGCACATTCAGTTATGACATGTCCCATCCTGGTATCTTGGGCAGATAGTAGCAAAGGTGACAGGCTTTACTTTTTAGCTGGTTATGACATGAGCTGAGAGATTGAATATAAATTTGAACAGACAGGGATGTTAACCAGTCTCATGAAAACATGTGTAATGTGTTATACTTGCTGTCTTCCTGTCTTAATTTTTTGTTTTGTTTTGTGATAATTAACAATATGACACCCTATTTTCATTTTAATTTTTTATTTATTTATTTATTTATTTTTCATTTTCAACCCATATTACATTGAACATCATTTAACATTTTCATTGTTATTATTAAAAGCACTTAAAAATTCTGTGGAGTGGAGTCACCAAATAGTAAAGATCTGCATATATTACTGTTGGTTCATTATTTTTCTTTCCTTAAGGAACGAAAAAATGAATCACAAACAGTTATTTAATATTTCTGTACCTGAGGTATGTGTGCCTCTGGTTGGGAATCACTGCAGACAATTCACAATTTTCATGCAGAACAAAATTACTAGGGGTGTGATGAGATTAAAGGTGCTGTATGCGATTTCTCAAATTCGTTTTTGAACACTGTTGATATTGGAAATCAACCCGAACAAACACACCCCTCTCTTCATTGCTCTGCCTCCACACTCCAATCCTAACCACCCTGCTCCGAGTCAGTCTCGACCCTCGGCCCAATCGCTGCTGGCATGCGAGGCAAATGCACTACCAATGACGCTAAACACCGCATCCTCTAGTGGTCGTCAGTGTGCAGTAATAACAGTGTACAGTACACACGAGTAAATACAAAGTGTTCGTTGTTAGTCGCAAACAGCACAGCAGCTCCAGACAATCAAACCCGTGTTACTTACATGAGAAAGAATCAAAGCAGCCTCCACGTCTGTTTTCAGGCCTTCCCACTTAGCTCCAGCGCTGGAAAGCTTTTCTAATATAAACGCGGGTCCTAAAGTGCTTGCCCAATCATGAACCTTCATTCCAGTTATATTCTTTTGAGCTGTTTTGTATTGTCTCATTTCTCGTTCTGCAGTTTTTTAAAAAAAAAATTATTTTTGTTGTTGTTTTATGTTGTTGGTGTCGGCCTGACTAACTTCCAAACAGTGTTGTTGAAAAAATGCATACCTCACCTTTAAAATGTGACAAGATTTTGTCATTTTGCTTTTTATAGAAATAAAACTCATTTAATTCAGTTGGATAACGGTCGCTTCAGTCCCATCCAGCTCATCCAAAATGAGCAGCAGAGTCATACATGGTGCAGCAGGAATCAGAGTTCACTGATCACGTGACTAGAGTAAGTGGCGAGATGACTGACAAGACCATGGCCTTTCTACTTGCACTTTGAATATTGATCGAGTACTTTGACTATGGTTGCACACTTGCACTTATTGTTTGCACTTAATAAGACTAAGAGAAACCTGTGTTATTAATTTTTATTTATACTGTTTTTATTTCTATGATCAATTTGTGGAAGGGAGTTCAGTTAGGAGGTCAAAAGTTGTAGAAGCTCATAAATCACGTGCAGTTCTAAGGTCTGAAGAGACTCAAATGAAATCATACAGGAGAAAAGCCATTCAGTTGAGTTTACAGTGCTTGAGTATTGTTGTCTTTTATTGCATACGATAATTCATACTCAAAAAGTAGAACTGAAATGACATTCATTACTGGATGATCAGTTAAAACATTTCAAATGCACCTGCAGGCTATTTTTCTAGTCATGTATTTTATCATTGAGGATTTCTTAAAAATACTGTGTAAAAGTCTTGTCTCATCTCGTTCTCGTGAACTCAATCTCATGTCTCGTCTCATGAGCTAATTGTCTCGTCACACCCCTAAAAATTACCCATTAAGTGTGGCACATTCTTCTCGTTCATCGATTTGTTTTCATCAGTTTTTGACATTACCGAGCTACCTGTACAACTCTTGTTTTGGGTTTGTGGTAGTAACACTCATTTTTGAGTAGTTTTTCTGTAACTGTAATGACACACTAAGTAATTTTGTTTAAATACAACAACTAAACAGAAGTGCAGAGCATAATGTCGTCGCCCATGGATAAGCACAGAGAAATTGGAGTATTCTTTTAATATTCATTACTGGCCCTTTTCAGCAGGAAGATCCACAACACATTCCTCTCTCCTCAGAGGAAAGGTTTATGTTCTCTCTATATTGAGTCTGTTTGCAACAAGCAAGTTAAAATATGATGCAGGAATTTCATAATTGCGATATTTTCCATTGGTCCAGTGCATGTTTTATGCTGAAATAAGGGTGTGACAAAGTAGTTGTTAAGATATGGGAAGGTTTGTCTCTGTAATTATGGTTTGGCAGAAGGCGATGTGGCAGAGTTTGGTAAGGGTAGACCCAGTCACAGATGCCTTTTTGTTTTCAAAGCTACTTCTGATTACAGGTCTCTCAGACTGACTTTCATCCCCTAGTGTCTGCACTGTTCAGCCACAACAATTACTGTATAAGGAGTTAATGAGGAGATTTTGGCATGTGTGTGTTCACTGAGCGGCTCTTACGGGCCTGTCTATGAATGGCTGGCAGGCAGAAACCCAGTTTCTGTGTGCAGACAAGTGGAATGTGTGAAACCACCTGCATTGTATTATGTAAATTCAAATACATATAAAGAAGCGATGAAATGAAATCAGGAATTGCTGTTCTCAAAATGGAAGTGAAGTAGGGAAGTCCTGCCAGTCACCTTAAGCACCTTTCGTATCGTTTTTGATGTGCATGCTTAGCGTATAGACGTACAGCCCAATGCAAAGCCTTTTGAAGTATACTTCATTTGAACCCATGCTTAAGCACAGGCGGTCGACGCATGCTCACTAAAAAGTTTTATCTTTGTTCAGTGTCTGTGCTGTTTCTTTTCAGAAGTTATGACCGATAAAATGTCTTTGTACTTTTTTTGAAGTAGAGTTGCAGGATTCTCTCTGCATAAATTGTTTTTGTCTTCTTTTCCGTTTCTTCTTTGACTGTGAAACAGTGGCCGGGACTGGGGGCAAATAATACTAGACACATTCACAAGCACAGTGCACAGACTGATGTAGGCCCAAAATATACTTCATTTTTGATGCAAATGCTTGGCATCCAGAGTGTACAGCTGAACACATGGTTTTGCAAAGTGTATTCTGTTTGGTAGCGTGCGCGAACATGTGCACTTGAAGGTTTCATCCTTGTCTAGTGTCTGCGCTTTTTCTCTCCAGAAGTTATGACCAATAAGAATGTCTTTGTACTTTTTTAAACTAGAGTTGCGAGAATCTCTTAACCCTATAATACAACTGTTCTTCAGCAAAGGATCTATTGTTGTTGCGTCCAGAGTAGATTGTTGTTATTCCATTCTTCCATTCCATTTTTTTTTTTTTTTTGACTGTGAAACAACAGGCCAAGACAGGGTTGCCACCTTGTGGACCTTGTTGGATTAGAGCAAAAAAAATTCAAGGCACATGGTCGAATTGAGTGTAGTAGTGTTGTCAAAAGTACCAACTTCGGTACCAAGTCGGAACTGAAATTTTAAAAATGTACCGATACCAGCATTTCATTCATTCGCTGTTGAGCGGTTTCTTAAACAACTCTGATTGGCCATTGTATTCATGCCCTCAACATATATGTCTCTGATTGGCCATTGTGTTCACACGTTCAACATATATGTCTCTGATTGGCCATTGTTCATGCACTCAACATATATGTCTCTGATTGGCCATTGTGTTCACGCGCTCAACATACATGTCTCTGATTGGCCATTGTGTTCACGTGCTCAACATATATGTCTCTGATTGGCCATTGTGTTCACGCGCTCAACATATATGTCTCTGATTGGCCATTGTGTTCATGCGCTCAACATATATGTCTGTGATTGGCTACAATTATCAACGCTTCAAAAACATGTTGTAAATAGACAACTTTGATGTTTACCGAGCGCTTACACAGATACACATGGGAGCATTTGAAAGCAGGTGTCTATGAGCAGATCTGTCTATATATTAGGGATCCACTGATAAACGTTTGCTTTCAAACGCTCCTGTGTGTATCTGGGTAAGCGCTCATTCCAGAGCATCAAAGTTGTCTATTTACAACATGTTTGATCATTGTAGCCAATCACAGACATATCTGTTGAGCGCGTGAACACAGTGGCCAATCGGAGGTGTTTAAGAATCCATTCAACAGCGCGCTGGAAAGTGAGGTTCTATTTCCAAGCCAGGCTCATTGGGGGGGGAAAAAAAAAAACGTTCCTGTGGCAACATTTCTACAAAATAAAATTTGCTGCTTGCACATTCTGCAACACTTTCAGAGAGAAATGTCCAGTTAGTGGCGCTAAAAGTGTTTTATCCGAAACAGATAAACATAATTCTGGCAGTGTTTTATTACATTATTTGCTGTCTGTATTATGCAGTTCAGAAATAAAATGTCCGGTGAGTGGCGCTAAAATGATGTACCAGTACCACCTACACTAAGACCTCCCCTAAACCTAGCTAAAAGTGTTAACAAAAGCAAACATGAGATAAAAAGCATTTGCTGAAGCAACCATGTCATTTTAGGTTGCTTCTGCAAGTCTTTGATCTATTTTATCGTGACTTATGTTTTACGAGACTCACATTCAAGCCCTCTGCAAGTGCAGTGCTGTATCAGGTGAGCTACGGAGCAAGTTTACTACATACATTTGGTGCTGATTATGTGATGCAAATGTTAAAATGTTTTCGTCTTCAAATTGTGCACTATGGTCAAAGTGTTTCGAGGTTATTACATAATATTGTGCAAGGAACCGTGCCACTTGTCATAATTTGTATGAATAGGAATAAAAGTTTGTATTTTACTGCCTCTATTTCATTTTTTGGAGTTTTGCAAAAATGTAGGCCTATTAAAAAAAGTTTTGTAAAAACGTTGCCTATTATCAGTTAGGATGTTGCCTTAGTTAGAAGGTTTGAAGGTACAGTTTATGGAAGAAATAAGACATCAGGCCAGCTCACAAGATTTGGAACAGAGCTTGCTTATTTACAGAATAGTGAGAAAAAGGAGTCTTTAAAAAATGTGCTGTATTAAAGGACCTGGTCAGGAGGTAATTCTTAAACTCACTGACCCAAAACGAGTCCTCCTTCTTGTCAGTTAATCCTGAGAGAGATTATGTATGTAACCCTCAGCAAACCTGTCAGTTTGTCCTTAAGGTCTTTTTTTGCTTCTCTTTTCATCTAAAATGACAATCATGATAGCAAAAGCAGCCATCTGCCCCAGAGCATCTTCTGTCATTCTAAAAGCTTTTTATCTCTCTTTATCTCTTTTATCTTTCATTTCAAGAATGAGGGTTTTAAAAACCCCATCCAACTGCCTTTCTTTTCTTTGGGATTTGTATTTTTGCAAGCAAATTTGCAAATCAGATTAACAGTATTGATTGTTATATAAGCTGCTGTACACCAATCAATACAAGTGACTTTTTGTTAGATCGATGTTCCATGCCAGGAAAATTGAATCTAGTCTCTTTAGCAGATCCTGTGAGAAGATATCCATTTTGTCTGATGTCCAGGCAGCAGAGTTTTGTCTGATACCCAAGACAAAAATGTTTTTTAGAAGTTGTAAAACAAAGATTACTGGGGTACATTTTTACAAGAAAATACTAAGGATGCATGATATATCGGCCACCATATCGGTATCAGCCGATACATGTTCATTTTTAATGTAACCGTTATTAGCCTGATAAGAAATTTTGGCTGATATATTAAAGCCGATAAATAATGGATTACTTCCTTCAGCTAAGACACTTCAGATGCACACTGTCCTCCATTATGGTTTTGAATTGCTTGAAATATGATTGAAATAACTTCAAAGAGGAAAATACAGTTAAGTGCAACATGTACAGTGCAAGTCTGTCATTAAGGCTACATAATATTATAATGAAAATATTATAATCATGTGCTTGGGAAATGGCTTTTAATGATGAGCCTTTTTTTTTTTGTAATCAGACTCTCAAAAATTACATAAAAATTTTGATTTAGATTTATCGGAAAAAGGAAAAATCTTTTTTCATTGTAAAAGTCTTCTATCAGCCTGAGAGGTTGCAATGGAGATTATATTATGATTATAAAAATGAGCAGGGTTTATTGAATAATCTTAGTTGTGTACTGAAGATTTCTAGATCCTTAAATTATTCAGGAGGCAACAAATCTTGACATATACAATGGAATTTACCACACAGCACTTGCCTGTTTTATTTGATTTATTATATTTTTTTACACTAACCATATCTCTGCTGCTCTGTTTACTCTTTTGGTTGTTGCGTCTAATGAGAGGTTTTGCACACAAAGGATTTTTTTCTAATTATTGCCTTCACAATAACAAATGTCTATCGAGATAGCACCATTGTAGAATTCCCACAAAGGGTCAACGCCCAAAAACAATGGACATTCCTTCATTCCCCTCAGGTTTACTGGAAATCTCAATAGAACGAGAGAGAGAGAGTTCCAGTGGCAGTGGCTATTGTACACGCTGCTTATGAAGGCACAGAGTTTGTGTGGAGAGAGGGGTCAGACTCCCACTGGGAGGCCCTTCATT
The DNA here is from genome assembly GCF_019924925.1 of Ctenopharyngodon idella. Lineage (NCBI taxonomy): Eukaryota > Metazoa > Chordata > Actinopteri > Cypriniformes > Xenocyprididae > Ctenopharyngodon > Ctenopharyngodon idella. The sequence goes on from NC_067236.1 coordinate 31,014,583, forward strand.
CTGGATGGTGGAAGGGCTTTCTCTCTCATGTAATCAAACCCCTGAGAACCACAGCCTGCCATTCTGTTGACATGGGGCCTGTGTGAGCGAGTCTTACGCTATGAGACTCTCAGAGAAGGGTTAGATCCGCATTATACAGAGAGCTGGGGGCACATCCCGTCAGAACAGATGTGCAGGTTTTAGTTTCAGAGCACAAGGTGTTGGGTTTATCAGTGATCACATCAAAGTCTGTTAGAGCAAGAACAAGGTTTGCAAAAACATGACTTTAGACTGATCCAACTGTGTAATTATCCAATTTTGATCAGAAACATGATACTTCAACAAGACTCAGACAAAAGCAACAGTTGGGGAAAGAACAAGGTGTAGTTGAGGTAAGTGGTTTTTAGTAAGGGCTAAGGCGAAAAAACACCTAGACTCTTATTTGCTCTGCAGTATGTGATATATATATATATATATTTTTTTTAAATCAGTTCTGAACTGTTTTCGTTTTTTTACAAATGCCGGAGCCACACAAAATTCATAACCTTCGGTTCCAAAAACGGTTCTGGTGTGGTGTGTGTGCGAAGCAGTGGGAGCATATCTCAAAGCAATTTGTACGTATTTTACGAGGTGGCTATGTCGTACGAATTCGTACGACCTCACACGTATGTTTTCGTATGATTTGTCTTGAACCCAGTGACTGGTAGGTTTAGGGGCGGGGTTAGGGGCGGTCCTTCCTTGTGACACCTTTTGGAGAATCATACAAATTTGTATGAGTGAGGTCCTACGAATTAGCCACCTCCTAAAATATGTACGAATTGCCGTGAGATCAGGTTGGAATCACGAAATCTGTATAACATGGAATGTTACAGAATTTGATATGAATAAATCAACATCTTCAAGCACGTTTATAAACGCTAAAAAGCGGTGATGAAGGACGCCGTGATCAGAGATGTTTGTTGTGTGTCGTGGGTTTCGTGATAATGGAGATGGAATGTAAACGCATAATCTACGTGACTAAAAGTGCAAAAAAGTGGGGCTAAGAGATGAAATCTCCTATGATAACTTTCAGTATTACATAACATTGAGGCAGAGAAAACAACCCTGCAGACAACAGGTTAATGCCGTTATCGCTGTTTTCCATGTTCGTGAAGTAAATATGATTACACAGCTTTTTAAAAATGCCGGGTGTGGGTGTTTGACATGCATTTGACCAATCAACGTACACTTACGTCTGGGTACTTCAGCCAGTAGTTCTAGGAACTATGAAAATGTTCCTCCGGTGCGAAAGGTGTGTTTTGGGCATAACGTGCAATAAACCAATCAGAGTCTCATCTCCCATTCCCTTTAAAAGCCAGGTGCGCTTACACCATGGTGGAATCGCTATTTACATGGTAGAATTTGAAAGCGGAAAGACTGAATGCTTCTCCAGAGAGGAATCCTTTTATTTTTAACATTTGGCATGTTTGTGTGCTGCTGTACATCCCTGTGTGTGTAACAAGCAGAATGTACGTGCGATGTGCACCCGCCTATAGGCACATATTACTAACGCACTCTTTAAATAACAAAATACTGCGTCATTGACTTTAGACTAGGTTTTTGTTGGTCAATGGTGCAGTCGTTTTCAGTTGCCTCAAAAATAGCAACGCGCCAACAGTGCGCCTAAAAACACCTCGTTTTCAGACCAGCACGCCCATGAGCGAACAGATGTGCGTGAGTGCCTTTGCTTTTTAAACAACGTGGCGCTGGACATGAAAATGATAACTGCGTTGGGCTGAAACTAGCAAAAAACACTTGCCTTGTGCCTGGCGTTGCGTTGCGCCGGGTGTATGATAGGGCCCAATGAAAGTGCGCAGCTCTGGCAAACCATTAGCTCGACCGCTGTGCATCAAGCGCACACAAGTCTGTTTGACTAACAGCTTACAGTTCTGCTGTGTTTGTTGAGCTCAGCTTTGAGAGAAAAAAAAAAAAAAAGGTTAATGCTATAAATTTCAGAGATATTCATATGTCCGGTGTCACAGACAAGGATTAAGCCTATTCAGAGACTAAAATCAAGTTAATGCATTAACTTGAAGCAACTTGCACTGACACGTCTTAAAATATGTCAGTGCCATTGTTTTGTTTCAAGATGCACACCAGTGATGTGTTTTTTTTCTTAGGCATGTTTATAAAAGCTACTTAAATATCCAAATTTAACTAAGGCCTAATCCTGGCTTAAGGGGCTTTCACACCAAATAATTCTAGGAACTCAGGTATAGATAGTTGCCCAAGAACTAATTTCTCCTCCGGGCCATGTGGTTGTATTCGCACCTGGGAATAGGAACTCTGAAGCGGCTGACAGTGGCGTCTTTAAGTGCGGCATTTACCAACGCTAAAAACCGGTGGAAGGATCGGAGCTGTGTTTGATGTGTGTCGTGGGTTTCGTGATAACAGAGATGGAATATAAATGCATAATTTACTCGACTGAAAGAGCAAAAAGCGGGAGAGACGAAATCTCCTATGACAACTTTAAGTATTGCATATCATCGAGGCAGAGAAAAGAACAACCCTGCAGACAACAGGTAAATGCCGTTATCGCTGTTTTCCATGTTCGTGAAGTAAATATGTTTACACAGCTTTTGAAAAATGCCGGGTGCCGGTGTTTGACATGCATTTGACCAATCAACGTACGCTTACGTCACTGATAGTTCCTATAGAGCTGGTTTAGACCTGACTCTGAAGTAGGAGCTAATTTAGTTTCCCCAAAAGGAGTTCCTAGAACTAAAATCGTTCCTAGTTCCTGCGGTGTGAACACGGCAAAATCCGGGTACTTCAGCCAATAGTTCTAGGAACTACAATAATGTTCCTCTGGTGCGAACACCCCTTTAATCTAAGCCCTGTCTGTGAAACCAGGCCATAGAGTCCTATCAGACATTCCACACACATCACAATGAGGGTGATGTGCAAACTCACGCGTCACTTCATGCGTTTTCTGATCAGGTGGCTATCAGATCTTGAAAAGACCAGGTATTTTTGCATTCCAGACAAAACCGGACAAAACCTGGTTGTTGAAGTCACATATGTAAATTTTACTCTTCCCAAAATGGTAAAAATATAAACGTGTGAACGCTACTGCAACACGCATCGCCACAGATCAACACGAAATCTGCCGCAAATTAAACTGAAAGTTTGGCGTGGCATCCTGAAGCTCAACACACAGTCGTCTTCATTCAGAGTAGTGAGAATAAATGATCTTACCAGTGCTGATACCGCTCTCTCTCCTATTGCAGACAGTCTTTGAGCTTGAAATTAGCTTATGATTAATAAATTAAAGCTCATATATCTGTTGCTTTCATTGACGTGAACTCCATGGAATTTGCATATATCACAGAATTGAAGAACAGATTTATATTCGTTTTGCGGAGACAGATTTATGTGGCCAAATGGATCAGTTTTAACAAAATCAGATAGCTATCAGATCAGTAAAAACACATTAAGAAATCCTATTGGAAACCTGTTATTCAAAGTCTAATGTAATCCTGAAAACAAACCAACTAAAGGGTTTTGACAAATTTAAAACAAATTGGCACAGTGATTAAACTTAAAACTTCATGACTAAAAGGTTGCCGACTAGTGTCTGTGAGTATTAAACCGCAGAAATAATACTGCCATTTAAATATGAAATCTGCATGTTTTGTGTGTCTGTAAATGAGCAGCATAGTTTTGTATAAAGTATATGTCATATAAAGTTCATCATTACAAAAGTTTATCATAAATGCTTCTCGGTACATTCAGCAGTACGTTTGAACCATATTTCAAAGACAATAGAAGTAATTATGAAAGTCCATTTAATATAAGTTAACATTTAATTTAGATATAAACTATAATACATTTTCATTTAATTGCGACTAACATGCAATTAAGTGTCCGAAAACATTCACACTTAAGTATATTCTTTTAAAGTATATTATTTCCGTAATGAGTACTCTTTGTAAAAGTATACTGAAGTGTACTTCTTTTTCACAAGGGAACATTCACTGAAACAGCAGAGCCTCAACTTTGTTTGAGATTTCCAAAGATAAATGGAGGTGGACTGTGTATTGAATATTAAGGTCAGTGATTTTGTCTGGGCTGTCAAGCCGTTGAGTCCGAGGGCGCAGGGCCAGACCTTTGCAGCTGCTCTCTCTGTAGTGCCTTTGACTGAGTGAACAGTGAACGCCCATCCCCCTCTCGTCCCACAGGAACATCCTTCACCGTCCTTCACTGGTGGTGCAGCCTGGGTGACTGAGTGCATTGTGTGTCTGTTGGATGCTCTTGTCAACATGTCAAGAATCAGACATAAGTTCCTTTGCTAGCTCAGCAAATCCTACTTGTAACTGAGTTTCATGTGATTTACATCAAAAGGAAACAGAAGCAGGAAATATTTCCCACATTTCCAAACGGATCTACACGTAAAGAAACTAAACAAGGCTTAACAAAGCCCTGAAGAATCCAGCTAAACCAGTCTGCTGACATTAGTTTGCTTTGAGCTGTACGTTCTGTGAGTTGGTAGGCTTGCTGTAATTATAGTTGACCCTTAGCAAAAACAACAAAACCTCTCGATTGTTTAACCAGCTTGACACACATGTACACACTCTAGCAGGTGGAAACAACATGTTTATGGTGTCTGAAAGCTCTACACACCTGTTGCAGTGTCAAGCAAGGAAGCACATTGTTCTTATAAATACCTTATGTAGCTATCTATCTTACTTAAGAAGTCTCTTATACTCACCAAGACTACATTTATATGATCAGTAATGCAGGAAAAACAGTAATAATGTGAAATATTATTTTAGTTTAACTGTTAACTGTTTTCTATTTAAAGTGTAATTTATTCCTGTGATCAAAGCTGAATTTTTAGCATCGTGCCTCCAGTCTCAGTGTCACATGATCCTTCAGAAATCATTCTAATATGACGATTTGCTGCTCAAGAAACATTTATTATTGTTTAAAACAGTTGTGCTGCTTAATGTATTTATGGAAACCATGATGTTCTTTTTTCAGGATTTTTTTTGATGTACAAAAGACTTTTATTTTAAAACTGAAATATGTTTTTAACATTACTGTCACTTTTGATCGATTTAATGGCTGCTTTCTTTAAAGTATTAATTTCTTTCAAAAACTTTTTTCATACCGTTTTTTTTTTTTTTTTTTTATTTTAATTTTCCAACTCCAAAAAGGTTTTACAGTGCGTTCAAGTTCATTGTGTTTTACAGGTGTTGTCATCACTGTTCCCCCATACCTTTTCTTAGCAGTCCTTAACAGTCCTTAAAAAGTCAAAAGTCTTAAAGGAACACTCCACTTTTTTTGAAAATGGGCTTATTTTCCAACTCCCCTAAACAGTTGAGTTTTACCGTTTTCGAATCCATTCAGCCGATCTCCAGGTCTGGCGGTACCACTTTTAGCATAGCTTAGCATAGTTCATTAAATCTGATTAGACCGTTCCTAGCCATATCGGCCTAGAAAATCGCAACTTTTCATTTTCCGTCGGTCTTAGTACACGATGTAACTACAGAAGAGTCAAGTTTTTAATCGGAAAAATATTGAAACTCTTTGGTCATTTTTGAGCGAGATGCTAACGGTCTAATCAGATTCAATGAACTATGCTAAGCTGTGCTAAAAGTGGTACCGCCCAGACCCGGAGATTGGCTGAATGGATTCGAAAACGGTAAAACTCAACTGTTTAACTCTAGGGGAGTTGGAAAATGAGCCTATTTTCAAAAAAAGTGGAGTGTTCCTTTAAATTTATGGGCCGTTTACACGACACCATTTTCAACTAAACACATAAAACTTTTTATACGTTTTGGCCGTTCATTTACACGACAACAGCGTTTTGGGGCCTTAAAATGCAAACTTTTGAAAACAATACCATTATCATCGTGTAAACTACAAAAACATTCATTTGTGAAAACGGTGACGTCATGCGCATGCGTGTTACGTGTTCGGTCAATATGTGCGTAGTGTTTCTTTACAAAGTGAAATCGCCAGCTACTGGCCTGACATGAATAATACAGCGTTTGTAGTAATTTTCGCGGATCCATTTGAACAATGTTGTCGTCTGCACGTGAAAAACTTTTCTGTTTTTAATACATTGTTGACGTGTAAACTTGCACTAGGTTTGATCAAAGTTGAGGCCATAATAGGTCTGAAATGGTATAACAGGAGTCTTAGTTAAAATTTTAAGATGTCTTAAATTTGGGGGCAGAGAAACAGGAATCCAGATATGGCCTAATATGATTATTATGCTTTAAAGGGAAATTATTTAATTCAGTATGAGCACTGCACATTTAAAGTAAAAATAATTAACACTTTCAATGCCCAGAAAGCTACTAAAGACATATCTACAACAGTTCATGTGACTACAGTGGTTCAACCTTAATGTTATGAAGTGACGAGAATACTTTTTGTGCGCATTTCCCCCTAGCATTTTGAGCGTTTTGTTCACGCACTCAACAGATATGACTATGATTGGCTACAATGATCAACTCAATGATCAAGCGTTTGAAAGCACACGGAAGTGTTTGAAAGCATTTTGAAAGCAGGCATCTGTCAGTGGATCAGTCCGGTGATAAATGCCTGCTTTCAAATGCTCCCATGTGTATCTGTAAGCGCTCGGTCAAAGATGTCTATTTACAACATGTTTTTTAAGTGTTGATCATCACAGACATATCTGTTGAGCGCGTAAACACCTGATTGGCCATTGTGTTTTCCCGCTCAACAGCGCTCAAAATGCTAGGGGGAAATGCTGGTATCGTCACATTTTTAAAATTTCAGTACAGTCTTGTTACCGAATTCAGTACTTTTGACAACACTATGAACATAAAGTATTAATTTTATTTGTGCAAGTTTTAAAAAAGGGCTTAAAAAGTCTTAAATTTATTTGACAATTCTGCAGATACCCTGCAGTGTAAACAGTGTGGAGCTATCAACAATGATCTGATGTTTGTGATGCAGAAATTACATTCTTTACCTTTTTAAAAAAAGTTTTCTTTCTCTTTCCTCTTCTTCGTGTGAAGGTCTGGATGACAGCCTACAACAGTATGTGCACAACTTTGAGAGAGAGAAGATTAATGGAGAACAGTTACTGAAGATCTCCCATCAGGACCTTGAGGAACTGGCCGTTGCCCGCATTGGCCACCAGGAACTGGTTTTAGAGGCTGTAGATCTCCTCTGTGCTCTGGTTAGTGTTCTTATTCACATTTGTTGTGACTCTAAATTATGACCTGTTTATTACATATTTACTGTTGTGGAATATATTTAAGGACTGCTAAGTTAACCTGTTAACTGTCACTGGCCCACCGGTGGGCCCACAGCCATTACATATTTAAAACAGTAATATTCTATACTAAACCTAAACTAATCTTGATGAATTATATATCATTTGAAAGCTTAGAATCTCTAGTTGTCATATTTGGTGACTGATTTTCAAAATAAATTACAGAGGAGCAGTAATTTATCAATTTGCAACAAGCATATTTTCATACTCATAAGGCATGTTCAGACCTTAATTTTGAAATAGCGATGAACATGAAAAATCATTAAAGATTGGTTGAAACATGTTTGTTTTCATGCCAAGAGTTCAAAAGATAACATCCATTCAATTTTTTGAGAAAAAAAGGTCTGAAAATGTTTTTAATAAAAAAAAATATATATACATTTATGATTGTGGCGGCGATCTATAACCCACATACATGTTGTTTTTATGTTTATTAGAGGCTGAATTCATATAAAATTCTGCCAAACTTCCCATACTACTTCTATAAAGGATGTCTACTTCATAAATTGTATGAAAATAATGGAAATATATGGTTCAGATCACTCAAACCATATATGTAAATGGAGGCGCCTTTATATGGTCAGTAATGGAGCTTGGTTGTCATCTAGTGAAAAAGTGTGGTACTGCGCCCAAACAAAATCTTACTGAAAGCTCATTTTTTGAGATATCAACCTGAAATTTGGAACACAACTTGTTCAGATTTTTGGCTTTGATTTCCTTGCAGTTTTAGAGTAAAACTTGTTTTGTAAAATATATATTTTATATAAAATATTATATTTTTACATTTTACATTTTCATAAACTTAAACTTCTATAACTTTTTTTCTGTTTCACTTACATACGTTATTTCACTTCTACAATAATCTGCCAAATTTCATCTTTAAAACAAGAGCAGCCTTATGTCTATACTCCAAAGTATTCTTGAATTACAACCATTTAAGTTTGGATAGTGAATTTTCTTGTCTAAATAAAAAATAAAATAAAAAAGGGGGGGTTGACAGTTAACAGGTTAAACCTTACTAACCAACTTTATATTAGGCATCTTTTACTACTATGTACAGTGTTTTTGAAAGCCTTAGAGAGCATAAAACACTTTTTAAAAAAGATATATATATATATATATATTGATCAGTCAGTAGTATTCAGCTTAAGAACTCAGCTTAAGACATGTAATGTGCACTGGCTTTAGAATAATAATGCTGTTTACCACAAAGAACAGTGTGATTTTGAGAGAAAAAAAAAAAAAAAAAAAAGCAAACAAGGAAGTCATTACATGAGCAATGACTATGGCTCAGACAGACATTGGTTTCTATGGATGGGTGTTGTGTGGTAGAAAATTCAAGGACCTGATATGAGCACATGGAAATGCTTAGGTAGAAGGTCTTGGTGGCTTTGACTGATGGTCATGTCAGTGCTTGTAAAAGATACCGTACATCCCAGTGTCCAGCACTGAATGCTATAATTGTGCCCAGACCCCTAGCATCAAAATCAGACAGTGGCCACAAATCTATGTTGGTTCCTTTCAGTACTTTTCAGTTAATGGAGTGGGATTTTTTTTTTTTTTTTTAAATAATCTAAAGAACCTTTTTCCACTTTAAAGAACCTTTTGTGCAATGGAAAGATTCCATTGATGTTAAAGGTTATTCGTGGAGATTGTATGTAATTTCACATCCATTATTCCAAATACTCCACCACAGAATGCCTAATTGACCAACTGCAATCAAGCATCCCAGGGAGCCATGTAATAAATCTTCAGATAAAATAATGTAGTAATATACAGGCAGAATCTCAGGAATTTACTAAGATGTCAGTTAACCCATTTTGTGAAATGCATCATGGCAAGGATCATTGTCTAAGTAGAATTAATGATTTAGAATGAGACACATGATGATTTTTCCAGATCATCTCCCCAAACCTTATACATCTGTTTTGTCCCTAAATCACAGCAGCCTCCTCGATGTAAAGAGTCTCCTATTGTCTCATAGCACTGGAAATGATATTAAAGGCGCTCAGGCCAAGTATTGGATGCAGAAGTGCTACGTGTTAGTGTTAGCAGCAGGTGCTCCCTGATGGAGTGTCCTGAAGTCTGTTTCATGCTGAACAGGAAACAAATTCCCGCCCCCATCTGTGAGAGCGTCTAGGAACTTTGTCTGTGTGTTGTCTCTCATTTCCTATAAACCATATCAGGTGTAGGTAACCCTATCATTTTATAAATAAAAACCCTCAAAGGGCCTTGGGGAGTTATAACACGGTCTCATTTCTGATCATTCTATTGTCTGGAATGAACGTTAACTTGTCACCAGCGTAACATTGCCTTGCTGATATTAATGTTGAATCAAGTACCTCTAAGAAGGCTAATTACGCTGGCTAGCTTTGTCTTTGTGCAGCATTATGGGACTGTTCAGAGTATCCATGAAACTGATTAAACACTCCATATGTTCTCAAATGAACGTGATTTGGCAGTGTGAGCAGTGACTTCAAGACTGCAGTGCTGCCATCACCAGTGGTCAGAAGGCAATAGTGTTATCCTTAGGAATATTAGACTTTCTGGATGTGTCACATTCATATATTGACAATCAGGGCAAGTATTTAAGCTTCTGAAAAGTTTATAATAATTATGATTTTTTTATATTTTTGAAATATTTTATGTTTATGCTCACCAAGGCTGCATTTGTATTTGATAAAAAATACAGTAAAAACAGTAATATTGTGCAATAAAATAACTTTTTTTCTATTTGAATATATTTTCAAATGTATTCCTGTGACATTCATATTTATCAGAAAATCCTAAAAGAATGTATCATGGTTTCCATTAAAACTTGAAGATGCGAAACTGTTTTTAGCATTGATCAAAAACATTAAAAATAATTATTAAAAATTGATTATTCTAAACTTTTGATCGGTGGTGTAATAGATTGTTTTTTTTTTATTTGTTTTTTTATAGGGGACCTATAATGCCCCTTTTCACAAGATGTAATATAAGTCTCTGGTGTCCCCAGAATGTGTCTGTGAAGTTTCAGCTCAAAATACCCCACAGATCATTTATTATAGCTTGCCAAATTTGCCCCTATTTGGGAGTGAGCAAAAACACGCTGTTTTTGTGTGTGTCCCTTTAAATGCAAATGAGCTGCTGCTCCCAGCCCCCTTTCCAGAAGAGGGCGGAGCTTTAACAGCTCACGCTTCGGTTGCTCAACAACAACAAAGCTGGAGAATCTCACGCAGCCAAAATGAGGATTGTCAGTAACGGTGTTCAGCCTTACATTGTTCAAACCGGAGTCGGACACTGATGGAGAGACTCAGGAAGAAGTTTTAGAATGAAACTGGACGTTTCTGAATGGTTAGTCATGTTGGTTAGTCATGCAATTGAGCCAGAAGAAAGCTACCCCCTTTTTTTGCGTGTTCTCAGGGGCAGGATTTATGTAAATTTTGGGGTTTGTGATGTTACCAACCCAGGAAGAAGCTCGTTGTAGTCCCTACCAGCCGTTTGTTGTAGTCCTTAAACAGAGAATTCTGTAAAAGAAAATATCTCCCTTTGCATTGAACTTTGAGCGTCATAACTTTGCAGATTGTTTATGCACAAATAGCAACTTACAGTCAAACCAAAATTTATTCAGACACCTTGAACATTTCATTCATTAATTCAGTTTATTCACTATAGTTTAAAAAAATGGTAATAAAATATGACAAGATCTCAGAGTTAAACTGTGTCAGAAATTAATCTTAATTATGTCAGATAACACTTAAGCAAAACACGGTCAGGTCAATGTGTCTGAATAATTTTTGGTTCCAAATATTTATACATTTTACTGGTAGTCCACTGTATGAAGAATTTTTGGGTATAATATGTCACAGTTTACTTTATTTTGCTATCCTCACTTACATAAATGAACTATAGTGTCCTGCACACACTAGTAAAAATATATAAAAAATGGATGAATAATTTTTGGTTTGACTGTATATATAATAGAACTATATAAGTCGTTCATGTACTATATCCAAAGTTATCAGAAGCCATATGACCAAAATTGGTTATTTACTCTTTTACGTCTTGGTTTTATACCTCAAATAGCCTTGCTTTAGTTTTTTACATCAGTAATGATAAAGGATGCAAGACATGAACCAATTACATTTGATGTCATTGACATCAAACCTGGCACAACACGTTCTGAGGCACCACATACATGTACTGTATGAATGTGCAAACAAAAATGATCTCAAACTGGTTTGGAGTGTGATGAGGGTGAGGAAATGATGATAGAATTTGTATTTATGGGTGAACTATCCTTTCTAGTCCATAGCAGAAGTAGATTTTTTTTTTTTTTTTCTTTTTTTTTCTTTCAGAGATGAGCGAGGGTTTTTGGCTTGGGATGCAGTATACTTTTGCAAACTGAGATTTGCCAGACCAGGAGGAACGCTCTTGTCCTTTCCAAGATATTAAAAGTAGAGCACAGGGGATGCCAGGTTTAGCAGCTAAATCAAGAAGCACACTTTCTAAATAGGGCTGTGAAATTTTAAACAGTCCAATTGCTTTACATCATATAACAGTTGAGCATGGGGTGTTGAATTTAATACCTTCTAAGTGTGGATTAAATTGCACTGTATGCAATACAGTCTGTTTGCATTTTGCTGCATCTGCTGAACAAGCCTACATTCATTGCATTCCAGAAGTGGATAAATGTCTACTAAATACGTAGTAGTGGGCAAGTCAAGCATCAAGTTTTTAATTTACAAATAAATCGTTTTAAATCAATGGCATACAAAGACACCATAAAAAACAGAAGTGAAATGCAAACTTGTGTTGCTTATATCCATTAGGTGGTGTAATGTGCACATCTCATTGGCATGGAGTGCAGCCTGAAGAATGTTTCACTGCTGAAGCAATTGGATTTATTGCTTTCTCAGTCAGTGCCATGCAGGAATCACTAACTCTTTAAACTAACATGAAATAAATAAAGAATAAAGGATAAATCTGGTTAAAGAAGGAAAATGTGTTTCTAGTAGAGCTGCTTAATGAATACATTAGGAACAAGAGAATACGGATTTGTGGTGGGCATTTAGGTCATTTTAGCTGCTTGAATACTCAACATAGGGCTGCACAATTAATCAAATTTCTAATCGCGATTACGGATGCCATGATTTCGTAATCGAAGGCGCGATTACAAGGAAAAATATCCACTTACATTATTCTGCATGTTTAAGACGTGTGTTATGAGCATGTTGCGTTGTGAGAGGCGAATCACGACTACGCTAGAAAGGTCTAATCCAGCAAAAAAGAAGCTACCAGTGACGTAGATGTACGCTGATATGTCGAACGCACGCGAAACACCAGCACCCGCCATTTTTAAAAAGCCGTGTACACACACAGCCTATATATTTACTCCACGAACTAACTCTACAAACATGGAAAACAGTGATAGATGGATGGACCTCTGTACCGTATGCTAAGGAGAAAATCCAGGGCGACTTTGAGCAGACCAAGCGAAACATGATTATGTATTTCTGCTAAGCTAGCCACATTGGGCATCAACCACGCGGGCACAGCAAAAGCTAATACTTTTTCATATACTGTCTACTCTCTTTGTATAACAGTTCTATCTAATAACGTATCAGACAGGACTGTTAAACAGATCGTAAACTAATGAAGATGGAGAATGCGAACACTGTGTGCTCAGGATCTGTCTGAACTGTTGTCAGCGCCGTCAAAATAAAAGTAACAACAACAAGCACAGTTTACGTCACTTCAGGCCGTAGGGGAACATTAGTTCTCGGGGAACCACACTGGTGGCAAAAGCCCCTATTGTTATACCATGCATATTTTGACTTTATTATTATTATTATTATTATTTAAAGAAGAAACCAAACCAATATATAGTTGACATTTGAGGTTTAATGCTATAGAAAAACAATAAAAAAATTGTGTTCAGATTGCTTTTTTTTATTTTTATACAAAAATATGGCATGCAGTTGCTTCAAACAATGGTATAAAGCTATTCAATACATCATTCAATGTAAATTGTGATAATCGTAATTAATAATCGCAATTACAATTTCAAGGGAATAATCGACAATTATGATTTTTGTCATAATCATGCAGCACAGATAAATCAGCTAAATACCTGTTGGGAAATTGGTGATGAAGTTGGTCAATGTGCCAGACTTACACCGCTGCTTTGTGCCTTGCTGTTTTTTCAGCATCTCACGCCATGAGCACTGCATTTAAGACAGAGTGTCAAGGGAATAAGCTATTAAGCTTTCGAAAACAGTCTGTTCCATTCTGTCAGTTGTGTTGTGTAAACTGTTTTTGAATGCATGATTGCATTCTGTGTACCTTTGCATTCTGTATCCTCTGCAAACAGTTTTGCACTGGCACATACAGTTCTTGACTCTATCCAGTCGAACTGTAAGGCATCACCCAAAATGCCATTGTAACCAATCACAATAATGAATAGGTTTTTAGTCCAGAGTTTGGTCACGTGCCCATACCTGTATAGCTGATAGTATATGTGTACAGCATAACATGAAGCCTTTCAAACTATATTCCATTTGATAGCATGCACAAACACAAGCCCTCAACACATGCGCACTAGAAAGTTTCATCTTTGTGCAGTGTATGTGCTATTTCTCTCCATAAATAAAGGATTAGTACACTTCAAAATCAAAATTTCCTGATAATTTACTCAGCCCCATGTCATCCAAGATATTTCTTTCTTCAGTCGAAAAAGGTCATGCCTGACGTAGGCAGAAGTACCGATCCAGTGTCTACAAAGTGAACGTGCAAAGACTAAGTCAAACGCTCTTTACAAAAAAAGGTAAAACAACGATGTCGGACAATTTTGAAGTTGGAGGAGAAAATGAGATGGAGTTTTTTGCCTTACAGCGGTACTTTCACCTACGTCATGCGTGACCTTTCCAATGTGATTACAAAAGAGCATACGCTCAGTATGGCTTTGGGGAAAAATCGAATGACCATTTTCTGATAAAAATTGTGCTTGTGATTTTTAAAAATAAAGGATTGTGTTGTTTGTAAGGCTGTGCGATTTGGCCAAAATGTTATGACTATAAAATAATAATGTAGTAGTAGTAGTAGTAGTAGTAGTAGTAGTAGTAGTAGTAGTAGTACTAAATTTCGTCCAAAAAGTTTGATGGTTTAACATTTGACCATGAAGAAGATAAGATGGCTGTCTTATCTTCTTCAATCAAATCAAAATCAATCAAAAGAAGTTTTAAGGGCTCATTACAAAAATCGGAAGATTATTCACAAATAGACATTAGAATTACCCAAACGCTTCACTCTGAAACATGCAGCACGTACATTTAATTAAATCATAGCCTTTGCGTTTTCACAATCGTGATTTAGATTTTATTTTGATTAATTGTGAAACCCTAACATGCGGTTAGAAAAATCTGGCTGTGCGTTTACAGTAAGCACGTACTATGCTGATGACGATATTTACATCATGCACACTGTACGCATTTCCTAGCAGATGCGTAAAAAGCAAGTATACTTTGGGCTTTACAGTAATCTATAATATTCTGCCTCTTCCTCAGAACTATGGTGTGGAGACGGATAATTTGAAGAATCTGGTGCTGAAGATGAGAGCTGTGACCAACAGCCTTCAGAATGCAACGTCAGAACGCAGGAAGAGTCCAACGTATGAAAGCAACACGTCGAGCAAGCTCCCAAATGAATTCCTTTCCTCTGTGGTTGAACTTATTGGAGCAGCCAAAAGCCTCCTGGCATGGCTGGACAGGTACAAACATCCATATTAATCATTTCTTTAAATATTTCTATTGCTTATTTCTATTGCTCCTTTATTTCTGTAAAGGAGGTGTATGGACAGAGTTCCCAGGGAATTTAAGCATGTAAAGGGCTATCTTGTGTTACGCACAGATGATTTATAAGGAGCTTTTACTCTTAAAACTGATGGTAATCCTCTGGAAGGTCATATAATTCACTGCAGAGTCTGAACTTAGACTTGCATGAGCAGCACTTACATTTAGATTTTTCCAGACAGGGCAGACAGTTGAAACCAGATACAATCCGCCTTTCTTTCCTAACCACTCTGTGCACAGCTAACCACATCTTTCTCATGCAGGGTGAGATTTTTGTGAACAAAAACTCTGTTCCAAATCCCAGTTAGCTGCCTTGTTATATCCTTCCTTCATAGGCAGCATCCTTAAGCCTTGGGTATACTTCGTTTTTTACGCATATGCTATACTTCATATACTTCACTTGTAAGCATTCACAGGCGATTGACGCATGCGCAGTTTTGAGCAATCTCTCGCCACGAGTTACAACTCATGTAAATATATTTGTGTTCTTTCATGCTGGAGTTGTACAAATGAGGGTACTTTCTAACCTCTTCATACAAACTCTTGTTTATGTAGGCCTCCATTGTCAGTGTAGCTTGCATGCGTTCCGGTCTGTTCTGTTTATGCAGTTTTTCTTTGACTACCTTGTGAATCGAGTATGCGCATACTCTTCTGATGACGAAAATCTCGTCACATGCATTGTATGCTGACCCTCGCGTACGTCTGAAAACTATACTGTGGGCTTTACTGAAGTGAAACCTGATAAATGACTGATTTGCAACACTCTACATACACTGAAAAAAAAATATGTTGTAGGAAACTATTTTTCAAAAACTATTTGAAACTATTTTCACTCGAAATTGTTAGTAAATTTCACAAATAATTACAAAGAAATTAATAGTGACACATTGGAATAAATTTGGAATTTTGAAGTATAAAAGACTGAAATAGGATAATCTACAGTGCAGCTACTCCAAAAACCACTCAAATGTTCCTTTTAAGATTCCAGTAGATTTTGACTATGAGAGAGATGGTCCACCCGTAAATACATATAAATGTGAAGAAAAGAAAAAAAAAAAAAAAAATTGCAGCTGTTTTCCCACTTTACAGTTAAGAGTCAGTTGTGTTTTTCATAGAAGCATGGCTCAACATGGCTGTAGTTCAGTACATTGAGAGTTGATTTGTGTGAAGATACAGAAATCAAATCCAATCTACAGACAAAATGTAGGATTGCTTTTTTCCTATTTCGACAAACAGTTAACAGAGTCAGAGTCCCCATTCAAGTAAATAGTTGTAGTACTTGCATGACTAGAAAGTACCGCCCAAGGGCAATATAAATATGGCCACAGAGTGAGCTGACTTTCCTTAAAGGAATTTTGGTTTGACGTAGCATGTTGTTTAACTAAGATACTAATCATATGTACAGGGCCTAAAATTAACAATCACCAAGCGCCAAATGTGAATAAAAATCGGTGTTGGTGAGTAGATGAACGTGAACAAACGTGAACAACACTCTGTACCGTTGACAGGTCAGAGCTGCATCATCACGAAAGTTTAAGCCTTTCTAATGTAAAAATTCAAGCGCTAGAACACGTGAAAGGGTGCGCTGTGGGACATCCGGAGCGCGTGCCCTGAAAACTGCGTCTCAGACAGTGCGCAAATACTAAGTTGAGCTCTTTCAATCTCTCCTGTGCTTGAACGGACACATTTTCAAAAAAAATATGTCAAAAAATGCCTGTATCGGTGAGTATCCTAGTAAACCTAGTCTGTTATGTCTTCAGTTGAGAAAGAAAATGTAAGATCCATGCGTGCGTTCGGTCTTAAAGTGACAGCGTTCTAATAATCCTGCTGCTGTGCTGCATTTTTAATGTTAACCAAACAACAAAGGAATGAAAAAATCACTCACTGCTCTTGAACTTTAAAAAGGATATGTTTATTTGATTCGCTTACTTTATTAAATTTCTGTACCTGAAAAATACTGTTAGACCTGTCTGAAAAGTACTGTTAATTTCATTTGTATTTTTGTTGTATTATATTTATTTGTGCTATTGCTTGTAATTTAATTATTTGTTCTTATTTTATTACTGACTGTTTACTTGTCTTTAAAAATGTAAATTTATATTAGTTAAGCTAGTAGTTTTAGCTGTGGTATCGAAATTGGAATAGAGGATTGTGAATTTTCACTAGCATCTAAAATATTGGTGTCATAACAGTTTTTGTTTGATAACAGGTAAAAAATAGTTTTGGCCGGTAAATTTTCTTAAGTCACCGGCCATTGGCAGGTGGCATTATATATATTTTAACTGAGCTTGTCGCCACATATTCTGGCAAAAAGGGGAAAATTCCCAACACAGGAATTATGCTGGGTATGAGTAAGAATTTTTTTTTTTTTTGGTCTAGTTTAATCTAGTTTCTTTTTAGAAGTTTGTTTTCAAGTGCCTTATGGTAACCGCAATTTTTTGTGTATATTATGACATAAAAGATGTTGACTTTAAATTCAGAACATTCCTTTAAAGTCAAAACCACTGGTACTATTATTACTATTATTATAATGTTTTAACCACAGAAATTCAGTGATATCTTCTCAAGTTATATGGTGTCATTGTTCTGATCTGTCTGGAAAAAACAAATGGAAACTGTTTGACTGCATTTAATAGGTTTATAGGGAGCTACATGGTAATGTGTTTAATCCCAGCTCCAGTTTTTATGACCACCGATTCAGAAACTCCAGACACGCAGTGATGGAAATAAAGTTCTTTGCTATTGTAAGGCCACATCAGAAAATTCTGTGCAAGAAGTTTGTTGTATTAATTTGATCTTTTTACACAGTGTGAATGTTGTAGGGTCTTTTAACCCTAATTTCCTCTGTCTGCAGAACTCCATTGACAGGAATCAGTGATTTCACCACCACCAAGAACAAAATCATTCAGTTGTGTCTGGAACTGACCACTACAGTTCAACAGGTCAGTATGACTTTTAGGACAGACACACTAGAACATAAACTAATGTTCATTTTTAAGCTCTAATGCATTTCCCAGTGGGGGATTTAGAGCTGGAAAGCTGGATTCAATCCAAGCCTGAAGCTAGTTATCTGACCATGTGTTGCCTTGCTGTGTTTGCTTTGGGGGATTTATTTCAGACAGTAACAAGCAGACCCCCCAACACATCAGTCACAGGTTCTGAGTTTACAATTTCATTAAAACAAGCCAGGATGCTTTTGTAACATGGCCGCCAACATTCCTCCATGTTATCTTCCTTGCTTTTGTGGTTGCCTTCTGCAAGATGTTCTCAGTGGGAGTCTTGTTTTCTGTGTGCTTTCAAAGCTGCCATTATCATAGATGCTTTGAGACGGATGTTGGTTTGATAGGAACTAGAGCTGCACGATTAATCATTAAAAGATTGCAATCTCGATTCAAGCACCCACACAATCTTATTCCTAAATGCCAACGATTCTCCTGTGTCTATTAAACCTTTGAGAAGTACGATCACAGCGAACATTCAAATCTGTGTTGGTGCTGCCGCTGATCCAGAGAGATCATGTATAGATATGAAACAGCTTCATAAACAGTCTTTTCAGCCACACAGTATCATTATTTCTCTTTTACAGTAATTCAAAGGTTATAGTTCGGATGTCTATGGTAGCGAATAGCGATCAGAATAGAGAAAATCACCTTTTTAATGCTTCAAATAAAGATTGAATCAATTACATCGTTACATCAGTAGGTGGCGCCAAGTGACTGTTATTGAAAAAGTATTTGTCATTGAATCATTCATTCAAAAGATTTGTTTAAAAATGCTTTTTAAAAATGCTGAGTCATTGAATCATTCACTCAACCTGATTAAAAAAATAAAAATGATTCAAATTAATGAAGTATTTTTGTAATATACTGTATTGTTTAGTTGCCTATAAGGAAAAGGTATTCTATGGAAGCTCTGGAGTGACTACATGGTTTAAGTTTGATCTTGGCTGTCTATGTAGGGCCCTATGATTTCCGCAATGTGGAAAACGTGGTCAGAATCATGTCTCTACTACACATACTCATGCACGCATGATGCTCGTTGTGTTTTTAGTGTCTGCCATCTCACTATATGAGGACATGAACACGTGAACTTCATCTCCAGAGCTGCTTGGAGAGTTCACCAGCATTTTACCATTTAATTTGACAAAACTATCATCATATTCACACAGAAACTTGAAGGTCTTCATGACAACCCATCAAAATAAAAGTTTGGCTTAAATTGAAGAAATTGTGACAGAAATATATTACTGTTGTACAGTAGAATGTACCTCTCAAAGTAATTATTATAATAATGATTAAAACTTTTTTTAAGGAATAATCATAATTTTAACAGTAAACCTCTGCTTGCAGCACTGTTTGCCATATTATTTGCCAATAAAAGGAATTGTTTAATTTTTGTTTACTTTAAAATTAATTAAATGTTAATGTTTTATGCCTTAATTTGATTACCACTGTTTCAAATCATAAATCCAGAAAATTACAACACATAACACAGAATTTCTAAAAATAAACAAATAAAATAAAACATTTTATAGGGTCCTGTTATTGTAAAAAAGGTAATAAATAATTAAGTTGTTTAAGTTTTATGAATTTAGTTAATTAGACATGTTTTTTGATTATTAAAATTGAATTAAACCATTAAAATGGAATGAAAATTAAAATGGAGAAAACAGAATTCAGAAAAAAAATAGAATGAGAAAAATAAAACTCATTTCATAGGGCCCTAAGAATATAATTTTTGTTAAACTTTTAATAAATTGTTGTTATATTGTATAAGTTTCATGATTTCAATGAATTGGAAATGCTTTTTGAGTACTAAAATGTAATTTAACTATTAAAATGGAGTCCAAAATAATTAAAATTGGGTAAAAAAAAAAAAAAAAGTAAAAAAATAAAATTAATTTGGAAAAAAATAAATAAAACAGATTTCATAGGGCCCTACTCTCTCTGATAGTGGGGATACTTATTAATTATATTTATTTTTCATTTACACTACAGGGCTGTTAAATGCTTGATTCTGATTGGCTGATGAACATTCTAAGGTGTGCAATTATGAAACACACGGCTAAAGTAGTTCCGGGCAGGTCCTGAGTGCATTACAGTTCCAAATCACTTTGACCATTTAAAGTTTTGTATTAGTGATCGGAAAGCTAAGTAGTTGGGAGAGAGAAATAGTCAACCAAGAGTTTTTATAGAGAGTAAACTGGAGCCAATAGGGATCTTGCCTAGGACCGAAATGGTCAGAAACAACATGGGTCTTTTCAAGAGTGTCTTGTACTCCATATTAAAGTTGAGTTTCCAGCCCAGTCAGGAATTTAATGATATGGGATAAAAGTCATTCGATTGCATAGCCTCTTACTGGAGAACAGGAATGCAGCTCGACAAATGCAGAAGAGTGACAGATTAACACAACTGCTTCTGACATCTCCTTCTGATTCCCAGTCACGTGGAGCTCAGAAATAAGGACACAAACACATTCCAGACATGAACTCTTATAGTGGACTGAATTTAGGAGACATTTAACTTTGAGTGGCTTCTAGTAAATTTACTCTGAGCCATGTTAGGTCATGTGACATGCGAGAACCAATGAGGTTTGCACTTTAGTTGATGTTTGTTTGTGTCATGTACTGTATGCAAATGTTGTTTATCATTGGGTGAAACATCCCTTTAAAGCTGTCATAGCGAATGTCCAGCAACCATTGGACGTTTAAAAATGATAAACTTCTTTAGATCAGGACTGCTTCCTTTTCAGTGTTCCGTCAATTTCAGCTCAGTATGTGGAATTTTAGATATCAAAATGCTTTAATTGAAGCTTTCTTTCCCTTCTACTCTTAATACACCAGACGCTGAGTTCCCTTGTCTTGTCTCCTCTTCCTCACTTTGGTGTACTCCCACAATGTGTTGTGTAATTATCTTGTCTTAGAGTGGACATGGAGATGTAATTCAAGGCTGAAAGCTGTTTATTTGAGGCTGGAGGTCATTCACTGTTGCTGTGTCAAGCTCTGTAATTATACAACATTCCTGAATCTGAACTTTTTGTTTTTATTATTCACAGTGGTTCAAACATGCTCTGCAATTTTTCTTTCTTTCCTGCACAGGACTGCACTGTGTATGACATGGAAGAGAAGGTTTTGGATGTTGTAAGTATCTTTTTGCATTTCCATTATTACTTTTTTAAACAGCCATAAAGTTATTGGTTTTATTTCTTTCACTTGTGTAAATGGCGATAATGTTTTAGTTAGTTTTATGTTTCTCAGGTTGTCAGGCATCTGGGTCAAATGTGATAGCCTCATTACCTTTTATCATGCATCATTTCCTGTTAACAAAAATTTCAGCCCAACCCCCAATAAAGACTATTTTTTTACCAAACATATTTTTGTAACAACATTGATAATAATAAGAAATGAAATGATTGGCGAAATCTGGCATACATCAACTGAGAGAAGTCTCTTCACTGGAATGTCAAGTTATCACATTTTGATTAAAAATTACAAGCTCAAACAAATAAAAATAAATGATACATATGCATTGATGAATTGTTCACACTAAGACCAATAAAATGCATTTAGAAAGTAGATAGGGGGAATTTTCATTTTATGCCAACTTTCACTTAAAGGATTAGTTCACTTTAGAATTAAAATTTCCTGATAATTATCTCACCCCCATGTCATCCAAGATGTTGTTTATGTCTTTCTTTCTTCAGTCAAAAAGAAATTAAGGTTTTTGAGGAAAACATTCCAGGATTTTTCTCCATATAGTGGACCTCACTGGGCTTCAACGGGTTGAAGGCCCAAATGTCAGTTTCAGTGCAGCTTCAAAGAGCTCTACACGATCCCAGATGAGGAATAAGGGTCTTATCTAGAGAAACGATCACCATTTTCTAAAAAAAAAAAAAAATTATATACTTTTTAATCATAAATGCTCGTCTTGCACTGCTCTGCGATGCGCCACACATTACGCAATCACGTTGGAAATGTCATGTGTGACGTAGGCATAGGGTGACCATATGTCCCGGTTTTCCCGGGACAGTCCCGTATTTCAGCTCTATCTTTCCTAAAATTTCGTTACGACTAATAGAATGAGTAGTAGTAGTAGTAGTAGTGTTCTGTTACGCGAGAACAGCCCAATCAAACTCGTCGTAGAACAAAATTACAATCCATTCAAAATTCGTTATTGATGAACTTGCCGTTAGTGAAGGCGGGATAGACAGAATCGCGCTGAATGAGACACCAGAAGCGCTCTCTCTTGCGCGCGCTCTCTTTCTTTCCTTGTGCGCGATCCCAGTTCTCTCAGACAGCGTGCGAACAGTTCCCCTTTGCCTGAATGGTCAGATTTACACATAGTTGTCAAAATGTACATCGTGTGGAGTATTTCATGTGAATACAGTCGCTTATGGCTTAAGTGGACGTAAACAGGTAGGTGAAAACCGGATATGTGTCAGTATATTACATCCATGAATTCGGTCTTAAAGCGACAGTAGCCTAATTAAATATTTGTCTGTCATTAATGTTAATCAAACAACAAAATATGTTAAATGTATACATGGTAAATAAACTGAAAAACAAGTTTATTCAATTTTGTATCTCTATTGTATTTGTGGTATTGTTTGTAAACTACTTTTTTTATATATAACAATAATTGCCGTGAAATAAAATTTCTCATATTACAAATAAAATGGTCATATTGCCCACCCTTTGCTCACCCGTCCCGTATTCCACCATGAGAAATATGGTCACCCTACGTAGGCGGAAATACCGAGCAAGTGTTTACAAAGCGAACGTGCAAAGACTAAGGCAAACACCCTTTACAAAAAAAAGTAAAACAACAATGTCTTTCGATTTTGAAGTTGGAGGAGATAATGAGATGGAGTTTTTCTCCCTACCACGGTACTTCTGTCTACATCACGCGTGACCTTTCAAACGTGATTATGTAATGCGTGGCTGATTGCAGAGCAGTGCAAGACAAGCATTTTTGCTTAAAAAGTGTATACGAAGAAGAATCCTGGAATGTTTTCCTCAAAAACCTTAATTTCTTTTCGACTGAAGACAGAAAGACATAAACATCTTGGATGACGGGTGTGAGTAAATTATCAGGAAATTTTCATTCATAATTGAACTAATCCTTTAATGTTATTGCACTTAATGTTATTGATAATAAAGAATGGAATATATTTTTTCCTCTTTGTATTTTATATAAAAATGGTAAGATTATTCTACTCGAATATATGTGATAAACGATTTGGTTCAAAAGTAATCTAAAAGTAACCAAAAAGTAGTCAGAATACATTACCTAAAATGTGTAATCTAAAAGATTACAGTGCTGACTATAATTTTCTTCATGTAATTTGGAATCAGTAACAGATTTTAATTAATTTGCCAAGAACTGTAAATTAAAACTCTTCAGTGCTTTGAAATGTGAACACATGCAGTTATACCTGTGTAGTATTTGGCACTGGGAAGAGTGAAGGAAGTTTGGAATTTACATGCAAGTACACGCTAAGTCTACGCATAATAGGTTGCAAAATCAGACACACAATGCATGAATGGGTCGGATCCTGTTATGTATTCCTTCCCTGTCACGCATCTGTGACAGAAAAAAAAGGCAGCCCATTCATAAGAAGTTGATGAATATAATTGGTCTGTCTGCAATACAAGACACATATACACTACAGGTTAAAGGGTTGGAATAATTAAGAAAATAAAAACAAAAATTTTTGGGATATATATATATATTTAAAGTTTTTATTTTATTAGAAATACATTAAAAACAGTAATATTACTAAATACCCTTGCAATTTAAAATAATTGTTGTTTTTTTTAAATGTAATTTATTCCTGTGATGGCAAAGCTGAATTTTCAGTATTATGCCTGTCTTCAGTGTCACATCCTTTAGAAATATGATTTGGTGCTCAAGTTTTGCAGCTTCATATTTTTGTAGAAACTGTGGTACACTACACTGAAAAAAAAATGTTAACATAAAATAACTGCTTTTAGTCAAAAATATTATTTAACATCATTAACCTACTGTATACACATCAATTTATACCAGCTAAACTAATTTTCTTAAGTTAAATCATGTAGAAATATCTCTTTTCTGTAATAATAGCAGCTTAACACTTTTCACAGTTTACCATTCAAAAGTTTGGGGTAAGTGAGAGTATTAAAGAAAATAATACTTTTATTTATCAAGGATGCAATTGATCAAAAGTATCAATAAAGACATTTATAATGTTGCAAAAAATTTCTATTTCAAATAAATACTGTTTTATTGAACTTTCTAATCATCAGAGTTTCTTGAAAAAATGTATCACAGTTTCCACAAAAATAGTAAGTAGCAAAACATTGATGATAATAATAATAATAATAATAGGAGCCATTATTAATAGAGCACCAATAATAACTGAGCATCAAATCAGCATATTAGAATGATTTCTGAAGGATCATGTGACACTGAAGACTGGAGTAATGATGCTGAAAATTCAGCACAGGAAAAAATTACATTTTAAAATATATTCAAATAGAGAACTGTTATTTTAAATCATAATAATATTTCACAATATTATTGTTTTTACTGTATTTTCAAATAAATGCAGTCTTGGTGAGCAGAAGAGACTTATTAATTATTTCAAACTTTTGACCGGTATTGTGTAGATGATTTGTGTCTTATGTTATGCTGTACTCTGGCTATTTATATAGAAAGGAAAAAGTGATACTCGTCAAAACTTATCTGGCTGAACATTCAACTCTTCAAATCGCAACCTAGGTTAAATTTTGAAAGAATTCCAGCAGCGACTTATTAATAAATTAAGTTAACCCATGTTGTTTAATGCTGTTCCCTCCAGTGTTTTATCCAGAATGTTACTGTTCGGTTTGTTTACACTCCTGTCCTTGTGCACTGAGCGGAAAATTGAATCAAAGCTCAGATAGCATTCAGTTTGTTTATGCGTGCCCTATGGTTTGTTGGACTTTTTTATGGGCTTGGCTGGATTCATGTGGAATTTTAAAGTAAACCTAAGATATCTGTTTTTCCAGACACAGAATAAAGATTGTGTTAGATTAAATTAAAATAAGTGTTTATATTATTGTTACAATCAACATGTTAGTCCATTTAGACTCTGGAAAACCCACAGTTTTTTTTTTTTTTTTTTTTTTACTTTTCATAACTGAAAATTCAGATAATAGCTATTATCTCAACTCCTTCCTCTTGGGACTTTACTTCTGTTATCTTCTCCCTGCACCCGATACTTTGCCTTGAGGCAAACGTGGAGATCTACTCATACGCAGAATTATCTGTATTTCTAATGCATAGCCATTATGCACAGATATCATCTTGAGTGACAGAATTTGAAGATGCCGCCCATTCTTGCAGGACTATTTTTCTAAACACTCTGTTCTCCTAAATTACAGTCGAAGGTGTTGAACAGTATTTGTGACCAGACTGTGAGAACCACCTCTGATCCTCTCATGAGCCAGTCAGCATGTCTGGAGGAAGTTCAACTGACCAACATCAAACCAGGAGAGGGACTGGTGAGAATTATTATTTATATATTTATATTCATAATGTTTTTATGTAATTCCTAAGAAGGCATCTCAAAACAGGTCATAACGACAAAAGTTAAAATTCTCTCACCATTTACTCACACCCATGCCATTCACACACAAAAGAAGAAAATTTAAAGAAAGTATTAGGCTTGGGCATTTTAGTCCATTTTTCCCTTTCAGTAGATCAATAAAATGAGTACTCAAATTTAATTAAAACATATTTTTGATGAAAATATGACAAGAAAAAAAATAACACTGCTATATTATATATCATCAGTGTTTCTGATGATATAGAAACATATAAAAGGAAAATGATTGTTTTAAATAAAATACATTTTTAAATAATTCAATAATATGCAAGTTTAATTTAATTCACTCAAACTAATAATTCTAGATTATCTGATCTAATAAGATTATATAAAAAACATAAACATAATATTACAAATTCTATCTACACAAAATGACCCGAATGCATAAGTGAACTTGAACTGATACATTCTAGTCAAATACATACATATAACTTAAACAACTTAAAGGGATAGTTCACCCAAAAATGAAAATTCTGTCATCATTTATTCACTTTCAAGTTG
Source organism: Ctenopharyngodon idella (assembly GCF_019924925.1). Classification (NCBI taxonomy): domain Eukaryota; kingdom Metazoa; phylum Chordata; class Actinopteri; order Cypriniformes; family Xenocyprididae; genus Ctenopharyngodon; species Ctenopharyngodon idella. The sequence goes on from NC_067236.1 coordinate 31,040,818, forward strand.
TTCTAAACCTGTATGAATTTCTTTCTTCTGCTAAACACAAAAGAAGATATTTTGAAGAATATGGGTAACCAAACAGCTGATGGACCTCATTGACTTCCATAGTATGGAGAGAAAAAAATACTGCAAGTCAATAGGGCCCATAAACTGGTTACCGACATTCATCAAAATATCTTTTGTGTTCAGCAGAAGAAAGAAATTCAATGTTTGGAACAGCATGGTGAGTAAATGATGACATTTTTGGGTGAACTATCCCTTTAAACTTAAAGGGATAGTTCACCCAAAAATGAAAATTACCCCATGATTTACTCACCCTCAAGCCATATATGACTATCTTCTTTCAGATGAACACAATCGGAGATATATTTAAAAATATCCTTAGTCCTCCAAGCTTTATAATGGTTGTGAATGAAGACAAAAATAATTCATCCATCCATTAAAAAAAAAAGTAATCCATACGACTCTAGGGGGTTAATAAAGACCTTCTGAAGTGAAGCGATGCATTTTTGTAAGAAAAAATATCCATATTTAAAACTTTATAAATTCAGATAACTAGCTTCCGGCGGACGACTTGTGCTGAATGAGTAATCAAGCTCCTCTTCTCTTATATTGAAATCCTCCGAAATTTCTCTTTAAAACTTATCATTTTAGACTTGACCTGTGATTTGTTTTGCTCTATTCTCTGTGTCTTTGCACAGAGTTTTGTTCAGTATACACGCTCACTGACTGAATTCAGATTCTCTCATCATAAACAACAAAGTGCAGATACGATGTAAGAGATTCATTTCACAGTGTAGACATTTTCAGTAATTATTACCAGAGTTTTTGCAAGAGTGTAGAACTAGACTAGACTGAAGTCATGGACCGCTTCAGTGATGGGAAACTGTCTTTGCTTGGTTTCTGTATATAATTTATTCCCAGTTTAAATAACCATTATGTTTTTCATGCTACTAAAGTAACCAATGGGAAGTCTTAAAGGATTAGTTCACTTTAAAATGAAAATTACCCCAAGCTTTACTCACCCTCAAGCCATCCTAGGTGTAAATGACTTTCTTCTTTCTGATGAACACAATCAGAGTTATATTAATAAATATCCTGATACATACAAGCTTTATAATGGCAGTGAACGGAACCAACAAGTATGAGCTGAAGAAAGTGCCTCCATTCACATTCATCCATCATAAACGTACTCCACATGGCTCCGGGGGGTTAATAAAGGCCGTCTGAAGCGAAGCGATGCATTTGTGTAAAAAAAAAAAAAAATCAAATCCATATTTAACAAGTTATGAAGTAAAATATCTAGCTTCTGCCAGAACGCCTTCTATATTCAACTTCCGAAAAAAAAAAAAAAAAAAGTCAGTAATTTCAATATGGATGGTGTAGGACGTAGCGTAAGCGTTTTGAACTGCGAGAAGCGTTACACTTCCTTCATAAGTTAAATACAGAAGGAGTTCGTTTATGATGGATGGATGACTTTCTTGAGCTTCAAACAGGTGGTTTCCGTTCACTGCCATTATAAAGCTTGGGAGCATCAGGATATTTATTAATATAACTCAGATTCTGTTCATCAGAAAGAAGAAAGTCATATACACCTAGGATGGCTTGAGGGTGAGTAAAGCTTGGGTTAATTTTCATTTGAAAGTGAACTAATCCTCTAAAAAGCAATAAACCTAAATTATAAATGGTTCTAAGCTTGTTTTGTCTGTGAAGCTACAATATGACATGCCGTTTCCCCAAACACAATGTATTATGTATTCTATTAATCAAAATTAATTATCATTATTACAGTATCAAGAGCAATAAATGACAATAATTATTTTTATCATATTATTGCAGCCCTAACCTATAATGAGTTCCTGTTTTTTTTAAGGTTCTGTAAAGTGATCAAGCTTGTTTTTGGAACTTTTTTTATTGCTGGTCCAAGATGGTCTACCAGTATAACCAAGATGACCAGCTTGGACCAGCTAAGTAAAACCAATTGCCGTCAGAGAATGAAATCAGCACGTAGAAAATGAATCAGACTTCTATTTTCTCTCTATGTTTGAAGGTTCCTGTCTGCCAACTGTATATAGTGCTGTTCTCTCTCTCTCTGTTGTTTTTCATGTTTTCTCTTCCTGTCTTCCTGTTACTCAGGGCATGTACATCAAATCCACCTACGATGGGCTTCATGTCATCACTGGCACCACTGAACATGTGAGTAAGGGCTCCAATGACGAAAGCCTTTGATTAATCACATTTCGCTTTTTGATGCCAATGGCTGAGATAAATTTAGCCTCTGTGTGCACGTAATGTTCAGTCTAAATGAACAAACTCAGAGAAAATAGATGGGGCTTCTTTTAGTTTGCAGACTGAAGGTCTACAGATGGCACACAGGAAGTTGTGGGAATTGCACTTTCTCAGTAAGGATGTTGCCATACATGTCAAGTTTGCTTATTCTTTTTTACTTAGAACTGATACTGTAAAATCTATATCTTAAACGCAATGCAAGTCACTTTCAATGAAAATGTCTTCCACGTGCATAAATGTAATTTCAGAGGTTTGTGTGCACTTTTCAGCTTGTCCATGGATTCTTAAAGTATTTAGATTAAATTCACAAAATAGAAAGCTGTTAAATAGCATAGAAAAAAGATGGGAGATGCTTCCGTTATTTGGAATATTGATATTGTGTTATTATCAATATATTCATCGATTCAGAGTATAAAGATGGTTGTACTGATTTATATGCCTGCCATCATTTAAGACCACAAGTAGTAAATCTTGAGCATGAATATGTTAGTTTAGTCTTAAAATTTGCATCAGAAAGTCTTAAATTTCATTCCCTTAAACATAGACTTTTTGTGACCTGTTTAACAACAGATATTTTAGACAATGATGTCAAAATCACACAACGCTTCTGCCCCGAAACTAAACTCCCACTGCTCAAGTGATGATTCATCCACCACAAACCACTTGATGATTAATTACAGTCTGTTAATCATGCTGACATTTGCTCGATTGTCATGTTATAGTTTTTGTTTTTATTACAAAACAGCAAAAGCTTGTATTTAAGCAATATCACTTGTACAAGTTGTGTAATGAACATGCATGACTGTGTTTCATCCATCAGCACAAGGCTGCAGGGGATTGACAGCTGTACTCATATTCAGTCCTAAAGCATGATTGCAAGTGTCCTTTATAAACAAGAAGTTAATAGCAAGTCATTTATGCTTTAGACCAAATTTAGCCAGCATGTATGTTTTCTGCTGGTGAAAATCCGAATGATGCTTCCAGAAGAATATCAAGACACACCAATGGCATGACTGTGAGGAATATAGATAAAGAGGCATGAAGCAGATTTATGACTATACAGTATACTGAAATAATGTAGTGAGATCATTGACGTCGACTAGTCACTGGTCATGGCCTATAGAGGGCGCAACAGGATAAGAAATCTTTGAAGTCCACATTTACGCTCGGTATCCAACAGTAAATGACAAATAAATGCATACTCCGAGAGTGCTCCACAAGATTATACCATCTGGATGCTTAATAATGATCGGGTGATTGCACGTTTTAAACAGTTTATTGTACGCCGCTCTAAACGAATGCTCTGCTACATTGTAACACACACATACAGACAGTAGCGCGTACATCACGCGCAGATCTCTTACACACAGAAACATTCAGTAGCGCAGAGATGTATTGTCAACACTGTTATGTGATTGATCAATAAAATAGCTTAGAAACTGAATAGTTCTAGCATATATTTCTTAGTAACTAAAACCCACAGCTTCACTAAACCCACGGCCTCACCTTCAGAGAGACGCTGCCAGGTAGAATTAATTCACACAGTCACTCTCTCACTAATGCATTCATATAAATGTTATCTTTATTTAGAATGAGCAGAAATCTGTCAGAAATATAACAACCCAAAGATAAAAGAACTGATAAAAATAAGCTGTTATGTAGGAGCAAAAGCCATGTGGGCAGCGCTGTGTCATATGCCATAGCTGTGCACAAGGCGACCCATGTTTGTGTCTCAGCTCAAGGTTCAGGCTTATTTGTTCATTAACGACGTCATCAGTGACTAGTGTGTGTATATATATATATATATATATATATATATATATATATATATATATTATATATACTATATATGTATATGTTGAGCCTTTATTTATGTTTGTGGTGATGCCTTTTTATGAACCCACAACAAATCTGCCTGGCACTATAAATGTAGACTTGATTCAGAAGTAATAAAAAGGGGCAATTTTACCCCCTTTTTTTTTTTTTTTTTTTTTTTTTAAGCAATCTTTTTTATTATTATTTATATATTTAGTGAGGGGCTAGGAATTGCATCTTGTTCACAAAATTTACAAATGATTTTGACAGAGATGTGAATATTTTAAAGGAAAACAAATACTCATCGAATGTCCCCTCTAGTCTCCAGCAGATATGACACACAAGATCCACGCTGGAGATGAGGTCATCCAGGTCAACCAGCAGACAGTGGTTAGTATTTCTATGGTATTTTCTTTTTTTTTTCATCTATACATTTTAAGTACTGAATGAAATGTGTGCTTATGTAATTTCTCTCCACCCCGTCTGCTATGTTGGATCATTTTCTTCACGATTTGTTGTATTTGTGAAGAATTTATGCAATGCTGCCTTAGATTATGTTTAGAAGTACATTCTCTGTAGGATTGTGCCTCATGCTCACCAGGCTTTGTTTTAATCTGAAAAGCCTGAGCAGAATTCTTTTCAGTAGTGCTTAAGGGCTTGTGCTGGTTTACTTCAGGTGGGTTGGCAGCTGAAGAACCTGGTGGCCAAGCTGAGAGAGGACCCTAAACGTGTAGTGCTTCTTTTAAAGAAAAGACCCACAGGAACCTCAGGATTTACCCCAGCACCTCTCAAAAATATGCGCTGGAAACCGCCCGTGCCTCAGGTGTGTCATTCAAAACGGCTTAACAGTCATCAGCTCTCAGATGAACATAGAAGTCAACTGAATTGTGTTTTCTGATTGTAAAAATATTAATCAAAGATCACATGCATGAAATATTAATTTTATATACATTTTTATACTATATGGCCAACCATACACTACTGGTCAAAAGTTTAATGTTTTTGAAAGAAGTTTCTTATGCTGCAAGACTGCATTTACTTGATCAAAAATACAGTAAAAACAGTAATATTGTGAAATATTATGACAATTTAAAAGAACTGTTTTTTATTTGAGTATATTTTAAAATGTAATGTTTTCTTGTGATGACAAAGCTAAATTTTCAGCAGCCATTACACCAGCCTTCAGTGTCACATGATCCTTCAGAAATCATTCTAATCATTTAAGGCCTTTAGTTACACCCAGGGAATGTCAGCAAAAATATTTGAACAAATTGCTGTGGTTTATTATGGAGCCCCACACATGACATGCAACAAATTATGAATTTGTTCCCATGCCACGACTTACTAATACATCAGCGTTTAACTAATTTGTTCCCTCATTTTAAGTAAATTTTGCACACAATATAATCATTCTTTCCATTCATTTTACTTAAATTACTAAAATGAGAAAACAAATTAAAGGGGTCATTGATTTATGATTTGACTTTTTTAACTTTAGTTAGTGTGTAATGTTGCTGTTTGATCATAAACAACATCTGCGAAGTTACAACGCTCAAAGTTCAATGCAAAGGGAGATATTTTCTTTTACAGAATTCTCTTTTTAAGGACTACAACAAACAGCTGGTAGGGACTACACTGAGCTTCTTCCCGGGTTGGTGACATCACTAACCCTAAAATTTACATAAACCCCGCCCCCGAGAACACACAACAAAGGGGGTGAGGTCATGTTGGGCTGAGTTGTTGTAGTAGAGCATTGTTGACATGCCGTCATTTTACGCCGGACTGCTTCACAAACGAGGGTCAATTCAACGCTGGATTTGCACAAAAGATTAACATGACGGCACATGCTAGTCCATGAGTTGAATCAACTCCACAGCAACTACATAAATTTATCCACTAACCATTCAGAAACGTCCAGTTTCATTCTAAAAGTTGTAACTTCTTCCTGAGTCTCTCCATCAGTGTCCGACTCCGGTTTGAACAATGTAAGGCTGAACACCGTTACTGACAATCCTCAATTTTACTGCGTGAGATTCTCCAGCTTTGTTGTTGTTGAGCAACCAAAGCATGAGCTGTTAAAGCTCCGCCCTCTTCTGGAAAGTTGGCCGGGAACAGCAGCTCATTTGCATTTAAAGAGACGGCGTATTTTTGCTCACTCCCAAATAGGGGCAAATTTGACAAGCTATAGTAAATGATCTGTGGGGTATTTTGAGCTGAAACTTCACAGACACCAGCGACTTCTATTGCATCTTGTAAAAGGGACATTATAGGTCCCCTTTAATTTGTGGCCACGATATATACATATACATTGTTTGTTTGCATGTCATGTTCGGGGCTCTGTAGTTAATAAATCTTCAAATCAATTTTAAAACTTGGGTGTGTTTCGGTTTATTCAGTGGCCTATCTATTGTAGATCTAATAGATCTATTGTTATATCATTTGAAACATATAATTAATCAAATATATTATACTGTATATGTATAGTTAATTTATTTCCTAACACACTTCATATTAAATATTTTGTTTGAACAAATGTTGCTACATTGATAAATTAGTTTGTTTTTTTATGTCGCCCTCTTCAGTGATGTCTTGAGGATATATGCCTTTTTATTTATGAAGAGATGTTTTACAAAATGTTTTCATCATGTTCTGCAGAGCTCCACCTCTCCTAGTAAGAGTCAGTCACCAGATGGATCTGCCCAACCCTGCAGTAGGAAGGACAAGCCTGCCATCCTGGACCTGTACATCCCTCCTCCTCCCTCAGTGCCTTACACTCCACGGTGAGCCTGAAACTAAAACATCCGTCAATGTTCTCTTGTAACATGTTGTAACAAGATATTCAAATACCTTGTAAATATCATGGTATTTTGATAGTGGTAAACATTCTGAACATTGGATCTATCAAAGTGTAATGGTATTTGGGGCCGCCACTAACGATTATTTTGGTAATTGAGTAATCGGTCGATTATTTTGACGATTAATCGAGTGTACGCAATAATAACTGGTTGGATCAAAAGCAAGAAATCATATGGTTTTATTGAACAACACTGTTAAAATACTTAAAGTAATATACATGAAATAAACAAAATCAATTTATGCACATTACATATTATAACGAATGCCTGCAGAGGGCACCAATGGGATGGTGATTGTTGTTACCCTCGACAAGGGTAAATTGCAATCAAGGATTTTTTAAAGCTGAATTGTGACAGCCCTAAATTACCATCAGATTCCATCACTTAATATCAATGCAGTACTTTTATATAGAATTCAGACTTTTCCAGGCTCTGTATTTCTGAAATTACAGTAACTATATTATTTAATTGTTCCTGCTGATTAAATAAACATTTGTCCGCTGTTATAGGGAGGTACGGAATGGCTCTTACACCAGTCTCAATGCCAGACCTAAAGGCTCAGAGTCCCCAAACTCCTTCCTGGACCTGGAGAGCCACCGGCGCTTCACAGTTGCAGACTACGATAAACTGTCTGTTCACCCAGTTGAGGTCAACGTGCAGATGCGTCCAAGAGGAACGTCCTCATCACATGGTCAATATTTCAGATTTACAGTCATTCATTTTTTTATTTTCATCATTGTCAAATTTTATTTATATAGCACCATATAAAAACAACATAGGCTGACCAAGGTGCTTTATAGTGCTAAGACAAAGCTGTATTACATCACATACCGTATTATACTATACTGAGAATTAGAATAATAGTAAATATAACTGATTTATAAAAAAAAAATCAAGAAAATAAACAATGTTTTTAACTTAAAATCACTAGAGCGGATGCTGTTCTAATAGATAATGGTAGTGGTATCATTGCAGTATATCTTAAATCAGTTTCTTTTGGCATTGCAGGTCCTCTGTGTTTTCATTGAGTGTGACTGTAATTGTCTGTTTTCATGAATGTACACACAGGTAAACCGCGACCTCTGTCTATGCCAGTGGATACGTGTTTGAGCGTGGCAGACCTGTATGCGAAGCCCTGGACACAGGGACGGAAAGGTACAGAACACTGTCATAAAAAACATGCCACATTAAATAATCCGGTTTAGCCACTTCACAGGCCTCAGAGACGCACGTGGAGAATTTTAGGGGTTTTTTTTTACTGGAGAACTTGAGTGTGTTCACACTTGCCAGGTTTGGTTCAATTAAAATGAGCTCTGGTGAGATTACTCTGTTAGTGCGGTTCTTTTGAATAAGATGCTGCCATCCGAACCCAAAAACAGGATGTGATGTCACAAGATGCAAACCTAAAAAAGACAATGCTTAAGCATACCTGGTTCTTCTCATCATAGGATCGATGTTGCCCATCAGAACCGCCGTCTTCTTGCAGCAGAGCTTCATTTGTGTGTGTAACGGAGGAAATCCTGGCACTGGTTTGACTCCTTTACACATTTTAGAAGCTCTCTATGAGTTCTCAGCTGGTAAAAATACCACCATATGCACACAGATACATACAACCAGTGACAAAGAGAACCAAGAAAAAAAAAAGAACCAAGAGAAGCAAACTACAAGTGTGAACACACCATAAGAATCAATATTATTGTTCCTTCAAAAACTAATTTAGACCTGTCCATCAGTTTGTAAAAATCAAGAAAATCAGATTCTGAACTGTAAAAAGCCTTCATGTGCTTGTGTAAACTGGTAATTTTCTGAGAGCTATGACTACGATCTGTACCACCACTGCAGATTTAAGGTGTTTTCGACTTGAAGCGGCGCTGTGCAGACCGATTGGTGTATGACATTAAAGTACAGCGAGAGTGATTCGAAAGCTATTGCTGCATTCACGCCATGTCGTAATTACCGTAAATAAATCTTCATATGTTTTCGAATCGCTCTTGCAGTACTTTGATGTAATACACCGATCGGTCTGCACAGTGCCGCATCAAGTTGAACACACCTTAAATCTGCAGTGGTCAGGTGGTACAAGTCGTAGCTCTCAGAAAATAAAGAGGTTACACATTGTAAAGTCCTACAAGTACATGAAGGCTTTTTACTAGGGGTGTAACAGTACATGTATTTGTCCCGAACCATACGATACAGACGTCACGGTTCAGTTCATGCAATCAGATGACGAATACATTCAGTCACAGGCGATCCACACTCCAATCCAGAAGGGGGCGCGGGCGGTAATACACCGATGTTTGCTAACCGCCACAACAGGAAAAAAAGCTGAAGAAGAACAGCGCATATGTAATTGACTTGAGCGCTTGATAACAAAGTCCACTAGCTAGTGCACAAGCGCCAAATGTGTCTTTCTGCGCTAATGGACAAAGGAGAATAATTTGAAACAGAGCACGAACTATGCTGGTATCGAATAACCAGAAATTTGTCAACAAAAAAAACAAACATCCCCACTGCAAATAGTGGATTACACATTTGCAGATCAAATAATAAACATCTTTACATACCATATGATTGTTGAAACATGAATTTGTTAAAGGGTTTTTTTTAATCTTCTGGTGTAGGTGAAGATCTTCTGTACAGATACCTTAGCAATGAGCGCATACCAACTATCGCCGAGGAGGCCTCGGGCCCGGGCTCGTCGTACAAGTTCACAGCCGAAAGACCCGCTTACGGGATGGACTGCTCGCGGAACAGCCGATACCTTGTCAATGCAGATCTACACAACAGCGCCACCATTCCTTATCAGGAGGACTTAGTCAAAAAGACGCCCATGACATCCACCCCCAAACGGCCGCCCGCGGAGCCCTCGCTACTGGTCAGTTGGATCACACGGCTTAAGCTATTGACTCACTAATGTCAGCTTGCCTTCTCCCTTTGTCCAGCTGTGTGCGGTGACTCTTTTCTCATGTACTTTTTCATGCTTTCACTCTCCTTTTCTTGGGATATTTCTTTGTGCCTCTTATATTACTACTTGACTAGATTGCCTTAATGTGTCTAAAATGACTAGAATTTAACCTCAGAAATGTATGTTTGGAAACATGTGTGGGGAAAAAATGAGATACATTATCTCTGGTTTGCTCAGAAAAATTGACTTGTATGCCACAGTATTAATTTGTATATGAAGCCATTTGAAAATGTATATCTACCTCAGCTATTTCACAGTGGTATCCATGAAATTCAAGGTGTTTATGTAACAGTAGTACTTTTACATAGATTATGGTTGGAAAAAATCAATCTGGTGAAAAAAAAGAAAAGAAAAAGTGCTTTCCAGTCATTTTTTTTTTTTTTTTTTTTTCATTTCTACTAAACCCCCATGTGTTTCCAAACAGTTTAGTTAGTCAACTAATTTCTAATCAGAGAAACAAATGCATCATGTTGTTTCTCTCGTCTTTTTGCTTTGGATGTGGAACCTTCAATAGATGTAATTGGAGGGTTGAGCAAACTTTTTTTCAAAGTTTCTATGAGTTTCATCATGGTTAAACTGTGTTGTCTCCTTTATGTGTTAGGAGTATGAGTTGTAAGTAAATTATTTTGACAGATTTTTTTTTTATCATTACATTACACCAAAGTATATCCGTATCCGTTTCTGACCTTTTTATTTGAATTTGTGGTGCTGTGCTTTGCTTTTGTGACATGGGTATATTAACAGTATTTTTTTTTTTTTCCAAATGCTTATTATTATTTTGTAAAAACAATATTCTTATTTTTCATTAAAGGGTCAGTTCACTAAAAAAAATTCAATTCTGATGTCATTTACTCACCCTGTGTCATTACAAATCTGTATTAATTTCTTTCTTCCATGGTAAACAAAAATGAATGTTTTGCAGGTTGTTTAACCTTTTCTGTACCACAAAAGTGGATGCTGCATACCGTCAAGCTCCAAAAATCCACAAGCTTTGGCTTTAGAAGACTTTGAAATATAGCGCACACTAACACCCGGTTTCACAGACAAGGCTTAAGCTAGTCCCAGACTAAAATGCATATTTGAGTTGTTTTAACTGAAAGCAACTGGACCTGACATAAAATATGTCAGTGCCATTGTCTTGTCTCAAGATTCACACCAGTAATGTTTTTTTTTTTTTTTTTCTAGTGAACATTTAAAAATAAAAGGTACTTAAATATTGAACTAAGGTCTAATCCTGGCTTAATCTAAACCCTGTCTGTGAAACCAGACCTGTTTGTTATGGTGATGATATATATCATCATAACAATATATAGCTATATATATATATATATATATATATATATATATATAGAGCTAGCTCTGGCATTATTTTAAAGAAATCTCCTTTTGTGTTTCATAGAATAAAGAAAATAATAAGGTTTATAATAAAGGTTTGAGTTAAGGGTGAATCAATTATGACAGCTTTTCTAGCTTGTCACTGTAAACTCTATGCTTTTTAGCTAGTGCAGATATTAAATTGTATTTGCTGAGGATAAATGGTAGCACAGGTTCAAAAATTAGAGAGAGAATGAACCAAATACTACAAATAAGATTAAACACAGTATAAATCACTATTTTTTTTCTAAATTAACACAGTTCATCTGCGACAACAGCTGTAATTGTTTTTTTTAAATGCTGAGTTTTATATCAGTATTTTGCCATATCTAGATTATGCCCTATTAATCTACACTGTAAACCCGAATAAGTTGTCAAAACTCCAAAAATTTTATTTTTAATAAAATTTAAGTTAATTCATACACTGAACGTAAAATTATCATGTAATCTTAACTATATATTTATAGTGGGGGAGTGAGAGGGGGACAAGATTGGGAAAGGTCCGTGAGCTGTGACATGTACTTGGGTTGCCTGAAGTGCATGGCGCGAAATGACATCTTAAATTATATTTTTAGAAGTGGAAATTTAGCTAGCTATAACTTCTAGTTCACCAAATGCTAATTTGTAACACAATGCTTTGATAACATTAGCATAGCATAGCAATTGCTGAAAGAGTATGGCCATATAGAACATTTAACATATACCTGTTCTCAAACTAAGCTCATCATCCATTTGTCACCATGATGGTAACCCCCCAAAACCCCAACATAACAGAAACTCTTCTAAATTGGGATAGCAAAGCATTAAACACTACTAAATCCCCCACTTAACATTAATCTTGCACAAAAAAACATTATATAACACTTAATTTTAGCATTTATTCTCCCTTTCAGGTGTCATGGCAAAGCATGCTGGGAAATAGAAATCCCAGCCCAGTTTCAGGTAAATTTAAGTTTGTCTAAATTAAAAGAAACAAGTTCATAAAACTCAAAACAATGAACAATTCAGATTACTTAAAATGTGTCAGTTTTGTGTATTCAAAAGAAAAAGAAAGTTGTTAATACTCATAAAAGTTAATTTGATTGAACTAATTTGTTTAATTTGAGTTTGTCCTACTCAAACCAATTAATTATTTTGAGCGTTAGGGTTTACAGTGATAAGCTATTGTTTTGAACCACATTTATACTTTGTATCACATTATTTGCTTCTGCTCATTAAAGTTGCTATTCCAGATGTTTTTGTTTTGTCTTCATTGAATTATAGTTGTCTTCATTTTAAAACAATGCACTGTTTGTCTGTTACATCCGTAACAGGTAATACTTTGGCATTTACTACAGATTTAACTCCATAAGAGAAGACCCAAGCAGTATCAGCAGTGTCAAATAAAGATGAGTAACCGATGTAATCGCAGCAGTTTAAAGATTTATTAATAACAAAACTCAAAACAAAACACACTTGACTGAAACCTCAAACAGAACAACCGTATAAACCTGACGAGAACAGACAGAAACAGAGCTTAAATACAAACAAACCAGTCAACGAAATGAATGACAGATGCGCATGTTAAAGGGTTAGTTCACCCAAAAATGAAAATAATGTAATTTATTACTCACCCTCATGCCGTTCCACACCCGAAAGACTTTCGTTCATCTTCGGAACACAAATTCAGATATTTTTGTTGAAATCCGATGGCTCAGTGAGGCCTCCATAGCCAGCAATGACATTTCCTCTCTCAAGATCCATTAATGTACTAAAAACATATTTAAATCAGTTCATGTGAGTACAGTGGTTCAATATTAATACGACGAGAATATTTTTGGTGCGCCAAAAAAAACAAAATAACGACTTATATAGTGATGGCTGATTTCAAAACACTGCTTCATGAAGCTTCGGAGCGTTATGAATCTTTTGTGTTGATTCAGCGGTTCGGAGTGCCAAAGTCATGTGATTTCAGCAGTTTGGCGGTTTGACATGCGATCCGAATTATGATTCGACACAAAAGATTCATAACGCTCCGAAGCTTAATGAAGCAGTGTTTTGAAATCAGCCATCACTATATAAGTCGTTATTTTTATTTTTTTTGGTGCACCAAAAATATTCTCGTCGCTTTATAATATTAATATTGATATGAACTGATTTAAATATGTTTTTAGTACATTAATGGATCTTGAGAGTGGAAATGTCATTGCTGGCTATGGAGGCCTCACTGAGCCATCGGATTTCAACAAAAATATCTTAATTTGTGTTCTGAAGATGAACGAAAGTCTTTTGGGTGTGGAACGGCATGAGGGTGAGTGAATAAATGACATTATTTTCATTTTTGGGTGAACTAACCCTTTAATCAATCAACGAGAAACCATAGAAACGAACTGGAAAACTAGGAAACGTGACAAACCCACCCAAAACAGAAATGAACACAGATTACCCGTAACAGTCAGAAGGGTTTTCATTTGTGTGCAGTGACGCATGATGTAATAGTATTGTAAAGGTTTATGAAGTCACCCAAAATTATATTCATGACATAACACAACGCATTTTTGTGTCATTTGTCCAAGACGTACTGATCTTAAAAAAATAATAATTGCGTGACATGGTACAATATGTACCTTTTACAAGAATTTAAAAGTAAAACAACTTCAGCAAGTACTTAACAATTACCAGAGAGTGTTCCTTCTGAAGGCAGCTGGGAGTGGTTTTGTCCAGAATGACACAGTTTTCTCTGTTTTCTCTGCTCCTTTCCTTTTACATAAGGTTTTACAGTCTGTCTAACTGTTTCTCTGCTCTGCCTTAATCTATTAATCCAACTTACCATAATATTTTCACCTAATAATTCATTCATACTGACCTTTTCAATTTTCCCATATTTGTCGCATTACCCTTTTTCACAAAAACTAAAATCTGCATGTTCGCAAAATGCTCAATGAAATGTACTTTGATTGAAGAAATGCCTTAACTCTTCGCTGAGAAAATTAACAAATAAGCAATGTCCTCTAGCTTTGCATGGAATGTGAATTCACTCTTTAAATTATATTATTATATTATATTATATTATGCACGCATAAATATGAAGCATGTTTTGCGAGTGATGCATGGTAATAACACTTTTTGCCTAGAACCTTTGTCTTTTGAACATTTATTAATCTGATGTATGTATATATAATTAGTCTGCAAAAAACTGTCGCTTGTAAAGGGTGGCCATCCACTTATACGAGAACTCATTGTTCAGAAAAAAATTGAATGTTTAATGTTAACAAGTTATAAATGCACAGAGTCAGTAAGTCATTAAGGATCAGTGGCCTTGTCCATGTTAAAGCATACTGTATATTAACTGTTCTTTGTGTCCTGCCACAGGATCCTGACTGGACCTCCAACAGCGCATTCATCAACAGGTGGGTACAGAACTAAATGAGCAGCGTCCATCCCGACCGAAAGCACAGGAAGAATCTTAGCTCAAATAGTTTATACTCGGTTATCAGGAATGTGCTCTTCCTGCCAAGATGAGAGAAGCTCTGTGGATTTGCTGCTCCATCATGTATATTTTTAGCATGCACTAGTGTGGTGACATGGTTTAAATTCCCCATGGACCAAAAAAAAAAAAAAAAAAGAGATAACCCCAAGATCTGGAACAGAAACCATTACATGTGGAGGTTGATTAATGTACATTTTCTCAGACAGTATATAATTTCTTTGATAGTTTTCAAATTGTTGGCATACCTTTAAATGTCTCTAGGCCAAATGTTCCAGCCCAGGATGACTACTACCAAAGTCCCTTTAAGACAAGTCATTTCACTCGGCGGCCATCTTTGAAACGCCTCTCGGGCATTCAAGTTCAACTCCTATCTCTTTGAATGGGGAAACATCAAATTCTCCAAAGCTGTTTGCCAAGCTTTCAATTAAATTTCATATTTGAAATCACCAATGAAATCTGACAGCAACTGTCTCATAAATTTTGTTTCTAAACGTTTGAATCATGACAAAAAACGGTATTTTTCAGGCTGGATCGAGCTAATACGCATGCGCAGTCCTAAATGTGACCGTTTCTATAGGAATCAGAGCTTCTAACGGCCGCTGCAGTGACGCGATGACTTTACCAATCGGCGATTGGCTCTTATTTAGAAGGCGGGACTTATTCCGCCATATTGCGCGTTGCACTTTCTCCCATTCAAAACAATACGAGTGACGCGTCTTGTGTTATTCTATAGTCTTTGCTACTACTCAGTAGTACAGTGTTTCACATTATATATATAATATATTATGCTGACATAATAACGTTGATCACGACAGCATCTTAATATTGTATGTATTTTAAACTGAATTTCTGTTGTTGTTTTTTAAATAAGTTGTAGTAACTTAATGAAATTATCTCAATAACTTTGAAAACTGGGTTTATTGACATGAGTTTAAGGTTTATTGACATGAGTTTAAGGTTTATTAATATGAGTTAACTACATTTGTTAACATAAACAATACTTCTACAGCAAGTATTAATCTTATTTATGGTCATTTTAACATTTACTAATACATTTTTTGACATTACGTTATTGAACGTACATTATTATATGCTATTGAACCAACATGAACAAACAATAAACAATTTTATTTTTATTAACATTAACAAAATTGCTGTAAACAAATGCTGTATGTGTATATATACAGTGCCCTCTGTAAATATGATTAAAAGATTAATATGAGGCAGAAGACCAGAATGTCACATTTTATTAATGGCTGTTTCAACACAAAAAGTTTTACCAACTCAGAAGAACAGCACTTTTACAGTTTCATCCCTCTGCCTAATGTGAGAATAAGTATTGGGACGGTTTAACTTAAAGTGAATATAAAAGTGTAAAAGCTAATATTTAGTTGTAAATCCCTTGCAAGCAATCACAGGAGCGAGTCTGTGACTCGTAGACATCACCAGACTCTTGGCTTCACACTTTAAAATGCTTTTCCAGGCCTTTAATGCAGCCATTTTCAACGGTTGCTTGTTTTGGGGAGTTTCTGCCTTCAGTCTCTTCTTCAGCTGGTGAAATGCTTGTTCAACAGGATTTAAATCTGTAGACTGACTTGGCCAATCTAAGTCCCAACATTGTTTTACCATGATAATCTTGATTGAGTTGGCACTACTAGTGTTTTGGGTCATTGTCCTGTTGCCATATGAAGCACTTCCCAGTGAGTCTGGTGGCATTTTCTTGAACATTGGTAGGCAAGATCCTTTTCTACACTTGTGAATTCATTCTTCTGCTGCCATCATTGAATAAGTCATCAATAAAGTTGAATGAGCCTCTTCCACATGCATGCTCATGACATGATACTACCTCCACCATGCTTTCCAGATGAGCTTGTATGCCTTGGATCATTTGCAGTTTTTTTTTCTCCACACTTTTTGCTTTCCCACTTTGATAAAGGTTCATCTTTGTCTCATCTGTCCATAAAACTCTGTTCTAAAACTCTACTGGCTCATCTCTGTGTGTTTTTGCAAATTCAAATTCACTTTCCTATTTTTGGTACTGATCAGATGTTTGATCTTGCTGTGTATCCTCTGTAATTCTGTTAGTGAAGTCTCCTGCGAACGGCAGATTGTGAGACCATCACTCCAGCTTTATGGAGGTTGCTGGTGATTTTACTGACAGTTATTTTAGAGGTTTTTTTTTTTTTTTCATAGCCCTTGTCATTTGTCTTTCATCAACTGCTGTTGATTTTCTCAGCTGACTTGGTCGTTGTTGGTTTCTGAAGCTTGCCAGTGGTATCTATCTTTTTCAGGACATTCCAAACAACATTCCAAGTCAGTCTCTAGATTTAAATCCTGTTGAACAAGCATTTCACCAGCTGAAGAGGAGACTAAAGGCAGAAACTCCCCAAAACAAGCAACCATTGAAAATGGCTGTATTAAAGACCTGGAAAAGCTTTTCAAAGTTTGAAGTCTGGTGATGTCTATGGGTCACAGACTCGCTCCTTTGATTGCTTGCAAGGGATTTACAATTAAATATTAGCTTTTACACTTTTACATTTAATTTAAGTGAAACCGTCCCAATATTTATGCTCACATTAGGCAGAGGGATGAAACTCTAAAAGTGCTGTTCTTCTTAGTTGGTAAAACATTTTGTGTTGAAACCGCCAATAATAAAATGTGACATTCTGTACTTCTGCCTCATATTAATCTTTTAATCATATTTATAGATGTCTTGACATCACAGCTAACCGAACAATTTTGTCTTTACTGTCCCAATACTTAAGGGAAGAAAAGGACTACTTTACTAAATAAAGAAAATAAGATAATCAAATAAAAACTATATAAAATATAACAAATAATCAAACTACAAGCAAGAGCACAAATAAATAAAGTAGAGCAAAGATATAAATAAAGTGTTTTTCAGATTTTTCAGGTGACAGTAGTTTTCAGGTAAAGAAATTGAATACAGTAGCTAATCAAATATAAAACAACATTGCATATAATCTTCACTGTATAAATTAAATAAAGATTAGTCATTAAAGCTATTTAGTCAAGAACAATTACTTATTTTCTTGTCTTTTGTTGTCTGATTAACATTAAAAACACATACAGACAGCAGGAATATTAGGCTGCTGTCACTTTAAGACATAATGATACAGTACACTGATACTGAACACATGCGTTCTTTCTCGAGTGTTTAAGTTCACTTAAGACATAACCTACTATGTTTGCTAGGACACTCGCCAAGACGGGCATGTTGACATAATTTTTGTGTTAATTTGTCCGTTCAAGTGCAAGACTTGAAAGAGAACTCAATATTTGAGCGCTGTACACATGCTTCCGTGTGCGCGCTTCAGATGAGTGCACAAATCTTTCATATATTCAATTCACAAATTGTTCTTGCAGGCAAAGCAAGCATAGTGATCTAGTGCTTAGTTGAAAGAAAACATCTTGAAAAGGAATGATATTGGGATAGTTCGATACTAAAATAAAAATAGAGTTGAGGTAAACACTGTTGGTCAGATGAAATGGGACTGAAGTGGTGTACAATTTCCTAATCAGAGATGGCTAGTCCTTTTATTGTTTCTACTGTGTAGTAAGCTTTTTGTCTTATAATCATTCTCTTTTTGTGAAACCATAAAACTATTTAAATATAAATTTGCAATATTGTGAAAGACCAAGTAGCATTTGTGAGACTTGTATACTTTCAGTCATTTATTTATTTCTAGTTTGTGTCTCTTAATCATACCACTGACCCGTACATAAACACAGGGGATTTCAATATCATTGAAGCTATTAGAATTTGAAGTATAGCACCTGAATAAAAGGAAATGCCGTGGTCTCAAAAAGTCAAACTCTTAAAAACGCTGCACTCATGGTGTGAGATACTGAAAAACAGCAAGACGCAATGCAATCATCAATGAGACACGTGTTCATAGACCACAAATTAGAAATACGGCAGACAGAATACAAGAATGTGTGATGGACAGCAAGGAAAAATGATCTAGATAAAATTGCCTTGATTGCAAAATATGGTAATAAAACAAAATATATATATATTTACTTCTAAAGCTACTTGTAATATCTATTCAATGATTAATTCTGCCACAATATTATAGGATAATGTTTTTGAAATATATGTTTGTTATTAATTGTTGCACTTTTGCTTAAAAGCAATAGACTGTTTGAAAAGGCTTGCATAATACATGAATCTCTAGAAAACAGAGAACGGACAATCAAATATCTAGATGAACTGTATGTAAGACTGAAATTGTATGTATTGTATGTTTATAATGAGAATGTGCTCTGAATTGCTCTTGGAGTTCATTGCATACATCTGTTTACACAGACACAAAACATAATCTCATAAACCACAGTGTATATAGCAACATACGAAAATATATGAGGTTAAGAAAACTCAAATGGATTTCATACATCAAGTGATTTTTACTTGACATAACCTTTGTTTGTGTTCTAGTATATTAGCTTCACACAGTTTATTTTGCCATGTCTGCTCCTGTATTAAATCCGTCATCGTCTCCCCAGCAGGTACAGCAACAGTGCCATGCGGTCCTGGTCGTTCTCTCAAGCGGTAAGAACCACATCTGTACATGCTTCTCTTTTTCAACTTCAGTTTGCCAGAATCTTTTTTAGTTTGCAGATAGTGAGCTGCAGACAACTGAATTATTTTGACTTCATCTTTTCTGAGAATATCTGAACACTACAGTTTTCAAAATATTTGTATCTGAGTTTATATTAAACATGTCCAAACTCACTCAGGCTAATATAAACTGATGCAGTCATGGTATTCCAAATATCCACGCACAATGCATGTTTATCCAAACTGTCCTCTAATTCACATACAAAACATATTGTAGGACAGCCATTATTATTCCATTATCATTCTCCAACCCATATTTTATCCTGAACTCAGACAATGAATTGTCATTTTTCTGAACACCGACAGATATTAAGCTCTAGTACATTCAATGTTAAAAATAAATGTTCCAATAGGGGGGTTTTGCAGTGATGCCATAGAACAGGGGTGGGGAACGTTGATCGTGGAGGGCCATTGTCCTGCAGAGTTTAGCTCCAACCCTAATTAAACACACCTGAAGCTAATCAAGGTCTTCAGGATCTAAAGTTACAGGCAGGTGAGTGTTTTTTTCAGGGTTGGAGCTAAACTCTGCAGGACAATGGCCCTCCAGGATCAACGTTCCCCACCCCTGCCATAGAAGAACCATCTTGGTTCCCCAAAGAACCTTTCAATGAACAGTTCTTTAAACATTTTTTTTTTTTTAAATCTGCCTAAAAGGGTGGTCTGGGGTATGGTTCATGTGAACTCAGATACAGTTCACTGCTGATATGAACACAATCGTACTAAATCGCGTAAGTGAACCGCTATTGATGAAGTATGATTCAATTAAACTGTGTTTGTGTGTGTTCTCACTGTCTTTCCTGACAAGTGTGACTGACACACTGCAAACAGAGAATGTGTAGGCTCATTTCTGCTCGCCTTCAACAGAAATGGACTCCTGCATTCTTTGGAAAAGAGATAGATGCAAGTGCCATTTTGCGCTCATGCTTTGGTTCGAACTGAGCAATCAAGTGTGAACCAAGTGTGAATGCACCCTTAGACTACTAGGGTTAGGGGTTAGGTTTTTCTTCATAGTTGTCAAAATATCAGATCTATTTTGAGTGTGAATGTGTGTATATTTCTCCAAAGTTCTTGAAGTGGGGAATATGCCATATAAAGGAAACAAAGCTTTTTCTAGACAATGACTCTAGACAATGGTCATGCTGGTGCCAGCCTCCTCTTGAGTACTCAGTGAGAAACACTGGTGTAGAAGCAGCTCTTGCTTTGAGAAACAGCACACAGACAGAGCAGAAGAATGGATCCTCTGTGCCTGGCAGTGACATGGCTTTCCCTCAGGGGGATATTTAGTCCAGTGGTGTGACAATCACTTGTGCAGAACATTGTGAGAAATTATCCTCTGAGTTAATCCCATGCAGCCAGAGATAGCAGAGATAGGGGTTTCTCACTCACATGGACACCATTTCAGCTGAGACATAAATGTTAAATATGAAGACACTGGAAAATGGGCTTTGTGGCAGAAAGAAATTTGGTTGTAAATATTCCACTTTTCACCAATATCTTTCAAAGCACCGACAATATCACAATATTATTGTGGTCCTCCTGGTGCATTAAAAGAGAAACATCCACTTCTGAACCTCTGTAGTTTGCGGACCTTGGCGACCTCTGGTGGTGACTTCTGGTAACTAAACTCTTCAATCCAGCAAAAACAGCTTGACGTTGGATGAGAAATTATTTTATTTACTTCATTAAAATGTATATTCTATGTTTGTTAAAGTCTATAGCCATTTGCCTAGAGCCATATGAGCAGAAATACATTACAGTGCAGCTAAATCTTTAGATTTTAATTGAGCTTGTCCTAACAACATTGCAAACAACATAATGGCATCAGTAATACAATATTAATGACAGAGAACTTTGCACAAAATACATAGGGGAGACTGGGGCTAGTTGTCACAAGAGTTAATTATCTGAGTAATTATAAGGTTCCAAGGGACATCCCCTTGAACACAAATCTCAAGAACGGTCTGTGATGAGGGGCTATCTAGATATGAAAGTAGGCATCTTTCAGATCCACTGATATAAACCAATCCCAGGGCGAATTTGCACGAGAATTTGTTTGATAGTTAACATTCTGAAGGGCCGTTTCATGAGGGCCCGATTCAGACATCTCAGATCGAGGATGAGCCTGAGGCCTCCATCCTTCGTAGGGATAAGGAAGTAGTGGCTGTAAAGCCTGACTCACTGCATCCCTTGGGAACTTTCTCCACGGCGCCTTTTTCCAGCAGAGACTGAACTTGGGCGCGCAAACTGATGGGGCGGGCCCAGAACTGACAACGAACACTTTGTCTCCATTGTCCTGAACTGAAGAGGGCATGCTTTGAGGCTAGTCCAGCCTCGGCGGGACTTAACCCTTTTCCCCTCTGTCCTGAGGCATCAGGACTGCTTTGGCTGCACGGGGTCCAGCTCTAGTTTGGGACGAGGCCCTTAGTGCTTGGGAAAGGGATAGGGCTTGGCCGGGCAGAGGCGGGGCTTGACTTCTGGCTCCGCTTTCGGCTGGGGCTGGACGGGTGCTGAGGGTGGTTTGGGTTGCTGCTAAACTGGTGGAACCGTTTTGGTGCTACTGGAGGTAGTGGAGGAGCTGGCTCTTCTGGGCAAGAAGAGAAGCATAGCTTGTGATGACTTCTGGACCTCGATGTAACGCTCTGTGAAGCCGTCCACCGTGGAGCCAAACAAGCACGACAGGGAGACGGGAGTCTAGAAGAGCTGTCCTGTCGGCGTCCATGCGGTGAAGTTTTGCCTGATAAACTTGGTGTACTGCCATTGTGTGTAGCAGGGAGGCTGCCTGTCCGTCAGTGGCGAACGCTTTAGAAGCAAAAGCTGATGTGTTCCTGCAGGGTTTGGAGGGGTGACTGGCCTTAGTCCTTAGTCCAATAGCCGTGGGTGGGCAGAGATGTGCTGCGACAGCTTCTCCCTTGGGGGGAGCTTTGTGTAGCCTTCGGTGCCGTCAACAGTGGAGAGAGTGGCCAGAGAAGAAGAGTGGATGGGTGCCAAGAGAGCTCCTGATTGACCTCCGGTAAGAACGGGGCAAATGTAAAGTGTTCACATCAAAAGTGAAATGAATAAGCCTCAAGCAGAAGGAAATGCAAATTCTCGCCTGTACAGTAGAGGGCACAAACCTTTCTGCTGTTATGCCATTCTGGACTGCAGAGGAATAGGACACAGGAGAAGAAAGTTCTGCAATAAAGTGAGATTAAATACATAAAGTATATTTGTTTAATTTAATATATTTAATTATTGCAGGCTTGTGCATTATTCTGAGATTGCATTTCACTGTTTTTATTCATTTTGAGGAATACTGACTGTTTTTGCACAAGTGAGATGAGTAAACACCTGCTCACATTTAGTCTAGAACTACAATAACCATCATGTTACCACATCACACACAATGCTTCGGCACTTAAGGTGCATTCAAACCATATCGTAATTACTGTAACAAGATTTTGGCTCGTTAAAAACGTTCATGTCCTCGTAGAGCTCGTAATTACAGTTTGAAAGCTGGGAGTTTTCTGAGAGCTCCCACATGTACCACATGGCACTGTACCACCTGATCGCTGTAGATTCATTTAGGCATTGATAGTGCATAGTGGTGCCATAGAAATGCAAAAATCCCAGTCCAAGGAGGTGAACAGCTCCAAATATAATGTCACTTGTTGTCATCTCAAGATTACGTAATTATGCGGTAATGCAGCATAACTCACAATTTCTCTCAACATGGGGACAGGAGAGCTGTCAGCTAATACATGGTAAAACAAAGTAACTTGTGTTACTCATTTGAAAAAGTAACTTAGATATTTTGTCAATTTAAAAGTAATGCGTTACTTGAAAAAAGTAATCTGATTATGTAACCCAAGTTACTTGTAATCCGTTACCCCTAACCCTGATCATACATATCAAGGATTTCTAGCCATGTGTGTTTTGAATAAAATTCAAGTTACATTTATTTAAAAGTTTTACTGCTGGATTTGGCTGATTCACTGAACCGTTTCACATTGTGATGAGGTGTTTCAGCCTTATTTAGCAACATAATATGCAATCTTTCTCATATTTTCAATTTTTAATTAAGGCCAAGGCAAAACAGTTGTTGAACATTCTATTTTAAACTGTAAAATGATATTGGCTTAGTAATGGCTTTGCATTGGGAGAATAAATGTTGAAATTGTCTATTTTTGTGTTTTTGAATGAATGAGTGAACTTAATGATTAATGTTCTGTTAAGTTGGATTTAAAAGAGATTCTGTTGTTGAAGTTTTGGGGTAACCATTGTGCTGAGGAGTGATGATTAAGCTTCAGAGTTTGTGTTCTGGCATATTTGCTGTGTGTTTTTGGTTGTTACATATAGTGGGAATATGTTGATTTTTTTGTTGATTTGTTTGTTTCATGATAGGTCTGAAACAATTTAAGGGCTTTATTTATCATTTTAACTTTTTTTTTATGCAGATGTTTTGGTTCATTCATGAATATTACAATCAGTAGTGGCAGAGACTACACATAACACACGTTCAGACTGTTGCAAAAGTTCACCTCTATTTCATGTGAAAACCATTCACCAGTAATAGTTTGTTAATCAGCTTTCATGTGATCATGTTTGCTGCCCTTTGCCTCTGTGTAGAATAAGAAGTCGAGGATGTTTTGAAATGTTCCTTGCATAAGCAGAAGTCCCTTTTTCTCTAAAATGATCCGGCTGTGTGCTCGACCTCTTAACATTGACCGTGGTAGGAGGACAGTTACATGCCATTTCAGAGTCTAAACAGACGGTCAGACACTCCACCTTGCTCAAGTCTGGTGAACAGGTAAAACAGATAATATATTAATATATTATATACATGTACTGTAACACAGTATTATTATCAATTGCAGGCTGGAGAACGTAAAAATGTCTCTTCTTAATAATCTCATCTAAACATCTAAATAATTATTTTAATGTTTTAGATATAGACAGCAGATTTTGATGCTTAAATCATATAGTTTCACTTATAAGACCCACTATTGTAGCCTATATTCTTCTTTATTATGGTTACAATATAGGCTTGTTGAATAGGTACAGTTTATTCATGTTCTATGACATTTTCTGGATGAAAATGGATTTTCTGGATGAATATCAGGTATGAAACATATCTAAAACCTGATACATTTGCATGTGAAGAATATGCTCTTTCACATTGTCTGCTATTCTGTTAAACATGAAAGAGGAACTTGAAAAGTTAAAGGAAATTGAGCAATAGGTTTCATTTAGCTTGTGTCTTTTTCCACCCTCAGTTTTAATGCATTGTCTTCTACTCTTTTTCATGGCTTCTTTATTGTGAGTACAGTTTTTCAGGTTGATAAAGCAGAGATTTGCCTATTAATGAAAGAACATATATAGAGGTTTTGACATTCTGAATGACATTCTTAAAAAAAAAAAAACATAAACGGTGACTGTTTCTGGCTTTTTAAATTAAATTGACCCTTTTCATATTTCCAGGGTTTTCAGAAGTAAACTTCTATTGTGTGGAACGGGAGACTACAGCAGTTTTTTTTTTTTTTTTAGCCCACTTGGAATTTGAAAAAAAAAAAAAAAAAAGCATTAGTTTTCGTTTCTGCTCTGACAGCCGTAAGAC
Organism: Ctenopharyngodon idella; assembly: GCF_019924925.1. Lineage (NCBI taxonomy): Eukaryota > Metazoa > Chordata > Actinopteri > Cypriniformes > Xenocyprididae > Ctenopharyngodon > Ctenopharyngodon idella. Next base: position 31,065,814 of record NC_067236.1, read on the forward strand.
CACAGCGAACACTGTAAGTGTGTGTTAGAAATCAGGAATGGTGAGAGAACATTATGCTTCAAACCAAACTTGGGTCTCCAGCCGACAAAGTTTAAATCCCGTCTGGCTAGAGCGCTTCCCATAATGTTTACGCGTTAGGTCTCAGACTGTGACAAACAAGGTTGTGTGGTCTGTTTTGCCTCAGTACTAAACATCCTGTCTTTTGGTAACTAGGCACTGCTCGTCACCTGCGAAATACCTGGACTGCTCATGAAGGTGCATTCAGCAAAATATGAAATCACAGCAAAATGAAAACCTAGTTCAGAGCACTCAGGACTGAAAGTTTACCTTCCAACAGCCAAGACAACGCGAGAATTTAAACTCAATTGAACATCTCTGAATTAGGGCTGCACGATATATATATATCGCATGATATGAAAAATAACATTAAACTTGAATGCGATTTTTTTTTTTTTTTTTTTTTTTTTTTTTTATGCATGGCTTGTCAATGAAGTATGGCTCCAAATGCTAATCCATCTGAAAGCACTGTAAGTTTGAGTCACTTATAATGTACATTTGAAAAAGCAACACGCGTCAAACATCTTTTCAGATATGAGAAGCATTTATTAAAGGATTAGTTCACTTTCCAATTAAAATTTCATGATAATTTACTCACCCCCATGTCATCCAAGATGTTTATGTATTTCTTTCTTCATTACAGTTTCAGTGGAGCTTCAAAGGGCTTTAAATGATACCAGACGAGGAATAAGGGTCTTATCTAGCGAAACGATCGGTCATTTCTAAAAAAAGTAAGTTGAATAGGGAAGGTGTAGGACATACAGCGTAAGCTTTTTGAAGAATACGAAAGTGCGGTTTTGGCGGAACCACTTGATGGTGATCATTTGATTATATAAAGTATATACATTTAAAAAAAAATTAGAAAATGACCTATCGTTTCTCTAGATAGGACCCTTATTCCTCGTCTGGTATCGTTTAAAGCTCTTTGAAGCTGCACTGAAACTAATTTTTACCTTAAACCGTTTGGAGACCATTGAAGTCCACTATATGGAGAAAAATCCTCGAATGTTTTCCTCAAAAACCTTCATTTCTTTTCAACTGAAGAAAGAAGGACATGGACATCTTAGATGACATGGGGGTTAGTAAATTATCAGGAAATTTTAATTTAAAAGTGGACTAATCCATTAACATCTGGTCCAACAAAAGACAACATTTAATAACGTTTTTACTCCAAACTTACTTCATAACGACAGTTGAGCGTCCTTCTGTGAGATGATGTGGCTTCTTACACAGAATAAGGCAGTCGTGTGTTTATTAGTCATGTTTAATCACTCAAAGCGTTTATATCTTCTGTTTATTCATCTACAGCGATGCGTGTTATCTTCTTCTGCTGCAAGGCTTATTTTGAGTTTCTGCGCAAGAGCGCCCTCTGGCTTTTAGATGGAAAAGCATTTACTACTGATCACAGAGCCGTAAAGCTCTGACAAGCCGCACATTACATAATCGCAGCCTTTGCCATATCGCGTGTGATTTTATCGCGATAAATCGTGCAGCCCTACTCTGAATATCTAAATACCTCCAAGGCTGCCACATACCAAAATTGCAAAAAAAAATGAATCGGATGCTACAAACATAGTCTGAGTACTTTCTGAATGCACTATACAGTATATATTTTGAAAATTTTGGCAATGGCCTGGTTGCACTTCATTTATAGTATACCCAAGAAATGTAAAAGTAATGTAAGGTAACTACTTGGACTTGAGATGGGTTAGGGTTAGGCATCAGGTTCAGGGTTAATACCTAGTTATTTGCAGTTATTGTAATTGCTATAGTAAATACAGTAGTATGTACATGCCAAACAGGACTGTAAAATAAAGTGCTATCAAGGGCCCTGACTGAAACTGATTCTAATGATCACTTTGAATGTGTCTGCTTTGTTCTCTTTTCCAGGCCTCTTTCCCCATTTCTCTGGCTCCCCGTCTTGCTACTGATGAGTACAATCCGGTAATTCTTGTGAACCTATTGTACATTCATATTTTTGTCTGCATTGTGAAAGTGTGAAAGTGCCAGAAATCGTAATTACAAGATATGGTGTGGTCATGATAATATCAACATATTTCAATGCATTTGTCTTCAGGTGTCTCTCAGACAGAAGTCAAAAAAGAAAAATTGTGGAGGTATGTCTTGCACTGCACAAACATCTCAAAGTTTTAATCAAATATGATGCTTTTTTTTTCTGTGTCATCATTTCTGTTTTATTGTGGCATTTGTACACTTGTTCTAATAGGAAGTCTAAGAATGAGCAGAAGGAGAGTTTCAGTGAAAGATCTGGACCCAGTGGACTATCAGGGCTGGCTCTATAGGAAAAAAGAGGGGAAGGGATTTCTGAGTATTAAGTGGAAAAAGTATTGGTTTGTGCTAAAGAAAACCTCTCTGTACTGGTACACAAATCAAGTGGTAGGTATCTGAATGGCATCTATGTGCCATCCTGTTATCACGCTGTTATATTAAATATTATTTATAAAGGTCAGCACAACATATTTTCTTAGATATTTTAGGACTGATCTTGGTAAAAAAAAAGAAGTATATACAACTTCATGTCAGTTGATGAAAACAGCATTTAAATTTAAATGTTTTTCTCTGCTTTGATAATAATGACAAAAGAATATAGTACAGACAACTTTTGTTTTGTGTTTTTCCTAGGCTGAAAAAGCAGAAGGCTTCATAAATTTGACTGATTTTGTAATTGACAGAGCAATGGAATGTAAGAAAAAATAGTAAGTGGCATCGTCATTTCTGTTAATTTTCTGTTTAATTACTGAAAATGATTTGTTTTCCAAATGAAAGGGCCTTCAAGTAGAATATATAATATGATTCTTTCCTCTACTGTTTTTTATGATCATAATGAATATAAAATATTTTTCAACTGAACAACCCTTCACACTCTTTTTGTGTGTTTCTCACAGTGCGATCAAAGCTTGCCACCCCAAATTCATGATGTTTTACTTTGCAGCTGACAGCAATGAGGACATGAACTTGTAAGCACATTGACACAACAGTTTGAAAAAAACATATATTCTTTTTAGTAACATCCATGGTTGTATTTACAGTAGTTACAGTAATGTTTTGTATAAAATACTGATATAGATAGTTAACACATTCAGTTCCCTTTTAAAGGAAAAAAACACGATGATAGGTGTAATTATTGGGTTTGGCAATTTGTGTGGATGTCACAAGAATATGTGCGTAATCTGTAATAAGTAAATAATATAACATGGACTTAATGTTAAATGTGTAACAAGCTCTGATCCATCCACTTATCCAGAATCGGGTGATGGTCGCAGCAGGCTAAGTAGGGCCTGATAGCACTCATTAGTGGCCCTGATACGCCTCCCTTATTGCTCACCACAAAACACCCTGGGGAACATCTAAAAACACATGTAGAGTTAAAAAGCAAATTTCCATGCCTCCTCCAGGATCCTTGCTAGGGTAAAAAGCTGGTCCACAGAATCTGCATTGTCCCTCCTCCAGGTGAGGTTTGACGATTGGACGGATTCTACTTTCTAGCACTCTGCTTGCAACCAGGCTTTCCCCGGCTGGCAAAGAAGTGTAATCCCTCATAATTAGAACACACCCTCCGGTCTCCTTTTTTAAATATGGGAACCCCCGCACTTGTCTTCCATCCCCAGGTGCTATCCTGACCACATCCTTCAAAATCTTCAGTATACTGAATCTCGGCCACCGCCGCCCCCTTGCCACTGCTGAACTTTTTGACAACCTCAGTGACGTCCACCAGAAAAATGTGTGATGACTCTCCCGAGTCCTCCAACCCTGCCTCTTCTTTTGAGGGCATGTCATCAGGGTTCAGAAGATCCTCAAAGGTGTTCCTTCTACCTCCAAAATATATCACCAGGTCAGGTTAGCAAGTTCCCTACCTGACTTACAACTGCCTGGATCAGGCAATGCTTCCATTTGCTACAACCTCTTTGAGGCCGAACAAAAGTCCTTCTCCATGGCTTCTCCTTGGGTTGCTGGTGGATTAACAACCTTCCTTCCAAGCAGCCTATTCGCAATGGAAGTTTTGAACAGGACCCACTCAGACTCTGTGTCTCCAGCCTTCCTTGGGATGAAGGAATAATGTAAACACAGAACACAGTCAGAGTCTTTCCCTATGCATCACGAAGTTGGCGCATGAAACCATGCCGCAAAGTCTGGGACTTGTCTCTCACTTGGGTGACTCTAGAGTCCAAACTCTATCCAGGAGTTTGGTTCCAGAGCCGAACTGTGTTTGGAGGTGATATCTACCTGGTGTCGCAGTATCCTGTGTGCGTGGGTCCCCCTCAGCTTCTCCTTGCGGGTGGTGAGCCCACAAGAGAAGGCCCAACATTATTCTTTCGGGCTGAGCCCGGCCAGAGCCTGGCCACCAGGTGCTCGCCTGTGAGCTCCTCTCCCAGACCTGGCCTCAAGGAGAGGGCCCCGGGGTCCCTCTTCTGGTCATGGTCTTTCTCTCCGGGCCTGTTTACAACTGTTATTAAGGTGCGTTTTGGTTGATTGGATCACAAGTAGACGAGGCAGACACATTCACGTTTACACCTGGTGTTTTAATCTGTCTCTTTTGTCCACTTTCAACCACTTCTGTCCTGATTTCTTCAAGGGGATGGTCTATGGGCAGGTAAATGTATGTTGTTGTTTTTTTTTATCTTTTGATCTAATGGACAAAATAAGCTTGCGCAATTTACATATGAATGCATACAGAGACAATGGAAAAACATACGGAGAGCATCAGCTTTTGTTTCTGCTGTGACAGACACAAGACAGGCCGAACATTGTGAGTGTGTGTTAGAAATCAGGAATGGTGAGAGAACATTGTGCTTGGTATGTTTTTTTTTATCTTCAAACTAAACTTATGGCTTCAGCCGACAAAGTTTAAATTCCGTCTGGTTAGCGTGCTAGCGTGCTATTTACGCATTATGTCGGTAGATGGTCTTGTGTGGCTGTTTGAACACATTAGATCACATGAGTGTTTACACTATGAAAAGCAATCTAGACGAATGAGTTTTCAACTACCTCTGGAAGTGGTCAAAAGTGGACAAACGTTTTAGACCCCATTTACACCTGTATTTAACTTCGTCCCTTTGTGCGCCAATCGACCAAAACACATCTTAATACCAGGTGTAAACAGGGCCTCTGTTATCAAATTACTTTCAAATTATGTATTAATGTTTCTATAGGGGACATATTGAATCACTCTTTGTCTCCCCTCTCACCTGGGACCAATTTGCCAAGGGAGACCCTACCAGGAGCTAAAGCTACTCTGTCATTTGGCATGTTTTGCTTTGCTGACATATTGAGTCTTTTGGGTTTTTTTCAGAGAAGGCATGTGGTTGAAGTTGAAGGAAAGTGGTTAAAGAGGTTAAACAGAAGGAAGCTTAAAATTAAATGTGTTTACTTTATAAAAAGAATTGTGTTAGACAGTTTTAATTAATCGCTTGTATAAACACTTTTATTTTGACAGTGGGTCTATGGGTCATTGTTGGTGACTAGTTGTGATTTTTTTTTTTTTTTTTTTTTTTTTTTTTTTTTTTTTTTCAGATGGTTAAATAAACTTGGTCTGGCATCTATTCAGTATGAACCCACGGAGGGTCATACAGCAGGTAAGTTGTAAGTGTGCTAGTGTTACAAGTATTCCTTAAGGCCCGTTCACACCAAGAATGCTAATCATAAAGATAACTATAGTGATAACTATATTTGCGTCCACACCAACAAACGATAACGGTCTGTTTATTCTAAGCTCACGCGTTGCGGTTTCAAAGTGTGTACAAGATGTTTTTGCTGTTCTTGTTGCATTTACATGGCTTTAACCAGCAGATGTCCTCAGCATGCTGTGTTGAGAGTGTAATTGATCTAATCTAACAGTGAATTTAACTGACAAAGTCAATAGTAGAATAAAAACAACACCTAGTCTTTTTCACTGCAAGACAATGTTGTCAAAACTAGCGCTGGATACCTGAGGTCATTTTATGTTTATGTTTGTTAGCCTGGCATAATGATCTCATTGTTAATACTTCTCACCATTTATTCCGAGGGTATGACCGATTGTTTTCCATATATCCATTTTCTTTAAAGTATCTTTGAAAAGGGGGTCGTTTGCCATTTTAAATGCACGAACCCTTAAATTAGAATGGATTCTGATTTAAGGGTTAGAATGGAGTTAGAATTGAGTTCATCACTTTTGGAATGATTTTTTTCTAGCTGTTGAATGATAAAACACTGACTTTTATCGTTCAACAGCTGGAAAAAAATTATTTTCGAACAATGTCATTTCTCTTTATCATTATTGTTATCGCTGTGGTGTGGATAGTGCTATTCTTTTATATTTAGAATGATTTTTAGAGCTTGGTGTGAACGGGCCTTTAGAATATTCATCTATTTATTTACATTTCTTTTTTTCCATCTTTGTTTTTCTACTGCACAGAATGCTACAGTGAGGCCAGTGATCATGAGGAGTCCACTGACACACCTCCTCCACCGTATTCTGAGCACCACACCCAAGCTGTAGCAAGTGTGATTAGTCCATCGGCTGCTGTGCACCAGGCAAGTTCAGAGTTGCATAATCTATAATATTTACTTCAGTCACCATCACTGTGGTTAAAGGTATTATTCACTGCTATTATGAGAATAGAAAAGGGGCATTATAAAACAAAGCTATAATGATACAAAGAACAGGTGTGTCCAATCCTGCTCCTGGAGGGATAATATCTAGCAGAGGGTGTCTCTCAAACCTCTCCCTAGTTCAGTAGTCAGGGCACTGATCAGGGAGTCTCAATCGCAAATCCTTCCAGTGCACTGAAACGTTCACTCCCTAAAAAGTCCCACAGTCCCTGCAAACTAAGGGATTTGAAAACTAGGGAGCATCAATGCTCACTCTTCCCTTCTGAAGGGGATTACAAAACTCACTATTCCCTCAAAAGAAATTCTGAAGTGCGAAACATAAATCGCATAAGCCATCTCAATACACATGACGTGATAGATGCTTTAAAAATACAAACCATTATTAAATATATTTCAGAATCTACATACATGGTTAGACAGGTACTGAACATAATCTAGCTAACATTTACGGTTGAAAGTATTTATCATAATGTACTTTTAAATAACATTTAAAAAATAATGTCAGTAAAATATCTGCTGTTTTCCTAAATACTAGTAAAGGTACAACATTGTCATATCGCCAGAAATAGATTGATTAGTGTCCCAACATGTGGTGAGCCAGGGTCCTTACCAGTGGCCAGATTCGTGTACATGATATACTGATTCACGACCTAGGGAACTAGCTGATTGAGACGGACCCAGAGTTTAGCTATAGTCCTAATTAAACACACCTGAAGGTTTAGGATCACCAAAAACTTACAGGCAGGTGTGTTGGAGATAAACTCTGCAGGAAAGTGGCCCTCCAGGAGCAGGATTGGACACCCCTGATCTAGAAGAATTAGGTTTGAAGACATTTGCACCAGACATGTATTATAATAGAGTATGTTGTTGTCCCTGCCTTACTCTGATGTATCCTTCCCTTTTAGGAAAGCCTTCCTCCTCCATATTCCTCCCCTGTTCCTAGTGAAGCCACTGGAACCCTATCCTCCCCCGTCAGTACAATGACCTCCCACAGCTCTGTCTCCTCTCTGGCTAAGCATAGACGCTCTTGGTTAGACCTTGTCTCCCAGGCAACACCTACTGCTGGGGAAACAGTGGTCTGCTCTGCTGTGGTCCATACAATGAAGCCCACAATAAAGGAAACCTCACAATGCAGGGAAATCACTGCTCCATCTCAAGGCCCCTTTGGATGCTCATCAAAAACAACACCTATGGCAATATCCACAGAGCCAGAGGAACCAGAAACACTGCTGACATCAAATGACACCAGACCTGAAAGTAAGCAAGTTGGGGAACCAATTTAACATCATAAACAGATTTACGTATGATAGGAAATGACATTGTTCAGCCAGTGACATGACTATTGATCAATTCGGAGCATATTAGAAATGTTATTATCAATAATAAAACCTTTCACAGAAGTTTGATTGCTTAGGTTTAAACATAAGTCATGCTATAAAAGTTATAATTGTTTTAATAGTTCTAGATGGACAGGAGGGAACTGATGATGAGATGGAAAGATTGTACTTGCATTTGAAAAGAGCAAGCCTGTCCCCAACGGGTGAGTGGAAGCCATCATCAAAATGGGAATTACGAACCTCCTTTATAAAGCGTTGCAAAAACCAGAGGCTCAATGAGAAGATACATCTCATCAGAACCCTCAACAGCACTCTAAAGGTTAGAGGTTCAGAGAAACCTTTTCTAACATATTAAAATACTTTCTTCTTAAAATCTTAGTTTTGTCTGTAAGTATTAAGGTATGGAAGCCCGTTTCCGCCACTAAATAAAAAAATAAAAACAGTAATTGCGACTTTTTATCTCAGAATTCTGACTTTTTATCTCACAATTGCGAGTTATAAAGTAACAATTCTGAGATATAAACATGCAAATGCATGATATAAAGTCACAATTCTGAGATATAAACTCGCAATTGCGTGATATAAAGTCAGAATTGCGAGATATAAAGTTTCAAACAATTGTGAGTTTATATCTCATAATTGTGAGAAAGTCAGAATTGCGAGAAAAAGTCAGAATTCTGACTTTATATCATGCAATTGCGAGTTTACATCTCAGAATTCTGACTTTTTTCTCAGAATTGCGAGATATAAACTCGCAATTGCGTGATATAAAGTCACAATTCTGAGACAAACTCGCAATTGCGTGATATAAAGTCACAATTCTGAGACAAACTTGCAATTGCGTGATATAAAGTCACAATTCTGAGATAAAAACTCGCAATTGCATGATATAAAGTCAGAATTGCGAGATATAAAGTTTCACACAATTATAAGTTTATATCTCATAATTGTGAGAAAAAGTCAGAATTGTGAAAAAAAAAAAATAGAATTCTGACTTTATAACTCGCAATTCTGAGGGAAAAAAAAGTCAGAATTCTGATATTCGCAATTACCGTTTTTATTTTTTTATTTAGTGGCTGAAACGGGCTTCCATATTAAGGCCTATTTACATCAACTGTGAAACAAAAACGCTAAACAAATCACCAATGAAAGGTCTATGTAACATATAGTGCATATAGTACCAAGCATGTGTACTAAGCATGGGGTTGCATTATATTTTGTGTGTTGATTACCTTTACCTGATCTGTACAGCAGTATTATCATCCATATAACATTTTTGGCTTCTAGACCGTGCATTTCACACTACCACTACAAAAAACTCCAACAAACAGTTGTAGGGTGAATGGGTTAACCCTCTTGTTTGTGTGACAGTGAAGCCTTGGGTATGCATAATTTCTAGTTCCAGTACAAAGCAGCAAAATCTCTTTTCAACATTGATACTATTATTAATAATTGGGCACCAATAATAAATGAGCACTAAATCAAGATATTAGAATGATTTCTGAAGGATCATGTGACACTGAAGACTGGAGTAATGATGCTATAAATTCAGCTTTGATCACAAGAATAAATTTTAAAATATATAAGACCCCCCAAAAATCAAGTTTTTAATGTTGTTCATATGTCTGTGTAGTGTTTTTAATATGCTTTAAGACAAACCATGTGCAAATTTCAGTCAATATTGCTAAATATTTTCTCCGTAAAACTACAGTGCACCAAAACGCGGTTAGAAAATCTCCTACCATCACAAACTGGTAAACAATCCTGTCAACGTCCGGAGCGGGGCTTTTTTTTATCCTAATTAAGGATGCTGATTTTTAGAAGGCAGCCGTCTGACTCTGAGGCCTAGTCCACATGTACATGAGTATTTTTAAAAATACTTTTTTCTCCATTGTTTAAAAAAAAAAAATAGTTTCCACACGAAAATGCAAAAACACTCTATGAAGCGCTGTCAAGAGCATGCCAAACCAACAGGTGGCTATATAACCCTAACCGTTAAGCCATGTTGGCTAATCAGAAGCCTGGAAAAACGGTTATTACCGGTTCTGGTTCCAACGTCACAAGCCAAAATCTCCGGTTTTAACGTCTACACAACAACACTGCAACTGGAGTTTCTAAAAATCTTCACCCTGGCTGGAGTTTTCTAAAAAAGTTTGGTTTCAGTGACCTGATACTGCGTTTGTGTGTGGACGAACGGCCAAACCACAGATTTTTGGAAATACCCGTGTTCGTATGGATAGGGCCTGAGATGGTGAAAGGGAACAGGGTTTGTGTAACATTAGCAACACATTATTAGTAGAGATGCACCGATACTAAATTTCTCTGCCGATACAATAGTTGATTATTCAGAATGATATCGGCCGATACCGACACCGATAGTTTGGTTTTTCTTAAGGAAAAAAAAATCTCTCCCAAATAATGCTGCAAACTATACAGGGAACCCTCTCATTTGGTACACTACAATATTAGAGGTTACAATTAACAACAGAGGTATTCAGCTGCTGTTTATTTTCAGATATAATAATTACACTCAAATAAAAACTGAAATGTATAAAACTTAGTATCACATAAGGTAGTTTTCATAAGCACTTGTATTCATGGCAAATTTGCACAAACATATAATTAACAGTAAATAAGCTCCTCTCTAGTTTTATATATATATATATATATATATATATATATATATATGTAGATAGCTATTGTTAGCCGATACATCGGTGCATCTCTAATTATTAGCTGTTCGATAACATAGTCAAGCCAAAGGCTAATCATATCAACTACTGTTATGTGTCGACTTTTATTCAAATTCTGAATGGATTATATATAGCCTAGAAAGCATGCAAAGACAGCTCCTTTTAAAACAGGGGTGTTCAAACTCGGTTGGGCTCCAACTTGCCTCAACACACCTACCTGGAAGTTTCTAGTATGCAAAGTCAGACCTTGATTAACTGGTTCAGGTGTGTTTAATTGGGGTTGGAACTGAACTCTGCAGGACAGTGGCCCTCCAGGAGCAGGATTGGATACCCCTGCTTTATAATCAATAAAAAGCTGCCACTCATCAGTTCCATTATATTCAATAAAGTTGTCTACATTGCACAATTAATCTCTCATTTAGAGATTACACTGTGTCTTTGTTTGTTAATGATTCATGAGCGTGCAGAACTCGGCACTGAACAAAAACGCTTTGAACAAAAAAGGGTTTTGATCAGAGAGTGGATTCTGACTAAATTAAACACCCCTGATTGGACACTATGTTCAAGAGATCAACAAACATGTCTGTGATTGGCTACATTGCTCACCACTGCAAAAGCACATAGTAAAAAGAAACATTTGATGTTCTCCAGAGCGCAAACACAAATATGCACTGGAGCATTTACCAAATCTTTTGCTTTTGTTTGACCCTTTAGCACCCCCATAGAACCGGGCCAGTTCCAGTTTAAAGGCAGGGTAGGAGTAGGGTATTTTCGGAGAGGCTAGCAATAGCGAGCTAACTTTGAAAGCATAAGATCCCACCCTCCCTTCAGGGCATCTCCAAAGCCACGCCTCCTCCAAAACACATGAATGTGTACAGCAGGAAGCAAACAAAAGCATCACGAGAGACTATGTTAAATTACCTCATCTCTCAAAGCACTTAACATTACAATTATAATGAACATAAACAACTTTAAGAGCTCTGACCTGTACCACCTGACGCAGCTGTTCAGTCAGACTCGGAATTATGTGTATCCATGTCAAAAGTATCAACACCAAAATGAATCTGCAGCAGTCAGGTACAAGCTCTCTAAGTTGTTTACATTCATTATTGTTGTAATGTCATGTGCTTTGAGACATGAAGTAGTTTAACGCCGTCTCTTGTGAAGCTTTGCCGAGAGCAGCTGTGTGTGTGCGTGCATTCCTGTGTTTTGGAGGAGGCGGAGCTTTGGACGGCAATTTGCTGGGAGGGTGGGATTGAATGCTTTCAATGCTAGCAGGCTAATGTTAGCATTTCCCAGATCACCTACTGCACCGTTAAGGCATGAAGAAATTATTTTCACATGAAAAAAACTTTTAAATATATAATTTTGATTATCAAAGATGAGTTTTAATGGATAAAATTGTTGACTGCAGGGGGACTAAAATAGAAAACCTTTCAATTGTAATATTTTCACATTATTACTGTATTTATTATCAAATAAAATGCAACTTTGGTCAGCATAAGAGACTTAAAAAATAGATTAAAAAATCTTAATTACACCACACTTTTAACCAGTAGTGTATATGAAAGGAAAAACATGAGGTATCACATATTATAATAAAAATACAACATATGATGTATCAGCTAATTACAAAAATATTTTAAAGAAAGCATTGGAATTTGTAATTAAGTCTGTAGAGTGTGGGGGAAAGTTGTTCTTTAGCCTAATTAATGCAGCTTTGCTTGCAGTGTTTGCATTTTCCTATGTACCATGATGCAATCTGAGAAATATTTTTGAAAATGGGACAAATAAAAGAGCACTGTTGCAGGAACACACCTCTGTCTAGAGCTTTTATATTTATGGAGTGATTATTCGCACATATAGGTATTATATTCATTCATGTTTATGATATGCGCATATATTATTAGAGGACTTTAAAAAGAGACCAGAGTTAAGCCTGTGGTAAAAAGGGATGAACTGCAACTATTTGCAAAGACAACAGCAGCTCTATCTTTGACTGGTCAAATTTCTTTTCCAACTAATCTTGATCTGAATAGGTTTTGTTTAAAATATTATTCATGCTTGGTGTGAAGAGGCCTTCAGAGATGAAAAAAGTTCAGTTGGTGACACCACATCTTTGCTTTTTATGGAGCTGTCTTATGTATTAGTTTCTACAGTTTTTAGTGATGGTAAAAAATTAATCAGACATCATTTGAAATTTGAGGTTACTTGGCAGAACGATGTCAATTCCAAAACCTACTCAACACAGTTGGATGGACAAAGTATATTTTAGTGATTTTTACAAAATATTTTGTAAAATGAAATTAATATTCATTTAATTTGACCAATTTTGTGTTCATCCAATTTGACTATTATATCATACAATCTATTGTTAACCACTAATTTTTAACAAAAAATTGTCTTTGATTTAGGCTAAAGAAGCAGATCTGCAGACTTTGGAGCAAGTACTGGCTGACTCCGCTCTCACTGCAAGTAAATTCAGGGAGTGGAAAGAGACCAACACAGTTCTGCTGCAGGACTTTATTTTAAACCACCCCCTACAGACTGAACCCCTGAACACCCCTAGAGCCTCAGATGTGCCTCCCTCAACATAACGGTCTTCTATACACACCGAAAGAGTATACACCAGAACACAAATAATGCAAAAAATTTTGAGTACATTTTTTAATCTTGATGTAATTAAAACCCTCTCAAGAAAATCTTATCTAAGACTACCATTACTGTCACTTGCCATAATTTTTCTATTTATTTTTTTACTGATGTCAAATCAGTCTGTTACAAATGTAAAGTTGTTGTAAAATCCTTGTTACTAACAGACACCATTTCCAAACCTGTGATGTCTCACTGATGTTAAGATACATTATTTTAAATAATTTTAGATGTCATGAAAAACCAAACCTGCTCAGTCAGATAGTTAATATGTGATTTTTATTGCTGATATTTTTTAGTCTACATTCAGTGCAAACGAGTTAACCTGGTAGTAAACGAAAGTGCTGTTCACGTGCAGTCTGTATAGTTTGTCATGTTTTCCCAACACTTTTATTATTGTAAATACATCTCTTTTGATATATTTATTGATTAAAAGTATGATGCCACTGTTTTGGTAAGCAGCTTCATATTTCTGAATTACAAACATATGATTGCTGTTAATAACAAATAATCTTATCATACATCCACATGTTTGTGTTATTGTCACTACTGTTAAATAATCAAATCTCGGTTTTTTTTTATGTTATTTAAAATACCTATTTCTGTAAATGAAAGATTGTTTGATAATTCACAAATTCAGAACAGGATGTGTGCATTTACATCACATTTATTAGCTTAGCTATATTGTCATGAGATTGGCATTGCTAGTTTCATGCTCCACTGAGCTACAGGAGGTTAATTAGTGTTAAGATTGAATTCAAAACATTAATAATTATAGAAACAGTTACACAAAAAAATGAAAGCTGATTAAAGGTACAACTATGTACCTTTTTTTGTTCGAAATGTACAAAATTTATATAATGATATATAATGAACTGTGTTTTTGTCTTATCCTGAATTACTACGTTAATTATTATACAACTATAATAAGTGTTTATAATGTTCTTCCATAAGATGCATGCAGGTTTGTTTATTAACCGCTAGAGCGCCAAAAGTTACAAAGTGTACCTTTAACCAAACGCTTAGATTTTAAGGAGACTGAGTTGCATTTTCACGACTGCACACTCAAACCTGTCAAACAGGGCCATGATTAAAAAAAAGTATGAAATTTTTTTCATCATTCATGATATTCTCTATTATTATTTTTAGAACTAAATCATTTCACTCAAAAAGAAAAAAACAGCAGTATTTTCATTTTACTTTGTGAGTTAAGACTTGAGTATAAGACTTAAGAGTATAAATTTAATATTTGTTGGACAATAAGCAATAACTGCAAGTAAACCACCTCTAAATTGATATAAGCCTTCAAAGTTCAAAGTTCAATTTTATTTATAGCACATTTACAACAGCCACTAGGCTGACCAAAGTGCTTTACAGAAGATCAAGATTAAAAGAAAAATATAACATACATAGAAAACAAATCAAACAAAAAATAAGAGCAACATAGTTAAGAGTTACCATAAAGCAGGAGGACCAAAAACAGAAATCAAAACTCAGATATAAATGAATAAATCAACCAACCAACCAACCAAAAAAAAAAAAAAAAAAAAAAAAAGAATCAATATATTAGAGAAATCAGGTAGGTTTAGCCAAGTTGCACATAGATAGTAAAACATGCAGTCCCGTTTAAAAAAAACAACAAAAAAAACAACATATTTCTTGGCGATAGATCTGCTGTTTTGGGGGGTGTTTTTTCCTATCTCTTCCTGTCTCCTGTTTATGTCATCATTGTGTCCTATGCAGCAGTTGTTTTCTCACTCAACATCAAATGTATGTTACTTGTATTGTCTATTTCTCCCATTACCCTGTGCAACTGTGTAGGGTTAAAAAGTTGCTTTACCAATGTATAGCAATAGTCTTTCAGCTGTTGCACAACAGTTTTATTGGCATGGCTGCACAACCTGTACATTATCTTATTAGATGTTTGTGATGAAGAGGGCTCTGCTCTTTTCTCGTTTCCTGTTTCGTTAGGGAGTTAATTCATGCATGTTACATGTGCAGCAGCAGCAGCAGCATGTCTTACATGCTCATAGCAATGCCTGTGAATGTGTTGGTAGTAGCAAGTCTCAGTACTTGCTCTGCAGCAGCAGCAGCAGTATAGCAGATCTATTCCACCGAGACCAAATACATTAACATTGCCATATCCATGCCAATCTCTATTACCATACCAATCTCCCGAGAGTTGTCATGACAGAATTACATAGTTCTGGCATAAAACTCTAGATGGCACATGCTGATAGGTATAACTCGTTTGGTAGCTATCACGTCATTATCTACATAGCACAGCTGATTGGTTGTTGTTGCATCAGTGGCCAATGAGCTGCAGCTCAGCATTCAACAAATACCGGCAGTGTTTGCTGCAAGCGGCAACCTCCCCCAGTTTCTCTTGAAGCCAATACGGAAGTGACTTAAATTGCGATTCATCGACTGGCCGCTAGGGACAGACTCCAAAAGAGAGCAGAATCTCATTGAGTCTCATGTTAAAACGGCCAACTTTACAGCAGAAAAAAACATGTTTACAACCTAGATCAGATTGTGGTTTTGGTCTATACAGCTAATATTGCCCTTCATGACAACTCTGAGGGGGGTGAATTTTTTTTATAACTCATCTGTTTAAATTATATTAAGCCTTAAAGTTCTCCATAATTCAGGGTGTGGTCACTTGAGTGACAGATTTGCCGCTGCTGTCTGTGAGCTGTCACTTTACCTCAGCTAATTCCAGCCGCTGAATTTGGCATCTCTGCTGTGTTTGTGCATTTTTTGGGGATCATTTTATGCAATTATAAAATAATAATATATACAATTATAATATGGCTTGCTGTGTTAATGGTCGAGACTCGAGACAGATGTGTGTCTGTGTAGGTGTGCACGCATGCGAAAGATAAACAGCACACACTTTGCTGGATCGTGGCATTGGCTAAAAGTTTTGTTCCTGAGATTTACTAAAATGACAATAGCTGGAGGATATAAAACTGCATTTTGAAAAATTATACTTTGGACGCGGGCTCATTTTTTTGTGAGATATATACAATCATATACAGTTTTACAACATAAACGCTGCTCAGGTTGCATAATTTCTTGAAGAAGGTTGAAAACTCCCTCAGAGTAATTGAACTAACATTACCACAGAGTAGAAAGTAATACACAGTCATTCTTAATTATGAGAATATACAGCTATTTACAAAAGGTTTGTCAGGTCACAGACAACACTCTGGAGAAAATTGTCTTAGGCAAGTTCTCCCAATGTCTGTAAGCTTCTCTTCTGCTTTTATGCTGCCTCAAGCAGATGCAGCAGGGGACGATCGGTTTCCTGCCAACGAGAACCGGTGGGAATAGCCAAAGAAACAGAGAGGAAGAAACACAAGGAAAACACACAATAATACACAGAAATACAGTTACACAACAATACTACCAACCTGTGACCTCAATAAACTCACCAGCAACAATAAAAAAGAATACATCTCTGGACATAATAAGAAGAATCACAGTTTCTTCAGTCTCTGTTGATTGTGTGACTGTGACATCTCTGTACACTGACAAAATTTGGCGTAGAAACAAAACTCAGAAACCTTTTTAAAAATCTTCCTTTTTTTCTTTTTGAGGGGGGGGTCTTTATTCACCATTAGCTGTTCCTGACGAAACTGGACTGACATCTAAATAGTGAGAGTCCTACAATAAAACATATGAGTATGAGACATTACTGCTGTCACATCACATCAGGAGATCCATTTCAGAAAAAAAAAAAACAAATATTTTTATATTCATTTTACAGCCAGAGATATTAATTAAAAACTGCTAATATATGAATAACAGTTTTACCAACTGTTATCAAATTACCAAAATCCCTCTCTTTACCACTTACACAAAGAGACACTTGTAAGAGATTAAAACATTTATCTATTTATAGATCAGTCACATCACAGAATTAAACTATTAAATATAGCTTTAGTAGAGAGATGAAGTGGAGCAAAATTATTATCTTATACCCTTCGGTTACACACATACGAGGCCTATCACTGCATCTGGGTTCATTTAAAAGCTTTAAATAAAAATATACTCACAATAGTATAGTTCCTTCAGTTTATAATGTCGATCATCCTTTAGATCACAAAGTAACTTCACTTCGGACTTTTGAAGTTTATTCTTAGACAGATCCAGTTGTCTCAGGTGTGAAGGGTTTGATCTCAGAGCTGCAGCCAGAGCAGCACAACCTTCATCTGTGACACCACAACATATCAACCTGTAGAGAACAACTGACAATTTGTAGTTCAAGTGCCTGTAGAATGTTATTCCTTTATTCAGTCAGCTCTCAGGGTGACAGTTGGTCTCCATTCAGAAACTGACATTGACAACACACAGACAAAGCAGGAGAGGATGGCAAGCATTGCCACGTACTGCTGCAGGATTTATGCATGTCGATGCTCAAAGGTGTGGTTTGAAACTGCCATGTGCTTGAGGGCAGTATAGACACACAAAGCAGAATGTAAGGTAGTGTGAGGCTGGTGCCAAGCTGTCCTAACCAAGAGAGGACTGCTCTCTGAAAAAACAAAGGACTTTTCTGTAAATTAATATTTTAACTTTCTCTTGCAAAATTAGCATCCTCATCCGAGATATACAGTAAAATAAGAAAACAAAACAAAACAGTTTAACAGTTGAGCCCAAGCCTCCACTACACGAAGGAATGGTGAGATGCTTATTTGAAGCTATTTGTATAATGTAGAGTTTTATGAGAGAGAGGTCGACGAAGCGAGTGTACAGTATCTCACAGAAGTGAGTACACCCCTCACATTTTTGTAAATATTTTATTATATCTTTTCATGTGACAACACTGAAGAAATGACACTTTGCTACAATGTAAAGTAGTGAGTGTACAGCTTGTATAACAGTGTAAATTTGCTGTCCCCTCAAAATAGCTCAACACACAGCCATTAATGTCTAAACGGCTGGCCACAAAAGTGAGTACACCCTTTAAGTGAAAATGTCCACATTGGGCTCAATTAGCCATTTTCTCTCCCCGGTGTCATGTGACTCGTTAGTGTTACAAGGTCTCAGGTGTGAATGGGGAGCAGGTGTGTTAAATTTGGTGTTATCGCTCTCACTCTCTCATACTGGTCACTGGAAGTTCAACATGGCACCTCATGGCAAAGAACTCTCTGGGGATCTGAAAAAAAGAATTGTTGCTCTACATAAAGATGGCGTATGCTATAAGAAGATTGCCAAGACACTGAAACTGAGCTGCAGCACGTTGGCCAAGACCATACAGAGGTTTAACAGGACAGGTTCCACTCAGAACAGGCCTCGCCATGGTTGACCAAAGAAGTTGAGTGCACATGCTCAGCGTCATATCCAGAGGTTGTGTTTGGGAAATAGACATATGAGTGCTGCTAGCATTGCTGCAGAGGTTGAAGGGGTGGAGGGTCAGCCTGTCAGTGCTCAGACCATACGCCGCACACTGCATCAAATTGGTCTGCATGGCTGTCGTCCCAGAAGGAAGCCTCTTCTAAAGATGATGCACAAGAAAGCCCGCAAACAGTTTGCTGAAGACAAGCAGACTAAGGACATGGATTACTGGAATCATGTCCTGTGGTCTGATGAGACCAAGATAAACTTATTTGGTTCAGATGGTGTCAAGCGTGTGTGGCGGCAACCAGGTGAGGAGTACAAAGACAAGTGTGTCTTGCCTACAGTCAATCATGGTGGTGGGAGTGTCATGTCTGGGGCTGTATGAGTGCTGCCGGCACTGGGGAGCTACAGTTCATTGAGGGAGCCACGAATGAGCAGAGCATGATCCCCTCCCTTCGGAGACTGGGCCACAGGGCAGTATTCCAACATGATGACAACCCCAAACACACCTCCAAGACGACCACTGCCTTGCTAAAGAAGCTGAGGGTACCTAAACCCTATTGAGCATCTGTGGGGCATCCTCAAACGGAAGGTGGAGGAGCGCAAGGTCTCTAACATCCACCAGCTCCGTGATGTTGTCATGGAGGAGTGGAAGAGGACTCCAGCGGCAACCTGTGAAGCTCTGGTGAACTCCATGCCCAAGAGGGTTAAGGTAGTGCTGGACAATAATGGTGGCCAATTTGGACATTTTCACTTAGGGGTGTACTCACTTTTGTGGCCAGCGGTTTAGACATTAATGGCTGTGTGTTGAGTTATTTTGAGGGGACAGCAAATTTACACTTATACAAGCTGTACACTCACTACTTTACATTGTAGCAAAGTGTCATTTCTTCAGTGTTGTCACATGAAAAGATATAATAAAATATTTACAAAAATGTGAGGGGTGTACTCACTTCTGTGAGATACTGTATATAAATTGTATATATATATATATATATATATATATATATATATATATATATATATATATATATATATATATATATAAACACTTAAAAAAAAAACACTTAAAACTACATTCAGTGACAATAACAGTAGTACTTGTAAAATTATAGTGGGTTTGCTCTTCCGCCATTGAAGCCTGCTTTGAGAGATGGATTGATACAAATTGTGAAACGGTTACCATGTGATAGTAGAATATCGCATGGCTGGAAAAGCAGGGATTTTCCTGGGTCAAAAATGGTCTTCATGTCTACAGACATGGTCATTCACACAAACAGTAAAAAGTGCACTACCCACGTGATCTGCGAGCCCAATACTGACAATAAAGTACCCGTCACTCTCACTGTAATTCTTTCTTGCCCTCTTTGCAAAAAAATCTGTGATTTCATAGCTTTGTAAGAGAAGATGCTTCTTTGCTAGACCTGAAAATTATTTTGGTATGTATAATAATAATAATAATAATAATAATAATAATAATAATCAGTATTAAAAAGTAGCATTAAAAAGTTACATTAACTAATAATATAATTTTCTACCATATACAATTGAATGCACCTAGCTTACAACAACTTGCTTTGTTCTGGTTTCACCTCACTCCAGTCTAAACTAACTGATTTTATAGGTAATTTACTACACATTGTCATTTAAATAACCTGAAAATACTGTGGATTATTAAGGCTAATTTTACTAACCACTCTTGCTAAATGGGGTATAAGCACACTTATGTTCTCATTTCAGAGTTGTTCGAGTAAATGATTCGTTATAGACCGTGTGGGTAGATCATTTGTTTTCATGATTCATTAAAATAAATCTGTTCAAATGAGTCATTAGGTGGCGAATCAGACATTAGCAGACGTTGACGCGTTGCGTGCAAATCGCGACTGTTATTAGGACATCGCAAAAGATTTGTCAACACAGAAAACACTTCATCACTGGATAGGATTTTCTTTTTGTTTACTGAAAGTGTGGTTTATGCCAGCTGCATGTGCTGGACGCCTGTCAGAAGATAAGGTGACGTTCTTTTGAGCACTATTCATGCAGCGGCTATTCAGGAAAAACATGCTCCGAATGCGCCTCATTCTATACTTCATTCTATACTTAAGTGTCACTTTCTTGTTTTGAGGGACTTTCCATATTCAAAGCTATTCAAATTTACACCCTTGTCAGTTCATCTCTAAAACTGCATTAATCGTCCTCTGCGTGTTAAGTCACAGAGGCCCTGAATCACTATTTTACACATTTTTAATGTCATCTAAACATTAAGTATTAATCAAAGTATTAGATGCAACTGAAGCTCCACTAAATGTTTTCTGGGTCAAAAACAGGCACCAGGTCATGTGATGTGATGGAAATGAATGACATTAATTTCATCTTCAGTCAACAGAGAGATAAGTGTGATTACTGAACATTTATTTTACAAGCTTTTAGTCCTAAAATTTACATTAAAGGACAAGTCTTAGTAAATAGTACATGTGTGATATAAGATAGATGATCTTACCACAGTTTCTCCAGTTTACAGAGAAAATCCTCCAGTACAGCAGAGAGAAGCACACCAGAATCTGGTAAATTATTCCCAGATAGATTCAGATCGCTTAGGTGTGAGGGGTTTGATCTCAGAGCTGAAGCCAGAGCAGCACAACCTTCATCTGTGAAACCACAATTACTCAACCTGTAGAGAACAATGACACTCTTCACTCCATCAGTTCAGATCAGTTTTGCAGTGAATATAATAGGAGTATGTGTGTGCAAACATTTAGGTAATTACCCAGTGTTAATATTTTCTTATTCTTAGGCTCCACTTTTGACTATTCTTGTTTAAGTCTGCCCTTGTGTACCTTCTTTTTGTTGTTATGTGCACATCATGGACACATTTAGACAAAACAAGCACTAGGCCTTGGATACATTTATACACTCGCTCACAAACAGGAACTCAAGACGCACATACATTTGAACATCTGACCTCTCTTACTCATATTTTTTAATATGCCATATAGGGTATTAATCAAAGTTTTTGATGCAACTGAAGCTCCACTAAATGTTTTCTGGGTCAAAAGCAGGCACCAGGTCATGTGATGTGATGGAAATGAATACTCACATCTTTGAGTATTCTGATTGGATGGCCTGGCCATTGTGGATGATTCTGCTTTATCTTATAGGGTTGTGAATCTTTGGGTATACAGCGAATCAATTTGATTCATGGGTGTTCGATTTGATTCAAGAACAATTTTGGCAAATTCAGAAAGATTCGATTCGCGACGATTCACATTAAAATTCGATGCGATTTGATTAATTCAATTTGATTCTCCATTTTAATATGCATTCATAGGATTATTTAAATGCTTCTCCCAATGTGTCTTAGTCAGGATGAGAATTACAAAGCGGCCTTCAGGCGGTTAGAGAGTGGGGGCAAAAAACAAAACAAAAAAATAAAAACCCTTTTGTCCATTATTAATGTTAGTTCATGTTAGTTCTTAATGATGCTACATAACTTTATTTTAATAGCCTATAAAAATTGGAATTTGTGAAATTTACATAAGACAAAATTTTAAAAGGCTTTAAAAGTATTGTTAGGCCTAGTTCATGTTAACTGTAGTGTAGGACAGTGTTAATGGCTTCATAACCTTATTAAAGTGTTCCAGGTACATTAAACATACTACTGTAATGCTTACATGGAGAGACTACCTTAGAATATCATGCACTTTTCCAACTAATCATAAACTAACTTTTCTTCACGGAATAGTTATAAAAGCCCTCTTTGCTCTCTTTATACAGAACATTTCCCTTATGATGATTCTGAAAGAAAATGCGGCGGTTGTTTACGGTTGCTTGTTATAGTAACGAACTTTAACTTTAATGCGCATCTGATTGATAGATAAACCGCGCGCTCTTATTTCAGCGTTGTTAATGTTGTAGTTACTTCAGCAGTTTCCTTCATGCATTCAGTTTAACGACATTAGGTTCATCATTTCATTTATCATTCATCGGAACTGTGCGTATTAGGGGTGTAACGGTACACAAAACTCACGGTTCGGTACGGTTTTCAGTACTGCAGGTAGGGAGAAAACTAAAATTTTTTATTAAACAGTGGTTTACTGAACAAATTGTGTTTTGTCTTTAAATATATTAAATTAAATTATAACAAAGTTTCTTAAGGATAAAAAAATTATCTTTGCTAATGGTATAAACTATGTAGGGAGCCCTTACTTGAACATTATGCTACTATAATATTAATGTTAACAACTGAGCCCAAACTATTAGCCTAAATTCAATTGCTTTTTATTTTTAGATAAAATAATCAACACTCAAATAACAAATTGTATGCAAACATGTAAGCTGCACCTAAGGCAGTTTTTGCATTAACTTCTAAATGTTTTTACTCCAATTCGTTGTTGAAATATAATCATTTCTACACAGTGGTTGTCATTTTCATGACAGATTTATATAAACATACGTTAAATAATCAAGACATCACGAAAAGGTTAAATAAAATATAATGAATATATAGGCTAATACAGTACATATATTAAGCGAAAGATTTCATTTCTCTAGCGAACTAACAAGCTGTGGACACTGAATGGCTTTTCTGAGGTAAATGCTACATGGCATCGTTTACAAGCTTTCATTGATGTCTTTTCGCCATTGAAACACTGATTGAGCGATTACAAGAGATATGACCGTTTCAGTAAGTTGTACTGTATCTTTCAACATACCTTCAGATGTTCTTTCATGTTTATTCTGTAACTAGTATTAAACAGGAATAGATGATCGCGTTCACTCGCGTTGCAGGTTGAACTTAGGTGCCTGTACAGGGATCTGTCACGCCGCATCAAAAAGCGTCAAAACGGCATTTTCTGTTTGAATTTCGTGATTTCGTGGACAGAATGTGAAGGATGACACTTTGATTCTTATCGAAAGTAACAAAACGCAGAGCTTATTGCGATTATTGGTGGTTAGGCTACAATGTTGCAATATAATGATTCGGTAAACACGTGCACCGTACCGAAAGCCCTGTACCGAAACGGTTCGGTACGAATACGTGTACCTTTACACCCCTAGTGCGTATGCATTTAGACACTTATATTATGTGTTTGGACCATCCATGCAATAAATGCGCACCCTTGAATAAACGGGGTTTTAAAGTTACTTCAACTTCTCAGGTTTTGGTATGACCCATTTCCGTAAAACTTATACAGAAAATTTAAACAGAAAGTATATACTTTACATTGTGTGAGAGTCATACATGATCTTACCACAGCATCTCGAGTTTACATTGAGGAATACTGAGTACAGAACAGAGAAGAGTCACTCCAGAATCTTCTATTTTATTATCAGACAGATCTAGTCGTCTCAGGTGTGAGGGGTTTGATCTCAAAGCTGAAGCCAGAGCAGCACAACCTTCATCTGTGATACCACAATATCTTAACCTGTTGAGAACAATGACACACTTTTCACTCTCTCAACTCAGATCAGATCAGTTTGGCAGCAAATCCATTATTAAAGTGGAAGTAAAAACTTAAAAGATTCATGAAATAGAAAACCAAAATACACATATAAGAGGTTACTCTACAACAGTGGTGGGAGGGGGAGGCAAGGGAGGCACAGCCTACCCAAAATTTTGAGGAGAAAATGGGAGAAAGGACGATTTAATGTTAATAAAATTCCCAGTTATTTCATTTCATGTCTCAGAATGTGTATTATTTGTTTGTAATTTCACTGCTGTGTAACACCATAATCGAAAGCACCGCTCCTTCACGAACGTGCTGAATCTGCCGATGTCATTACAACCGCAAGGGATAGAGAAGGGGAGGGGGAGGCACATGAGCCAAGCTCGTCTTGTGCCTCAGTTGGTAAAAAATTAGCTAATCACCATCGAGTGTTTTACATTCAGCTCTTAGGAGAGTTGAGAAAATAGCAGGAGAGGCTAGCCTCCCTTGGTATATCAACCAATCATCGTAGACGTAAATTACGTGAATAACATGATATAAGTTTTAAAATTCTACCGCTGCACTGATAATTTACCAAGTATCTTAATTATGAAGAGTAGAGATATTGAATATTTGATCGCCAACAAATTTACCAAGTTATCATTCAAACATTCCACAAATTAAAAGACTCCACGCATAAGTTGCAAATATAGGCTACAGCAGCCAGCTTTACTAAACGGCCCAACGTGGTCTTTTAACAGACATATAAGGAAACGAGGGATGGATGATTGCCTCAAGTAATAGGTGAGTGAAATTATATTTGTATTATCTTGCTGTATATGTCAAAAAGCCAATTTAAAGCAGTTAAGCTAATAATAATAATAATAATAATAATAATAATAATCTGCAGGGGATCCCCAGACCAATTTTTTTTTATTGTGCCTCCTCCATTTTAAAACCCACAAGCCGCCACTGCTCTACAATAAAAACATACTGTAAGTTTTGGCACTCAAAACTAACTCCCCAGCTTAAAATATTTATTCTTTTCTACCCTTCTCAAACGCCCTGATTTAAAATAGTGAGAATCGTAATGTCATGTCATTCATAAACTTCTGCAACACAGATGGTGCATCGACCAGGCATTACAGCATCACCCAGTATTCACTGTGGTCTGTGGGGGCCACATAAGTGGTCTTCCATTCATCCCACTTCCAGATCCGAAAGAGGCTGTATGCACTACAAAGGTCCTGCTTGGGTGGCTACTCTCAACAGTTCCAGGGCTGCTGGGATGAAGTGAGGCGGATAGCGGAACTTGTTAGTAATGTTGTTGAGGAAGCGGTAATCTATGCAGGGCTGCAAGCCTCCATCTTTGCAAAAAAAAAAAAAAAAAGCTTGAAGCAGCAAGGGATGTGGATGGATGGATACAGCCCTGGTTGAGGGCCTCCTCAATATATTCCTTCATAGACTTTTGCTTGGGAATGGAAAGTGGGTAAATCTTTCCATAGGGCACTGGCTCACAGGTCTATTGCACAGTCCCCTGATGTATGAAGAGGTAGTTGATCAGCTCGTTGGCAGAAGACGTCCAAAAAATGGGAGTAGCAGGGTGGTATCGTCACAAGAGTCTGGATCACTGAGCTTTCAATGAAGGTGGTATTCAACTGGAGAGGAGGTGACTTGACTGGAGGTGTGGTTCTTGGAACAGGATTGGGAAAGCAGGCAGGAAAACCCCCACTTTAGGACATATATGGCGGATCAGGAGATACAGGAGAATGTTGGATTAACCAGGGCTGCCCTAGTATCACCTCAGATGTGGAGCTTTCCAGAACCTGATGCAGACAGCTGACTTGAAGCCTGATGGGACCAACACAGTGATGATTCTTTTGCAAAAGGCTTACCTATTATGGAGTGAATTTTTATTCTGTTTTATTCTTATAGAGATGATCTGTGGGACAGCGTTGGAACCAGTTAGGGTAAGTGCATGGCAGAGGTAGGTCTTCTGTAATGGAAACCCAAACTCAAAGATGGGGTTAGAACCCAAAGGCAGGTATTTACTGACAGCAAAAATCAGACAATAGGTCAGTATCAACAATAGCATGTTGCAAAGTCAATAGATAGCAGAATAACGATGTTTGTCTTTCATCAAGAATTGGAGAGTCTTTGATGAGCCAACACACATGAACAGCAGACTTGGACACAAGGAAAGGAGAGATGAGAAATGGAGATTGCTGGAGTGGAAATTAGGAAACATTGTTAGAGATCGCTGGAGATTGGAGAACAAGCAAGTAGCCGGTAAGTGAGTCTGTATTCCACTGGAGACCAGAAATCAACTGAACTGTTGCTGCATTCACGGCATTAAATAATCATCGTAATTTCGAGATGACAGCAAGTGACGGTCTACTCAGAGCTGTTCACATCCTCGGAATTATGCGTTTCTATTGTAAAACTATCAATGCCTAAATGAATCTGAAGAAAAGGGCTTCAAATATACCCCAGGGAACTACTGGTGCTTCGAAGATAAGTTTGGATGGGTGCTTGTCGATTTTTTTGTGAGCATGTGTGTGCTGTTCAAAACTTGTCACTTGGGCTTATCACAGGCACTTTTTACCCAGCCGTCCAATCACAGTGGAGGAGGGGTGGGACAAATACTACACTGACCAACCATCCTACATGTACAACGACTGAAGTTAATATTGTTGGTATTATCACATTTTTATATTCTGTAATTTTTGATGAACAAACTATCTGCAAAATCAGATACTAGTAACACATTACTTCCATGGATATTCCATATCATAGCAACCAAAGCGTCTCATCTGCAAAAAATGCTGCGCATGCAAAGCGCTCTCAATCACCCCCAGCTGGCCAATTTCAGAAGAGCACCTGGCATTTTTTAGCTGGCTAAAATACTTTGGTGGACACACTTTATTGGAATATTTTTTGTTAGGCTAATAGCCAATTAGTCTCTTTTGCATTTTTTTTCCAATGTACTGAAGCCAAACCTGATAAAGGTGTCCAGAAGATACCACAGTGTTCCTGGACATGTAATTTACGTAGTTGTAATTCATAGGCGGGGATTATGCTAATTGTGTTTACAAATGATTGAAATTCATTAACATACATGTTTAATTATCAGATCTGATGTTTGTGAAGCATTTGTGAATCCAGAGGACAGTTTTGGGGAAGGTTCCTTTCACGCGCAAATTACTCCAAATTTACTCATATATTTATGAAAGTTTCATGAATGAGGCCCAATGTGTTGACGCAAATCAAAGTAACTGCAAAAAGATGAACGTGAGGAACAGTAAGAATGAATCCAGCATGTTCTTCATTTCTTAGTGTTGTAAATCGTTTCATTTTTCCCCCTTATTTTTCTTTGTACTACATTTCCCACAATTCCTGGTAAACTACATTACCATATATGGTGCACTACATTACCCACAACCCCCTGGTCAAGGTCTATAAATAGACCTCATTTACTTTCTTTGTTCTTTTTGCATTGGTGAGGTGTGGGTAATTAAAGGGGTGATGAACTGAGAAATCAAATTTTCCTTGAGCTTTTGATATATAAGAGGTCATCATACTATAAGAATATCCTGTAAGTTTAAGAACTGAAAATTTCCTTGTTAGTCCAATAAAAGCTTTTATTGACACCAGGCACAGCGAGCGACAGGTTTTTCAAAGTGGGGATCTGTGACGTCAAAGGGCAGCAAGCACCGCCTCTGCAGAAGAAGATCAACGCCTACTTCATCACTGCCTGTTTAGCCCCGCCCACCGATTCACGCATGACATGTAATAGGTAAATAACATAGGCCTACGTGGTGCTATCGAGCTACCAAGCAATAAACATGCAGTCGAGAATTACAAAATATTGTGAAGTGCCTGGATTTGACAGTAATGCAACATGTAAGTAACTGTGTTAATTCTAATGCCTGATCTGATATGTAATGATTCATGTACAGTCAGATGTTCTTTGTGTGTAAGTAAATCAAACCCGTGACTAAACGTCAACTTGCATTGTTTCTATAGTAGGATGAAAATAATCAGTTATTTAAATGGTGATTAAATTATATAAAGAAAGCGATCAGAGAAAGCTCCCTTTGTAATCACTGGAGCAGCGCGCGCTGAAGCTGTCAAACAGCGCAAGTTTATCAGTTACTGAGTTCTGGACACGCACAAAAACTCCCGTTTTATTCAACAAATCTCTTAATTATATCGTGTTTGCACTGTTAGTGGTGATGAAAGCATTTGTTAGTGTACAGAAATTGAGCTGCAATGACAAGATCACTGCTTGAGCTCAACATGTCTGTGATAGGCTACAGTGTTCATCTCTGCAACCTTTCATGCCTTTCACCTTTCACGATCTAAATATAATGCCATAGATCTAAATGTAATGCAGCACTTTTCACGATTAGTTAACCTTGAGAGCTGTAATAGTAAAAATGCACTAAAAAAGAGAGTAATACTTGGCTATTTCAAATGGAAAGATGTTAGCCGATCACAGCAGTGGGCGTTTACACTGAAGTCTCACAGCAGACATGCCCCTTAAAACAGAGTGTTCAAATCAGAGGGCTAAAATCAGGGTAGGAAAAATGCCTTTTATTTCTAAATTATGACAATTTTGGATGTAAAAAGCATACTAACATTATAAGTGCACCCCAGGAAACATTATAAAACAATAAAACAACGCAGTTCATGACCCCTTTAAATGGACACCCAACCATGTCCTTTGAGTCCTTTCCTTGGGATGTATTAAGTAAATTTGTTGTTTTTTGTCAATTGTATGGTTTGAATTTATTTGAATTGGGTTTAATAATTGTCTTGGATTGAATATAAACTGTTAATGTTTATTCATGAATTGTTTCTATCAGCCTGATTTATCTTTTAGTATGGTTTGTAGTGACTAAAGAAATTAATCCAATGCCGTGGTACAACGAGCACACTCGGGCTCTAAAGGGAGCAGCCAGAAAAATGGAGCGCAGCTGGAAGAAAACAAAACTAGAAGTTTTTCGCATTTCGTGGAGAGAGAGAATGATTGAGTACAGAAAGGCCTTAAAAACTGCTAGATCTGCCTATTTTTCAAATCTTTTAGAAGAAAATAAACACAACCCTAGGTATTTATTTGATACAGTGACTAAATTAACAAGAAAAAAAGCTTCAACTTCTGATGTTTTCATTATAAAATGTTTTCATAAAGTCATTACAGCACAGCAGTAATGACTTTATGAACTTCTTTACTTGCAAGATTGACAATATTAGAGAGAAAATTATAAACATGCAACCGTCTACTACAGTATCGCGTCAGACAGTGATTTGTAGTGTCCCTGAGGAAAAATTCAATTCATTCGCTGCTTTAGGAGAGGAAGAATTGTCTAAACTTGTTAAATCATCAAAATCAACGACATGTATGTTAGACCCTATACAGACTAAGCTATTGAAAGAGATGCTTCCAGAGGTCATAGATCCTCTTCTTAATATCGTTAATTCATCTTTATCACCAGGATACGTACCAAAAACTTTTAAGATGGCTATTATTAAACCTCTTACTAAAAAAACACAACTTGATCCTAGAGAATTAGTCAAATGCAGGCCGATCTCACTTTTCTGTCAAAAATACTAGAAAAGGCAGTATCATCACAACTATGTTCCTTTTTAGAAAGAAATGGTATCTGTGAGGATTTCCAGTCAGGATTTAGACCGTACCATAGTACTGAGACTGCTCTCATTAGAGTCCCTAATGATTTGCTCTTATCATCAGATCGTGGTTGTATCTCTCTATTAGTGTTACTAGATCTTAGTGCTGCATTTGACACTATCGATCACAACATTCTTTTAAATAGACTTGAAAATTATGTTGGCATTAGTGGAACTGCATTGTCATGGTTCAAATCATACTTATCTGACCATTATCAGTTTGTAGTAGTAAACAAAGAGATGTCATATCGATCACAAATTCAATATGGAGTACCGCAAGGCTCAGTACTAGGACCGTTGCTTTTCACTCTGTACATGCTACCCTTGGGAGATATCATTAGGAAGCATGGCGTTAGTTTTCACTGTTACGCTGATGATACTCAGCTCTATATTTCTTCACGCCCTGACGAAACTTACCAATTCACAAAATTAACGGAATGCATAGATGATATAAAAAATTGGATGACCAGTAATTTCCTACTACTAAATTCAGAAAAAACAGAGATTCTAATTTTTGGACCAAAAACTTCTTCACGTAATAACCTAGAATACTGTCTAACACTTGATGGCTGCTCTGTTAAGTGCTCCATTTTTAACACCTGTTTGCCACCTGTTTGCCACCTGATGTCACCTGATGGAGTGTGGGTTCCTTTGCACTGTCACCTTTGGATTGCTTAGTTGTGGACACTTGACATTTGATATTCAACAGTGTTTTGATCTGCCTGCATTGACACCATTGTATGCGAACTGAACTGAGCTGGATGATGACATCAATGTTTACTCCAGTACTGAATTTACTTAAGATGGATACTGACACCATTTTCTTTAAGAGCTGCTGTGCAGGCAAAATGTATACCAGTTATCACTGTAAAGCTGCTTTGACACAATCTGCATTGTAAAAAGCACTATATAAATAAAGGTGACTTGACTTGACTGAAGACCATCCTATTTATCCTGATCATCCTATTCATCCTGTTCAACCTGTTCATCCCATCCTGTTAATCTTGTCTTTCTCTTAACATCCGTCCATTTGCATCATGTGAATTTGCTCCATGTACCTCCATGTGCTTTGGGTCATTTGAAGTATTCAAGATTTAAGCATCCTGAACTCAATAAATTAAAGACTGCAAGGACTGGTGTTTTTTTTTTTTCCAGTGTTTTAATCAGACACACCACCAAGTTTCTACAACTCTGACAAACTTTGGATATTTAACATCTGATATCCAAACCTTAGTTCTGACTGTTGAGGTCAAGAGATTAAAATGTTAATTGTGATGTGAAAGTGTGTATTTTAGTGTGGCTTTCAGTCCTGCAGTTTTAATTTTACGGAGGAGCATGATGTTAAAAAATTTACAGCTCAATCAGCTCAAATAACAGCAGCAGAAAAAGGCTGAATACCTTAAATATACTTTACATTTTGTTTCACGTGCGAGAGTCATATATGATCTTACCACAATATCTCCAGTTTACAGTGAGGATTCTCCAGTACAGTAGAGAGTAAATTCACTCCAGAATCTTTTAGTTTATTCCAAGACAGATTCAGTTCTCTAAGGTGTGAGGGGTTTGATCTCAGAGCTGAGGCCAGGACAGCACAACCTTCATCTGTGACACCACAATAACTCAACCTGCAGAGAGATCATACTTGTAAACAATATGAACTGAAAATAAAAGCAATAAAATAACTGCAATAAACAGCAACTTGTCATTCAAATGTAATTTATTCAAACTGTAAAAACCTATAGGCTATACACAAATGTGTTTCTTAATTTTGAATTCAAATTCACATAAATAAAAAAAAAAAATATTGTTCACAATCAAAAATGATTTATTAATTAATCATTTATTAATTTAATAACTGTATAAAGGCAAAATCATGAAATTATGCTTTTTATGTGAAGTTTGAGCTATATATAAGCTGCTGCTTCACTTATTTGATTGGTCTCAATTTCTATTATGCCAATGATTTAAAGTCCTTATGATATTCCTTAAATTCCTTCTTAATTTTTTGAAGAAATCTTACCATGTCACTATAGAAAACACACCAAAATACTGACTAGTAAGCTCTGGGCAACATCTGCAGCACTGAAGATTTATGAGCTTTTAACTTTTCTTTAAGTTTTAACAATGTGTTTTCCAAGTGATACTTACTGAACTGATCTAGATTCTTTAATCACAGGCAGCAGCTTCAGATAAATTTCCATTTTTTCAGTTTTATTGTATTTTCTAACAAGTTTATCAAGATCAAACTCATCCAGATTCTTCTCTGATGTCAACAACACAAAAACTATAGCTGACCACTGAGATGAAGAGAGTTTGGCTTCCTTCATTCTTCCAGATGTCAGATACTGTTGTATTTCCTCCACTAGTGAATGGTCACCTAGTTCATTCAGACAGTGGAACAGATTGATGGATTTCTCTGGAGAGTCAATGATCCTGATCTTCTTCTTGATGGACTCAACTGATTTGTCATTTCTGTCAGAGCTGCTTCTTGTCAGTTTCATTAGTTGTTGTAGGAGAATCTGATTAGACTCCACTGACAGACCCAAGAGGAACCGCAGGAAAAGGTCCAGGTGTCCATTTTTACTCTGTAGAGCCTCATCCACAGCTCTCTGATGCAGCTCAGACAATGAAACACGTCTAAACATGAGTTGAAACCAGTCTTTAAATTTAGACAACAAACTTTGTTTGGTGATTTGGTCAAACACATTGATGTTATTGTTTATAAAGGAGAGATGCACATATAGAGCTGCTAGATGTTCCTGAATGCTCAGATGAACAAAGCAGAAGACTTTCCCCTGATACAAGCCCAACTCCTCTCTGAAGATCTGAGTGCACAATCCTGAGTACACTGATGCTTCTGTCACATCAATGCCACACTCTCTCAGGTCTTCCTCATAGAAGATCAGGTTGCCTTTCACAAGCTGCTGAAATGCCAGTTTCCCCAGTTTTAGGATAATGTCTTCATCTTTCACTTTCTTCTCATAGTCCTTCCCATGTTTGATGTTGGTCTGAAGGATCAGGAAGTGTGTGTACATTTGAGTCAGAGTCTTGGGAATCTCTCCACTCTGTGCTTCACTCAACATCTTCTCTAGAACAGTGGCTGAGATCCAGCAGAACACTGGGATGTGACACATAATAAAGAGGCTCCTTGATGACTCCAGGTGTGAGATGATCCTGTAGGCAAGTCTCTTGTGACTGATTCTCTTCCAGAAGTATTCCTCCTTCTGTGGGTCACTGAAGCCTCGTACCTCTGTCACTCGATGGACACACTCAGAGGGGACGAGATCAGCTACTGCTGGTCTGGAGGTGATCCAGATGAGAGCAGAGGGAAGCAGATTCCCCGCAATGAGGTTCGTCAGCAGCACGTCCACTGAGGCTGATTCAGTCACATCACACAACCTCACATCGCTCTGAAAATCCAGAGACAGACGACACTCATCCAGACCATCAAAGATGAACAACACTTTATATTCATCACTAAAAATGTCAATTTCTTTAGCTTCAGGGAAAAATATATGAATAAGATCCGAAAGACTGAGTTTTTTGTCCTTCACCAAATTGAGCTCTCTGAAAGGAAGTGGAAATATGAGCTGGACGTCCTGATTCTCTTTCCCTTCAGCCCAGTCCAGGATGAACTTCTGCACAGAGACTGTTTTTCCAATGCCAGCGACTCCCTTTGTCAGCACAGTTCTGATGGGTTTGTCTTGTCCAGGTAAAGGTCTAAAGATGTGACTGCATTTGATCGGTGTGTCCTCTGTTTCTGCTCTCCTGGACTGTGTCTCAATCTGTCTCACCTCATGCTCATTACTGATCTCTCCACTTTCACTCTCTGTGATGTAGAGCTCTGTGTAGATCTCATTCAGGAGTGTTGGGTTTCCTTGATTTGTTGTTCCCTCATACAAACACCCAAACTTCTTTGTCAGATTTGACCTAAATCTGTTGAGGACTTCATGGCTGTAAAATGAACATACCACAATATTACGTGAGTGCCAGAGGTAAATGTGTAAAGCAAAATGTCTCTTTTGTTTTCTGTATTATGGGTTTATGATGTGTGAATGTGCGAAGTATTATGTACTTTTGAGTAACAAATGACGATGCATCGCAACAAAATAATCCCACAATTTACCTGAATACAGGATATGTGCTTTTATTAAAGTCCTGCAGTTGATTCATAGACTGGTCATTATTTTTAGGCAGGACTGACCTAGAGATAAAGAATCAGACACTCTGTTATTGGTGGAATTTTTGTTATTAAACAGTTTAATATACAGTTGAACTGAAAATATACTGTAATAAAAAAAATGGTATACTTGAGTCCAAGTGTTGTGTTAAAATTAACTGGAATCCAAATAGACTCATCACTCCTCATAGACACACAGCTGGGCTCTGGTTCTGATATCTTCTGCTGAACTGGACTATAACAAAGAGAGATTGAAGTGAATTATTTGAGTTACTGTATTCATATTAATTTATCATTAAAAACACTTATGATATCATTTAAATTATGTTGATATAAAAACCATAAACCAAACTAAGTTATTTCATAGACGTGTCTCTTTGCCTAAAATCTAAAATGAGTGCCATAAAAACATGAATACCTATTATTAAAAACACCATAATTTAAATATGGTACACCTCTGGTTCTGATTTCTTCTGCTGAACTGAACAGATTATTATCCTATATGATGATAATCATTTTAATATAGGACCAAACTTTTTCATTTTTAACTTAAAAACAGACATAAAAAAAAACATAATGGAGACTGCCATTATTTTCTATGATTTAAGGTGATTTAATATAGTGTTTATTCAAAATACCTGAATCCTGGAGAAAAATCTTCATCTCTAGATGTTTGTGTCTCATCCATCATGAAGCTGAACAGTTGAAACGGAATCTGATCTCCACCACTGACTCTGGATGGAAATGACAACAATAATTTAACAACATTAAACAATAATTTATCTTAACGGATCCTGAGAGTTGAGGAAACAGGGCCCAGTTGTTCAAAAAGTTTAACCTGGATCAGAATTACCTAGATTTAGAAATCCCATGTTTTGCTATTCAGGATAAGGTAATCCATCTTACTTTTGTGCTGGTTTTTCAAAGCAAAATTGTATTGGATCACTCTGAGCCACACACACTTTTTCCATATTACCAAATACCAAAATTACTATAAAATATAAAGTAATATAAAATACTATATTACTAACAAAAACAAATATACATGCAATTAGGGATGCAATTGTTAGAAACTACTTTTGACTGGTTAATCTCTGATGTATGTGCCAGTGTAGTTTAATACAATGATTAAAAATAATAAAAAGATTCAAATAAAAATAAAGTTACAATGAAATATATTATTTTTGTTAGATATTAATGCTGTTTGGGGGCACTTATTTTATGGCATCAAAATCTCTTCTTATAACTTATTGTACTTAAAGACTTAACTAGCTAAGTAAAACTATCTATACTATAACTAACTATAATGTTGTATTTAAAGTTACATTTTTGTTCCTAAAATCCATCCTTCTGCTGGAATCAGGATATTCCTGATTTTTTTCTTTTTTTTTCTTCTTCTTTTCAATCAAAAGTAGGACGGATTTTGCGATTAACCCGATTTCAGAATCCAACCCGTTAACAAACCGTTTTCAAAATCTGAACACCAATGAAACCACATTAATTGGCTTTAAAATAAAGATACCAAACATATTAAAGAACTATAGGCCTACGTCTTTAAGGGAAAATATGAATGAGGAAGTCACCTTGTAAAACATCTCGACTGACCACTCACCTTGATCAACATTTAATTACGTACAAATGTACAAAATCTACCACCTTTGTTCTCAAGTAGCCACAGGTAAATTCATTATAAAGGTTCCGATAACGCTTGCTCCGTATTTTAGAGAATCGATTCCTACTATTAAAATAGAGAGACATACTCTTAACATATTAGGCTCGTTTGAGATTCGCCTCGCCTCGCATGAAATGTAGGCGAAAGTAAACACCTAGACGGCTGCAGTGAGCGGACTCAGCGGAAGAGTGAAAAAAGTGCAGGTGCAAGACAGTTCTCTCTTCTCGTAGTGGATCAGACACCTACGAGATCAAAGGTGAATATCGCGAGATTTACACACGTGCGCTGTGTTGTTAATAAACTGGATATAATTTAAGTTCTGTTGCTTTTATGAAAATAAATATAGATTAATGAACAAGACACCCAACGTACTTGTTATTTACGTTGGGTGTAACGTTATTTACGTTAGCCTACACCCAACGTAGGCTACTTGTTATTTATTTCCATACGAAAGACGTGTTTATCAATCATTTTTATTTTAATTACAGATGTTTATATATATATATATATATATATATATATATATATATATATAGATAGATAGATAGATAGATAGATAATATATGACAACAATCACATAACCCATAGAGAGAGTTTGGGAATATTCACACATAATTTAGCCTACACATAAAAAAATGATATTAAAGTATTATTTAAAAGAGATCAATACATCACAGTTGTTTAAACCA
Organism: Ctenopharyngodon idella; assembly: GCF_019924925.1. Classification (NCBI taxonomy): domain Eukaryota; kingdom Metazoa; phylum Chordata; class Actinopteri; order Cypriniformes; family Xenocyprididae; genus Ctenopharyngodon; species Ctenopharyngodon idella. Next base: position 31,102,166 of record NC_067236.1, read on the forward strand.
ATAAGCATTAAAGCAGTGGTCTCAAACTGCCGGCCTGCGGGCCATTTCCAGTAAATAGGCCTACACTACATACTTAAATGGCTTGAAGGTTAAGCAGGTTAATTGAAGCATTGGCCCTATAGTTGTAAAAACATACAAAGTAAAACATGCAGAGGAAACTCCTAATAAAATAAATAAATGAAATAAAACACTTAATGCATTTGAATATTGATAAGTTGTGCAGATATCTAGGGCCTCATTTATTAAGTGTGTGTACACACATCTATTAGTGAATCCCCACCAACATCTTTGACGTGGAAAAGTGCTTAGTGTGTTCCTGGAAAAGTGTTCCTGTGGTTCAGTATACCCAGGTTAGGGGTAAGTTTATCTGAGTCAGTGGGTTTCCCATAATGTATTTTAAAAAACAAAATTTAGAATGTCTGATTGTTTGAAAGAAAGTATTGTTGGTGAATATAATCTATTAATAACAAATAACCACTTTTGGTCCGGGATAAGATTAGTGAATTATTTTACTTTATGATGCTGAAAACTATATCACCTGATCATCTTTGTTTCAGGGTTTCTTCGCAACAAATTATGTGCTTTGGTAAACACTGCTACAAAAACCACAAACTGACCAGACATTTTCAATGGAACTGAAATTTCATAATTCAAATCACCACTTTCAATATCATTTAAAAAAATGAATACTAGCCTAAAAACCTCTCAAGCTTACTGAAGACAACAGTGATAAAGAAAGAGCAAAGAAAACAAACTACAATTAAAAAAAAAGACACAAATGAAATAGACCTACCCGATAAAACTTCAAGCACTAGAAATACTACATAAAATGTATAAAGTAATCAAAAATATAAAAAAACAATGCATAGTCTTTACTGTGTAAATTAAATATACATTTATTTTTATTAAAGTTACAAAAGCAAGCAGTGAGAGATTTTCTCTCTTTTTTGTTGTTGTTGTTTGATTAGCATTAATAATGACAGCAAGTAAATTTGGACACTGTCCCTTTAAGACTGACTGCGCCGATCCATTATACTCAAGCCTCGTCTTTCTCAACTGTACCTTCACCTAAGACATAAATGGCTCTGTTTACTTGCAAATACATGGTCACTTTGACACATAGGTATGTGTATTTAACCGTTCAAGCCCAATTAGGTGTCAAAAAGCACTCAGTTCAGTCCTCACACGCTCTATGAGCAGCGGCTTCATGTCGCGTGTCTCTCAGAGAGCGCGCATATGCTGAAATGAGTTGTCTTTCACTGCTAATCGGCTATATGCACGGTTACTTCCTGGTTGTCACGCCTTCAGGAAACGAGTGCAGAGGACAGATGAAACGGTAGTGCAATACATTGCTGCATTGAGAGATTTGGCGACTACTTGTGAATTTGCTGACAATCTTGACGATATGCTGCGTGACCAGCTTGTAGAAAACATTGCTAACCCTCGCATTCGTGAAAGATTATTAGTGGAATCTAAATTGACACTGGAGACTGCAATTACAATTGCCACACAGCTAGAGGCCGCTGATGTCCAGGCAAAATCAATGGCTACAAGCAACCCTGCTCCAATACAAGCCATACATGCTACTCCTGCTTCTGGACGACAGCGTCCTAAGGCCAAATTCAAAGCACGTACCTCATCAAAACCCTCTGCTTCTGCTCCGTCAGCTCGGACATGCTTCCGCTGTGGCTCCGCTAGTCATCTTGCAAATGCACAGAACTGCCCTGCTGCATCTGCTAAATGTAAGAATTGCAATAAGACTGGACATTTCGCACGAGTCTGCCGTTCTGCTCCTACTCGTTCAGTGCATTCAGTTGAATTACCAGAGGTCTGTATTCTCTATCTACCTGGAGCAACTGACCGTTTGATGTGTGATGTGACCATAAATGCCACACCTGCTGCCACCCCTGTGTCTCTTCAACTCACAGTGGACTCTGGTTCATCAGTGTCCATCCTGCCAAAACAATTGTATGAGCAGCATTTTCACACTGTACCATTACAATCTCCTATTGCCCGTTTAGTTACTTACTTACAAGAGCCAATTTCAGTACTAGGATGTTTACCTGCAACGGTATCCAAATATGGCATTACCTGTCCTGCACACTTCTTCATCGTTGACAATGGCACAGCTTTGCTAGGCATGGACCTGATTAAGGGACTCCAGCTTCGATTTGATGGACACACTGTTCTGCCGCCGCCACGATCCACTTCAGTCTGTGCCCTCTCCACTCCTCCATCACAGCGTGCTGCATTGGGCTGTGTAAAAAATTTTACACACAAGGTTAACATTTCTGACTCTGTACCTCCTGTCAGACACAAATTGCGTCGCTTACCTTTCTCTGTGAGAGATGCTGTTTCCGCAGAACTGGAACGACTCTTGCATGCAGGTGTAATTGAAAGGATTGACTCCTCTCCATGGGTTTCCCCAATTGTTGTGGTCCAAATAAAACTGGGGGGATCCGCATGTGTGTGGATCTGCGAGGGCCCAACAAGGCAGTTATAGTAGACAGCTACCCATTGCCACACATGGAGGAGATGATGACATTACTGCAAGGTGCAACTGTATTTTCAACTATAGACTTGGAAAGTGCATACCATCAGGTACCTCTTCATGAAGACAGCCGGGACCTCACTGCATTCATTACACATGAGGGGCTCTTCAGGTTCTGTAGGGTACCTTATGGCTTGGCATCTGCTCCATCTGCATTCCAAAAGATGATGGTTGTCATTCTAAAAGGACTCCAGAATGTTGCAAATTATCTGGACGACATCATCGTGTGGGGACGCTCGCTACAAGAGCATGATCAAGCGTTAGAGAATGTGCTGCAACGTCTCAAAGATGCTGGGTTGGTGCTGAATGAGTCTAAATGTCAATTCAGAAAGCAGAGCTTGAAGTTTTTAGGACACATGGTGACGTCACAGGGTATTCAGCTGGATCAGGAACACCTCTCTGCAATAATCGATGCACCTGCACCATCGGATGCTGTTCAGTTGCGTTCTCTGCTGGGCCTCCTCTCATGGTACAACAAATTTATTCCCAATTTCGCTTCTGTAGTGATGCCTCTGCGTGCATGCCTGAGAGATGAGAGTGGATTTCGCTGGTCTGATGAAGCCCAACAAAGCTTGGCTGAGGTAAAAAAGCTACTGGTACACAGTCCTGCTCTTGCACTATTTGACCCGGGTCTGCCAGTGGTCATTTCTACTGATGCGTCTGCTTACGGACTAGGTGCCGTCTTCGCACAAATATGCACTGATGGTCAAGAATGTACTGTTGCTTTCGCATCCAGAACACTCACCCCAGCTGAACAGAAATACTCCACTGTTGAAAAAGAGGCTCTGGCATGTGTTTGGGCAGTGGAAAGGTGGAGGACATACTTGTGGGGCCGCAGATTTACTCTGCGGACTGACCATCAAGCCTTAACGACGCTGCTGACCACAAAAGGGACTGATAGAGCTGGTATGCGCATAGCCCGCTGGGCTGCTCGGTTGCTCTGTTTCAACTACGCAGTTGAGTACCGTGCTGGATCTGAAAACCACACTTCTGATTGTCTGTCCCGCTTGCCCCTGCCTCTTGCTTCGGAAGCTGAGTCGGATACCGAGCCCGAGTTTGTTGCTTTACTGTCCACTGGTCCAACTGCCATATCCCAGGATGAGTTTGCTGCTGCCTCGGCTCGCTGTTCTGAACTCTCTGCACTGCGCACACAAATTGCGAGTGGATGGCTTCCATCTTCTGCTGCTCTGGATCCTGTTCTTCGTCCGTACTACAAACTCAGACATGAGCTCAGTGTGCAAGCTGATTTTGTATTTAGAGGGTCTCGATTGGTGGTACCTGGGGAACTGCGTGAGCCATTGGTCCGCATTGCACATGAGGGCCATCAGGGGATTGTGAGAACAAAACTACTATTCAGTACTTGAATTTTCATGTATGTGTATATTGAATTTTCGAGTATGTGTAATGTATGTTGCAAAATTCCATGTCAGTTTCTGTGGCTAAAGGACTATGTCTATGAAAAAACAATAACTTTTCTTGTGATTCATGACCGAAAGCGAGCACCGCTCTTTCCCTTTAATCACAGCAGCTGTCAGTCAGTGCAGCGCAAGATCAATGATTTCAGCACACTTGTAAAAACACATATTTTATTCAATTAATCTAACTAAAGTGCAGAATAAATATGTAATTTTTGAAGCTTTTTTTCACATAAAAGTGTGAAAACTGATGGTCGAATTGAATTTAGCCGAGGAGGAACAATGAGGTACGTCTTTATTTATTTTTTATGCCGTCTTACGTTTGAATAACTAAATTAATGCTATGCCTGACTATTCAAGTGACTATATTCTGATTATAAATTAAGTATTACACTACTGATGCTCAACACACCAGCAAATGACATCTCACCGGAATTTTTCGAGCTGGCTTATATTAATGCGGAAGTTCTAAAGAACGCTCCGTGCATATAGCCCATTGCACTTCAACGGTTTAAAACCACTTGTTTTTAAACTGTAATGCTTAAAAACTCAATAGTCCAAAATCTCTACCATTTGACAAATTTCTACCGGCTAATCGTGTCTACCAGTTTATCCCCCACCCCTACTTATTGTGCTTTAAGCTGCAATATGTAAAATTTTTGCAGTAAAATATCCAAAAACCACTAGGCCAGTGTTATATATTTTGTTCACTTGAGTACTTACAATATGCCAAATGTTTCCAACTATTTGTAAATCATGAGAAAATTGCAATTTTAACCAAGACTCTGGGACGTGTGAGGAGTCACCTGTCAATTGTGTCATACCCGCGTTACCCTCGGTTTCCGTTTTATTTTGTAGAAACTGTGGAAACACGAATATAAAAATCTAATTTTCTTGATTAATTGCGAGTACCATGCTTTACCATGCCTCAGAGAAAAACACTATTTTGTGAAGTAGCTAACATAGCATAATCAGATGTAGCTTTATTTTTAGTAACAGTAATACAGAATTTTCTCCATAATACAATACGTTTTAAAATTAATTGCATGCCATTTATCAACACAAGCCATCCAGCATTTAATATGATATTCTAAAATCGATCTTACTGCAGTGTCTCAAACAAGTGTCTCACAGCAACCACCAAGTGAACGCACAGAGTAACATTATAATATTTTCAACACACTCAAATGTATCTAATATAATAAACAGAGCCGCATTACCTCATACTCATGACCAGAAAAGCGGAAGCGGCGCCGGCGACTGTGATAATAAAAGTTCCGCTGCTCGTGAGGCGTGTGTTGCGCAATCGCTCCAGCGGCCTCCTTCAGCTCCCACAACACTCAGTCCTGCTCTGCTTCATACTACAGTAACGTTAATAATCGCATCCATGAACATGATTTCTGCCCGAATCCTATCCCTATTTATTTCCACCGGCTGTGAGGTGAAGACCTCATGTCCCAAGATTCCGCGCTCAAACTTGGCATCATCAAGCTACGCCTTTCTTTTGAATAGGCGCCCCCTAGCGGATGGAAAAACTACACAGTGCACCTTTAATAACACTTTAACATCGAGCATGTCCCTAATTCGCGATCGCCTTTTGAGAGAGGCAGGTTTCTGTCTGTGCGCGAACTTTGGCGGTGTGCCAGTCAGCACAAGTGCTGCACGGAGTTCCTTTTCAGGATATATTGTGCTTATAACATCAAGCATTCATTCATTCATGCATTTCATCACTCTGAAGTGTCAAAAGTGCAACATATTTACATACTGCGATATAGCCAATACAATATAGCAAAGTCTTTCAGGGGCACCTGCAGGATTTTTTCTCAGGGTACGCACAGAACTTTTTTGTTGTTGTTGTTGTTGTTGTTGTTTTTTTTTTTTTTTTTTTTTGCTGTCCGCAAAAAGCGAGTAAATGCTGTACAGATCGACTGTCTCTTTCCTTTTCACGCATTTAGAAAATCTGATGCATGTAGGCTAACTACACTCTTATGTGCTTGTGTAGATAGATGCTTCGTGATTTTTTTGTTTTGTTCTCTGAGCGGCTTTGTCCCGAAATGTGCGTATTGTTTTCAAAGAAACATGATTAACGAAAAACGAATCCTCACTTTCTTTCACGTGAATGCTTCACTTTGCGTGTCGGAATGTTTCACTTTGTCCACTACTCTACAGGTATATGGAAGTTCATTTACTAACATTTTAAATGTATTAGCCTGTAAAAACTATAAAATAACAGCACAATTTACTTACATCAAACAAGTCAATAGGTATTATAAGTATTATTATAATTATTGTTTTTGTTGTTACATTTAATTTATTGCCATACTTTAATATGTGAACTATATTATAAGAAAACTAAACACATTTAGCGTCGTCAGGCTTTTTTGTGCTTAATGGATAAAACAATGGAGCTGCGCACTCTTGATGCTTTGAAACTTTTCCCGATACATTTAGAGAAAAGCTTCAAAGATTTAAGAGGCTTCATTTTTCTATCCCTTCTCAATAGTATTAGGCTTTTTTGCTAAAGTTTCAATCGAATTTAGCTGGTTTAGAGAGCGTTTACTCATTTTGAACCTGTTTAACTGTAATGTCATTTTTTCATGTGAGGAAAAAACGACGAAACTTAACTAGCCAATCAGATTTCTTTTCACCTATATCCCCCACGCCCACCCATGCACGCACATACTCACATTTGACTTTACAACACACAAACGCACACCTTTATTTATTTTCATTCTCTATTGCTTTCTTAATATGGCATGTGTACGCATATAGATTTTAATAATTCATTTAAAAATTATGTAAAAAATAAAAATGGCATTAATTAGCGCCCTCTCATGGTACGCACAGTGCGTACAGCCGTACGGCTGCAGGCGCCACTGAAGTGTTTAACGATAGTCATTTTATTTTGTGGTAAGGATATATATATCGTCATATCGCCCGGCTCTAAAACATCAACATCTAAATTCTCAAAAAGAATTTCTGCTGAGATCTTGAGAGGTTTATTGTCTTCTTTTATTTGTACTTGATTTGAGGTTGTCACCTGTAGTTGTTGTTTCATTTTCTGAGAGTGGAAGCATGATGTTGAATCAACACATTATAACATTGATTCAATGCCATTACCATTAATTGTTGATGAAATTTCAAAAAAAATTTCAACATTAATTGCGGGTGCCAAGTGATGTTTTTTTCAGTTAACATTGAAACATTAACACAGATTTACCATTGTTTCGATGGTTGCTTGCTATCTGGGTCTATACTACTAACAGATTAAACTCAAACAAACTTAAAACGAGGCAAATTAAAAATATATATATATATATACACAAAACAAACATGAAACAAATAAGAAACAGACTGTCATTCTCTCACAAAAGTTCAAAGAGAACAAATCTTGTTTATCACCCACATTGAGACTCAATGTGGGTGATAAACAAGATTTGTTCTCTTTGAATAAACATGTTTATAGTGGTTGTGATCTGAACAGATGGATAAATTATTTCACAACTATCCAGTCCTCCATTTCCCAGCAGTCCAGACTGATGTCTGAACACAGGCTTTACGACACTCTGCCACTCATTTGCTGCTGTAGATCACTGATGTGTCTTTCACATTTTCAACAGTTGATCGTCTAAAAACACAGAACAAAAAGAAATAATGTTACAACTCAAGATTATATAATCTGTGCAGATTATATGATCTGTGTGGGTTAATTTGGTGCAGGTTAAGATGGTGCTGGTTAAGTTGTTTTTTTCTCACCTACGGCAGCATCAGGCTGATGAACTCTTATATCATTATATCTCTTGCAGTCTTTTCTTCTCTTCCTTTCTGTGATGTTGAGCAGTTGTGTACTGGACCTCCTCAGTATCTCTAGATTCGTGAGTTTTTCCTCCGAATCTGTTTGGTTTCACACTGTCATATGGAGCGTCATTGGCTGAATCCGGTTCAGAAAGAGGCTCGTCATGGACTGAAACTCTCTGTGACGCGTCAGAATGGAGATCATTCTGAAATACCAGAAAATAATAATTAAGACATACATCAATTTGATCTGAAGTGTAAATTCTCAGTCTAGAGCAGTTTTCTCAAACTTTTCAGATCAAGTATCACATCAGAAGGAATCAGATCAATGTACTGATGTAAAATACAGAAATATAATTGTACAGCAGAGGAAGAAAGGAACCGAATCGGTATTTAAAATACAATACACTGCTGATGTAAATGCTAATGATTATCAAATGATTAAGGAACCAGTCTACATCAAAATATATTAAATATATTGGAAATTAGATTTAAAGGATTAGATCACCCAAAAATGAAAATTATGTCATTTATTAGTCACCCTTTTGTCGTTCTACACCCGCAAGACCTTTGTTCATCTTCGGAACACAAATTATCTTAAAATATGCGAAGCAGTGTTTTGAAATCGGCCATCACTATATTGCTATAATATTAAGGTAGAGCCACTGTAGTCACATGAACTGTTTTAAATATGTTTTTAGCACCTTTCTGGGCACTGAAAGTGTAAATTAACTTGCTGGCCTCACTGAGCCATCGGATTTTATCAAAAATATCTTAATTTGGAGTTCTGAAGATGAACGAAGCTCTTACGGGTGTGGAACGAGGGTGAGTAATTAATGACATTATTTTCATTTTTGGGTGAACTAACCCTTTAAACCATGGAAGAATATGCTGCCTTTACAAGCTATTGGAATTATCGCAAATACGAGTTACAATTACAAATTACACATGAACGCCTTCTCAAGTTGTATACCACTGGGAAGCACGCTGTATGTTTATATGATTGTCAGTAAATGGGACACTATGTATCATTTTGACTTTAAGAAGATTCTTCCAATAAATAGCCAGTAATAAACCCAGTGTCCTCCATGATTCCTGTTCTTTTGGACAACAAAGCACTTTAATGTGACAAGCTCTTATGTTGCCTTCAAGTGCTATCGGAAATTTGATAATTCCCACTTCTCAAGTCGTGATTATGCGCTTATCGCATTCAAGTTTCTAATTGGGAGGGTGTTCATGTGCGATTTTTACCTAGGAAACTCGTATTTACGATAATTCAAGAGTGTGTGAAGGCAGCATAAATCACGACTTTAGAAGTAGGAAGTAGGAAATTTCTGATTGAACATGAAGGCAGCATTAGGGGTTTATTTTTTTTCTCCATGGGTCACACTACATGAGGGCGCTTGACAGAGTTTAATATTCATCTAAAGCAGTGGTGTCCATCCTGCTCCTGAGAGCTACTGTCCTGCAAAGTTTAGCTCCAACCCCAATTAAACATGCCTGAACAGCTAATCAAGATTTTACTAGGCATACTAGAAACATCCAGGCAGTTGTGTTGGGGCAAGCTGGAGTTAAACTCTGCAGGACAGTGGCCCTCTAGGACCGAGTTTGGACACCACTGATCTAAAGAGAGGAAAATATTAGATTATGAAAGTTTTTTTTTTTCTGATTGTGTTGATAAAGACTTTGATAATGTTAGTTTCCCATCCGTTTGTACAGTTACAGTCTGAAATACTGATAACAGCTGATCGATTGATTTTCTGCATCTGTAAAGTCGTGTGTCTGGATGATTTACCTGTTTCACTGTGAGATCTTCGGTTTTAACACTCCTTCGTTTCTTTCTGTTATAATTAATTAACAGCATATGGACAACTGTCAAATTAATACAAACTATGTATATTCATTTTTAAAAAATGGTCTGATAATCAAACATAAATGACCAAAAGTGAACTTCACTGCATTTTTTTAAACAGAGCTCACATTATAAAGAGGATGATGATGGTGATGATGATGATTATGATGATTATGATGATTATGATTATGATGAATCCTCCAGATGCCGCTGTGTTCTCAATCACATTCCTACCAGGACCATGATGAACTGAAAGAGGAAGACCATCATGATCTCTCCAAACTGATGAATGATATGAAGATACAGGAGTGTGTTAATAAAAGCTTCACCTGTGACAGTTACAGCATCCGATCTCCGAGATCCATATTTATTCTGAGCCTGACAGTAGAAGCGTCCACTCTGTAGTGCACTGAAACTCTGTCCAGATCCAACAGCTGAGCTTTCACTCTCCTTAAACCAGCTGAAGTTCAGAGCAGGAGGGTTTGAATCACTGCTGCAGCTCAGAGTCACTGAACCTCCTGGCACTATTTCACCAGATCCGTTTATCAACACTGAGACGCTCCTGGGAGGGTCTAACACAGACAAAAATGACAGGTCACAATAAATATTAGAAAATGAACAACATTTGTGAACAATGTGCAGATGATCATTAACTCACACATGACGTTTAAAGTCACAGTATCAGAGTATTTCTCTCCATGTTTATTGATGGACTTGCACTTGTATTGTCCACTGTCATCAGAGCTGATCTTTGAGAAGTTGTAGATTCTTCCAGCTCTTACAAACGTTCCTCCTTTAAACCAACTGATTTCTGCAGGAGGGTTTGAATCACTGCTGCAGATCAGAGTCACTGAACCTCCTGACACTATTTCACCAGATCCTTTTATCAACACTGAGACGTTCCTGGGAGGGTCTAACACAGACAAAAATGACAATTCACAATAAATATTAGAAAATGAACTTGGATTTGTGAACAATGTGCAGATGATCATTAACTCACACATGACATTTAAAGTCACATTATCAGAGTATTTCTCTCCATGTTTATTGATGGACTTGCACTTGTATTGTCCACTGTCATCAGAGCTGATCTTTGAGATGTTGTAGATTCTTCCAGCTCTTACAAACGTTCCTCCTTTAAACCAGCTGATTTCCGCAGGAGGGTTTGAATCACTGCTGCAGATCAGAGTCACTGAATCTCCTGACACTATTTCACCGGATCCGTTTATCAACACTGAGACGTTCCTGGGAGGGTCTAACACAGACAAAAATGACAGTTAGCAATAAATATTAGAAAATGAACTTGGATTTGTGAACAATGTGCAGATGATCATTAACTCACACATGACATTTAAAGTCACATTATCAGAGTATTTCTCTCCATGTTTATTGATGGACTTGCACTTGTATTGTCCACTGTCATCAGAGCTGATCTTTGAGATGTTGTAGATTCTTCCAGCTCTTACAAACGTTCCTCCTTTAAACCAGCTGATTTCCGCAGGAGGGTTTGAATCACTGCTGCAGATCAGAGTCACTGAATCTCCTGACACTATTTCACCGGATCCGTTTATCAACACTGAGACGTTCCTGGGAGGGTCTAACACAGACAAAAATGACAGTTAGCAATAAATATTAGAAAATGAACTTGGATTTGTGAACAATGTGCAGATGATCATTAACTCACACATGACATTTAAAGTCACATTATCAGAGTATTTCTCTCCATGTTTATTGATGGACTTGCACTTGTATTGTCCACTGTCATCAGAGCTGATCTTTGAGATGTTGTAGATTCTTCCAGCTCTTACAAACGTTCCTCCTTTAAACCAGCTGATTTCCGCAGGAGGGTTTGAATCACTGCTGCAGATCAGAGTCACTGAATCTCCTGACACTATTTCACCGGATCCGTTTATCAACACTGAGACGTTCTTGGGAGGGTCTAAAACAGAAAAAAAAAAAAGACAGTTCACAATAAATATTAGAAAATGAACTTGATTTGTGAACAATGTGCAGATGATCATTAACTCACACATGACGTTTAAAGTCACAGCGTCAGAGTATTTCTCTCCATGTTCATTGATGGACTTGCACTTGTATTGTCCACTGTCATCAGAGCTGATCTTTGAGAAGTTGTAGATTCTTCCAGCTCTTACAAACGTTCCTCCTTTAAACCAGCTGATTTCTGCAGGAGGGTTTGAATCACTGCTGCAGCTCAGAGTCACTGAACCTCCTGACACTATTTCACCAGACGGACTTATGGACACTGAAACATTGCTGGGTGGATCTAAAAAGGGGGAAAAAAAATCCTTAAATAATATCCAGTTTATAAAAAGAACTAATGAATCTGTACTCACACGTGACATTGAGCTCAACAGCAGGAGAGATGTGGTTGTGTCCGTGTACAGAACAGCTATATCTGCCTGCATCCTCTCTTCTGACTGACTGCAGCAGGAGTTCATTGTTTCCATCTCTTCTCTCAGTTAATGGCTGTGAGTCTCTGTACCAGATGAATGTTGCTCTGTCAGTCAGAGTGCAGCTGCTTTTACATGTCAGATGGACTGAATCTCCCTCTGTCACTCTCTCAGGAGACTCCACCTGAAGATCTGAACACAACACACATTATATCTAGTGCTGCTGTCATACACTGATTATTATTCAACATAATGCACAGAAGAAGAGATAAATCTCATGAAAGTCACCTGTGACAGCAAGAGTCACTCCTGGATCACCAATCCATTTACCATCAGGTTTATCAGTGATGAATCTGAAATAGTACATGCGTGAATCCATCACTGTCACATGACTCAGTCTGACGGTGCAGTTCTGCTGTTTATCTCCCAGATACTGAAGCCTCTGACTGTATTCAGGGTCCTCAGACAGATCTGGAGGCTCTTTACCCCTTACAGTGTCTTTAGTCCATAACACTTTCATGATCTGATATCCAGTAGTAGGGTATGTATAAGTACAGCTCATTATCACTGATGAGTTCTTTAGTGCACAGATGTGTGAAGGTCTGTAACTCACACCCCAATCGGCACTAGAAACCCCTGAAACACAGAATTCCTACTGAACAAAGTAGCAGCAGCTTGTACATAAAAAAATAAAGCAAAATCTCTAGAGTTTCTGTATTGTAACAGAGACTCACCGTAAATCATGAGCAGAAAGATCAGAAGAAAAGGATGAGCCATTTTGAAGGACATCAGCATAGCAACACCTACAACACATGTACAGATTTATTTCTTTAAAGTGTATTATAAACTCCCACTGTAATTTTTATAGTTAGTTAAATACCTAGTAAAAATGTAGAAAATACAGTTAGTTGACTTGTCTGTTTTGACGCTGGTGTTTGTTGAGGTTTAGGCAGAATCATTGTGACTCATCCAAGATGTTTATGTCTTTCTTTCTTCAGTAGAAAAGAAATTTCTGAGGAAAACATTCCAGGATTTTTCTCCATATAGTGGACTTTACAGGTTGAAGGTCCAACTTGCAGCTTCAAAGGGCTCTACATGATCCCAGACGAGGAATACGGGTCTTATCTAGCGAAATGATGAGTCATCCTGGAATGTTTTCCTCCAAAACCTTAATGTCTTTTCAACTAAAGGAAGAAAGAAAAGAAAACATCTTGGATGACATGGGGGTGAGTAAATTATCAGGATATTTTCATTATGAAGTGAACTAAACCTTCAAGAGATGTTTAGATGTTGATGTTTTATTGAAAATGTTTGGTCACCATTATGGTAATCGGGATTTCCTTCAGTTGTGCAGTTTGACTCTTGGCTTATTTGAGTTTATGGTTTTTGTAACAGTGTTTACCAAAACACATAATTTGTTGCAAAGAAACAAAAATGATGATCATATGATATAATTTTCAGCATCATAAAGTCGAATAATTTGCTAATCTTATACTTGACAAAAAAAAAATTGTTAATACATTTTATTACACATCCAGTGGTGTTATCACCAGATAACAACAGCTGAAAACAGATAACACAGGCTCATCCGGGTTACTGAAGTCAGCAGCGCCATACACTTGCTAGGAACGTTTTTTTTCTTCATCAAAGTTTTGCATTTGGTGAGCTAATAAAATATTAAAACTCAGTCAAATCAATATTTTGCATACAGTTATTTAATTATGTCTTCCGGTATCGCAGACTCGCACTCTCGTGTTTCACACAAAAGCAGCTTGCTGCCATTTTGCGACTATTGTTTTGTACACTGTTGGATTTTAAGATAAATCAGATCATTATCTCTAATCCCCATAATTATTTATTTGGCAAAATGCTGTTTAATAAGTGGTGTGACTGTACCGTCTCTTAAATGTCTGTGTCCGTCTAGTTTGAACTTGCCACGCTAGCAACTGCTCTCTCCACGGAAGCTTTGCGTTTAAAGAGCTAAAAAAATATTTCAACTCAGATCAATATTTCGTGCTTATTTACTTACTTATGTGGCAAGTAGCTGTGTAATAAGGGGGATAATGTACATCCAGCCGGTTGTTATCTCAGAATAAACCCATTCAGGCTGATAGAAGACCCCTCTGCTTCACGTCTGGATGTACATTATCCCTTACATATTGACCCACAATACTTTCTTGCAACAGATCCGACATTCAGAATTTTCTTTTTTTTTTAATAAATTGTGGGGAAATTTTTTTTTGGCACACAAGGACATCAAGAATCAGCATATCAGTCTCAATAATGGTGACATACTTGCAATACATGCTGGGAGTCATGAGTTTTATACTAAGGTGGCTCCCAGCATGCATTGCGGCATGAAGCATGTCACCATTGTTGAGATTTGACATTCTTCTTGATGTATGTGTGTGTCTCAAGATTTATTCCCATAATGTATTTAAAAATAAAAATTCAGAATGACTGATCTGTTGCAAGAAAGTATTGCTGGTAAATATAATCTATTAATAATGAATAACCACTTTTGAGATTAGTAAACTATTTTACTTCATGATGCTGAAAACTATATCAACTGATCATCCTTGTTTCTGGCTTTCTTTGCAACAAATTACGTGTTTTGGTAAACACTGTTACAAAAACCACAAACGCACAAAAACAAAGAGGAAACCCAACTAAAGGAAACACTGATCACCATAATTGTGACCTAACATATTCAATAAAACATCAACATCTAAACCAGTGTTTCCCAACCACTGTGCCGTAGCACACTAGTGTGCCATGAAAGGTTGTCAGGTGTTCTGTGGAAAATTATCAAATGCTCCCCCAAAAATTAAATAAAATAAATCCTACAAATAAGAATATATTGTCACCGTCTAGCGGAAATCAATGTTATTGGTCATCCTTTGCCATTTAGTCTTAGCCAATATGCTGTTTTATGCTGTCAATATTCTGTGCATAGCACTTCATCTCATCATTATATATATCTTATATCATTAGATTTTGTCCAAAATTTCACCCCATAGAGCTACAATAAACTTGTCATTCGCTGGTCAAAAAACTTGATTTTTTGGCTTGATTTTCATAAAATGTTAATATTATAATGAAAATTGCATGTGCCACAATACCAACTTCAATGACACAGTGTTTAATTTTTTTTTTTTTAATTCGATGTTCCTGCCTAACAGCGATGATGTGTAAATTTGTTGTTTTATCATCATCAACAACAACATCATATAGCAATCTATATGACCCTATTGTGTTCATACCTGACTTAAGCTCAAGTTTCACATTTAAT
This sequence comes from Ctenopharyngodon idella, assembly GCF_019924925.1. Lineage (NCBI taxonomy): Eukaryota > Metazoa > Chordata > Actinopteri > Cypriniformes > Xenocyprididae > Ctenopharyngodon > Ctenopharyngodon idella. The sequence goes on from NC_067236.1 coordinate 31,117,482, forward strand.
GATAGTACTTCTGTTAATATAATATCCAGTTTTAATAGGCCTATGCCATTTGAAGTAATGCATGTTTGTGTAATTTTGTTATTTTAGTGTTGATGTGCCGTTGGATTGTTTACTTATCAAAACTGTGCTGTGGCAAGAAAAATGTTGGGAAACACTGATCTAAACCTCCGTTAATTCTCAAAAAGAACTTCTGTAGATGTATGACAGAAATAAAGTCAAACTGGTTAGTAATAAGTAAAGCTGGTAATGCTCTTTTTGGAGTTGTTTAATCCTCCTCTGCTGTGATCTTGAGAGATTTATTGTATATTTTATTTCAGGCTGTGTGGCTTTAAGTCAGTTATAGTTGTTGTGTTTCATTTTCTGAGAGTGCAAGCATGAAGACACCTGATGATAATGAGCAGAATCACTGAAGGAAAGAGAAACACAAGAACTACAACTGACTTCCAGCAACAGCCTTAGATTAAATCAACAGAAAAGACATTAAATGTCTCTTATTACAAACCAGAGTGATGTTTATTTCTGTAATTCGTCTGCAGTTCTTTTTGAGAATTAACAGGTTTAGATGTTGATGTTTTATTGAAAGTGTTTGGTCACCATTACTGTAATCGGTGTTTACTTTAGTTGGGCAGTTACTCTTGTTTTTTCTGTAAGTTTGTGGTCTTTGTAACAGGGTTAATGGAAGCACATAATAGTTACAAAGAAGACCATAAACAAAAGCAATCAGGTGTTATGGTTTACACCAGTGGTTCCCAACCATGTTCCTGGAGGCCTCCCCAACACTGCATATTTTGTATCTCTCACACCCATTTCAGGTCTTGGAGTCTCTATTAATGAGCTGATGATCTGAATCAAGTGTGTTTGATTTAGGAGACATGGAAAACATGCAGTGTTGGGGGGCCTCCAGGAATGTGTCTGGGAACCCCTGGTTTACACCATCAAGAACAAACCTGATTATTTAGTCCCATCAATGGAAGCTGAAGTGGTTGTTCATTATTATTCATATGAACATTATTGTTACTTACACTATGGGGCTGTTGAATGCTTGAATCTGATTGGTTGATCAACGTTCTAAGGTGTGCAATTATTGTCAGGGAAGCGCACGGTTAAAGTAGTTCTAGGCAGGTCTTGACCGCATTACAGTTTCATATCACTTCGCCAAATGATTTCAGTTATTTCAAAAGGTCTTTACAGCCTATAACAGCAAAAGAAACAAAATCCATAATGACACCGACCAAGCAAATAACTATAGTAAACTATAGGATGAAAACGTTTTATTGTGTCCTGAAAGCGCATACTCTCTCACACTCTCTCTCTCTTTCAAAAGTACACACGTACTGTATAATGTTAGTACAGACACACACTCGCACAGAAACGTTTTGTCAGTGCTGCTCTGACGAATTAATCAGTAAAATGACTCACCAGCAAGATAACTGTGTGATTCTTGAGGTAGATAAACTTATAGTTTCGTTTTGCTATTAGTAGAGACAGTGCTGCCGTGAGAGAGGCACAGACACTCAGGTAGGCTAATTCACATATGCTCATTCTCTCTCTCTCTCTCTCTCTCTCTCTCTCTCTCAAGTGCATTAATAAATGTATCGACGGTATTATTCAGCTATCAAGTCTCAAGCCTCCATTACTAGTTCTAAAATGACATTTTGGAATGAGCAACGAAGGCTTGGGATGAGATGCACAAGAAATTAGAGTGTTTTAAGGACAAAAACCTGACAAATACACCATCAAAACAGTGTCTTGAGGTGTGATAACCGTATTATAAGCGTAGTATAAGCACTGCGGCATGAAACATGTCACCATTATTGTGATTCAAATGCTGGAAACTAAAGGAAACTAAATTAAACTAAAGGAAACACACCAAACATTTCAATAAAACATCAACGTCTAAACCTGTTGATTTCAAAAAGAACTATAGACGAATGACAGAAATAAAATCACTCTGGTTTGTAATAAGACAGATTTAATGTCTTCTCAGTTGATTTCATCTGGGCTGTGGCTGGAAGTCAGTTGAAGTTCTTGTGTTTCTCTTTCCTTCAGTGATTCTGCTCGTTATCATCAGGTGTCTTCAATAATCAAACAATCATCACTTAATTAACCACTTACGTATCTAATTAGCTCTAACACTTCTTCGGTGTTACTTTAACACTCTGGGGCCAGTTGTTCAAAAAGTTTAATCTGGATCAGAATGATTTGGAAATCCCATCTTTTGCTATCCAGGATCAGGTAATCCATCTTATTTTTGTGCTGTTTTTTGGATCACCCTGATCCAGATACACACTTTTTCAGATTACCAAATCTGGATTACTAGTGCTCTACAGAGCCCCTAAAGGGACATGGTGATAGAAGGAATATGAGAAGGAGGAAAAAATTTTGACTGGTTCATCTCTTATGATTGTGCCAATGTAGTTTACAAACAGTGATCAAAAAACACATTGAATATAATATTTTTGTTTGATATTTACAGCTGTTTGGGGATTATTTTATGGCACCAAAATCTCTTTTTTACTTTACAGTAGGTTACTGAAAGGTTAAATATGTAGCCTAATGTTTACATTTAATTTATTACTTTAACAGTTAAACTAATCAAGAGCAAAATAAAAATGTGTGTATGTTTATTACATGATAAAATGTTGTATTAATTGACCAGTTTGAAAGTTTTATTACATTTTTGTTCCTGAAATCCACCCTTCTGATGGGATCAGTATAATCCAGATTTTTTGGATCAAAGGTATCCCAATCTTACTAAAAAGTTTTGAACAACTCAAACTAATTTTATCCAGATCAGAACCAAGATTGGATTTTGTGATCTAATCTGATTTCAGAATCCTCTTTTCTTTTGAACAACCCATTTTCAAGATTTGATCTAGTCCGATAGCTGAAATCTGATCAGATTACTTTTGAACAACTGGCTCCTGCAGGTGGTTCCCATATGAACACCGACCAGTGATGATTTAACACCGGGGAATTTACTGTGTACATAACCAGAGCATTAGACTCTGATCACATTCAGTTTAAAAATTTATGTTAAATTATGTAATCCAAATGGATGGAAAATTTATTTGCAATCCAAATACATAAACCTTAAGTTTGGATCGAATGTTTTTTTGAGTGTAACCTTAAAAAAAAAGTTCCTCTAACATCAAGACAACTGGACATTTTAACGTTCCCATAACCAAAACAGAATGTTTGGAAAACGTTCATAGAAAAAAAAATTGTTAACTGAGTGCACACATACACATGAGGATGTTTGTCAGAATGTTTCAGGAACATCATGCTAACCTTAGAATAAGAACAACATAATAACATTCTATTAACATTTTAGGAAACTGAACATTTTTATGTTCTTGGAATGTTACAAATCAACGTTCCTAGAATGTTGAGTTGTTAATCAAAATTAAGTTCAAAAATCGTTTTAGGAACATCATACCTTTGAAATCAAGTTCCTCTAACATCAAAAAAACTGGAAATTTTAACGTTCCCAGAACCAAAACGGAGAATTTGCAAAACTTTTTTTTAACAAAAATCTGTTAGCTGGTATGACACTGAATAGGTCTTATCAAATGATTTAATGCAATCTTCTTTTGAAATCAGAGGTTCTATGAAAATACAAAGACATGATATTTTAAAATAAATATATCTAATGAATTTATATAGGATACATGCTATGTATAATTGTAAATGTACTCACCTCTTTCACTCATTTTCTTTCCGGTTGATGTTGACTATTTCAGAAAGCTTTAAATAATTCAATTACTCATTTGTTATTTTTATTGTTATTATTATGAACACAGAGTCTATTAAAGACACACAAACAACCTAACCTGAGAGTCACTCCAAATGGAAGTGAAAAATATGTGTCTTTTTATCTGGAAATTCTTGTGAATGCACGTCCCTCATGTGACTTGACCAATCAAAACATGACACTAAGATTTGAGGTATTTTGTGCTGTTTTTTTTTTTTTTTTTAAATTTACAAATGTGACTGTACAATCATTATGTTAATTTCCCGCTTGTACACTGAATTATTAAAAGATAAACTTTTACTATTTTATTGTCAGTGACAAAATAGGAACGAAAATGCAAACTGTATCAGGAATATGTTCCATTTGAGACTGAGATAAGATTATCTATGTTTTATTTCTATTCATTTATTTATTTAGAAAGATGACAAACATTGATTTAGTGATTTCTTGGTTTTTAACCCTACTGTCATTCAGATGTAAGAATAGCTAAATCTAGCCTGGCACTCACCAGAAATGATGTAAAAGTCTCCCCTTGTAAGGTTCTGGCTGAGGATGAAGACGAGGTAGGCGAAGCAGATCTAAAATTCAGCATGTACTTTATTTTTTTTAAAATGACAATGAGAACAATGAGAAAAAATTACAACGAGACAGTGAGAAAACTGAACAAAGGGGCAATATTTACAGAATGAACCAATGATGAAAGAGGAGCAGGTGTGTGAACTTAAACAATGAATAAACTTTACAACCAATGACAGACGGGAACATAAGAACTAAGGAAATATGAAACAATGAGAATCGAACTGAAATCCATGAAAATGAATATGACATCCATGTTTTTGTACTTGTTTATGACTTGGTTTGTAATATTTCAATTTCATTGCATTTTCAAATTAGATCATTTATTCTCAAGGCTGTTTCTGCCACATACGCACCATCAGCTGAGGGGATGCTAACGAGGGAGACAGGCCAGAAACCATCCTTATTATTATTTTCACACATCCTCACAGATCATGTGACAAATTTTATTTCTTGATGAAGACTTTCTTAAAATCTGAGCTGGCCCACCATTTGAACTAATGTTCATAAACTAACATGGCACATCTTTTAAGCAACCCTTTCAGTCCCAAAGCTGAAAGCTCTAACAAAGCACCTACCAACATGTTACCACATGCCATGTCTGTAATGGAAAATATGAACCTTCAGGAGAGCAGATAAGAGTTATTTTGTTTTGTTTTGTTTTGATCATAATCATCATCAAAAAAAAAAAAACTATACCATGTCGTACCACGTGCTTGACCCATCAGGACATCACCCATCGTGTTTTCACAGAAGTCATCTCACAGTAGAGCGGTCACGATATTAGATTTTTCACACCACGGTTATTGTGGCCAAAAGAATTCATGATATTGATATATCGCGATATCTATAGAATCTTTGGAGGAAAAAATGTATCAGTCAAATTTGTACTTAAAGGTGCAATATGTAATATTTTTGCAGTAAAATATCCAAAAACCACTAGGCCAATGTTATATATTTTGTTCACTTGAGTACTTACAACATCCCAAATGTTTCCAACTATTTGTAAATCATGAGAAAATTGCAATTTTAACCAAGGCTCCGGGACGTGTGAGGAGTCGCCTGTCAATTGCGTCATACCCTCAGTCTGCCTCAGTTTCCGGTTTTATTTTGTAGAAACCATGGAAACACCAAAGACGCTTTAATATATTACACTTTTTAATAGACAAGGCAACAACTGTTTTGATATATTTATAGATAGAAAACTAATTGTTGTTGTTCTCAACACGTTTAGTCTTATTGTTTAAATCTAATTTTCTTGATTTTTTGCGAGTACCATGCTTTACCATGCTTTACCATGCCAAAAACACTATTTTGTGAAGTAGCTAACATAGCATAATCAGATGCAGCTTTAATTTCAGTAACAGTAATACAGAATTTTCTCCATCATACAATACATTTTAAAATGAATTGCATGCCATTTATCAACACAAGCCATCCAGCATTTAATATGATATTCTAAAATCGATCTTACTGCAGTGCGTCTCAAACAAGTGTCTCACAGCAGCCGCCGAGCGAACGCACAGAGTAACGTTATAACAATTTCAACACACTCAAATGTATCTAATATGATAAACAGAGCTGCGTTACCTCATACTCATGACCAGAAAAGCGGAAAAATATTGTTAGTTTTCGCTGGAAGCAGCGCCGGCGACTGTGGCATAATAAAAGTTCCGCTGCTCGTAAGGAGTGTGTTGCGCAATCGCTCCAGCGGCCTCGTTCAGCTCCCACAACACTCGGCCCTGCTCTGCTTCATACTACAGTAACGTTAATGATCGCATCCATGAACATGATTTCTTCCCGAGTCCTATCCCTATTCTTTTGCACCGTCTGTTGAGGTGAAAACCACATGTCCCAAAATTCCGCACTCAAACTTGGCGTCATCAAGCTACGCCTTTGTTTTGAATAGGCCTCTAGCAACCTCTAGAGGACAACATTTTTACATATTGCACCTTTAATTTAATTTTTACTTATTTAGTTTTTCTTTTTTCAGGGTTGCTGCACATTTTTTTAAGTCAAATTTAAGGCTTTTAAAGACCTTTTTAAGACCTAAAGAAATAAAAATTAATATTAGCCTAGTAGCCTATACATTAGGGCTGTTACCAATCAAATGAAATCATTATCAACAAAATCCATCTTTGCAATACAGAGGTGACACAGAATGAGAAGTGGCATTAATATATTTACACAGCATTTACAATTTGTCTACATAAATTTAATTCAATATTTAAATATGGAATTATTTCTAATTTTAACTTTTTAATTAAAATGTACTTTAAATATGAAACTAAACTGCCAGTAGGTGGCAGCAAGTCATTGTCTTAATGAGTGAGTGAGTCATTCATTCAACTGATTTGTTCAAATGACTGATTCATTCAGGAAGGAAGCAAGTGACCGTCTTTATTGAATGGGTCATTTAATCATTAATTAAACTGATTCATTCAAAACGCGGATTCAGTGAGTATAACAAAAAAATGTCTGTCTGTTGCACGGGGACTCTGTTCTGCTGTTTATAATTTTGAAATTTTCGTTGGCGAAATAAAGAAAAAAACTAACAATATTAACAATACTACGTCTAAAATGTAACTCTCATTGTTCATTTAACAATAAGTTGGGGGGGAAACGGCACTCTTGCTCATGTGATATTGTGATACAACTACATGATATCATATGATATAATGACAAACTATTCGAGGCAAAAATGCCCGTGTATCTTGAATTTTGAGGGCATATAACTGCATGCATAGCTACATCACGCTTAGTAAGACGAGTAAAGAAAACGCGGTACTTACTTATTAAAAGAATCACCCTTTATTTAAATATATGAACATAGAAAATCGCTGTTAACAGGTTAATATGACATTTCCCATTCCATGACTAATAAAATAATCGCAATTTACTCTCTGTAAAATGGCATAATCTGAGGGTGATGGACACGGAGGTGGGTAAAAAGGTTGGTGGTGTTGCCACCCTATGCACTGACTGTAGCCAGGCAACTGAGGCAAATTCTGCAGATTGGGCTGTCTAAGGTGCCGTTTTCTTTGAAGCCGAAAAACTCCCATACTGTCAAGCTTACTTTTTTCGGGTGTGGACAGAGCCTCTCGCTCTCCCGTTTGAACGACATGGCTCTTCTCGGAATAGCTGCGTGCGCTGCGTCTTCTTCTTGTTTGACAGGTGTCAGCGTTAAGGTGCAATACTGCCACCTGAGAGGTCAACCAGTTACTGGTGCTGGAGTATTTACGTGTCATGATATCTTTAGAGTCCTATTCATTTTAAATATTGTGGTTATCGCCAATGCCGGTATATTGTCACACCCTAAATTAACACTATGTCGATATTTCATACTTTGAATATCACGATTATCGTCAGTACCGGTATATTGCGACACCCCTATTTCACAGTTACCAGAAGCAGCTCCTGAGGGCAGACAAATGTATTCATTCTGCTCTGCACAACTTTGTTTGTCTTATGTTCAAAATAAGTGATGCAAAACAGCTTCCTAAAGCACTTGGACCCCAAAGCCTGAATTCTCTTCTCAGTGTCTGCCAGAATGGTCCTCACACCTGTAAAGAAGAGATTGTTTAGTTTGGTGCTGCATTTTAGAAAGGGGATAAAAAACACCAACAAAACAGGACTGGAAAAACAGACTGACAAAATGGCTTCGGAGTTTTGTGTTTTGTTTGGTTTCCCCACTCCTTTTTATCTGAAGTAGAAAAAGACAGGCATTTGGACATACTTTTTGTGTGTATTTGAATGTTTGACCAAATACCACTTCAGCCTTGTGCACATATAAAGCCATCTTTCAGAGAGACTTTTTCTTTTGTGTTCTTTATTGCTCTTACATTTCTTTTAGCAGTGAAAGGCAGCATGGTGGCTCAGTGGATAGCACTGTCACTTCACAGCAAGAAGTTCCCTGGTTTGATCCCCAGCTGAGCCAGGAGTCCTTTCTGTGTGGAGTTTGCATGTTCTCGCCATGTCTGCATGGGTTTCATGGTAAGGAGCTTTGTTCTTCTTTAATAATCAAACAAAGGGATAGACATGTAACATTTGCACAAGTGCGTTCGGCTCTCAGGGGGGTTGGAGGCAGTCATGGTGATGGTACTCTGTTCTCGCTTGATTCTCGATAAAGTGATAAGAATCTGGCGTTTGAACATAGCGCATTTGGCTCTGAATAGAGTTGAATGCATTCTTTGTGATGCGGTCACTGTGAGAAGATCCATCCATGCTTGACTCTCTCGAGGCTCTTCAGGCATCTCTGTTCCTTGCTGTTATGTTTATTTTATTTTTTTATATTAATAAACTGTGGTTGGATTCAACTTCCCTTGCCTCTAACAATATGTATGTTATATTTTTGGAAAATATTACAATTTTTATTGATGTTTTATGTGACACTTTCACACAGGACACATGTTTTACCTGCTCAATATATTATTGTGGTTTTATACATACATATACTGTAAAAAAAAAAAAAATATATATATATATATATATATATATATATATATATATATCCTAATTTTACAGAAAATTACTGATTTTTTTTCAGGTCGTTTTCTTTTATTTTAAATTGTAGTCAAAACTCTGTAAAATTCTAAATTAACAACTCAGTTGTTATTTTAAGTATTATGACATTGATGATAAATTACAGTAATTCACTTTTTTATACAGAAAAATGACTATTTTTATACAGTGTTTTTCTGTTTTCTTAAATTACATACAAATGTATGTAAAATTACAAAAAATATCTGTAATTAATACAATAACAAAGCAGATGATAAAACGGTCAAATGACTGGCAGCAGCTGCCAAACAAAAACCATAAAATTAAAGAAAAATCTCCTTATTTAATCTCTAACATATATAATTAATTTATCTTTACAGTTAAAACCATAAACGCATGCTGTTCACTCAAGTGGACATCTGAATAATTTTCAAATAAAACACTTAGAAAAAATCAATATTTCATATATTTATCTGCATGTCATGGTTTGTGAAGCTCTGGTTTAGTGTAAGTTGAGGAGACGAGCGGTTACAGAAGAACGTGTAGCGCTTAGTGTTGCTGTAGAGAGAAAGAAGATCTCGATCGCCCTCTGGAGGAGAAAGGAGGAATAACGAGGCTGAGCTGTCCCTTTCCGCACTTAAAGCAGAGAGAAAGCAAAATGTAAGAAAATAAATGAAGCAATGGATTTGAAAGGATAAAGGAACAATCAACCGAGCAAAGCCATGGTGAAGTGTGTTATGTGAGTAGTGAAGATAAAGCAAAAGCTTACAGCACCTGGTATTCCCAGGCGGTCTCCCATCCAAGTACTAACCAGGCCCGACCCTGCTTAGCTTCCGAGATCGGACGAGATCGGGCGTGCTCAGGGTGGTATGGCCGTAAGCGAGTGTTACAGCCAATAACGAGCTATTTAAAGAAGACACACCGGCAGCACCCCTACACGACTCGGACCGCATTGATCACGTCCCGGGCTGCAGCTGAGAGACACAGACCCCTTTACCCCTCAAGTGTTTTCATGACTTTTTTCCAAAAAATATTCTCGCTTCAATGAAATTTGAAGTCCGTTCACAGGATTTTGTGCCATTGCCATAACACTGATTAACTAAGAAAAAACATATTGACTCGTCCCTTATTTTTTTCTTGAAACAAAGAAAGCACTTTAAGCGAAAGTAAATAGGGCCGATTTTTGGAGGATTTAAAATCAGAAATGTGAAGCGTGTCCTTATATTTAGGCGTCATTGTCTTGGCAAATAAGTTTGTAAAACTGGACTTTACACAGAAAAGATTAGTAAGCCATATTTTCACACTAAAATCTTGTTAATGAGCGCATTGTTTACGCTAAGTTGCTGTACTTTTTGAAACTTTAGTAGCTATAAGGCTTACGGATTGGCCTCCTTCCGTCGTAAATTCCTCACTTTCACGCAACAAATGTCTGTGAACCAGTGGTGTAGTGGTGCCTGGAGAAGTGGGGATAGTACTCTTAATTTACGCCCCCAATTTTTTTTTTAAGCGTCCCAGCAAAGGATGAACACCCTGTGTTATAAACAGTGACATGTAAGACTAGTCTTGCATATTTATTTAACTCCAAATGGGCCAGTAGTATTTACACATTGTTACTTAACTTCTGCTGCTTGACTTGAAGAAACATTATGAAATTAAATTAATATTAGCCACAGAAGAGGTGCAGATTTTGAAACCAATACTGGCCCACAGACTATAGAAAGAGACAACTAGCCTACATAATTATGAATTTTGAGTGAAATTGGACAACTATTCTCTCTCCTTGCTGATTTACATCAGATAGTGTAGGCCAGAGTGTGCCACCATTATAAGTTTAAGGAGCATTTTGCAAATATTACTGGTTCTACACAGACCTAATTTGTGACCTTGGACCACAAAACCAGTCATAAGTCGCACAGGTATATTTGTAGCAATAGCCAAAAATACATTCTATGGGTCAAAATTATCGATTTTTCTTTTATGCTAAAAATCATTAGGATATTAAATAAAGATCATGTTCCATGAAAAAAATTTCTACCGTAAATATATAAAAAATGTATCTTTGTGAGTGGATATGCATTGCTAAGGACTTCATTTGGACAACTTTAAAGGTGATTTTTTTCTCAATATTTGGATTTTTTTGCACTCTCAGATTCCAGATTTTCAAATAGTTGTGTCTCGGCCAAATATTGTCCTATCCTAACAAACCATATATCAATGGAAAGCTTATTTATTCAGCGTTCAGATGTTGTATAAATCTAAATTAATCTCAAAAACTGACCCTGGTTTTGTGGTCCAGAGTCACATTTATGAATATAAGACATATTCAAGATGAGGCAAGCATGTGTTTCAGTCAGAGAGATGAGTTTATTTTTAACACACATTAACCCTTTCATGCATGAATTATGAGTTGTCAGAGCGTGTTCAGACCTCACCAACCGGATGCGCAAGGCAGTTGGACATAGTGGTGTTTTAGAGGTAAAAAATTATATAAATACTGTTCAGTTTCTCGCACAAACCGATCGTTTCGTGTCTTAGGACATCAATGTGTTGTCACAAGCTGCAGGGTTTAATTTGGATTTGTTTGTGCATGTTTTTTTTTTATAGATGGAGTTCCCATTGACAAGCATTATACGACTGACAGACTGCAATGGTTGGAGTTAAAAATCATTTGTGTTCTACTGAAGAAACAAAGTCCCCTACATCTTGGATGCCCTGGGGGTAAGCAGATAAACATCAAATTTTAATTTTTGGGTGAACTGTCCCTTTAAGCGGCGCGTGAGCGTAACTACATCGTCACTGCAGCTGCAGAGACGCACGAGTATTCAGACTGGAAGCGTTTGTACAGCGTCACAGCAGCGGCTCGAAGCTACATGTGAGCATTTCTTTACAAAGACAGCTATAAATTTGTTTTTATAAGTTGGCAATTAATAAACTAGTCTTGAAAGTTTGTTAACATGGGGAGGTGTACAAGAGTCGCATATAAACATAAATAAATAAATAAAAATAAATAGGGGAGACCAGGGATAGTTATAACATGGGGATGGTTGTAACACAATCAGTTCAACCAATTAGGGACAAGATAGGAGTCATTTGATCACTTGAGTATTTTCCTTCCTTCTCTCCGATCCCACATATTGATTGTCAAGGCTGGAAACAGGCAAATTCAGAATACATATAGAAAAAAAAAAAAAACAGATTTTGAGGTAAGAAAGTAAAAATTTTGACCAAGACTATATTTTGTTTAGTATGTATACTAATGCAGATAAAATTGTATGACTTATATTAGATTAAATAATAGTTTCTTAGGCAATATGTGATGCATTTTTCCCCTGCTGATTTCAAACCACTATGGTAATACAGCTAGCTAAACAAGTAAGTGTACTTAAGTAAGTTTGTTCTAGTAGACAAATGTATGTATACACACACACACACACACACACACACTGTCATAGAGAGAGTAAGAGACATTGTTCTTTTATTTCAATAAATCTGTTTTTGAACAATATCATATGGTATGCATGTGTTTTTGCTTCTTTTGTCTGTTACAGCCTACCCCAGTTAAAATTATTTAACCTTAAAAAAGGCATAATAGGGGCACTTTAAGGTTGTCGATGTCCACACTCAGACACAACAACCTGTCGCTATTATCCATGGATCGTGAACTTGAAGACTCTTTGGACATTGAGGAAATAATTGCACTTTTCATTTCAAAGCCCAGCCGTCTCCGGCTTGTTTTGTAAATTTATGCCGGCCAGCACAGCTTAAGAACAGATAGGCTATGCCATGGCAAATAAGATCTTTCTTTTAATTTGTATGTGCATGAACTGTGGACTTGTGGAGGCTGGATGGAGTGGTACAGTAGCTGTCCAAGGTGCATATTGTATGCATATTGCACCCAAAAATATATACACAAATAAAAATTAATATGGATTCTTAAATATGGATTCTTTTTTACTGTAAAATACACTCAAAAAAATTATTTTTTGATGCTATTCACTTTATTTAAACAACTTATTTTGATTCAACACCATTGTATTAGGTTTCTGGTTCAAATTTAATTGCTTCATGTTAAATTGACTTGAAACAATGACTTTTTGACTTAACTTGATGTTAAATATTAAATGTCATATTAAAATAACATGTTTCAATCAAGTAAACTCAACCAGGACTCAACCAAACAGGACTTTCACTTCCCATCAGGCTTTGCAAAGGGGCTGATCTGGGAGAGTAAATGTTGAAATAAAGTGTTATTTTAAGCAGTTTTTAGCAACATGAGAAAATGGAGAGACTTTTTAATGTTTACTGTTATATTATGTTGGTATTTAAAAGTTTATGTTATGTTAATAGTTTTGGGGTTACCATTGTGGTGAAGTGTGGAACATGTGCTTGGGTTGAGGACCTGCTAACAACAATTAAAGTTGTTCTAATAATAAAAACAACTATTTTGGGTATGCCATAGATGGAGTAAAACCATCTTCTGGCTAACGCCTAACAGTAAGAGTCTTTACAGAGTAAAGATTTTGTAAAAGTTGTGAAAATTGTTCTTGAATGCATCCACTAAATAAACTAACCAATTAAACTGGATTTTTAGGATAATTAAACTTAATGGTTTTGTGCAAAATTAAGAATGTTAACCTGATTCAACTAAATAGCATTGAGTTAACCTTATGTAATAAATTTAAGTTAACTGAAATAAATAATGTTAATTAAATGCAACATAACCAAGTTACGTGGCATAAAAAAATTAAGTAAATCCAACGTATCATTTTTTTGAGTGTAAAGTAGATCAATAAGTTTTGACAACATATGGTTTTACATTAACATAATAAGTTAAGCATTTTTCAATGTTTTAGTTCTACAAGATTCAACTCATCAACTAATTTAAGTGACTTAGCCTTGAGTGTACTTAAAGTTAAGGGAGCAGATTTTCTGTGGTGTGTTGCTGTTTTGTGTTTAGTTTTGGTGCTCTTTAATACGGCGTAATGTATAGGACGACTGAAATTAAATCAGTTTCAACTGAAAGACAAGAATTATTTAATAGCCTGTATGTAATAGTCTGTATAGCCTAGCAGCCATAATGGTTATATTTTACCAACAATTTGGAGTAGAAACATAATTCTATTATTAAAAACTTGATATAAAAACTGCCTATGTGGTTTATTTTTGTTAAAAGTTTTACTTGAGTTTTAATTATTCAGTAATTTGATTAACTAATTGATTAAATAAGCGCTATTTTCGTCTTTCCGAAAATATTTATATTATTAAAAACTTGATAGCATAAAAGCTGCCTTATGTGATTTATTTTTGTTAAACGTTTTATTGAGTGTTGATTATTAAATAAATTTGATAAATTAATTGATTAAATAAGCGCTATTTTCATTTTCCCGAATTTTTTAATTAAGTTGTTTAGGTAAAATTAATCAAATTATTTAAAAAGTCTAATATTAATGAATTACTTAGGCTATTAAAAAACGTGTTTGTGACGGATACGTGGTAATTTGTTGTTGTTGTTGTTGTACTGTATGTGTGTTCTACTGTTCTTTATTTTTTCGAAATCTAATCGTAATATTGAGTCCGTTATTTTGCTTTTAGCTATATGAAATGTGTAGGCTGTAGGACCCTACATGAAAGTGCCCGCTCACTTTTGCCTGCCAAAAATAAAATTCTGCCTACGCCACTGATTAGCATCAAACAAACAAACAATATAATTCTTTTTCTCAGTGAATAAAGATTACTTATTAAATGAAAAGACTGAAAAAAATGATTGCACAACCACCCAATAGGTGGCGATGTGTACTAAGTAGGTTATGTAAATCGCCATTAAAAAAAAGAATAAGAAGGAAGTAGAATGGCACGTTTCTTAGCGTTTGTTTCCAGGGTGAATCATCGATTCGTTGAGAATGTCTTGTGTGTTAACCGGGAACATACTCTGAGTTGGCTGAACTTACTCCCGGACGTGTTTTAGGAACCAGCACACCTCGAGTAAGCAAGATTTGGGTTAATCAACCGAGAGTTCAGGGTATATGTGACGGTAAGTTAACCCTGCTTTCTGGAATACCCTGTTCAATTCAAGCCATTTCTAACAAACACAGCTTACACAAAGACAGATTTTATTGCACTAGAGAACCAGGGAGAAGTTTAGTGAACCCTGAGACAGTATAACTTCACCTCTATATCCAAAGATAAGTGTGGCATAATCTGGTTCAAACAATAATTATTCAAAATAATAATGAAATTCAGGTTCTGTGAAATGGTAATAAAAACTGTAATAAAAATAAGTTTCATCAGAAAGCTGACTGAATCACATCAGCATTATTAGTTAAACAGAGTTTATTTCTCAAATGTGCTGAAGTGTTTTTAATGCAGAAATTTTCAACTAGGCATTGAGACACAAACCAAACATGAACAAGTCCTGAAAAGTGAAGCCAAAGCGTCTCGATCGCCCCCGGGTGGTTGGTCCCAGTATAGGTCATAAACCCCGCCCTCTCTGTGTAATTAAACGGATGAGAAAATCTAAACAATTAAATTATTTCCAAAGATGGTTTCCTCTCATTTTGTGTAGTTTTTACCACACTTTAGTTCAAGTATTGTTATTTTTTTAAATAATTTTGTTTTTAGTTAATTATTTGATGCCATAAAAACAGGGACGTGACGTCATGATTGACAGCTGTGATTGACAGCTTCTCTGAGTGAAATAGTCACTGAGGCTCAGTGTTCAGATTCACACACTGATTCTTGATGTCTGTGTGAGTCTGAATGATGCAGAAGCTCAAAACGTTTAAACTCGGGATGATCAAATTCTGTTCAGAAACTCTCAGAGATTTCAGTGAATCACAGAAACATTGACTGTGTTTTTCAGAATCAGATCCGTAAATAATAAAAGTGTTTATTGTTTATATCCATGAGCTTAAATGAACAAATGATCAGTTAAACTCAAATAAACAATTATTCATTTACAAATTCAGTGAAACTGTGTAGAATTAGGTTCAGTTTAAAATATATATATATATATAATTATGTGAAAATTAGCAAAGTGACAAACTTCACTGAAATAATAATCAGGTAAACGGTTGTTGTCCTAAAATTGTCTAATAATTGTTCTTATTGTGTAAAGTGCTTTTTAAACTTCCTCTAAACTCTAATTAAATAAACTTGTTGTTTATTGATCTGTTGTATTAAAGCAATATGAGTGTGAGTGTTGCTGTAGTGCTGATATCAGTCATGTGATCATCACGGTCCAATCACAGCCACCGTACTGATATTCAGATCAACAGCACTCTTACTCATGTGATCTGGATTAAATTTTGGAAACATGATGAAAGCAGGAAGATCCAGACCTACAGGAGTAACGACTACTGACTATTGACCGCTAAGATCCTCAGAGAGGGAGAACAATAGAAGAATGGAAAGAGTGTGTGAGTGAAGGTGGTTGTGAGTGTGTGTAGATGTGTGTTAGTTACAGGATCAGAGAATGACACCCTTCCTCTGTCATAGTCCAGATTCACTCTCACACGATCAAGCTTCTGTTTGACACGAAAACTAGAACTAGGACATACAATCCATCCGTACGACACACACCAGACATCAGTGCTGAAGAAAACACCTCCCTTCCTCTGGTTTGATGCTGTAGTTACTCCAAGAATCCAGCACTGACTCTGTTTAACCTCCACATCCCAGCAGTGTGTTCCTGAGTTAAACCCCTCTGAACCCAGAACACAGGCACACCGGTCAAATCTCTCTGGATTATTAGGAAGAGGTTGTTTGATCCCGCTGTTTCTCACACTGGTCAGATCATCAGACAGGACGAGACGTGGTTCTGCAGTGTTTGGATCCAGAATCACAGGAGCTGATGAGACACAATCAACAGATGCTTTTATTCTGATGTTCATATAATGATCAAGAGTGAACCAACACATATTATTATGAATTATGACACTCGTCCTGTTGATCAAACACATCAGACATGTTCCTCTGATCGCTGTCAGTGCTGTTATTAGTTTCACACTCATTTTATCATCAACTACAAACATTAAATGTGTGATTCAGACATTTGTGTCCATCAATTAAAATAACAATAAATCAGTGAGATCTGTTGAGATTTATGCTGTAGATGAAAAGCTGTAAGTGTGTGTCTGATCTTCAGCAGCATCTGATCATCTTCATGTTATCGGCTCTTATAGTCAGTGTTGATTTAAATCAGTTTATTCTCTCCGTCTGTTGAGTTTCACTCACTAATTATGAGACTTGAGGAATTATTAGAGAGTCTGAAAGGTGAAGTTGTGCTGTGAATTTTATAAGCGATCCGGTGTACGATGTTCCCCCAGGGGGAAAACAGTCCCATAGACTTTGAGACGAACTTTGACGGGTCATAGCTCTGAGCGAGAGTTGTACCCCTGGGGTGTAAGAGCCACCCAAATGTGCTCCATTGACACACTATGGTGAAGGGAACGACCATCCTGATCACATGATTCTCCTACTATGGGAACTTCCATAGGGATTTTGTATTGAACATCACTCTATAGAGACAAGGGGTGGGTTCAACCAATCAGTATCTCAGGATCATTGTGAAGCTATCAAGCCACGCCCTAGCAACCATTTAGATCACCCTAGCAACAAGTTCCATAGACTTCCATTCAAAGAAATCAAAAAGGAATATCTTTGGATAGAAGTGTCATAGAAACATGAGGGTGGTCTTGTTTGACTCAGAGCAGCAAACAGCCAATCACCAATCACCTTCAACACTTCCTAGCCATTCCCTAGCAACCACTGTCAAGCACCCTAGCAACCGAAACCCAAAGAGGGATATCTTCAAATCTGAAAGTCAGAAGCTTTATATCATTCATACTGACAAGCAGACTTTGAAGTATTATGATTGGCAGCTGCCAAGCCTCTCCCTAGCAACCAAACAAATTACCCTAGCAACCGTTCAGCAAGACCTATATCTCTGCATCAGAACAGCAGACTGGACCTCCAACATGTTATACATGTTAGCGGTGAATAGCTACATGCTAATAGTGATTAGCTAAGTGTTGAATCGGGCTGAAAACATGTTAAGAACTCTATAAAAACTTCATAGTAACCATCTGTGGCAACTACCAACCGCCTAGCAACACCATAGCAACCACCAAAAACACCCTAGCAACCGCCTAGCAACACCCTACCAACCACCCAGATTACCTTAACAACAATCTAGCAACTGCCCTGAACACCCTAGCAACTGCCTAGTAACACCCTAGCAACGAGTACCCAGTTTTTCCACTGCAAGCACCACTCACATTTTGTAATTGTAACAACCATCAAACTCAGGCTCAGATCTTCTGTCTGTTCTGACTCGGGTTCTTTATCTTTTATAACTGATCAGATTCACGGTTTTCCTAAAAATGATGATCAAAACTCTGAAAAATCCCACAGACTGTCATTGATGGAATGATCAAATGAGCCAAAACTGTTCAAACTCCAACTGACAAAAATTAAAATCTAAACAGACAGAAAGTGAATCCAGAAACACTAAAGAGGAGGCTTTAATAAACTCTAAAAATGACCAACGTGTCTCAGCTCAAGGGTCTTCTTCAGGATCAACAAAAGACACAATGAACATTTTAAGAAAACATCTCCATACTGACTTACTCACACAAAGAAAAGGATCTAAAGAGTCCTGCTGAAAGACATTGTGATTATATGTGATTGGTCTTGTCATGTGACCATAAAATGTCTTCTTATTTCTTTCTTAGTATTGAAAAGATAAAACAGAGTACAAGAGGAGGGAACACTGATTTATCAGGAAAATACGAGAGGCTTTCTGTTTCCGAAAGGAATAGGTTTCCATACAAACGTGAAGCGGATCTTTTCAAAATTTGCAAAAAACAGCGGATGTTCGAGCGGATGATGGTGGTGTTGGTAACCTAGTAACCAACAGTAAATAAAACACCATCAGCAGAAACAGACGATTAGTCACATGGGTTTAATGTTCGCTACGTCACAATTAATTCGGCAAATGTGTTTCCATCTCCAATTATTCACATTAACTCTTTCTCACACAAGTCAAAAACACCTCAAGTGAGCGTAAAAACTTTTTTGCGAATAAAGGGATCTTTTTGAGAAAGTGCTCGCCGCAGAGCAAATGGGTGGAGCTTACGTGACGTCCAGCGAGGAGGAGTGAATGTTCAACCACACCCTAACCCTCCTCTAACCCTACCAACACCTCTATCTCTCCACCCCACTGGACGTCCAGAGAGGAGGAGCTGGTCATCACAGACAGTGAGGACCACTTGAGTTTTTTCCCTGAAATTTGGTGTTTCCATCACTCGTTTATAATTCGATACTTCAAAATGTGTATAAAAACAGGGTGATGGAAACATGGAAACATTTATCTATCTATCTATCTATCTATCTATCTATCTATCTATCTATCTATCAGTTTGTGTCATGAAGCTCCTTTCTCTCTCCACCCATCCATCATTTCCAGTGTCTGTGTGAGAGCTCAGTCAGACTCACTGTTTTGGACGATGTCCTGCATCTTCTTCCAGACTCTGAACGGCAGGTTGCCCAAGTAACGTGGCACATGAATCAAAGCTCCAGAAGCCATCTGTGGATCCGGCTGTGAGCTCTGGACTCTGGAAGAACATTCAGGAGTCAGAACTGCAGTGGCTTTGGATCAGAACCAGAGAGACCAGAGACAGGAGCAGATCACTCACCTTTCCTTTGAGACTGGAAACTCCTGCAGAACAAACACACCATTTATCATCAAGAACTCAATCAATGAACCAATGATCAACCAATGATCTGAAATCAGACCTTCAGAAAGCAGACGTCATTGGCTTTCATCATCTCCTCCATGTCTTTGATTGTGTGTGAAAGAGCTGAGATGTGTCTGTTCATCTCCTCCAGCTTCTCCTTCATCATCTGCTTCTTCTGCTCCTCTTCCTCCCTCAGTGCAGTGATTGTAGCTTCTTCTTCATCTCTGAGAAACTGATGAAGCTTCTCAAACTGCTGTTTAATCTGACGCTCTGTGTGCTCAGCTTGAGACTGAAATCAAATCACATTCACTTCAATCATCTCAATCGACACACATCAACACTTCACATCATTCATATCAGAGATAAACTTGACATATAACAGATCCAGAAGCAGATCGCTGCTCATCATTTACAGAAATAATATATCAGATCATAACTGTATATAGTGATCCTACAGCTGTGATGAAAATGACTCTCGATTCTGTTTCCTCACCTTGATGTGTTGAACTGTTTTCTCAAACTCTCCTTTCATTTCTTCATTGTGTTGAAGTTTCTCTTGTAAGGACTCCAGTGCTGTATTGAGCTCCTCCTAGAATTGAACAAAAACACATAAAACACCAGATTACAGTGACGAGAAGAAGAGAATACAGTGATACGATCGTATAATGCTGTGAAAAAGTATTTTCCCTCATCCTGATTTCTTCTGTTTTTGTGAACATCTCATACTAAATTAATTCAGAAATTAAAACCTGCCATAAAACAAAAGCAGCCTGAGAAAACACAAAGTACAGTTTGTAAAAGACGTTATTTATTGAAGCAAAAAAAAAAGTTATCCGATATTATCTGCACCTGCATGAAAATGTATTTTCACCCATAATTACTAATTGGTTCAAATTACCACAGCGATACAACAGCAGAATAACCTTCTGAAGATTGCTTCTCAAATCTCTGTGAGGTCTAAATGGGATTTACAAAACGCCAATAAAGATGGGACAGTACCCACTTTATTTGGACCTATTTGGTCTTCAGAATCAAGTATGATGAATTATTGATTTATATATTTTCTACCGGGTGTTCAAAATACATAGTTTTGTAATTTATATTGTGTAGGTCTAACCGGCTAACTCACATTATTACGGTCTTACTGAAATACTTCTGCTAATCATCTGTGTCCCACTATTACCTAAAACTGTCCATTAATGCAGATTGTCTGTTGCTCATCAACTAATTAATATTCCCACATGTGCACCACAATAAATTAGAAATATACAGTGGGTACGGAAAGTATTCAGACCCCCTTAAATTTTTCACTCTTTGTTATATTGCAGCCATTTGCTAAAATCATTTAAGTTCATTTTTTTTCCTCATTAATGTACACACAGCACCCCATATTGACAGAAAAACACAGAATTGTTGACATTTTTGCACATTTATTAAAAAAGAAAAACTGAAATATCACATGGTCCTAAGTATTCAGACCCTTTGCTCAGTATTTAGTAGAAGCACCCTTTTGATCTAATGCAGCCATGAGTCTTTTTGGGAAAGATGCAACAAGTTTTTCACACCTGAATTTGGGGATCCTCTGCCATTCCTCCTTGCAGATCCTCTCCAGTTCTGTCAGGTTGGATGGTAAACGTTGGTGGACAGCCATTTTTAGGTCTCTCCAGAGATGCTCAATTGGGTTTAAGTCAGGGCTCTGGCTGGGCCATTCAAGAACAGTCACGGAGTTGTTGTGAAGCCACTCCTTTGTTATTTTAGCTGTGTGCTTAGGGTCATTGTCTTGTTGGAAGGTAAACCTTCGGCCCAGTCTGAGGTCCTGAGCACTCTGGAGAAGGTTTTCGTCCAGGATATCCCTGTACTTGGCCGCATTCATCTTTCCCTCGATTGCAACCAGTCGTCCTGTCCCTGCAGCTGAAAAACACCCCCACAGCATGATGCTGCCACCACCATGCTTCACTGTTGGGACTGTATTGGACAGGTGATGAGCAGTGCCTGGTTTTCTCCACACATACCGCTTAGAATTACGGCCAAAAAGTTCTATCTTGGTCTCATCAGACCAGAGAATCTTATTTCTCACTTGTTTAGCAAACTCCATGCGGGCTTTCATGTGTCTTGCACTGAGGAGAGGCTTCCGTCAGGCCACTCTGCCATAAAGCCCCGACTGGTGGAGGGCTGCAGTGATGGTTGACTTTCTACAACTTTCTCCCATCTCCCGACTGCATCTCTGGAGCTCAGCCACAGTGATCTTTGGGTTCTTCTTTATCTCTCTCACCAAGGCTCTTCTCCCCCGATAGCTCAGTTTGGCCGGACGGCCAGCTCTAGGAAGGGTTCTGGTCGTCCCAAACGTCTTCCATTTAAGGATTATGGAGGTCACTGTGCTCTTAGGAACCTTAAGTGCAGCAGATATTTTTTGTAACCTTGGCCAGATCTGTGCCTTGCCACAATTCTGTCTCTGAGCTCTTCAGGCAGTTCCTTTGACCTCATGATTCTCATTTGGTCTTATATAGACAGGTGTGTGGCTTTCCTAATCAAGTCCAATCAGTATAATCAAACACAGCTGGACTCAAATGAAGGTGTAGAACCATCTCAAGGATGATCAGAAGAAATGGACAGCACCTGAGTTAAATATATGAGTGTCACAGCAAAGGGTCTGAATACTTAGGACCATGTGATATTTCAGTTTTTCTTTTTTAATAAATGTGCAAAAATGTCAACAATTCTGTGTTTTTCTGTCAATATGGGGTGCTGTGTGTACATTAATGAGGAAAAAAAATGAACTTAAATGATTTTAGCAAATGGCTGCAATATAACAAAGAGTGAAAAATTTAAGGGGGTCTGAATACTTTCCGTACCCACTGTACACATCAGTTTGTTGATGGACATACACTTGTTAATGCTGATGGTGAGGAGTTACAGTTGCAACATCTCAATATATGTCAAACTGAGTAGTGAATCACTGAGAAACGTCCTGCTCAAGCTGTTCTTACGATGGAGGTTCAGGATGAATAACTAGTTCTTCAAATGTTTCATCATCGGACTCGCACTCGGATTGATATGGTAAAACTGACGCCATTATTACTGTCTTTACACTGTGTACAATCACTGAGCTTAATTTATTCAGCCTCCGGGGCTGAAGTTCTGTTATGGTAAT
The DNA here is from genome assembly GCF_019924925.1 of Ctenopharyngodon idella. Classification (NCBI taxonomy): domain Eukaryota; kingdom Metazoa; phylum Chordata; class Actinopteri; order Cypriniformes; family Xenocyprididae; genus Ctenopharyngodon; species Ctenopharyngodon idella. The sequence goes on from NC_067236.1 coordinate 31,140,199, forward strand.
GGTTGTTTTGTTTCTGACAGGCGCTGTAAGTGTTCGACCAATCACAACAGACTGGGCCATCTGGCCAATCAGAGCAGAGCAGGCTCTCGGAAAGGAGGGATTTAGAGAGACTGATTCATCCAAGAATCATTGTTGTGCAAATACTGTATATTATGAGAAAATGAAAGAGTTTTTTGACCTTTGATGGATGTAAACCTGTTGTAGGAGACTCCAAATCAAAATTAGGAAGCTTTAAAACAGCATAATACGGGCACTTTAAACAGTAACACACTATGTCAAAGGTGAAAGAAATTCCAGAAATAATGAAGGTGATTGAAATACATTTGTCTGCACAGAATTGCAAAGCTATTTCAAAGGCTCTTGGACTCAAAGAATCACAGCGAGAGCCATTATCTCCAAATGGAAAAACTGGAAAAAACTCAAACCTTCCCAGAAGGGTTTCATCAAGAAGTCACAAAAGAAGTTTGTAAGTTGAAGCTCAAGCAGCGAGTCAATGATTCAAAGCACAGGAGTAAATCCGCCTCTGAACGACTCAAAAAAGCTCAATCATGGTTTTGGAAAGTCCTGACTTGAACCCAATAGAGATAATGTGGCAGGACCTTAAACAGGCAGTTCATGCTTAAAAACCCTCCAATGTGGCTGAAACTAAATCCCCCACAGAGCTGTGAAAGACTGATCTCCAGTTATCACAAGCATTCGGCTGCAGTTGTTGCTGCTAAAGGGGGGTCGATTCTCAATACCGGCAGGAAATGTTTGAGGTGCCATTGGGCCTCATTTATAAAATGTTGCATAGAAACGGTAGGACCGTATTTGATCTTACGATCATTTCTCAGCTGTGCGTACGTGTGATTCACAGAATGAACATACACACAGAAAACGAGCATATGCCTCTCTTTCAGATGAGAAATCTAGAAATCGCAAATGATCTTGAACTTGCGTGCAGAATGGTTTCAGTTCTCCAGCTTGTAAATGATGCATAATTAATGTCATTCACATTTAAGGAATCACCAGTCATCGTCCAAATCCTTTAATTTAGAATGGCGAGCTGCAAGAATAGCTTAGATTTCCAAAAACCTGCAGTAATCTGACAAAGAAAAGTGTGTACGTCTGCTCAGACCCTGACGTGGCTCTAAACACTTTTCCACATCAAAGACCGTTTTTATAAATATGAACGTTGGTGTGGATTTATGTGTACACACACTCTAAGATCAAATCTGTGTGTATGCACGCTTTATAAATGACCCCCTTGAGTGAGCCATTAAACCCCCAATCACTCCCCGGGCGCCACAGTGAATCTCTGCCCACTGCTCCTAATGTGTGTTCACTACTCACTACTCCTAATGTGAGGACAAATTCTGAGTGTAGGTTACCATACTTGGCCTTCACAAGTCACTTATATGTGAAGCAAGAGTCATTTGTCTTACCTTATATGCTGAAACCACTTCACTGATGGGTCTGAATTTGTGATTGTCGTGTTGTTGTGAATCTCTGCACACGAAACACGCAGGCTGTTTGTCCTCCAGACAGAAGAGTTTGAGTTTCTCACTGTGTAAACTGCAGATCTCCTCAGATCCTGATGAACCTGTCTCATTTCTCTCTGTCAGGAACGACTCACACAAGTTTTTTAACACAAGATTAATTGGAGGTTCAGATTTTGAGGATCTTCTCCTGCAGACAGGACACTCCTGAGTTTTCTTGGTTCTCCAGAACTGTTGAAGACAGTCTTTACAGACACTGTGACTACATGATAAAATAACAGGAGTCTTGAAGATTTCACAGCACACGGGACAAGAAAGTTCTTCAGCAGAAACATTTAGTGAAGCCATTTTCACTGTTTGAGCTCCAGAAATATAAACTTTACTTTCACTTTCTGAACGACGGTTTTAAAAATGAATCACCTTAAGAATCACAACGATCTGCTGTCTGTTCAGAAACAAATGCCTCAAAAATCTTTCTTGAAAGTGTTTCTCTTCATTCTCCACTGATCGCTGATTCTTTATTGCTTTTGTCAAAAGAGAAGAGAATCAGAATGACAGAAAAGAGAAATAATAAGTCAGTCTCTTCCTGGTAAGTGTTGGAAGAGGGTGGAGTTTATGATCACCTGTGGTGCAAAGAACAAGATCAGGATTTCTTCAGGTTAAATTTGAACAAAACTGAATAGTAGTTATAATGTTGCAAAAGCTTTATATTTCAGATAAATGCTGTTCTTTTGAGCTTTCTATTCATCAAATAATCCTGAAAAACTGTTTTCAACATTGATAATAATAATAATAAATGTTTCTTGAGCATCAGATCATCATATTAAATGATTTCTGAAGGATCATGTGGCACTGAAGACTGGAGTAATGATGCTGAAAATTCAACTTTGATCACAGGAATAAATGACATTTTAAAATATATTCAAATAGAAAACAGTTATTTTAAATTGTAACAATATTTCACAATATTACTGTTTTTGCTGTATTTTGAGCAAATAAATAAAGCCTTGGTGAGCAGAAGAGACTTCTTTTAAAAACATTAAAAAATCTTACTATTCAAAAACTTTTGACAGTAGTGTACCTCAGAAAAGCCATTCAGTGACCATAAAATCTGTACTTTTAAAACATATAATGCAATAAAATACAATGATGATTGAGAGATGAATAAATAAACCTTCCTCAAAACCCTGATGATCATCATGATTTTTCTAAAAACATTATAGTCAGGATAATCAAATAAACCTGAGCTGCTTCAGTCAAATATAACTAACAATATCAAAGTTATTCTTATGTTTCCTTGATAAAAATCAGTGCAGATTTCACAGCAGAAAGACACTTGAAGCACGAGCTGGAGGTGGACGGAGCTACAATTACACTAATATGGCAGACGGCTTGTGGCCCATTGAAACGGCGCTAATGAGGCATCTTTGTATATGTCAGCTTTTACCCAATGATCTATAGAAGTGACATTTAGATCAGAGGTTTTACCTGATCTCTGATCAGTTTATACATGTGTAGATACTTTAATGAGGCATTTGTATAAATGAATAATAGTAGGCTAGCCTAGTTAATTGACCTATTTATAAATACCTAGCTGTTCTTTTATGAACTTATTAGATGATTAGTTTATTGCACTGGATAGATTTTACTTTCAATAAAACATTTGCAATGTGTTTGTAACAGGTGTTTTATGCGTGAGTTTTTGTTGCATTTACACAGTTTTGACCAGCAGGGGTCACCAGCGTGCAGCATCTCGAACGATTCGAAACAGTGAATCATTTTGCCAAATTGTGATGCTAGATGACTGGGTCAGAGCATCTCCCAAACTGGAGCTCTTGTGGGGTGTTCCCGGTTCCCAGTGGTCAGTATCTATCAAAAGTGCTCCAAGGAAGGAACAGTGGTGAACCGGCGACAGGGTCATGGGTGGCTAAGGACACGTACTGATGCACGTGGGGAGCGAAGGCTGGCCCGTGTGGTCCGATCCAACAGACGAGCTACTGTAGCTCAAATTGCTCCAGAAGTTAATGCTGGTTCTGATAGAAAGGTGTCAGAATACACAGCGCATCAGTTTGTTGCGTATGGAGCTGCATAGACGCAGACCAGTCAGGGTGCCCATGCTGACCCCTGTCCACCGCTGAAAGAGCCAACAGTGGACACGTGAGCATCAGAACTGGACCACGGAGCAATGGAAGAAGGTGTCCTGGTCTGATGAATCACATTTTCTTTTACATCACGAGATGGCCGGGTGCGTTTGCGTCGCTTACCTGGGGAACGCATGGCACCAGGATGCACTATGGGAAGAAGGCGAGCCGGCGGAGGCAGTGTGATGCTTTGGGTAATGTTCTGCTGGGAAACCTTGGGTCCTGCCATCCATGTGGATGTTACTTTGACACGTACCACCTACCTAAGCATTGTTGAGGACCATGTACACCCTTTCATTGAAACGGTATTCCCTGGTGGCTGTGGCCTCTTTCAGGAGAATAATGCACCCTGCCACAAAGCAAAAATGGTTCAGGAATGGTTTGAGGAGCACAACAATGAGTTTGAGGTGTTGACTTGGCCTCCAAATTCCCCAGATTTCAATCCAATCCAGCATCTGTAGGGGGGAGTACTCTTGGAGCCGTCTCCTCAGACAGCACGCCAAATTAATATGCTATACCATTTAATCTGACTTATTTGTAAGTGTGAACTACGCTCATATGATACTATAATGCCAATATGCGCTGTGGCCCTGTGTTAGCAGAGTACTGGCACATGACCATTTTTCCAGGTAGGTGTAGAATCACCTGGATTCAGTAATCACACCAGTAATCAAACTGAACGCACTGACATATTGCTCTCTGTGTTTCAGGATGTGTCAAGTCTTTTCAAGGGGAAAAAGAAATAGAGGTTAAGAAAAGAAGTCACCAAAACAACACCAGAATCTGAATGGATCCGTCAAATAGAAATATTTGTGTCAAATGCCAACGCCAGGCTGAAAAAATACAAAATAAACAAGTAAAACTGAATTTTTGAAATACTTTGTTGATGGAAATAAAATATGAACTTCTACAGGATGTTTGTGATAGAACTGAGCAATATTAGAGAAATGTTAGATCCCAGTGAACTCCCAGTAAACTAACAGAATGAGAGTTTAACACAATGATATGACAGTTTGAACACAGTGAGAGCGCTGTTACACTTTCAGCTCGCTGTGACCTCATACTGTGACATCATGAGTGTCCTGGAGCTCATGGTGACATCACTGTGACATCAGATTGTTGACTGAATATTGAATTAAATCAGACTTTAATTTATAATCACACTACTCAGATAGCCAGCAATGATTGAAACAATGTTGAGTCAATGTTGATGCGTCAACGCTAATTACACTGAATTAACATTTCAGCACCCTCAGTTAATGTTGAAGTAATGTTGAGATTTCAACCAAAAATCAATGATAATATTATTGATTCAACATTACAAAGTGATATTTTTGCAAAATCAATTTTGCACCCTCAGTTACTGTAAAAACAATGGTGAGATTTCAACAAAAAAAAAATCAGTGATAATGTCAGTGAATCACTTTGATCACACTATGATTGATTCTACATCACTGATGCTGAATCAACACTGAAATGAACAAAAATAATCACTGGTAATATTGTTTGATCAGTGTTACAGTGTGATGTTGAAAATACAACTGAAATGTAATGACATAAAACAATGTTGCCATCTGATTTAGCAAGTTAATTTTGAAACAACATTAATATTTCAACTACACTTCAGTGGTGCCTCAACAAACTCCTGACCATTTCAAAGTTTGTGGAAAACCTTTTAAAATATAAATGACACCTTTCCAGCAGTTGAGTTAATTTATTTTATTTTACAGTTTAACACAGTCAATGACAAAACTGTGAACGGAGTTCCAATTTTATTGAAGCAAAAAACAAAAAAAGAAAAGAAAAAGAAAAAAAGTCATGAAAACACTTGAGGGGTAAAGGGGTCTGTTTCTCTCAGCTGCAGCCCGGGACGTGATCAATGCGGTCCGAGTCGTGTAGGGGTGCTGCCGGTGTGTCCATTGCCCATTTTACCTGAATGTTGTGCCGTGGCTCAAGAAGGGACCTGCTGATATTCTAACTCTCATAATTTTAAAACAATTATACTTTTTCACATTAAAAAAAAAAAAAAAAAAAAAAAAAAAACATATTTAAGAGACCCAGGCTAATTTGTAAAAATATCATTAGATCTCATGCATAGCTTATTTGATGGTATAATAAGTCATTTACCAAAACGTGGCAAACGTGGCCTTTTTAGCTGACTTCACCCTAGTTTGTATGGTAAATATTAATGTAACTGTCAGCTTACTACAGTTAAAAAAAAAAAAAAAAAAAAAAAAACGGCCCGCGCATGGTTACATATTTTCCCATCCGGCCCTCAACCTAAAATGAGTTTGACACCCCTGCTGTGGAGAGAGAAAGAAGCCTCTCGATCGCCCTCTGGAGGAGAAAGGAGGAATGACGAGGCTGAGCTGTCCCTTGCCGCACTTAAAGCAGACAGAAGACAGAGAGAAAGAAAAATGTAAGAAAATAAGTGAAGCGATGGATTTGAAAGGATAAAAGGACAAGCAACCGAACAAAGCCATGGTGAAGTGTGTTATGTGAGTAGTGAAGATAAAGCAAAAGCTTACAGCACCTGGTATTCCCAGGCGGTCTCCCATCCAAGTACTAACCAGGCCCGACCCTGCTTAGCTTCCGAGATCGGACGAGATCGGGCGTGCTCAGGGTGGTATGGCCGTAAGCGAAGGTTACAGCCAATAGCGAGCTATTTAAAGAAGACACACCGGCAGCACCCCTACACGACTCGGACCGCATTGATCACGTCCCGGGCTGCAGCTGAGAGAAACAGACCCCTTTACCCCTCAAGTGTTTTCATGACTTTTTTTTAAATAAATAAATAAAAATAAAAAAATTCCCACTTCAATGAAATGTAAACTCCGTTCACAGAATTTTGTGCCATTGCCATAACATTGATTAACTTCAATTTGCTTCTTTCTTTCTTTCAAGAAAAAAATTAAAGGACGAGTTTACATATGTTTTTTTCTCTTAGTTAATCAGTGTTATGGCAATGGCACAAAATCCTGTGAACGGACTTTAAATTTCATTGAATCAAGAATATTTTTTGGAAAAAAGTCATGAAAACACTTGAGGGGTAAAGGGGTCTGTTTCTCTCAGCTGCAGCCCGGGACGTGATCAGTGCGGTCCGAGTCGTGTAGGGGTGCTGCCGGTGTGTGTTCTTTAAATAGCTCGCTATTGGCTGTAACATTCGCTTACGGCCATACCACCCTGAGCACGCCCGATCTCGTCCGATCTCGGAAGCTAAGCAGGGTCGGGCCTGGTTAGTACTTGGATGGGAGACCGCCTGGGAATACCAGGTGCTGTAAGCTTTTGCTTTATCTTCACTACTCACATAACACACTTCACCATGGCTTTGCTCGGTTGCTTGTTCCTTTATTCTTTCAAATCCATTGCTTCATTTATTTTCTTACATTTTGCTTTCTCTCTGTCTTCTGTCTGCTTTAAGTGCGGCAAGGGACAGCTCAGCCTCGTCATTCCTCCTTTCTCCTCCAGAGGGCGATCGAGATTCTTCTTTGTCTCTACAGCAACACTAAGCGCTACACGTTCTTCTGTAACCGCTCGTCTCCTTAACTTACACTAAACCAGAGCTTCACAAACCTTCCTGACATGCAGATAAACATATGAAATATTGAACCTTTTTTAGTAAGTGCTTTATTTTAAAATGATTTATAGGGCGGCGAGTACTATAGGGCCTATTATTAATAGTAGGGAACAGCGGGGCACAAAGTAACACTTTTTGACTTTCTCAGTTTGTGTAAATTCACTTGGGGTTCAGAGTATTTATTTTTTTCCCACGTTAATTTCACACATGCCCAGTACAATTATGTGACTTTGTTTCATTAATACAGTGTATAGCCTACATTTTTCTTGTGTTTTTTTTCCTTGCAAATTAATGTGTAGGGTGAAGTCAGCTAAAATGGGCTATCAGGTAAAATGGGCTAAATAAGGTTGCAGCCTCTTATCTCTTTAAATTTTTACAGCCAATCACAATAAATGATCTTGCATTGTTGCTTCAACACTGGTTGACATGTAACAATAAGTTTTGATTGGTCTTAGTTTTTTAATGGGGGCAGGGCAGAGTGTTACATGAAGCTTGTCAGAGAAATTGTGAGGTAAGTGAGCCTGACATAAATTTCATTCATCACTCATAAGGGTACTAAAGCAATTATAAGTAAGCTTACCAACAAAGCAAAGGTTTATGAACAATGTTTTGACATGCTTTTTCAAAAAAAAAAAAAAAAGGTCAATTAAAAAAAAACCTTTGATTTTTGTGAAAAAGGTCATTTTAGTTAGAAATAGTTGGTTAAGCTAAAATGGGCTGCACACACACACACACACTTTTACACAGAAATTGAGGGTGAAAATAGGTTTATAGCCTTAGATATGCATCCATACAAAATCTTAACAGTGTTTAAAAAAATGCATTGCAGACAGTTTGGCAGGAGGACAAGAAAATGAAGAAAACAGAGAGATAAGAAGAGTGGAGAGAAAGGGAAAGAAAGGAAGATGTCAGTACAGTACAATGTTAAGACCTATAGCTGCAGGAAATGTTAAAGTGATTTTTTTTTCTTTTGTCAAAGATGTTCTAATCTTTAACAAAACGTTTGACAGATATTTGACAAGCGTACACACATACATGCACACAAAAGACACCAATGCACAGAAACACACACCGGTACAACATGATCAGTTCATTTTTAACTGCATTTTTTAATGAAATATTCGTTCAACTTTCTGTTTAATGAAATAAATTTATAGTGTTGTTGCTATGGCACACTAAAGACAATAGTGTCAATTTACTGTTAAAAATAAAATGATTTCAGCCAAAATTACCTGTGTTGATCTCATTTTTTTATATTTGGGACCTGCTGATACTCTAACTCATAATTTTAAAACAATTATACTTTTTCACATTTAAAAAAAAAAACATATTTAAGAGACCCATGCTAATTTGTAAAAATATCATTAGATCTCATGAATAGCTTATTTGATGGTATAATAAGTAATTTACCAAAACGTGACCCATTTTAGCTGACTTCACCCTAGTTTGTATGGTTAATATTAATGTAACTGTCAGCTTACTACGGTTTAAAAAAAAAATCGGCCCGCAAATGGTTACATTTTTTCTCATCGGGCCCTCAACCTAAAAATGAGTTTGACACCCCTGCTGTAGAGAGAAAGAAGCCTCTCGATCGCCCTCTGGAGGAGAAAGGAGGAATGACGAGGCTGAGCTGTCCCTTGCCGCACTTAAAGCAGACAGAAGACAGAGAGAAAGAAAAATGTAAGAAAATAAATGAAGCAATGGATTTGAAAGGATAAAGGAACAAGCAACCGAGCAAAGCCATGGTGAAGTGTGTTATGTGAGTAGTGAAGATAAAGCAAAAGCTTACAGCACCTGGTATTCCCAGGCGGTCTCCCATCCAAGTACTAACCAGGCCCGACCCTGCTTAGCTTCCGAGATCGGACGAGATCGGGCGTGCTCAGGGTGGTATGGCCGTAAGCGAGTGTTACAGCCAATAGCGAGCTATTTAAAGAAGACACACCGGCAGCACCCCTACACGACTCGGGCCGCATTGATCACGTCCCGGGCTGCAGCTGAGAGAAACAGACCCCTTTACCCCTCAAGTGTTTTCATGACTTTTTTTTAAATAAATAAATAAATACAATTCCCACTTAAATGAAATGTAAACTCCGTTCACAGGATTTTGTGCCATTGCCATAACGTTGATTAACTTAAATTTGCTTCTTTCTTTCTTTCAAGAAAAAATTAAAGGACGAGTCTACATATGTTTGTTTTTTTCTCTCTCTTAGTTAATCAATGTTATGGCAATGGCACAAAATCCTGTGAACGGACTTTAAATTTCATTGAATCAAGAATATTTTTTGGAAAAAAGTCATGAAAACACTTGTGGGGTAAAGGGGTCTGTTTCTCTCAGCTGCAGCCCGGGACGTGATCAATGCGGCCCGAGTCGTGTAGGGGTGCTGCCGGTGTGTCTTCTTTAAATAGCTCGCTATTGGCTGTAACATTCGCTTACGGCCATACCACCCTGAGCACGCCCGATCTCGTCCGATCTCGGAAGCTAAGCAGGGTCGGGCCTGGTTAGTACTTGGATGGGAGACCGCCTGGGAATACCAGGTGCTGTAAGCTTTTGCTTTATCTTCACTACTCACATAACACACTTCACCATGGCTTTGCTCGGTTGCTTGTTCCTTTATTCTTTCAAATCCATTGCTTCATTTATTTTCTTACATTTTGCTTTCTCTCTCTGCTTTAAGTGCGGCAAGGGACAGCTCAGCCTCGTCATTCCTCCTTTCTCCTCCAGAGGGCGATCGAGATCTTCTTTCTCTCTACAGCAACACTAAGCGCTACACGTTCTTCTGTAACCGCTCGTCTCCTCAACTTACACTAAACCAGAGCTTCACAAACCTTTTGTAAAATTCAGATAAACATTTGAAATATTGAATCTTTTTTAGTAAGTGTTTTATTTTAATATTATTTATATATAGGGCGGCGAGTATAGAGCCTGTTAGCAGTAGTTGTAGTATTCTTATGATTCTTATTATATTATTGTAAAATTAATTTACTGAACTTCCAGAAATACACTGTTCTGCTTCTCCAGTAACCAGCAGTTGTGTCCTGTGTGGTGTGAAGTCAGGTGGTGCGCTATTTACTTTCAGTTCTTCCAGGTTCTACGTCAGAACGCCGACTCATTACTGGCCGGCTCCTGCATCAGCATCACACGCATGCGTTGGCGTTCTGACACAGAAGAGAAGATATTGTTGAATAAAGTCGTTATTTTTGTGCACAAAAAGTATTCTCTTTGCTCCATAACATTAAGGTTGAACCACTGCAGTCACGTGGACTATTTTAACAATGTCTTTAGTACCTTTCTGGACCTTGAAAGTAGTGGTTAAATTGCTGTCTATGGAGGAGTCAGAAAGCTTTTGGATTTCATCAAAAATATCTTAATTTGTGTTCCAAAGATGAACAAAGGTCTTACGGGTTTGGAACGGCAGAATTTTATTTAATGACAGATATTTCATGTTTGGGTGAACTAACCCTTTAAGAACATTCCATGCATATGGTCATCTACAAACCATGGCCCTACAAATTGCACCCCCTACTACAAGTGTGCCCTACAGGGAAACAGCCATTCGGGATGTCAACAAAGCCCCTCCCTCTGTAATCGCTGATGTCCTTACTAGTACTTCACTTTCCTCGCTTTTAAGCTTCACTATCACCACCTAGTGAAAAGTCACACAGATCATATGAAATGTAAGTCAGCCTCTTTGTTTTCCTCAGATTTGAAAGAATTTTAATTATGAAACTCTACAGTAAATTTTAATTTTATGGAAGGGGTAGGGTTAGGGTAAGGTTTAGGGTTGGGGGTAGGTTTTCAGCTATAATGACCATGAGTCTGTATTAATTTGATTATTATATAATTTATTTATTCTATGTTTTACTAATAGCTGTGATTTCATACTTCATAAGATTTGAAAACAATATAAGTTAACCTTACAAACCTTTCATGCATAAAACATAAAATAATTTAATTCAAAAGATTGTTTTAGTCAATGACATCCATGCTTGTTTCTTTGCGGAAGGCGTAACTTGTTGTAGTAGGAGTAACTTGCAGGGGATGTACCTTGATGCCTTCCTACCTTGGATTGCGTCCTCTGAAGGCAGTATTTTTAAGCTTTTGGATACTGCCACAGTTTCAAAAGTACAGCAATGTGAATTATTGGGACATACCTCTTAATTATTTAATTCACGTGTTTCATTCAGACCTGTTGCCACTGCCACAGATGTATAAAATCAAGCACCTAGCCATGCAGTCTGCATTTACAAACATTTGTGTGGGGAGGGAAGGGTAATTATGAAGAGCTCAATGAATTCAAGGGTGGTACACTGTGATAGGATGTCACCTTTGCAATAAATTAGTCCTTGAAATTTCATCCCGGTCAACTGTAAGTGGTATTATTAGAAAGTGGAAGCGTTTAGGAATAGCAGCAACTTAGCCACAAAACAGAAGACGACGTAAAGTCACAGAGCAGAGTCACCGAGTGTTGAGGCACATGGTGTGCAGAAGTCACAAATGCTCTGCTGATTCCTAGCCAAAGAGTTGCAAGCATCCAGTTGCGTTAATATCAGCACAAAAACTGTGTGGCGGGAGCTTCATGGAATAGATTTCCATGGCCGAGCAGCTGCATGCAAGCCTTACATTTCCAAGTACAATGTCAAGCATCAGATGGAGTGGTGTAAAGCACCCTACACTGGACTCTGGAGCAGTGGAAACGTGTTTTGTGGAGTGACAAATCATTCTTCTGTGTTTGCCAGTCTGATGGGTGAGTCTTAGGTTTGGCAGATGCCAGGAGAACGTTGCCTGACTACATTGTGCCAACTGTAAAGTTTGGTAGAGGAGGGATAATAGTATAGGGCTGTTTTCAGTGGTTGGGGGAGGCCCCTTATTCTTCCAGTGAAGGGAAATCTTAATGCTTCAGCATACCAAGACATTTCGGACAATGCTATGCTTCCAACTTTGTGGGAACAGTTTGGGGAAGGCCCTTTTCTATTCCAGCTTGACTGTGACCGAGTGCACAAAGCAAGGTATATAAAGACACGGTTAGATGAGTTTGGTGTGGAAGAACTTGACTGGCCCACCCAATCAGGAGCTTGGCCCACCCTGGCCCCATGCCAAATAACGGCCGATTGCAAAATTGGTGCTATGTTCAATTTAGCTCCAGATTTTGAGGGAGATCATGGATTTTGGCTGCTTGGTATCAAAATTCCACTTGTTATTTAGAAACTAGAAAGCAGTATTAGAACGTGACCGCAGTCTTCTTCATTCAAACATTTTAAACTATGCAAGAATACACGAAAGAAACTCAATTCAGTACACACGCTGTTTTCTGTGTGCATACACACAAAGTGCACACAGAGAGATGTGATTATTTTTTTAATTTATTTTGGCATTGAAATGTAGTATGAATTTGATTTAAAATGTACATTTTTGAGTTGTGATTAGCTTGTCTTCCCCATTGTGATGTATATGCGAGGGAAACAGCTTCTCGAGGTGGGACTTGGTTTTGTCCATCGGGAATTGGTTGGATCAATGTTGTTTGCTATTGTTGTGATCCCATGTAAGTGACAGGTTGCTGGAGGAGAGAGTCCCGCCCTCAAGCCAGTGAACGTGTCATCAGGCAAGAGAAGAGATTTTGTTGCAATGGGGAAGGAAAGATATTTTGATTAAAGAATATGAGGGCACATGAATGTTATAAAAAATAATGATGTGCAGGGATAAATTATTTATAATAAACACTGCAATATTCCATAAATATAACAATTGTCCATTTTGATTTCATGCACTGTAAGAAATATTGTTGGCTTAACTTAAAAAAGTAAGTTACCTGGTTGCCTTGAAATTTTGAGTTCATTGAAATTAAAAATTTGAGTTAATACAATGTAGGAGATTGGTTTAATAAATAGAAACTCAAAATATTATGTTATCTGAACAACATTAATTATCTAAATTGATTAGACAAAGGAAAAAAAAATGTGATAACAAATCATGAAAATATATATATATATTTTTTTTTACAGTGTGGTGACTTTAATTACATATAGTTAGATATAATAATATTAAACTCTCTCAATCAAGTTTGATTTTTGGTCCTTCAGTTTGGGCACCTTTGAGATCATTCACAGGGCATTGTTCATTTCCCCAACACACCGAATCTTGAATCTCTCCCTGGAGGAGTCGACTCAGAGATGATTCGGTCTGTGTTTGTCTTCGCGTTGTCAGCCATATTAGCGCCCTCCTCCATCTCGACCACCGCTAACTTCAGGACATGCATGCGTCAGACCGGTTGTAAGGACGAAGAGGCTTAAGGTTTTTGATCTGTTTGAAAGAACAGTTTCAAATATCTAAAATGGAGGCCGTCAAGGCGTTTAACGGCGAGGTTTGTATGATATTCATTTGTATGAATGTAGACACGATAAACTCGAGTGTAGGCCGCTGTTGTCATCAAGCCGGTTTCATGGTGCAGGCCATATATTTCTTACATAATTCCGACATTTAATCTTTATAAGTCTGATAGGTATGTTAGATTCTTTGCGTGCATTTTGAAAACTGAAAGAGTAAACACAATAACTTCACATTAGTGCAGTGCTTGGCGTTTTTTCCGCCACCTTAGTAGAAAGCATGTTGACAAAAAAAAAAGTCCGGCAGCTAAAAGTAATGTGTATGCATTTACTTATCTGCAGTCTAAATATATTTAATCATATTTATGAAGTCCTGGTAATATAAACGCTGCTGTTTCCGCTTCATGTAAGTGCTGGTGAGCAGCTTACCTAGACAACGCTCAGGGCATCACAGGCCCGCTCCAAGTTAACAGCGTTTTTCGGCATAACCGGCGCGTTTCAAATCAGTACAGAAATGCTGTAACCCCGGAAAAGGCATGTGATGCCCAAAGATATTGTAGGTCGCCTCAATAGTTTTTGAGAAACTGCCTTTGTTTTTAAAACTGAATTGCTAACAGTTAGCTGCACACGATTAGCCGCGCTAGTCAACATACCCTAAACCGGCTATGTCTTAGTTTTATGATAGACTTCACTTTTCTCTGAGCTAGTTCAGTGATATTATATCATTATTAAATAGTTCGTGTTTTCTGTGTGGATTTTCATTCTCGTGGGCTAGTTTATATATATTTGAAATGGGGAATTATAATGACCCAATGAGCTGTATGTTTTTTTTTTTATGGTTTAGCAGTGTAAACCTCATACATTTAGAGAAAAATATAAAGAGTTGCAAATAAAAAAGACTGTCTGAAAGAGGACAATGTGATTTTATTGCACAAGATTGCAGCATTACCATAATGCATATTGTAGTAACAACGTAATAGCAACAAACCAAAATGTATATTTCTTTTGTTCTTGTTAGATTTTGTTTTATTAAAGGCACAATATGTAAGATTTTTGGATTAAAATATCCAAAGACCACTAGAACAGGGCTATATATTTATTGACTTGTGTACTTACATTATCCTAGATGTTTCCAAGAATGTTTAAATCCAGAGAAATAAGTCATTTTTACATAGGACACGGACCGTGTCCATGCATCACCTATCAATGACATCATATCTGCGTTACCCTTGATTTCCGTTTTTATTTTGTAGAAACCATGGAAATACCAAAGACGCTTTAATATATATGTTTTATCAGACAAGGGAACAACTGTTTGGATACATTTATAGACCGAAAACTCATCATTATTATATAGCTCAACACAGTAAGTCTTAATGTTTAAATCTCGTTTTCTTGATTTACCGCGAGTACCATGTTTTACCATGACTAATCGATCTAGCTAACTGCAGTGTGCAACAAGTGTCTCATAGCAGTCGCCGAGCGAACGCACAGAGTAATGTTATAACATCATTTTCAACACACACAAATGTATCTAATATGATAAACAGTGCTGTGTTACCTCATACTCATGACCGGAAGAAGCGGAAGCAGCGACTGTGGCATAATAAAAGCTCTGCTGCTCTTGAGCTGTGTGTCGCACTCATCTCTCATTAGAAAAACTACATAGTGTGCCTTTAAAAAAACCAAAAAAAAAAAACAAGTGAATTACTAACTACAAATATACATGAAAGGCATCCAGCAGATCACATTAGAATGAATGAATAACTTGCATTAAAGAATGTTAAATCACAATTTTTGTTGTTGCTGTTTTTCAGCTGTACTCACTGAATGAATACAAACCACCTATCTCCAAAGCAAAGATGACCCAGATTACAAAATCTGCAATAAAAGCTATAAAGGTAAGTTTAATAACAAGGTAACATGACATGAAGGCCAAGTTTGCATGGAGTCCCTCAACTAATTGCACTCTTCACATTTTTGATCTTGGATTTATCCCAAACACATCTTTATTTATGACTTGTACAGTGCACAAACCAATAAAACCATCGTGTTAATTTAAAAAAAAAGACTTGAAGCTATGAAAATAAAATTAATGGACATAAATGGAACAGTGAATGTTGGTGTTAGAATGACACAAAAATGATAGACCTTTCCAGAGGCAAAATATTTACTCTGGGTTATAACATTGCTTAAAGAAAATGTACAAAGCCCCCCAAAAGGTCATTAATTAACTATGTCACTGTTCAAGCTGAATTAGGGATGCTCATAATTAACTGGTTAACCGACAGTATGAATGTGTCAGAATTCTTCGGTTAACGGTTTAGAAAGTAATTTTTCAAGATTTTTTGAAAACGGTTGCTGCATGGTTAAAAAAAAAATGCTATACATATAAAATTGGGTTTTTGAGAGAAAAGAAAAACCCAATTAATGTGCGGTCAAATCGCTTTTTATTATTACATTAATCTAAAATACCGGTAAGTAAAGAGAAATGTTTACAAACATAATAAACATAGCTATAGGCCATTTTAGTTCCCCTCACTCCATAATAAATCCTTTCAATTTAACGGTATTCAGAACAGATCGAGAATCAAAAATAAGTGAAACTGAAACCGGCTTTAGGCTCACGTAGACAACCTCGCTCATTCGGCATGCAATGTACTTGGATGCTAACTATTATTTATTATGTAAACTATGCTTTGTACAATATTCACATAAAACATCATCCTTCATATGCGCAAAAATGTGTTTGGCGTAACACCACAGTGGGGCGGTGGACACACTGAACGGCACAGATTGTAGTACAGATTTAAATTGAGCAGTGTAACTTGTTATATGTTTGGTTGACTGTATTTTATATTTATAATGAACAGAATGCGATGTCAAGTTAGCAATGCTAGAACATAAATGGTCATACAGATAAAAGTAAGCCAGGGGTGTCCAAACTCAGTCCTGGAGGGCCACTGTCCTGTAGAGTTTATCTCCAACTTGCCTCAACACATATGCCTGGAAGTTTCTAGTATCCCTAGTTAGACCTTGATTAGTTGGTTCAGGTGTTTTTAATTGGGGTTGGAGCTAAACTCTGCAGGGCAGTGGCCCTCCAGGAGCAGGATTGGACACCCCTGGAGTAAGCCATCATTTGAAACTGTAACGTAGGGCTCCTCAAATCTTGCCCTGGAGGGCCAATGCCTTACAGAGTTTAGCTCCAACCCTGATCAAACACACCTGAGCAAGCTAATCAAGGTCTTCAGGATCACTAGAAAATCACAGGTAGGTGAGTTTGATCAGGGTTTGAGCTAAACTCTGCAGGGCAGTGGTCTTCCAGGAACCCTGCTGTAAAGGGTTTACTTTTATCTGTGTACACTCACAATAAAAACAAAACGTTGGGCTTTTGTAAAACAAAAGACAACAAACAGGATGCGATTCGCTTTTAGCCGTCTCGGTTTCCTTTCTGTGAACTTGTTTTTGGAGGGCATCACAAAAGTGAACTTTTTTTATTTTTTTTTTATTTTTTATTTTTTACTAAATTCTACTGGACAACAGTGTGTGTGTGTGTGCGTGCGTGTCTGTATATATAAGTATTAGCCTTAGTAAGAAGGTTGTAGTGACTCGTTTGATCATGAACGTAGACAAAAGTGAATCTCATTATTGATTTGTCGGGTCTGTGTTGCACTGAGAACCTCGGTCAGTGTCTCTTTTTTTTTTTTCTTTTCTTTTTTTTAAACATTGTTTAAAATGCATATCAATGGAGTTTGAAAAAATGTAACCTGAAGGTGTCTTGAATTAGCACACAGTTTTAAGGAGAATCTTGTGGAAGATGTGGATTAATGTTTTTTCTTTACAGTAAAATCAAAAAAAATTTTAATTCAATTTTAAACTGTCCCCTTATTAAAATACAGCTGCGTTTTTGGCCACAGCACAATAAAGCAGTCTTTCTAAGACCATTTTGAGGGGGTAGCAGAATGTGTAGCTAAATAGCCAACAACTTTTAGACTTTTATTATTACAGACTTTTATTTTGAAAGACGTGCGTGAATGCTGTTGACTCTTCTGTCAGATGCATTTTAAGTAAATTGTGTCTGAAAAATGCTTTGTCCTGATTCAGTAACTGCTGTCAGATGAGATATTGTAGGATATAAAAAAAATAAAAATAACATAGTTTAGAATTGTTGGAATTAATATTAGAAGTTTCACTGTTTTGTCTTTTGAAACTTCTTAAGGTTTTAGCAGTTTGTATAATGTTAATCATTTGAAAACGACATACCACTGTCTGTTATCATGGTTTAGTGTATCAACGAGTATCGTTCTTTGCAGTCCATCTGTACGAATTTGCATTTGTGCAGCAATCTGGATCTGTGGTGTCATTTGCAGATGAATTATGTCTCTTAGAAAAACTGATGTGGAAACAGGTTACAAAGCGCTTACCAAAACCATGCATTTTGTATTGATGCCGTGTGAGCAAGCTAATGGCAGTGCTAATGTAAAAAAACAGCGCTTATGTAATGACCGTGTAATGACTTAAGTTACTTTTTCAGTGAATTATTCATTCCAGTGTGTTTTACTTTAAAACATGAGCTCTGTCATATTCTGTGATTGTTTCTGAAGAGCACGAGCCCTCACACATTGTGCTGTGTGAAATACAGACAGAACCGTGATGTTCATGTTTTCCTTTCTTTTTTTCAAAAGACTTTGCCCTTGTTTTACACTTCACTAATCCATATGAATTGAGTGGTTTAGGCCAAACTTTCTGAAGAGATACGATTGTTTTATATAATGAGCAGATTGAATTTAGGCTTTTATTTACTGTTCACTGAACACGTGACAAGAGTAAGGCGAGATGACTGACAAGACCATGGCGGATTATTTGTTGCACAACAGAGACTAAGCGTCTAACAAATGTCTTATCTCGTAGAATGCGCGCTCAGCACCGCTGCTCCCTATTCATTGGGTACGCGTGATCGCGAAATCTAAAGTAGAATGCGAGTGTTTGCACTTAATAAGAGAAAACTGTTATTCATTTTTAATTATACTGTTATTATTTCAGGGAGTTCAGTTAGGAGGTCAAAAGTTGTAGAAGCTCATAAATCATGTACAGTTCTAAGGTCTGAAGAGACTCAAATGAAATCATACAAGAGGGAAGCCAATCAGTTGAGTTTGTGGCAAAACCTTTTACAGTACTTGAGTATTGTATTTTACTGCATATAATAATTCATACTCAGTAGATAGAACTGAGTAGTAGTAGTTCAGGTAGTAGAACTGAAATGACATTCGTTACAAGGTGATTAGTTTAAACATTTCAAATGCACCTGACTATTTTTCTAGTTTTCTCTATTTTGTCATTGAGGATTTCTTAAAAATACTGTGTAAAAATCTCATCTCGTCTCATTCTCGTGAACTCAATCTTGCGTTTCGTCTCGTGAGCTAACTGTCTCGTCACACCCCTAATTATTAGTAAAGCCTGTTTTGTTTTTTATCTTTTTCGTCTTTGTGCCTGCTGGCTACATAGTAACACTTATTAATAAAGCAAAAATTGCAAAAGAAAACGGCAATATGGTGATATTGAGCCACTCAAAATCACCGCAAGAGAAATTCCTTCACTGTGACAGCCCTGTTTGCACAGTACTTTAATTTGAGTTTGAATATCATTTTGCATGACTTTAACAGCCAGAATGAAAGACAATGGATAATTTTCCTCATGTGAACAAACAAGTGTATTTCAGTCCCTGAGTATGTATTTTGAATAATGATAAAATAATTTCATTGCAAGTGCAACTCAACAGAATGCTTGCAGAGAGAGGCAGCGCCTGCCCACACACCCTCATGATTGTGCACGCCTGCCCACATGCCCCGATGATTTATGATTGATTTTGTTGTATCTCTAGTCGTTAGGACACTTCTGTTATTCTGCTGCCTTTAGAATTAAAATGGAGTCTTAAAATTAGTTGTCAAATTTAAGGTAATAAAGTCTTAAATGTCTTAAAGTGCAAGTTCACCCAGACTTAAAAAATTCTGTCATAATTTACTCACCTTATTTTGTTTCAAACCTGTATGAGTTTCTTTGTTCTGTTGAACACAAAAGACATTTTGAAGAATGTTTGTAGCCAAACAGTTAATGGTAGCCATTGACATCTATAGTATTTTTTTCCTACTATGGAAGCATGTAAGCTCACACATATGTAGTAATTTTTAAAGCTTTATCTATCGATTCCAAACCTTATTTATATTATATTTATCTGTAAATAATTATATTAATTTAAACCAAATGCTTAATAATAGTTGTTAAACTAGAAATGCTCGTGTAATGGATTAAAAATTATATAAATCATATAAAATAATTCATATAAATAATCATTGCTAAAAGACAGACAATTTTGAGCTCTCTTTCACGACTTTTTGCACTTAAACAGACAATTTAATTCAAAGTTATGTCAAAATGCCATTCTTGGTGAGTATCCTAGTAAACACAGTCGGTTATGTCTTAAGTGAACGTAAACAGTTGAGAAATAAATCATGTATGTATCAGTATCAGTTGGGTCCATGTATTATGACTTAAAGTGGTAGCAGCCTAATATTTCTGCTGCTGTCTGTTTTTTTTAATATTTTTTTTATTGTTAATCAAACAGCAAAAGACTGCCTGTTTTGGAGAAGATCAGACTAATGGCATAGGAGGAGTTAGAAAAAGTAGGTCTGAATTTTATTGGCTGAAATGAAATCAGAGATATACATTTTGTTGGGTTTATCGCAAGGATTCTGTGGAAAAGAATTTGGTATTCAGGGTTCCAAAGGTATAATTAAAAAAAGCAATTTTCCTTATTATAATGCCACTTAGTGTTGGACAGGTGTGTTTGTAGTGCACAATTGGGACCATCCTACCGAACTTGAGGATTTACAACTGTAAAAACTGCCCTAAAGACAATCAGTACAAACACTTTTACTGATTTTTACAATTAGTAAAAAAACAGGGTTCCAGCGCCTTTTGGTGATGGTTAGGATTTGATGTAACATGTTACATAAACACGAAGTTGTCAAAAGAGGCAACTTTGAAAAGAAATCACTCCCTCTAGATTAAAAGACAAGTCAAAAAACCCTAAGCTATGTGGTCATAATACATGTGTTGTATGTGGACTAAATGTAAATTAATCGTGTGTCAGTAAAAGAAGAGTTCAGATTCAAAAGCTGCTAAACGCCACCTCTTTAAAAAAAATGACATAATGACATTGAGCGAATGCTTTCACTTTAAATCCACTAAATCCCAGTGTCAGCCCATTCAAAAATACCGGTTCATTGGCAGAAACCGCTAAACGCCACTTCCCTTTGTCAGCAAAAGCCTCTAAGTCCACAGAAGAACCAGTCAGAAGGTGAATGACGGTGTGCGTATGAGCCGGCTTTCGATTGCTGAGCTCCAAGTTTTTATCATGTTTTGTCCATCGTTACAGTGTTGTCTTTACTTGCTGCTCACAAAATCCTGTCAGTGCCAGTGTTCCTTTTGCTGCTGTAAAACTGACAGAAACAGATGTTTCCTATGTCTTGTTGTCCAAAGAGGTGGACTTAGCTGGATTTGCAGCTAAAGACAGTCAAATTTGTTAAATACCAATGAATTGACTAAAGTGACATTTTTGAAAATATGGCATTTCAATAACTGACTAACAACCTTTTCATTGCCATTAAAGTGAAATGACTGAACCTAAACATAGAAGCCTGATTAAAAAAAATGCTCATTTAAAAGAAAACGATAGATGGACTTAGAGGTTTTTGCATCTGAACCCTTCAAATGAAGATATCATTGCAGCTCAACTTTATCTAAAGGCCTTTTTTGTTTTTATAACTTATTTCTATAATATGTGTGGCCTTCTAACCTTTTAAACTGTATTTGTGTGAACTGTTGTTTAAACACTGTGAAATGTTTTGTAGAACTGAAACTAAAACCAAGTAAATACTAAAACCTAGTAAATAAATCATGTAATATTTTTTGTACAAATTATAGTATAATACTCCAATGCTAAAATACATATTACTTAAAGCCACATGTGAATAAACTGGATCATTCTTGGGCTGCAGGTGCTTCTGATCAGGTGTCAGGTTATAAGAGAATGTGCTCTCTGTATTATTATGTGTATTCTTGCAGTTTAACAGTTTTATTTTTTTATTCATACCACAAGCGGCAGTCATCAGGATCCAAGCTTCAATGACCCATGTGAACGATTAGATGATGCAACTAAATTGTATCTTAAATATAATGTGGTTTTTACATAAGTTCATTTACAATGTTTACTTGTAATTAGGGTTTAAAACAGAAAATCTCTACCTCTTACTATTAGACTGAAAGAAGAAAAAACCCTTTGTAAGATATTGTGATCATAACATATCTGGTATATGTGGAATACTATTAAACATTTAAAGGGTTAGTTCACCCAAAAATTAAAATTCAGTAATTTATTACTCACCCTCATGTCGTTCTACATCTGTTAGACCTTCGTTCATTTTCAGAACACAAATGAAGATTTTTTTTTTTGTTGATAAAATCCAATGGCTCGTGAGGCGTGCATTGAGAGCAAGTTAACTTAGACTTTCAAACGCCCAGAAAGGTGCTAAAAACATATTTAAAACAGTTCATGTGAACACAGTGGTTCAACCTTAATGTTATGAAGCGATGAGAATACTTTTTGTGCGCAAAAAAATAAATAAATAATAACGACTTTATTCAACAATATCTAGCACTCTAAACACTGAACTAAACACTGCTTTATGAAGCTTCGAAGCTTTACGAATCTTTTGTTTCGTATCAGTGGTTTGGAGCACTGCCAGTATCACGTGAACCATTGAAATTTCGAAACGCTTATGACACAATGAAGCCTCGTTTACTGAAATCACGTGATACACTTCACGGTTTGAGATACGCGCTCTGAACCACTGATTCGAAACAAGATACATAAAGCTTCGAAGCTTCATAAAGCAGTGTTTAGTTCAGTGACGAGTGCTAGATATTGTTGAATAAAGTTTTTTTTTTTTTTTTTTTTTTTTGCGCACAATAAGTATTCTCGTCGCTTTATAACATTAAGGTTGAACCATTGTGTTCACATGAACTGTTTTAAATATGTTTTTAGTACCTTTCTGGGCATTTGAAAGTCTAAGTTAACTTGCTCTCAATGCAGGCCTCACGAGCCATCGGATTTCATCAAAAATATCTTAATTTGTGTTCTGAAGATGAAGGAAGGTCTTACTGGTGTGGAATGACATGAGGGTAAGTAATTAATGACAGAAATTTCATTTTTGGGTGAATTAACCCTTTAAATTAACATTTTGTAAGTCCATAAGTAGTTATCCTTAGGCCCTTTTCAGTTTTATTTATTTTTATTATATGTGTGGTGTTCTAGCCTTTAAAAATGTGTATTTGTGTGAACTATTGTGTAAATGATTTGTAGAACTGAAAGTACAACTAAATAAACAATTTTAGTAAATATATTATCTTAAAAGTAGGGATACACCGGTACCACTTTTTCCAGAATGAGTATGATACCGATACTTTCGTTTTTGTACTTGTCGATAATGATTATCAATACCTATTTTTATTGCATTTGTAATTTTTTAAAATATTGGATAGAGAAACCATGGGAATATGAATTGTATTAGTTGGGTTAATTCGTTTAGCAAATACATGTTTTCTTCAGTTATTTTATATTTGGTTCAGTTATATGTTTTATATAATGTATCCATTGTGAATCTGCAGGACTTAGAGCTGCA
This sequence comes from Ctenopharyngodon idella, assembly GCF_019924925.1. Lineage (NCBI taxonomy): Eukaryota > Metazoa > Chordata > Actinopteri > Cypriniformes > Xenocyprididae > Ctenopharyngodon > Ctenopharyngodon idella. The sequence continues at coordinate 31,163,456 of NC_067236.1, forward strand.
CGATTAATAGTAAAAAGATCGCGATCTCGATTCAAGCACCCACGCGATCCTACTTTATTAATGACAACGATTCTCCCGCGTCTATTAAACCTTTGACAAAATCATACCGGAACGTTCAAATCTGTGTTCGTGCCAGAGAGCCGTTTTGAATCACACATTAGTTATTTCTGTGTTACAAATATTCACCTTCACAGAAGTACTGAGATATAAGTTTTAAGTTAGTATTTAAACACCGATGTCTACGATAGCGATCAAATTAGAGCACACTACCTTTTAAAACGAACTTGGCACGTCAAATAACGGTTGTATCAAATACATCTAATTCCACTAGGTGGCGACAACTGACTGTTAAAAAAATGTATTTGTCATTGAATCGTTCATTCAAAAGATTCGTTCAAAAATACTGATTCATCCAGCATTGAAACAAGTATTTATGAATGAGTCACTGAATTAATTCAAAACCATTTTTTAAATAATTAATTCAAACATTTTCCAGCAATTAGAGTCAGCAATTTATATTTTGTCAGAACCTCTAGTAAATTACATGTTATTTTGTTTGGTTGTATATTCAGAATCGTGGGAGAATCACAATCTCTATTTGAAACCAAAAAATCGTGATTCTCATTTTATCCAGAATTGTGCAGCTCTAACATACATATTTACTTTGTATGGAAAGTAAAATTTTAGTTAATTATTCATTTAAAAAGTGCTGTTGTCTTAGTCTTGGCTGTGAGTGCACATGCATTTTATTTATGGCTTGTTTATAAGGTGATTTTTAAGTAGTTAATGATGTTGCTTAATTGCTTAAAAGAATTTGACAGTGTTCATCCTTATTAAGAACCAAGGTTAACTTTTGAAGTTGTTTTGTCTTTTGGGATATAAATAATAATTATTATAATAATAAATAAAATATTTGTTATTTTGATTGTATAAATATTGTATTAAATCTGCAATGCATCAAGTATTGGGACAGAATTATATATACTGATTGTTATATGATTTGTGTAATAGAAGAAACAATACAGCATGTAAAAGAGCATTTATAGCTGTTTTAGCCACTAACCTGATTTCTAAAGTGGTGATTTGAAGACAAAAGGGGCTTTCGCACCAGAGGAACCTTTTCATAGTTTCTAGAACTATTTGCTGAAGTACCCGGATTTTTCCGTGCTCGCACCGCAGGAACTAGGAACGATTTTAGTTCGAGGAACTTCTTTTGGGGAAACTACTCCTACTTCAGAGTTGGGTGACGTAAGTCTACGTTGATTGGTCAAACGCATGTCAGACACCGGCACCCGGCATTTTTAAAAAGCCGTGTAAACATATTTACTTCATGAACATGGAAAACAGCGATAATGGCATTTACCTGTTGTCTGCAGGGTTGTTCTTTTCTCCGCCTCGATGATATGTAATACTGAAAGTTGTCATAGAAGATTTCGTCTCTTAGCCCCAATTTTTTGCTCTTTCAGTCGCGTAAATTGTGTTTACACTCCATCTCCGTTATCACGAAACACAAACACGGCTCCGATCACGGCATCCTCCATCCACCGGGTTTTAACGTTTGCAAATGCTGCGCTTAAAGACGCCGCTGTTGGCCGCTTCAGAGTTAGTACTTCCGGTGCAAATGCAACCAGGAACATGGCCCGGGGGAGAAATTAGTTCTCGGGAAACTATCCTAGTGGCTAGTTCCTATAACTGAGTTCCTAGAACTATTTGGTGTGAAAGCCCCTATAGATCATGTGAAGTGGTATGTTATGTGTTGGGTATTTCAGGTTGTTGTGTGTAGAGTTTCATACACTGTGGCAACACAGTGTTGTTGAGTGTATCTCCCCAAAAAGGCCTCGTTTCTACCTGGTAAGATGTTTTTGGTGATCCAATCACAAGTGGTCAGTGCTAAATGTTTCAAACAGATTATTTAAAGTGCAAAAGAACTATAAAGAACAATAGGTAACACTTTACAATAAAGGTCCCATTAGTTAACGTTAGTTAATTCGTTAAGTAGGCTAACATTAACTAACAATGAGCAACAGCTACATTTGTTACAGTATTTATTAATCTTTGTTAACATTAATTAAAAAAAATACAACTGTTCATTGTTAGTTCATGTTAGCTCAAGCCCATTACGTATATACAACTTTTGATTTTAATAATGTATTAGCAAATGTTACAATTAACATGAACTAAGATTAATAAATGTATCAGAAGTTTTCTTCATGTTAATTAATGTAATTAACTAATGTTACATAATGGAGCCTTATTGTAAAGTGTTACTGAACAATGATAAAGAATCAGACATTTTCAGTCAATATCCAGGGTGTCTTTTAGGTCAGATTAAAATGAAAAATGTTTAAGTTTGAAAACAAATAGACTTAAGTATTTGGTGCTGTGATGAGCAACATTGTGAATACAACAATCTGAATGGCTGCTTAAAACATTTAAATACTGTTCAGAAACAAAGTAGCACAGCTGTTTTGTTTACAGGTTTGCCGGGGTAACTGCTTTAAATCTGGCTTTAAATCACCGAGACATTTGTGTTCTTCGCTGAATTTAAGCGCTTCTCACTGGATCTCACAGTGCTGTTTAGTATTCACGTGACTGAGACCGATAAGAGAGTAAACGCATCCGCTCTAGTAAGCTTTCGCTGCCGTTTCAACTTTGAGCCGAGCGGATAAATGATCCGTGTGACGTGGTTGAAATGAGTAGTGCTGTTTCATTCCAATTTTGACGCATAAACATTATATTGAACTCTTGATATCGCTTTGCGGAAAGTTATATTGCGATAATTATCATTAGTGTTTTACCGCCCAGTCCTATTCAGCATTCTCAGGTGAAAGCAGGTTGGACATCCAATGGTATCCCTCGGCCCGAGGGATATGATTGGATGATTTTATGGTCCTACGCCTTCCACAGATGATGTAAATACATATACATACATTTGGACCACTTAACTGATTGCTATCAGGATGTGAAGAGACTTCAAACCAGCATTACAAAAAATGTTTTTGAAGGAAATCACCTACCCTGCCTTTAATACCAGGTAGAAACAGCAGTGTCTCGGCTGACCACTTTTGATTTGATCACTGAAAATGTGTCTTAATACCTGGTGGAAACAGGGTCACACAGTTGTCTTTAAATGCTTTAAAATGTCTTTTTTAATGTGTTTAGTATCTACTATTTGATGCTTTAGTATGTTTAAGGGTTCTTCTTTGAGGTATATGATACAAGTGAAGGCAAGCATGAGTAATAAAAACCATCAGCTTGGTACAATTCAGATATCAAATTTCTAAATTAACACAAGGATTTGGAGCACATAATATACAAAATAGAATGGGCCGCTCAAATACTTTATTTAAATGTTCTCTTTATGTTTTCCACTCATTTTTTTTTTTATATAAATCATGGCACAAGCTCAAGACATTACAGTTCACGTGTATCAGTTTTCATTGTAACTCATCACAGGTTTTGTTGCTGTTTCTGGGACATTGCCATTGTTGCATACTTGGTATATTGAACTCCTAATGTATTTGTTTTTCTGTGAATAACACCTCTTTCCCCTTCCCTCAGCAGCTCTCCCAGCTCCCCCAAAGCACTGAAAGTCAAGCAGGAGGATGGGGCGAGAGAGAGTTTCAAAGAGATAAGGGAACCCCTAACCAGCTTAGGTAGGAGATGGGCTGTTTCAAAAGGAGGATGGAAGAAGCCACATGAGAAATTACTCAAATTGCTCTTTAATATAGGCAGGAGTGTTAGGGGGCCCTTATGGTTCCCAGGGTTCACTGCTTCAGTGATGTCATCACACCTGTATTTATGTATTGCAGGTGTAGACCAATGCCATTTGAAGAGTGTTTTGAATGGAAGTGCTGTTGTTGGTCTTAGTACCTCTTCTTAGTGTTATGACAACTTCTGTGTAAAAAGTTTGTCTGGAAAGGTCTTAACTTGAGTTCTTTCAGAGATTTGACGCTTTCATTTTAGATAGTTTAGGCTGCTATTTTGAGTTTGATCAAGTGAGATATGTAGTTGTTGAGTGTGGGATGTCTGAAGATGGTGTGTTGGTTGTCATAATGAACAAGTTGAAAAACTACCTCTTTCCGAATGCCCCCGATATAGTATAATATAGGGATGCACCGATATGATTTTTTTTTTAATCGAACAACTAGGGGTGTGATGATACACTCAGCTCACGAGACGAGATGATGCACAATATTGGGTTCGTAACGACAAGACTATTTTAATGCTATTTTAAAGAAATCTTCAATGACGAAATATGACTGAAAAAAAGTTTTGTTGTGTTTTTGTTTGTTTTTTTGCCGATACCGATTATAACGGGGGATTCTAATACCGATATTTGTCACTTGCTTACTTATTTGAACTTTTGTCATTAGATTAGCCTACTGTTTTGATCATGCTAGCTATGATGCTAGCTGGTTTATTGCATCATCAAATCATTTTCATTGAACATGGATTGGATCAATTTATCATTCAACAGGCCAACATGAATAGAACAGAAAAAGATGCATATGAAATAAACCGTGCTTTTCAGGTAGGTTTAACATAGTTTTAAGGTACAGAAATTTAATAAAGTAAACAAATATAAAATAACTACATATTCTTCACTATATAAATTAAATGTAAATTAATTAAAGTTTTAGTCAAGAGCAGTGAGCTTTTTTGTCTTTTGTTGTTTGCCTGTTGTCGGTTAACAAAAATAAAACATAGCAAGAATGTCAGGCTGCTGTCACTTTAAGAGCACGGATCCAGTATACTGATACTGTAAACATGCGTTTTATTTCTCAACTGTTTATATTTAAGACATAACTGACTGTTTACTAGGATGGGCATTTTGATATAAGTTTGAGTGAATTTGTCCATTAAAGTGCAAGAAGGCTTAAAAAAGAACTCAATTCAGTATTTGCACGCTGTCTGATATGCGGCTTTCTGTGCGCTCACTTCGGATGTGTTCTCGCGCGGCGAGTACTAAACTGAGTTTTCTTTCGTGTTGTCTTGTGCTTGAATATTTAAATCGGACTTAAAAAACGCATGCAAATGATAAAGTTTTGTGACGATGAGGCACTGATCGTTCACGCTGGCCCCGGGCAGTTGTCGAGCACTGCTATATTTTGTACAGATTTCATTTTGTTTATGCAAATATGTAATTATTCTACCCAGAGAAAAATATTGGGTATTCACATAAATTCCTTGGCTCAAATTTGATTTTTTTTATGGTGATGAAAGCCAAAATATTAAATGTCGTTTTTACCCCCTCAGGTGGAAATTGTCGTTTTCACCCTGCTCTACAAAATATTAGGTTACTCAGTAAATATTCATACATATATATGAGCAATATCGCACGAGTATCCTTAGCACATGTGATATAGAGCCATATCGCATGGCTAAGAGTGTGATATTGTGTCTACAGTTCGACGGCACAAGTGTGTAAATAAATAACAATGGAGTGCTTTTGATCTGCCTGCATTGACACCATTGTATGTGAACTGAACTGAGCTGGGCGATGACATCACTGTTTTCTCCAGAGCTGCTGTATAGATGAATTAACTAAATTAGTAACTACTGATTTTTACAAAGGAATTAATCAATACTGAATTTACTTAAGCTGGACAATGATTTTCTTCTAGAGCTGCTATACAGCCAAAACTATTTGCCAGTTATCACTGTAAAACTGCTTTGACACAATCTGCATTGTAAAAAGTACTATATAAATAAAGGTTGACTTGACTTCCGCCACGGATTCAAATCTCAAGTTGACAGTTTAACAGTTGAGCCCAACCCTTCATACTAATTCTAAAACGTCACTTTAGAACTAGTAACGAAGGAATGTTGAGTCGCTTCATTGAAGCTTATTGTATTATGTAGTGTAGAGTATGAGTGAGAGATCAACTAAGCGATTGCATTACCTGCATCTAGCTGATATTCTTCAGGTCAAACTTATATTCATAATCACAATACCACTTTGAATGTAAGAAAGCAATATCTTTGTCCTTTTAACAGTTAAGGGGATTTCCCATGACAGTGCTAGTCAATGCATTTGTCTGTTGCGTCTTATAAGGTGTTGTTTAAAGTAAAAACAATATCCTTATTTACAACTTTGATTGTCCCTTTCAATATAAAAGTCTTTTCTACTGACTCGCTCATAAAAAGTCTTTGCTGCCATCTAATGTTGCAATAATGTAACTTTCACTGAAGTCGAAATCACAATCACTAACGGACCCTTTCTCAATTCCGAATACCGCATGCTATTTATGTAAAATTTTATTTATTGAAAAATATTTAAACAAACAATATTAGCTATTTTAAAAGTAAAGGAACTTAACTTTGCCTTTAGCCAAATCGATTTGCTCTGGAACAAGTAATAGATTACGAAGACCAAAAATGGCCCATTTGATATACCTAAAATGAATTATACCTCACGTTTAAACTATAAACATAAGAGCGGCAAATTCCCAAAGGACTGGCCAAGATAAAGTTCACGTCGCATATTTGAGGTCTAAACTACATTCTCGCCTAAAAAACTCTGTGACACAACAACAGTAGCATTTGTAAAATTATGGTGACACTCGCTGTGAGAAATGGTGCAAATCAAGTGAGGCAAAAGGTGAGATACTGGTAGAATATTGCATGGCTGGAAAAGGCTCTCAGCCATGTAATAGTAAAAGAATAAGAAAAGGTGCAGTATAGCTTGAGCTGCTAGTTTCTTAAAGACAAGATTTACAGCTGGCTAATCAGTGGTCTGTAATCTGGGTCTGTATTAAAGGAGTTTATTGTGTTTGAACTTGTTTTGAGGATGGCACACTTGTTATTGCTTGGATCTTGCTGCACGTGCTCTCAGGTGAGAGCGCATCTTAAGAGGGCATCATGTTTGCTGAGAGCAACAAAAGGAAAGGTTGTGTGGAAAGCCCTTATATGGACATGGTTTGGGTGTGGTTTATGCAAATTGCTTGCCTTGGGCACGCAGTCACTCTTTTAGATTACTCCAAATTCATTAAAGTTTGACTGGGGTAAAGAACAAATCCATGTGCATATGCATGTGTTGTGAATTAGGCGGATTTTTTTTGTAAAAAGTTCTCTTTTGCATATAAAAATGAATATACGCAGACCCATTTTTTGTGATTTATTAAATTTGTGACAACATCGGTCAATATTGGCATTTTAATTAATCGACATCTGAATTTAATTTTCTGTATTAAAAAAAAATGTCCTCTGACAAGACGAGCATAGTGTGTTATGTTTCGTTATTAATTATTCGGCAATTTAGGCCTATATCACTTTCCAGTTTCAGTCAAACGTAATTTGAAGTTTCACTTTCACATTTTCTTTTAGCCATTATCGCCTGACTGTAGACATTTTATTATGTATTTCCTGATTAATTTCATTAATTACAACATTTCTAGTGCTGTTTTTTTTTAAAACCTATAATCAAGAAATATTGTAGACTGTTATTCTCAAATCAGGAATTAAAAATTGGTTTGTTTCTAAGCAAAAACGCGTGGCTATTTTTTCGTTCCGGAGTTACCGGTTAGAACAAAATTTAAAATATTGCTTTATTTATTCTGAAACAGAAGTCATTTAAAATGTTTATTTGTATATTTTAATATTTATTTTATCAGTCTACAGTAAATGTAAATGCTATTTAACTGGACTGCTAACACTGGAAACTCTGAAAAAGTGTATCTAATTATATTAGATACAATTAAAGTGTATATATAAAATTATTTTATTTACAGATGTCATGTTTGATTATTTTTAGATATATTTTTTTAATTGGTTAGATATTTTAAATACTTATATTCAGAAACAAGTGCAAGTGCAGTTAAATAGCCTACATAAGCTACCATTTTATTTTTTGTTTAACTTTTATTAGACTCCAGGTCAAAATAAATGGATAGCTACTTAATGTTATTTTTAAAATGAGTGAAATCACTGCTTATTCTGAATTTTTATAGGATGCAATTCCACTTTTTTTTTTTTTTTTTTTTTGGTCTGCAGAACTAAATGCCTAAAAACAATTAACTTGCGATGTTAACTAATAGTTAAATAATACAAAAGAAACATAAAAATTACAAAAATAAGGACGAATGTTGTTTCCCGGCTTTACTGATTCCAAATTACATGACAAACATTATAGTAAGTAATGTAATCCATCACGTTTATACATTTAAGTTAACATAATCTGACTGATTTTTGATTACTTTCTGATTTCTTTTGACTTAATTTATCACATTGATTTGAATAGGATAATCTTGTACCATAATGATATAAAATACAAAGAGAAAGAAAATATATTCCATTCTTTATCAACCAAATGGTGTGCATTTAATGTTACATTATGTCAGGGTTTCCCAGTGATGGAACTGCAGGGGTTTGTGAGTTTATTGAAAAGCTATTAAGTTATTTAATAAATCATTAAAAAAATTAAAACGAAAGTAATTTTAAAATAAAAAGTCAGAATAGAACATTTACTGGAAAAGATTTAAAAAATATATATTTTGTTTACCTGCATTTAATGTGACCATTAACCGTCACTAGTGTGTGTATGTGTGTCAGAGGTTCTCCTGACAAAAAAGTTGGTGATTCCCTGCATTGCATGTAAATATGAAATGGTGTCAAAAGTACCGACCAAGTCGGTACTGAAATTTTAAAACTATGGCGATGCCAGCATTTCCCCCTAGCATTTTGAGCGCTGTAATGGCAAACTCTCGCAACGCTCCCGTGTGTATCTGTGAAAGCTCTCTGTGGAAAGCGTCGAAGAGGTGTTTTTACAACATGTTTTTGAAGCATTCATCATTGTAGCCAATCAGACATGCATTGAGCACATGAACACAATGGCCAATCAGAAGTATTTCAAGTGATAGTTCAGCCAAAAATAACCAAAACCAATAACCAAACAGATCTCATCCCCCATTGACTTCCATAGCATTTATTTTTCTTACTATGGTAGTCAATGTGGGATGAGATCTGTTTGGTTACTGACATTGTTCCAAATATCTTCCTTTGTGTTTAGCACAACAAAGACATTTATACAGGTTTTAAACAACCTGAGGGTGAGTAAATGATGACAGAATTTTCATTTTTGGGTGAACTATCCCTTTAAGAATCTGCTCAACAGCACTCAAAATGCTAGGGAGAAATGCTGGCATCGTCACATTTTTAAAATTTCAGTCCCAACTTGGTACCGAAGTCGGTACTTATGACACCACGACGTGAACATTTTAATGTGTTACAAAGACAAAAGCCTTGGAAAGACAGTATTACATGGTAATATGACTCACTGAGTGTTAATTCAAATAATAATTAGTGCTCGTCAGGAGCTGAATAGATATGCAATGTTAAGAAAATGCTTTTTAAAAGTGAAGTGACTTCTGTAAATCCAGTGATCAAATGCTGTGTGGCTCTCAGTTTTCGGTGATAGGCACATGACTAGTGGTTGGTCTGTGTGTGCAATTCCACAAACCTGGAAGACCTTCTGAACACATATAAGCAGTAGTAGTTTTTTTAAAAGGAAAAATTTAAGAGAAAAGTAGTAGTTAACATTAATGCAGCAGGTATAGGCTGCTGTCACTTTAAGAACTGATAATACACATCTGAATGCTTTCCCAACTGTTTAAATTCATTTAAGTCATAACCGACTGTGTTCAAGCACAATGAGCACACAAAGAGTTCTGAATTCTGGATTGCATGCTGTGTTGCTTTTTGTGTGTGCTTCGGGTTGTGTGTGAGTGTCTGCACGAGTATTGCATGAAGTTTCTGTGCTTAATAGCATCCCATGCCTTTTCTCACTCATGCATGTTTCTTTATCATTCTAACGTATTAATAACTTTAAGCTGTAGCTACTAAGCTGCACGGATATATTTACGCACCGCATTATGCACAAAATAGCTCGCTTTTTTTCACCATGAAAGATGCAGTGCATATGAGAAGAAAAAAAGTTTGCCACACACTATCTCTCTGCAGGGCTTGACTACACAGCAAACTCCCACTTCACACAAACAAGCGGCTCTGTCTCACACATGTGCAAAACTGTTTCCCATGTTCCAGTATGGTAAATTCATTAATTGCATAGAAAGCTTTTTCCGTATTGTGCGACATGTCACACTGTTTAGTATGAGGCACCAAGCAGGGCTTAAAACAAACTTCACTCAAGCATGCATATGTACATATAAAGTAGCCACATACGTGTATACTATGAAATGCTTAAATACACTGAAATGCAGACGGATACATCTAATGTCACTTGAGAGTACGTACAAATTCTTTGTGCATATACACCTATTAACCCATATGGGTACATTTTGCCTTTATTATGAAATTATGATACAAACAGTAGACAGTTTAGAGGTCTATATGTTTTATAGCTGTAGATGTATTTACACAGTTTAATTGATGGTAACAGCAAGTATTAAGTATGTCACTGAATCATTTATTCAACTGATTAATTCAAAAGCACAGTTAATTCAGTAATGAAATACACTGTGTTTGAAGATGCACAATGGCTTGTATGAATGAGCAAGTAACATTAGATGTATCGGTCTGCATTTCACATTACTTTATAAGCATTTCATATCTAAGTATTCAGCAGTGTACAATTGTTTCATGTATGTGTGAGTGAGGTTTGATTTAAACCATTCACAGTGTAGTATAGCCCTGTTACTAATTCCAGCAGTCCGTATTCTAGGCTAGCAAAATTTCACGGTTCTCTGTACCAAATTCGGTACCATAGCAAAAACTCTTGGAACTATTTTACTATTTTAACTATTTTAAAATAAAAATAAGTTAAATGAGGTTATTATATATGATAAAAATGAGTAAATAATGCATATAAACTGCATGTAGCCTTCAAATGTTTATAAGTAAACCTTGTTTATAAAAAGATGGTTGAAAATTAGTAATAAAATAAAGGACAAAGAAACACACATTATATAGAACAAGTGGCAGGTCTATCAGTTAGCATTTACACTCTTTGGGTCCTATCATACACCCGGTGCAATGCGACTCCAGGCACAACTCAAATGTTTTTTGCTGGTTTTAGCCCGACGCGGTTGTCATTTTCACGTCCTGCGCCATTTTGTTTAAATAGCAAAGGTACTCGTGCCCATCTGTTTGTTGGCATGTTGCTATTGAGGCAACTGAAAACGACTGCGCCATTGACCAACTGAAACCTGGTCTAAAGTCAATGGCGCAGTATTTTTTTTTACATTTTAAAGAGCGCGTTAGTAATATGCACCTATAGGCGGGTGCACAATGCGCGTACACTCTGCTTATTACGCACACACACACAGACACACAAACATGCCAAATATTAAAAATAAAAGGTTTACAATGTAAAAGATTATTATTGTGTACATAAAGATAAAAATGCCTACATGTCATAATGGATACATGTCATTGCATGTATCAGAATTACCTATTTGCAGTAATGACGAATGAAATTGGTTAATTAATTGACCAATAGTGGCAATACACACATGTATTTAAACTGACTCGTCAGGTTGAGGGTGTCTATATTCCGCAATAGTGCAAGCACACCTGACTTTTAAAAGGAAAGGGAGATGAGAGACTGATTGGTTTATTGCACATTACGCCCAAAACACTCCCATGACTCATCAAGAGACAAGGTACAACCCTTTTGGACCATTTTTTTTTTCCGTCATTAAGCTAGCAGAAGTGGATTCGGACACACCCTAATAAGTGCATCTGCGCCATGCACTTCAGACCATGTGCTTAGTAGTGGTTAAACAGATCGGTGTTGATCCATGATCCGTACTGACCAAGCCCCACAGTTCGGCACGCATGTGATTCGCGGATCAATTGCAAGTTTAACCGCAATATAGTGAAAGGTTATCATTTGCACGTGTTTTGTCTTTCTAGTTTACACATTAAATAGATATAAAACCATTCCAGCGCTAGAAGAGGCAAAAGAGGATTTAATTCGGTATCGCACACCGAGCTGTTATCGGTGCGCACACAGACGCACATACATACAAGGCTCGCGCGCGCACACAGAGAGAGAGAGACGCGTTTCAGATAGCTCGCGAATTCCAAATTGATTTCTCTTTCGCGTCCTCAGTGCACTTGGATGGACACATACATGCATGTCGTCAGTCAAAATACCCCTCTCAGCAAGTATTCTCGTGAAGACATTCGGTTATGTTTTAAGTGAACGAGGTGAGAATTCGGATGTGTATCTATCGGATGTGTGCATGCATGGGGTCTTACTCTTAAAGTGACAGCAACCTATAAATACCTGCTGTTGTCTGTCGTGTAAATCAAACAACAAAACACAGCTTTAACAAAGATTAATCTATTAAATTTATACAGTGAACAGTGTCATTTTACATTTATTACATTTCTGTACACAATTAATACTACAGTTAGACTTTATTTGTAACTATGTTGTATTTATCTATGCTTGTAATTGGTGCACAGTTTTTGTTCTTTTTACAGTCTGTTCACTTGCTTTTAATAATGTATTAGTTAGGGTAGTAGTTTCTGCCGTGGTATCGGAGTAGTTAAAGTGGGCTAAGTAATAAATGCAAAGTTACCCCCCCTCCTTTTTTTTTTTTTTTTTTTGTGCTGATCCGAAAAATGATCCAGTCCGTGACTTAACCATGATATGATCCGAACCGTGAGTTTTGTGATCCGTTGAACCACTAGTGCTTAGATTGTTAAAATAGTTAGTGCCCAAGGACCAATGCACAGATCTACTTTGACATAGAGTCTGATGCGCATTTAAATATCTTTGAAAACAAAACTTTTATTCAAATTGTGTATGTAAAATAATGAGAGGTTTTGCAAGCAAAGCATGTGGTGAATGAAAACTCAGATTCTGACTTACTTAAAACTAGGGATGCACCGATACCATTTTTTTTAAGGACCGAGTACTGAGATATATATATATATATATATATATATATATATATATATATAATTTACCATGTATACTTTTATTTAATATCTTTTGTTGTTTTATTAACATTATTGACAAATATTTAATTAGGCTACGGTCCCTTTAAGACCGAATCCATGAATACTGACATGTCCTGTTTTCATCCAAATGTTTACGTCCACTTAAGCCATGACCGACTGTATTTGCTTGAGATACTCCATGCAATGGACATTTTGACAACTATGTGTGCATTTGACCATTCAGGCGCAAGGAGAACTGATTTCGTGCTGTCTAAGAGAACTAGGATCGTGTGCGAGAAAGAGAGCGTGCGCGAGAGAGAGCGCTTCTGGTCTGTGTTATTCAGCGCGATTCCACTTATCCCGCCTTCACTAATCGATTAACAAATTGTGATTGAAAGCATGCAGTTCGCAATGTGTGTGTTGTCATCATTAATTTTGAAGTATTTCCACACCCCTGAGGCTGACATTGTTTCTGCTGCTGCTGCCTTCGGTGTCTCTGTACACGGGAAATTCTGTCAGTTGCGTCACGTGAGCTATCGGTCTTTAGTATCAGGGCTATTTTTATGAGTACAAGTACATGAGCTTGGTATGCATCCCTACTTAAAACACCTGATTGACCATTGCATTCACATGCTCAAAAGATATGTCTGTGATTGACTACAATGGTCAATGCTTCAAAGCATATTGTAAATAGAAACTTTTGATGCTCTTCACAGAGCACTTACACAGATAAACACTGGAGCATTTGAAAGCAGCTGCCTATCAGCGAGTACCAAATATACCTGATACTCTGTACCTCTGGTGCTGCAGAATAGCTGGTATCATCACATTTTTAAAAATTTCATTATTAACTTGGTACCGAAGTACCGGTACTTTTGACAACTTTATTGTTACTAATAACTGACTTACTATGCTGCATGTGGAGAGTAGTGCATTAGAAATTAATTCATTATAAAACATGCTTGGCTTTAAGCTCTCTCTCCCTCAAATGCGCACAAACAAACGTGCTCACGCTTGTAGAGAGAGAAGACTAAAAGGCTAATGTGCCATGTAAAGATGATACTTGTAAAATGAAAACTGATAGGCTAGATGTAAATCGTAGTCAATCTTTTTTTTTTTTGGCAAAAATGATGGAAAGATTTGTGACTCTGTTCTTACCATGATGTCATTCCAACCCCATAAGACTTTAGGTTTAATGAAACCTGAGGGATTTCTAACCCTTCATTGAAAGTCCAGCAAAACCTTAACAATCCCTTTGATATATGCTAACCTTTAAAAGGAATAATAAACTGCATTAATGTATCCTGTGGTGTACTTATAATGTTAGCATCATTTTTTACATCAAAAATTGTCATAATTTAGAAATAAAGTGCCATTTTCTACCCTAATTTTAGCCCTCTGATTTGAACGCTCTGTTGGCTGACTTAAATGTAAATGGCTGCTGTTATTGGTTAATGTCTTGCATATAAAATAAGTATTACATGTGGAACTCTTTTAAAAACTTTTACTCCGTTTTTACTATTACAGCTGTTGAGAAAAGTATTGATTCTAGCATTATATTTAGATCTTATCCTGTCGCATGATCGATGGCAGTGATGAGCATTGTAGGCGTTTACAGATATGACTGTTGAGAATATGAATGCATGATCTCGTCATTGCAACTTGAATTCAGAACTTCTACTAACCAAAACAAAAATAACAGAAATAAACCAGATTATCAAAGTCACAGCTTAGATTAAATATATTTATTATCTTAAATTCTGAATAATTGTATTGCTTTCAGCTCAGTCAATCTGCAGTCAAACAGTCAATCAGTGTTTGCAGATAGCATTCAAATAAAATAAAAAGGAAATAAAAACTAATTTCTCTATGACTTGTTTTATAAAGACACCAGGGCGCTGTTTGCCTAAAAATCTTGGAAATGCGGCATTATGAGAACGGGTTAGAAAAAGTGTCCTCCAAGTGTCCCTTGGGGCTCTGGCAGAGCGGTAACCTAAGCGTTGTGCCGCAGATATCTCACAGTCAGGGTTATTGCACACCGGACACATCAGTCTGACAGTGAATCTGGTCACAATACAGGCAAAAGTTCACTTCAAGAATGAACAGTGACGTCAATGATTTTGAATTAAATTATTTGAAAAACAGCGCAAACTGCTTTGTATTTTTCTATATGAAGAATATTTTTCAAGCCACAAAAACAAACCTGTTAAAATGCACACTACACAATCTCCTAGGTGAAGTTAGTATGTACATATATTTGTCCTAAATTGTTGTATTTTAATGGGAAATTTTGTGAGTGACGCTGTGGTTGAACGTAGTTGGGCACTGCTGGTGTGCTTACAGTCATAGAAAACAATGTGTTCGAATTTTAAATGTATTTTTTTCTCTGTGCGACCCTCTTTACACATTGTTTTGCTTATCCTTAGGCTTTTTTTTAAGGGAAAGGGCTCTGACAGTGATGCCATGCAAATTGATAGAACATAATGTATGAATCATAACCTGCCAAATTGGTTAGTGTGTTTATATGCATTTAGGGCTGCAAATGTAGATTATTTTGATAATCGATTAATCTGTTGATATTTTTTTCTGATTGAAAATCAAGGTGAAAAATCTAAAAATTATACATTAATTTTTTTTTTTTTTTTTTAATTAAAATTTGATTAAAATTAATGTTATTCCACATCCTGCCTAATCTGGTCCACTAAACAATGTGTAATATAAAGCCTATGAAAACGCATATAGTGAGTGTATCTATGTAGGCTATGCTGTAGGCATCATCAGCTAAAAAAAAAGAAAAAAGAAAAAAAGAAACATTACCTTCTAAACCTAAAAACAACTGATTGCTTACTATTTTAAAGCAGAAATTAAAACGATTAAATTAATGATGATAAACAAAAACAAGATCACAATGTTGTGCTTTTTATGAGGAACACACATAGTGACATTCACATAAAATTTTGATTCCACTTACTGATTTCTGTGTGCGCATTTTAATGTGCTTTTCAACCATCCAAGCACAAGAGAACTCAATTCAGCACCCGCTTGCTGTTTCTGTGCTAGGCACATCTAGAGCACGCGCAAAAAGCCGCTTCTCATAGTGCATTAATGCTGAATTTCGCATCATCTTGTGTTTGAACGGACAGATACACACAAAATATCCTCGTAAACACAGGTGGTTATGCCTTAAGAGAATGTAAACAGTTGAGAAAGAAAACGCATGTGTAACAGTATATTGGATCCGTGCATTAGAGCTTAAAGGCAGGGTAGGTGATGGGCTTCAAAAAAAATTTTTGTTATGCTGGTTGAAAGTCTCTTCACATCCCGATAGCAATCACTAAGATATGTGGTCTAAATGTGTGGAAGGCGTAGGACCATAAAATGTTTATCCAATCATATCCCTCAGTCTGAGGGATACAATAGGCCTGCCTGTCATCGTATGTTTTTACATACCCTCACACTACCAGACTATCATACGTCATCAGCGCGATTCATGCTATACAGAGTTTAGACAGACGGCAGTCAAGAGAACCGCAACCAAAACAGCAGCCACGTTTTACAGTTCCTCCTGAACCAAAACAATGTGCTGCGTTCACGCCATAACTACTGTAATTTAGAAGAGATGGAACGTGGCTTTGTAGATGCTCTGAAGGGAGAGTAGGATCTTATTCTTTCAAAACTAGTGTTTTTAAAGTGACAGCAGACCTGCTGCTCTGTCATTTCTGTTAATCAAAGACCAAAAGAAAGTTACTGACTGCTCTTGACTGAATAACTTTTGTAACTTTAAGGATTAATCTATATTTTATTTATAAAACGAAAATTATGCAGTGTTATTTTACATTTGATTTTTTTAATTTCTTGAAACTTCGTTCAGTTGTTTTTATTTGTGCTATTGCTAATTTGCTTATTTGTTCTTATTGTATTACTAATGTTGTCATGAGTACCAAATTCGGTACCAAGTTGGTACTGAAATTTAAAAAATGTGATGCTTTGAGCGCTGTTGAGCAGATTTATAAAGACCTCTGATTGGCCATTGTGTTCACGCGCTTATCAAATATGTCTGTGATTGGCTACAATGATCAACACTTCAAAAACATGTTGTAAATAGACATCAATGATGCTCTTCACCGAGCGTTTACACAGATTAGGGATGGGCATTTTTGGTAATTTTTCATTTCGATCATCGATAGGTTTCAAAAACGAGTACTCGAGTATGCGGGGGCCGGGGCATGGCCGTCATTGAGATAATGAAAATATCTGAAGACTGTAGGAAGATCTGACTGTAGGACTGATCTGAAGGAAAATGAATGTTAAAACTAAAAATGTCATGAAAACCTGTCTATGAAAACGTGATTAGAACGGTGTTAGGTTGATTATGATGCAGCAATGATATTAATAAGGAGCATCTAAAAGGAATAGATGCCTGAGTTGAAGAGTGACTTTATGCCAATAAACTGAAGCCGTTCTATGACACATCCTATAATATTAATCATATAACTTAGATACATAATATAGACATAACGTTACAACTTGTATTGACACAAAAGGATGCAAATGCCAGTAAACATAAGTTACGCGCTATAGCGAGAGGGAGAGAGAGAAAGAGTGAGAGAGAGCTTGTGCCGTGATGCGCTTTCACGACAGCGTGCTGAAACACGGGCAAGGACAGAATTTACTGTAGATTTCTATAAAGTTCTCATTATAATGCTATGTTTATGGCAGATCTGTACTTTCTTTTAATCACATTATTAAGTGATTCCATAAATCGCCTGCGTGTTTTCGAAGCCATGCGAATTATGCCATTGAATAAATCTGACGAAAAAAGCACTGCTGCATTATTATAACATCGGTATTTTTATTTTTTTAAAAGAAACATCTGAAAGCAATATGGCCGTCTCAAATAATTCAAACACTGATATGCAGCGCATTCAGCATCCTAATAAATGTTGATATCCCGACCCAACGCATCCTATAGTAGATTAATCAGATGTAGCAATTACAACTTTCATCTGCAAAAGATTTGCGAGTGCAAACGTGAGCTTGACTGAAAGTGTAACTCTGCACTTTAAAAAGTGGCACTAATATTTCAGCAATATTTTGGATTCAGTTTGCATGTTATTTTACAGTATGAAAATCACTGATGATTGCTAAATTAATTATGAATAGAATTTAAAGGATATTTTCAGCACAAGATAAAAGTTTGGCGCTGTACAGCTTGCATTGAACTGTATTTCCATCTATCTTGTCAAAGTGAAACTAGACATCTCTACGTGACTTCGAGGCCATTCTCTTCTCACATCTTTTGACGCATGCTGTAAAAAGCTAAACATTCTGAGCTCATGGCGCCGCCCTATAACCAATAAGGAGAAAAAAGAAAAAATACATTTCGATCATAGTTTACATGATCGATCGTCGCTGTCACGGTCGAGTGCGCGAGTACTCGGTCGCTGTTGCACATCCCTAACACAGATACACACGGGAGCATTTGAAAGCAGGTGTCTATCAGCGGACTGGTCTGCTCATAGACGCCTGCTGTCAAATGCTCCTGTGTGTATCTGTGCAAGCGCACGGTGAAGAGCGCCATTGATCAACGCTCCCGTGTTGAGCACGTGAACACAATGTCCACTTGGTACCGAAGTCGGTGCTTTTGACACTATTACTAGCTGTGTACTTGTCTTTAATAATATTTGAGATTTATATCAGTCTAGTTTATTAGTTGTTCTTTAGGCTGCTGATTTTTGTTCATGGTATTCAGCTGCAGCAGAATGTTTTGCAAAACAACATAAAATAAATGTTTGTTTGACTTTTTTACCATATTGGAATCAACTGGGAATCGATAAGAATTGGAATCAGTTAGCAGAATTGGAATTGGAATCAAAATCACTAAAATTCAAATGATATCAAACCTTATTAGGATCCTTTGGAAGGTGATGTTATTTTTAGTCCAGTGTCCCTGTATGTCTCTTCTCATCTCACTAACACACCAGTGGGACAGAAGACTGAACTTCTCAGAGAGGGTTTTACTGTGGTTACAGTTTACGCACTTGTTCACTTGCTAGATTTCCCTGTATTTAGCTGAGAGTGAGAGAAGACTCTCTACCGCTGAATCACTCACACTGTTTGTGAAATTACATCTCAAAGTTTTCAAATTACTGATTTGCTCTGATAATCTGTTTGGATTAATTTACTCATCTAACCTACATGCTATTGTGCATAAATATGTGATGGAAAATCCCGCTTTATAATCTTGATACCTGCGGGAATATGTACAATTATTTAAAATATCCACATTCCTGTGCCTGAAATTCAGGCCATGCAAATAATGTTGAAGCTAGAAGTATATCTTGTTTCTCTCACTCAGAACAATTGGATATAAAAAAAAATTAATGTCAAATACACATATATGATTATGTTCAGTAGTGGATTCATAAGATTCTATGTTTTAGGGATATTTGGAAAATGGGATTTGAGATTTTTCAGGTTTAACTGTATGCAGATGTTACATGCTAACCAAATATACTGCAAATTGATGCATGTTGTAGTTGGTGGAATACTACCAATAGTTGGACCTATTTCATGCGTCTTAGGGAAATGTGGTGGCCTATATAACTTAAAAGGGTTAGTTCACCCAAAAATGATATTTCTGTCATTAATTACGCACCTTTGTGTCATTCCAAACCCATGAGCCGGCGTTCTGATGTAGAACCCGGAAGCGCTGCACTGTGTTTACTGTCAACAGCGTAGGAGACTGACAGGGAAGAGAAGAAACTGTTGAAAAGTAGTTATTTTTATTTTTTGTTTTTGTGCACAAAAAGTATTCTTGTCACTTCATAACATTAAGGTTGAACCACTGTAGTCACATGGATTATTTTAAAAATGTCTTTAGTACCTTTCTGGACCTTGAAATTGGTTCTGACATTGCTGTGTATAGGGAGATCAGAAGCTCTTGGATTTCATCAAAAATATCTTATTTTTTTGTTCCGAAGATGAACGAAGGTCTTTTTGGAACGAAAATGACAGAGATTTCATTTTTGGGTGAACTAACCCTTTAAGACATTTGTATGTCCAGGGTTGTGATTATTTTTTTTATTTTTTTTTTTTTTTTTTTTTTCCTATTTTCCGACCTGAAAAGTATGATTTGGGGTGGGGGGTTGCTGGTTACTGTATGATGATTAAAATCGCAAAATTGCCTTGGTTGCTAAATAACCTGCAAAATATTACGTTTTCTAATACATTTGTCACGCACAGATTGCTCCTGACAGCGCTGCACGAGCTCATGGTGCCATAGCCAGGGTTCAAAGCACCAAATGCAATTAAAAATCGGCGTTGAAATTTTTACTCACCAGGAACCCTTTTTATGAATTTTGGCAACGCATGGTTGTGAGAATGCGATATGGCTTAGTTTGATCATCAAATTGGTGTTGTAATTATATAAGTATAGTCTGACGTGCTGCATGTTTCAGGAGCATACATTCAGTGGAGCGTTTATTCATTTTCAGTTTTGATTCACAGTAAATGCTACTCTGCAAGTGCTGTGTGTTTGAGTTGCTTATAATTTGCATTTGGGAATGCAACATGTGGCAACCATCTTCCCAAATTCGTAATGAGAATAGTTTATACAGCACGTCTCCCTGCGGTTTTCCGCCAGCATAAATACTGGGGGGTGTTAAGGTTTTCCTTCTTTTTTTTTTTTTCTTTTTTTTTTGTCTGATCACATGCCTTATATAAGTTTGTCTGACCCATCCTCAAAGTTAATATAACTCCTGCATTTGTTTTAGGGCTGCAACTAACTATTAATTTGGTAATCAATCAATCTGCTAATCATTCCTTTGATTAGTTGGATTTAAAACAGTCTGTATTTTGTTGAAAAAAAAAAAAGTGCTATTCCAGTATGTCCTCCAAACAATGTGCGAAGGTTATGACAAAAATTACATGTGCAAATAAAAACAGTAGGTTTAAATTGTTTGAATCACGGTTTTAAAATTGATAGACAAATTAAAGTGCAGACTGTTAAGTGGTAGAATGTAAAAGATGGTAGTATTTGACATGTTTAATATATCCTATTACAGTAATCCCTTTACAGTTACTGCTTTGCGGCATCTCTTGCACGGTACGAGCACACAGAACAATATCCGCGCTCACAAATCCACTCTCGTGAGGGTGTGTTTCTGCTCCACATGCACAAATGCGTTCCCACAAGCTCGTGTCTGTGACAAGCTCTCGCTCGACCCTCTCTACACTCTTGCATATGCTGGTGCTCGGTCTGTGAAGTCTGAAGTGTAACAGAGACTTGCTTGCTGTCAGGATGAGCCTTTATGCAAAATGGAATTTTTTTACATTTACATACACAGAAATATGTTACTATTGTAAAATTGAGATGGACTGAATGACAATGCAAATTCACTCTCTGTCAGTAAGTGGCGCATAGTCAGTTCCCTTCAGAGATGTATTCATATAAACCCCCACCCCCAATTCAATATTTATATTTTTCTTCCAATATTTCGAGCATCGCGAACAGTGAGCTTGCTGTGCCTGATACAATATTTTCTGTGCTCTCCTCTCCTCTTTGCGTCCGTCTTCAGCATGTCCCTTCTCTGGCCTGTGTTAATGTCCTTTTTACAGACTTTGTAATATTTCCACACATATGACATTTTGGGAAATGATTGCAATGCAGTTTGTGAACAAATCCAGAACGGAGATCAGCCAAAATAAAACAAACAAACAAAAAAACCCAGCCGATTGTTTGTTTGGAGCAAAAACAGTCCGTTTCCAATTGATGGCTGGTCAACCGGTGCATCTACAGTACAACCTACAGAAAAGAGACCTTTATATGTTAAAAACATTATCTTAATACTTTGAAATGTCCTGCGTTATGATATGCTAAAATTAATCTAAAACTACTTTTATGTAGCATTTATCTCATTGTATTTGAATTCTTTTCATGACCTATTAATTGAGATTGTATGGAACACCAGTGATAAATGAACTAGTGAAATCAAAATGTTGTATTGAAGTGGTAAAAGCATCTAAAACATGTTTTCCCTAAAGCATACGTTAAAAAAAACAACCTTCATGGTCCACTTATGTTTGTCAGCTAACCCATATGAAATAGATAGTTATGGAAACACAGAGTTTGAGCATTTGTTTCCATTGAATACATGTGACTTAAGTCACAGATACTGAAGCACATGTTTGTTAATGTCCTTTCTCACATGTCCAGCTCTGGGTCTTTATTTAATTGTTTATGTGAAGTGATGTGAAGTGATGTGAATTGAATGTCCATCTCCAGTTCTCTTTTTTTTTTTTGTGATCTTTTTCAGTTCTACAAACATGTGGTCCAAAGTGTGGAGAAATTCATTCAAAAGGTTAGTTCTTATTGTCTTACAAATGTGAAATAAATGAATAGATATTCTTAGTTTCTACAGAGTTTGGAAAATGCCTAGAGGGATCTCTAGTGTGCCTAAAATGTAATATTTATGAAAATAAAAATTACATGTCCTACATGGAAATGAAAGATAATTAATAGCATTAAAACTTTAACCTGCTAATGCATGAATTATTTAATCATACATGAAAATACCTTCATGTAATTTCCTTTGCACAATTTTCAAGTATTATTTGTGCAGATCATTCGGTGAAATTCACTGTTTTGAATCCAGAATGTCACTAGATCTTACTAAAAGTATCTTACAAAAGATTAACTTGCCAACAAAAGAGCACCAAGGACTTTTATAGCATTCAGTGAGATATTCATAAATCGATGTATATGTCAGCCTTGTGTGAAAATGCCTTTTGCGCATCCAGTAGCTTGCTTACAACATTGCGAGCACAGGCACTGTTGTTTCAGACTCAAATTCCCTGAGCGCACAGAGTAAAGCTTTTGATTCACAAAAAGAGCTTCCAAACCCAGAGCTTGGAGTGGTTTATCCTTGTAAATTATAAAAAAAAAAAAAAAAAAAATTATATAATATGTGTGTATTTGGAGCCTGGACCCTTTGCACTCTTTTCCATTGTTCATTACTTCTTGCACTTTTGTGTTTGTAGTGCAAGCCAGAGTACAAAGTCCCTGGTCTGTATGTGATCGACTCCATTGTACGGCAGTCTCGTCACCAGTTTGGTCAAGAGAAAGATGTTTTCGCTCCACGCTTTAGTAAGAACATCATTAGCACGTTCCAAAACCTCTACCGCTGCCCGACGGATGACAAGGTGCGTTATTTTTGTCACGTCACTGTAATCAGATGATAAAGCTCTTGTGTAGGCTATTTTCCCTTTTGCTTATTTCCCAGTTTCAATGTTTGCATTGCAGAGCAAGATTGTCCGTGTACTCAATCTGTGGCAGAAAAACAACGTCTTTAAGAGTGACATCATCCAGCCTCTACTGGATATGGCAGCAGGGCTCCCACCCCCCAGTGTCACGCCCGTCTCTGCCAGCAGTGCTGTACCTGTCAACAGCACTACTCCTGGTAAATTATACACCATGCCTGCATAATACACAATAATGCGTCCTCTCCTCTGTGAAACAATGCACTGCAGTGCCCAACAGGTTTTACATTCAGAGAAATCAGTTGCACTGACTAGTCGAAATATGCAGGGACTCTTTGGTGCACTCATAATGCCCCCCTCCCTACTCATTTACCCACCCTTCTACCCTGAAAAATGAGTCTGAGAATGGTTGGAAAAAGACAATTTTTTTTTTTTTTTTTTTTTTTTTTCTCTCCAGGAAATCTGGAATATATACTTTTAGGGGTAGGCTATATGACCGAAATCTTATTATGATACGAGTAATTTTATTTCATGATGATGATAATATATATCACAATGTAGTAGTTTTTGCTTTAAATAAGGTTTTTATGATGTCAAAATTTGAAACACAGATTTCAATATCACAAAATATCACACAAAACTACACCGTGTGCAGAATTATTAGGCAAATCTGGTCTTTTTTTTTTCCAAGCACATTTCTACCAATTCCAAACCACATCAATCTTAATAACTACTATTAATTTTGTATTTAATCATTTATAAGTGATATATAATTATTCATGAAGGCTGGTAATGAAAAACGCCTTATATTCAGGCGTGCATAATTATTAGGCAGGTTTTCTTTTACAGGTAAAAAGAGCCAAAAAAAGAGATTTAACTCAGACTGAAAAGTCAAAAATTATTAAATGCTCATGAGAAGGATGCAATACTAGAAATCGCAAAGTTAAAGCATGACCAATGGACAGCAAAAAGCTTAT
Source organism: Ctenopharyngodon idella (assembly GCF_019924925.1). Classification (NCBI taxonomy): domain Eukaryota; kingdom Metazoa; phylum Chordata; class Actinopteri; order Cypriniformes; family Xenocyprididae; genus Ctenopharyngodon; species Ctenopharyngodon idella. Next base: position 31,187,605 of record NC_067236.1, read on the forward strand.
TGGGTCAGCAGCGTCATACACAAACAGGTGGAGAAGAAAAGACACATGTGAACTGTAAACCATCAGGAACCCTTTAGTCTCCTGTGTCACCATTTTTCAGAACTGCAACCTACCTGGAGTCTCCAGAAGTGCAAGGTGTCAGGATCTCAGAGACTTAATAAGAATCACAAGCTGAAATGTTGTGAAATACATGAATACTGTTTTTTGTTTGTTTGTTTCGTTTTTTTTTTTTTTAATAGGTTTTATAGACAGACAGATTGAGTGACTCTTGAAGGACTAGCACCACATCCTTTTGTACCACTGATTGAAGAATATATCTTCCAGAATCTGGCAGTAAGGTGGTGTGGGAGTTCATTTTTAGTCCATCTCCTATCCTGAAAAGTCTGTCTTGCGGATATGGAATAAAAATGATCTTCCAAAACTTGCTGCCTTAATTAATTCTTAATTATTTTGTAGTTCACATGTGTCTTTTCTTCTCCACCTGTTTGTGTATGACGCTGCTGACCCAATAAGCTTTTTGCTGTCCATTGGTCATGCTTTAACTTTGCGATTTCTAGTATTGCATTAGTATTGCATCCTTCTCATGAGCATTTAATATTTTTTGACTTTTCAGTCTGAGTTAAATCTCTTTTTTTGGCTCATATTGCCTGTAAAAGAAAACTTGCCTAATAATTCTGCACACCTGAATATAAGGTGTTGTTCATGAAAGCTGGAAATGAAAAATTATATTATCATTTATAAATGATTAAATACAAAATTAATAGTAGTTATTAAGATTGATGTGGTTTGGAATTGGTAAAATGTGCCTAATAATTCTGCTCACTCAAGCTGACTGAAGTAAACAGTAAGTGATCAAATAAGAACAAAGAAACTAATTACAAGTAATAGAAAACTACAGTAGAAAAGACACAAATGAAATAGACCTACCTTAAAAGCACTAGAAATCAGAAATACCACATAAATTGTATAAAGTAATCAAATGTGCAGGAAAAAATACTGCATCGTCTTCACTGTGTAAATTTGGTATTAGGGATATCCCAAGGATCGGTATCAGGGGCCAACTAAGCATTTTTTAACTGATCAGAATTGGCTATCCTAACCCTGATCTTTTTTACATCAGCTGTCACTCAGGTGTCATGCAGTAGGTGCCCATATGCACCTTTTAAGTGGGTTTGCCAACCACCATTAAAAGGAAAAGAAGCTCAAATGTGCATGTGTGAGAACCAAATAAGTGGCCTGTCCAAATACCCAGACTTGCGGTCTTGACCACTTGAGAGCGTGTGCATGCAACAGGAAGACCCAGTTCTTAAAAACAGCAAAGCTCAGTGCCCTTAATGCACACTAAACCCACACTATCTTAAATAATGCTTCAGAGCGGTTTTTGAGGAGAAAGGCCCAAAATCAAGCAGCTTTACCGTATTAAACATGGAAACATGTCAGTGTCTTGTTTCATCAGAAGTACAACTTCATTTTTTGACCCAGTATACAACATTTTCTACTAAAAAGCAGCTCCCCAATGTGTCCATATTTTCACTCACAAACGTCTGACCTCCACGTACTCAACAGGAGAAATGAACCAAAAAAATTCCCTCTGAAAGAAGGCGGAGCCTCAGCATATTACGCAATCTTTACGGACCAATGGTAGTACAAGAGTTATTACCAGCCGAAGCAAACTTTTCCAGAAAGTTGCTTTGACAAGCTGTTTCAAACTCCAAACGAAATTTGTTTTGGCCTGATTTTTTTTTCTTTTTTTTTCTCGAAATGACATCACATCTGTTCATTCTTCGATTTCGCTTGAAGGGACTACTGAACAAACATTTAGAAGTTTATTTTAAAATGCCAGGTTTAACAAATCAAAATAGATCTGTCAGATGAATTGCCAAAATTGTTAATCCGGCTCAGTAGACATGATATTAGTACAATTTATTTTTGCTAATATGTACATCCTTTAATGAAATATATCTGTTTGCACTAGTATAACATTTGAGGGACTAAATAGGCAACCAATCATCCTCTGCTCCACAATCGCACATGCACGTGTCCTTATTGTGTGTTTATACTCTGTACCCCTTTTTCAGTATGTCAACCCTTCAATCACATAAGGTTGCCCTACCACTCAAAAATCTGATTGAATTGTTAGCATCATCTAGTTTATGCTGACACCTTGAGGCAAATATTGAGCATGACAACTTGTTTAAAAGTCACGTCGTTCTATGTTCACCTGTGACTGCACAAATATACATATAAATTTTCTCCTCCTTCGTAAAGGAACTCCTGCAACTCCAGCCACTCCAGCCAACATAGTGCAGAGTCTCCCGGACTGGGCGTCACAGATCTCCAACACAGACACAGTGGCAGCGGTTGCCCAGATCTTACAAAGTCCTCAGGGCCAGCAGGTCAGACTTCTCTCATCCACTGGAAACACTGTGTTCTCTGCAGAGCTGTATTTCTGACAGGTGTGTATGTGTGTTTTTTTTTTTTTTTTTTAGTTGCAGCAGCTGGTTCAGAGCCTGCAGATGCAGCAGCAGAAGCCTCAGCCATCTCTGCTTCAGGCGCTGGATGCAGGTTTGGTGGTGCAGCTGCAGGCCCTGACCGCACAGCTCACTGCGGCCGCAGCAGCCAATACCCTCAACCCGCTGGAGCAGAGGGTTTCCTCCTTTAACAAGGTCAGAGACTTAATTTAACCCTTGCATAACACTATCCATTGTGAAGTATCTCTTCTCTTATTGGCCGTTCTGTGGTGTTGTAGAAGCTGTTGGGTCAGTTCGATTTCGGGAATGAGTCGGAACACAGCGAGGATTCCAAGAAAGATGCTACGTCATCTCAGTTGTATGTTCTTTGTATGCTGTTTTCAAGAAAAAGCTGTTTCCTGTGTTGTTTGTTTTTTAAGTCATCTCCTTACTGTCTCTCTCAGACCTGTGGTGTCAGATTCCATCAATAGCTCAATATTTCATCAGCTGGCCGAGCATCTTCAGCAGCAAAACCTTGAGCAGTTTCAGAAACAGCTAATGGAGCACCAGCAGCATCAACAGAAGGTACTTAAAATCATGATACTTTCTTTACATAATGTGTTAGAGCTCTAACTCTTTCTCGTACCTTGATATTAATTAATGCACTTTACTTTTGACAGTCCATGACCATGGAGAACCAGGATGCCATCTTTGGTCCTGAAAGTTCTGCCCCTCCTGGCCAAAGCAGTGCCCCACCACAGCTCCCAGAACAAGAAGCAAAAATGGATGACTCCATTGATAACCAACAACAAGTAAGATCAGATATCAAGCCATAGTTGGGAGGAAAAGTCTATGGTGTTCATGTATTGGCAGTAGTTTAAAGGGGGTCTCTCATTAGAGCCCATTTCACACAGAGATTCCAGAAAATACATTCGTTTGATTTTGCTTTATTCACACTGCCAGTGATTTTTCTGGAATCCGTGCATGCGTTCACACACATCCTGATTTGATGATAAACTAGCACATTGTGTACTATTCCACTAAGCTGGCAAACGATCCCAGCTTCAGCGTCATCTGTTCGACACATCCCTTACGGCCTTTTAAGTAAAACTTTATTTATATACAGTGTTTACAAAGTGCTTTACAGAATAGGGATAGGCCAGTGAAGGGATCTGAATGTTGGACTAATGTGATTTCTAGTTTTAGAGCACGTTAGCATTCGTGCAGCTGCATTCTGAACTCTTTGTAAGTGTTTAATAGAGCTCTTTGGTAACCCAGCAAAAACACTGTTGCAGTAGTCAATCTAGACTTAACAAATGCATGAACAAGTTTCTCATTGTCAGAAGAGGAGAGAATGTCACGTACTTTGGAGATGTTTCTGAGGTGATAATATGCAGTTTTAGTAACAATGCTAATGTTTTTTAAAACTGACATCACTGTCAAACATGATTCCTAGGTTCTTGGCCTGATTACTGGCTTTTAGTCTGATACATCCACAATCTTATGCTCTCTGCAGTCCAGTAGTGTGGAAATTGAATTGTGGGCATCTGGTGCAAGTGAAAGATAGAGCTGCATGTCATCTGCGTACTGGTGAAATGAAATATTGTACTGGTTAATTACACCAGCTAAAGGAAGCATGTATAGGTTAAATAATAGAGGACCCAAAATTGAGCCTTGAGGAACACCACAAGAAATTACGTAACGCCTGGAGGGTGTTTTGTTCACACAGGGTGTGTTCCAGGACTGATCCCTGATGTTACTAGGTCCCCATCCCCAGATCAATCCTAGGATGTGTTTTTGTTCACACAGAAGGCACTCTAGCAATTTTCTGGGATCAACACTCTGTGTGAAAGTGGCTTAGCTGACTTGCAGAAATAGCCTTTTTCTGTTGGATGTTTGTCACACTCCCTGATTAATTAATGTAAGCGAGGTGACAAGCATACAGTTGAAACACCATTTTCATGTGTGCATTTTGCAGGACATGGATATTGATGAGGGACAGGATACTGTAGATGAGGAGCTCTTTGAGGCTGAGGAGAAGAAAACCAGCAGCACCCGTTCAAGGACACGCTCAAGATCTCGGTCCAGGTTGGTGTAGCATTGTTGCTAAATAGCTCTTGCCTCATTTCCATCTTTCAGCCACAGGTAAAGAGCTCTCTTGTGAAAACCTCTTTATTCCCAGGTCACCTAAGAGAAGGAGGTCAAGATCTCGTTCAGGGTCTCGGAAGCGCAAACACAGGAAGCGATCACGGTCTCGATCAAGGGACAGAAAGAGGAAGTCCTCCCGTTCTTATTCCAGTGAGCGACGAGCGCGGGAAAGAGAAAAGGAAAGGCAGAAAAAAGGACTTCCTCCTATCCGCTCAAAGGTTCTTAGTGGTAAGAGGTCTACCTTATGCTTTCTGAATTTATAAGGGTCCTGTTCAAGAGGTTTAGTCTGTCAAGTTTTCATGCAAATAAGTTGAAACTTTCTGCACAAGTTAACTTGTTGATGGTAAGCATTGTTAAACCTGTGTACTCAAAGTAAGGCATAGTTCACCCAAAAATGAAAATTGTCATCATTTACTTACCCTCAACATCTGTAACGCATGTTAATTTCCCAATTCCTCTTTCAGTTTGCAGCACTACCCTATGGGTTGGTCAAGTGGACAAGAAGGCCACCCAGCAAGATCTTACTAACCTTTTCGAAGAGTTTGGCCAGATTGAATCTATCAATGTAAGTTGAGTTTTCGTAAATTTGAGCACTTGAGAGCTCCTTAGATTAGTTTATTTTTAGTTAGAGCAGTTGTGCCATCTGGCCAAGAGGCATTTTTGGAATCTATAAATATTTTTTGTTGAAGTGTAATTAGAAATAGCCTAAAACTTGAAGTACAGTCTTGAAAATAAAGGTTCTTTATTGCCATCTGTGGCTTCATGAACAGCCTTTAACATCCATGGAACCTTGCTGTTCCAAATAAAAAAAAAAAAAAAGTTTTTTTTTTTAAAGAACTGTTGATTGAAAGGTTCTTTTGGGGAACCAAAAATGATGGTCCTGTGGCATCACTGCAAAAAAAAAATCTTTTGGAGCCTTTATTTTTAAGAGTGTATTTTAGGACAGCTTGTAGGTCCTCAGGGGGTTTTTAATGCCTTTTATTTATTTATTTTTCCAGATGATTCCTCCCAGAGGCTGTGCTTACATCTGTATGGTTCATCGTCAGGATGCATACCGTGCTCTTCAGAAACTGAGCACAGGCTCCTACAAAATTGGTTCAAAGGTCATCAAAGTATGTGTGAAGAATGTTCACTGACTTGTTGTATTTGCATTGTTCCATAATTTCTTTTGGGAATGTCTTAAACATGTTGCGTTGCTTGCAGATCGCTTGGGCCCTCAACAAAGGGGTGAAACAGGAATACAAGCAGTTCTGGGATGTGGACCTCGGGGTCACTTATATTCCGTGGGAGAAGGTCAAACTGGATGACCTGGATGATTTTGCAGAGGGAGGCATGATTGACCAGGAGACCGTCAACAATGGTGAGAAGAATTTCCTTGTTTAGGAGCTGAAAATTGTCTATTGTGTAACTTTTATATATTTGTTCTTATACTCGGCACTTAACCTTTTTTCTTTTTTTCTTTTTTTTCTTTTTTTTTTTTTTTTTTTGTGCAGAATGGGAATCACAGAGGAATACTGAGACGGCCAAAGAGACTCAGAGTCAGGCTGTTACAGCTGAAACCAGTACAACCAGCAGCACACCTAGCGAGGCCTTCACACAGCCTGTCACGATGATGCCCATGCAGGTATGATGTTAGCACTAATTCAGACCTGAAAATGTCCTGACAAATGGAACAACACATGTTTCGGTTTCTTTCTCTTACATCATATTAAATTGCTAGATTTTAGGGAAGGTGTGGTGTAGCCATTAAAGATCTAGGCTGGTAACTGAAGGTTGTTTATTCAAACCCCACATAAAGTAATATAAGACATACTACCATTGAATACTTATTTTCATTTTGCTCCATGAGGTGTGGAGACATCTGAATTAATAATGACTTACCGTTTACTTATCATTAATGTCTTTGTTCGGTTTAGATTCCAGTGGCACAGACGGTCTCTGCTGTTGGCCTTGTGCCTCCATCCTTCCCTGTCACCATGGCAGTACCCCCTCCAGGCTTTGGTCCTCCTCCACCCTTTCTGAGGGCAGGGTTTAACGCCTCACAGCCTCCCCCAGGTACATTCAAACATGAATATCCAGTATGATAGCTATTGTAAAATATTTCCATTTGTTAACATTAGTTAACTAAAGTGAATTAATTAGATTAGTTAATTTTCCTGATAAATTACTAATAATTAAATTTCCTGATAATTTACTCACCCCCATGTCATCCAAGATGTTTGTCTGTCTTTCTTCAGTCAAAAAGAAATGAAGGTTTTTGAGGAAAACATTCCAGGATTTTTCTCCATATGGTGGACTTCACTGGGGTTCAACGGGTTGAAGGTCCAAATGTCAGTTTCAGTGCAGCTTCAAAGGGCTCTACATGATCCCAGATGAGGAATAAGGGTCTTATCTAGAGAAACGATTGGTTTTAACCACAAATACTAGTCTTTCACTGCTCTGTGATGCGCCACGCATTACATAATCACATTTGAAAGGTCACGCGTGATGTAGGCAGAAGTACCGCGGTAGGGTGAAAAATCTGGGATCGTGTAGAGACATTTAAAGCTGCACTGAAACTGACATTTGGACCTTCAACCCGTTGAACCCCAGTGAAGTCCACCATATGGAGAAAAATCCTGGAATGTTTTCCTCAAAAACCTTCATTTCTTTTTGACTGAAGAAAGACAGACAAACATCTTGGATGACATGGGGGTGAGTAAATTATCTGAAAATTTTAATTCTGAAATAAACTAATCTGAAGTGAACTTTAACCCTCTGCTGTTGTTTGGTCATTTTAGACCGGAAAAAAAAAAAAATGTTTGAAAATTTTTAAAATTGCTGCTTCATCGGAATGGTACGAAATAGGTGACTTTTATGGCAGTCACTATGTGGACAAAAAAAATAAAAAAAAAATGAAAAAGCTAAATGGTCATAAAAAATGTGGTAAGCATTGCTTGTGGTCAAAAATGACCGCCATAGGAAATGAATAGGAAATGAATAGGAAATAGACAGAGAATACAGAGAACAAGAATTTTTTGTGTACAATCTACAAATCAGAAAGCAATCTACAAAGTGCAAAGCAATGAAGGGGTGACACTTATTTAGCAAATATCAAGAGTGCAAAATAGACACATTCCACCCTATGTCTAAAAACAACTAGATCTATATAGGAATCTAGTGGTTACACCATGACATTACACCAGATGGCACTAATCTGCCTTCAGAAATTGGATTTTATAGGCATTGTCTCTGTTAACATGAAATAAATCTTTAATTGAAAAATAATTTTAAAAAAATTGACAATTTTTTATTATTATTTTCAATGGAAAAAAAATTATCATAAATATTAATTAGTACCATGAAATTCTCTCAAAATACAAGATAAAGTAAAAATATCTTTGAACAAAAATATATTACACTGATTTTCCTAAAAAATTAAAAAGTTACATTTCAGGTGTTCAGACACTTTTGACCTATAACAATAAGTGTGACGCCCAAATGAACAATACCAGAGGGTATCATTTAATCTATAAAGCAATTCTGCAACAACAACAACAACAACAACAAAAAAAGTCAGTTCTCATACAATAGCGTCAGTACAGTCAGATCTATAATGTTGAATATTAAGTGTAAATTTCTCTTTCATAGGTTTTATGGCCACACCAGGAGTAGGACCATCAGCAGTTGGAACCAGTCTTGCTTCAGCTCAGACATGTATGTTAAACAGCCTCAGAAATAAGTCATCCTTTAATGCCTCTTGTGAAAGTGCTGTCCTTAAGGTGAAATTTTCAAGCTCCTAAACAGCCGTTTTACCCTCTCTCACCTTTATAGCTCTAGTGCAGCCTTCATTGCCAACCACTCAAGAGAACAGCAAGGATTCTCCGTTTGGAGCCATGATTCCTCCCACCAGTACTATTCCTGGGAGTTTTATGCCATCAGCAATGCCTGGGGCAGGAGTCTTTAACCCTGTGGGAGCACAGCATCAGCAGAGCAGCACAGACAAACCTCCTCAGTCTGCAGAAACTATGGAGGCCGCTTCTGAGATAACACTACAAGGTAAATGGGCACATTTTACTTAATGTGAATACAAGTCATGTGCATCTAGAACATGGTATGCTGTTATTTTTTTTTATAGAACACAAAAGGAGAATTGTGTTGCATTGCAGCAATACAATGACAGTTCATAGGACTTGTGCTGTATTCCAAACTTGTTTTAGAATCTAAATGATACTTTAGAGATTTGGTGGAGATGATCATTATCAGTGAGCATGTTTACATGCACATCAGTACTACCAAAAATCAGCTGAAATAACCAGCTTCTCAAGAAAAACACATTTGCTAGACTTAAAAAAAAAAAGAAAAGAAGAAAAAATCAGGTAAATCCTCAGTACTGATGTCACTGCGTATCATCCGTGTATCCAACTCAAGTGTTTCATTTGTCATGTGCACTTCAAAAACAAACAGAACACAGGTTATGGCTTTTTACATGTCAGGCAAAATAGGGTAGTTTGGAAAAATGTAACTGTGTCAAATCGCTTTATGCTTAAAGGGTTAGTTCACCCAAAAATGAAATTTCTGTCATTAATTACTCACCCTCATGTCGTTTCACACCAATAAGACCTTCATTCATCTTCTGAACACAAATGAAGATATTTTTGATGAAATCCGAGAGGTTTCTGACCTCCCTATACACAGCAAAGTCATTCTAAATTTCAAGGTCCAGAAAGGTACTAAAGACATTGTTAAAATAGTCCATGCGACTACAGTGGTTCGACCTTAATGTTATGAAGCACGAGAATACTTTTGTGCGCAAAAACAAACAAAAATAACGACTTTATTCAACAATTTCTTCTCTTCCCTGTCAGTCTCCTATGCTGTTCACATAGTAAACATAGTGCAGCACTTCTGGGTTGTATGTCAGAACACCGACTCATTATTGGCCAACGCTGGTCACGTGAGCAGCACGACGCATGCTGACGCAGGAGCCGGCCAATAACAAGCCACCGTTCTGGCGTAGAACATGGATGCACTACGCTGTTTAAAATGTCAACTGACAGGGAAGAGACGAAATTGTTGAATAAAGTTATTTTTGTTTTGTTTTTGTGCACAAAAAAAGTATTCTCGTCGCTTCATAACATTAAGGTTGAACCACTGCAGTCACATGGTCTATTTTAACTATTTTTCTGGACCTTGAAAGGTGCAATGACGTTGCTGCCTATGTGTGGTTTAGAAACCTCTTGGAAAATGTCTTCATTTGTGTTCAGAAGATGAATGAAGGTCTTATGGGTTTGGAACGACATGAGGGTGAGTAATTAATGACAGAAATTTTCATTTTTGGGTTGACGGCTTAAGCATCATCTGTTTAAGGATGTGCATGTAAACATGCTCAGCAAATAACGACATTGGTCTGTCTCGCACAAATTTGATGTAAAGCTCCTGTCATGGAATATAACCACAAGTTGTATGAACTACTGGGGGGGGGGGGGGGGGGAACTAGGAAACTAAAAGATTCCTTTTAGTTTTTATCCTTGTACTCTGGGTAAAACATTTTTTTTTTTTTTTTTTTTTTGTCAGGAATGCAGAATGCAGTGCGCAGTGGAATGGGTCTGCTGGGTATGCACCCCTCTGCATCTCTAACACACCCTCTCTCTGGTCAGAGGATGGCAGGGCTGCTTCCCCTGGAGCTGCGACCCAACCTGCTCCAGGGACCCGGCGGCCGCTTCCCCCTGCTCATGCAGCCAGGTCTTGCTCATCAGGCCAACAACATCCTGGATGCCTCACTTCAAGCCCAAGCCCGTGTTCGGGTTCCATTCTCTCAAATGGAGCAATTCAACCGCGCCGAGGGCACTTTTGCAAGGGCGCCTAACCCCTCATCTGCTGGGCCTGACAGTTTGGCCAAGGCCAATAATGAGACACCACCCAGGTCAGATGTAGGTGGCCAACAAGAGGGAGATCAGGACTATCGCTTTCCACCACCAGAAAAGCAGAGCACGGGCTTGTTGAAGACCCCTCCTTTGGAGATGCGTACTGAGCCTGTGCCTGCCAGACCCCCTTTACTAGAACGACCTCCAAGAGCAGTTGAGGGTCGAGAAGGTAGAAGAGAAAACATGTCAGGAGGGTTCAGAACAGAAAGTCGCTGGGGGCCACCCAGGGGGGACTTCGATGAGCGAGACATGAGGGGCATGTCTGCTGGACCTCCAAAGGGTTTCCAGGAGGAGCGCTCCAACCCTAATTTTCAGGGTCGTTTTGACGGCCGTGGTGGAAATTCATCAGGACCTGCTTGGAATCGTGGAACCGGGCCTTCTTTTAACGCCAACATGCACCAGGACTACGACGATCGTCGCAGACCTTGGGAAAGGCAGAAGGACCGAGACGACAGGGACATGGACTTCAGGGGCGAAATGAACGGCAACCGCCATAGCCGAGAGCGAGACAGAGATCGCGAAAGGGAGAGGGACAGGAATCGGGACCGCGAACGAGCCAGAGAGCGCAATCGTGAGAGAGAACGAGAGCGCGACAGGGAGAGGGAGAACGAGAAGGACAAAGAGCGGGAACGCTGGACTCCCCTTTCTTCGCAATCTCAGCCTCAACCGCTGCTTCCTCAACCCAAATCTCAGCCGCTTCTCCCTCTTCCGACCCCCCTGCTCGCTCAGCCTCAAGCACAGGAACAAGCGCAAAATAACTCGCCATCTCTGCCAGCGGTGCCCCAACACCAGCCTCACACTGACCCGAAACCAGATGCTGAACTGCAACCAGAGGAGAAACCAGAGTCACTCAGCCCCCCTAAAGAGTCGCCAAGTGGTCAAGAGCAGGAGGAAGCTTCATTTGTCAACGGAACGGAGGCGGATTCAAAACCTCAATTAAACATTTCGGAGCCCGCGTCCCAGACTGCTACAGAGCCCTCTCGTAGCCCCTCTCCATCCCTCACCTCCACAAATGAGCCCTCGAAGGAAGAGAAGACCCCAGAAATGTGTGTTTCCTCATCTGTGGATGCAGACACTAAACAGACTGGGCCAAAGGTGAACGCTGAGACTGAACCTGAGCTAGAGAAAACTGACACTGAGGAAACATAATCATCACTCAGTAGGTAAAGATCATTTTGTATAGTCATCTCTGTAATCGTTTTGAAAGCTCTCACAGGACCCACTTGGTTCGCTAGATGATAGCAGACACCTTAATGAATGATTCTTACCTCTCAAGCTTCAAATGTATGTGCGTTCTAGGCGGCTCACACTAGAGGATCTAAATGGTAGGTGGGATTTTAATATTTTATTTTATTCCCTGTTTTTAGTTTTTAATGCAACCCCATTGTTTTAAACTAGGTGTGTTTTTTTTTTTTTCTGTCATCATGACACTTGCTTGCCAAAATATTATCTAGCCTAATTGTAAATGCAGGGGGGAAAGAGGTTTGACCTTCCTATGGAAGAGTGTAAGGATTCTGGCTGTCTCCTTTGGATTGATTGCAGAATACTTGAAAACAGCACTGGCTTGTTTCGTCTTTTCTTTTCAACACTGCAGCTGCGAAGTTTGACATGAATGCTTCGGTGGTGTCCAACGCTTCTTGTCTCTAAAGCAGAATATACGTACATCAAATACAGTGAGAACAGTACTGAGTTTTAGTTGCTTTGAAAGGAACCTTTACAAAAAAAAAAAAAGATTAAACTACGATGTATTATCCCAATATTAAATGTCTGTGATTTTTCCTTCATCAAACTTCTATGGAAATACATGTGCTCAGAAAAGGCGATCAAAGGAAAAATGGATGTTTTGGTTTCAAATAAACATGCTCTGATTGTTAAAAAATTCTTTAGGACTGTGTTTTGTATCGAGGAGAGAAACCATCTGCACACAAAACCATTAAAGCCACGAGCCAAATGATAATGGCCCCAGTGTCGTGGATGGGATGAAATGTTTTTGGCTGTGAACTGATCTAAAGTTTTTGGACAGCCACCAGATGTTTGTCTGTGCTGTGAGGTTAGCATCTCCTTCGTCTTTTACCCAGTAGAGCAGCTTGCATGCCGCATCAAGTCTTGAAAGCATTGGAAATATGTCATGCACACATCAGTTTTGATACAGCTCACACTCAGATGTAAGAGCTCAGTGTGTAATCTTCACCAGGTTTTGCTGCAGAATTCACTGCTAGTGTTTAAACACACAAAACACTCAGACACAAATGCTCTCCCTGAACTTGATAGAATGTTACCCACCATTATTTTCTCTAATATTGTGAAGTAGATGTGTACAGAGTCATTTTTCAGGAATAAAAAACCTAGAAAGCAAATTTATGCGTTTTTTTTATTATTATTATTGTGACAGTAGCTTCCTTTTGAACTAATTTAAAGTATGCATGCTTTCTTTTAAAGGGTTAGTTCACCCAAAAATGAAATTTCTATCATTAATTACTCACCCTCATGTCGTTCCAAACCCGTAATACCTTCGTTCATCTTCTGAACACAAATTAAGATATTTTTGATGAAATCCGAGAGGTGTATGACTCCTCCAAAGACAGCAATTTAACCACTACTTTCAAGGTCCTAAAGACATTGTTAAAATAGTCGACGTGACTGCAGTGGTTCAACCTTAATGTTATGAAGCGCCGAAAATACTTTTTGTGAAAAAAAAAAAAAAAAAAAAAAAAAAATGACTTTATTCAACAATATCTTCTCTTCTGTGTCATTTTTTTTGTGATGTTTACGCTCAGCATTTCCACGTTCTTCGTCAGAACACCGACTCATTACTGAGGCACAATACTGAGCCGAACCTGGAAACGCTAAACATAAAAGGCGTAGGAGAAAAAAAGTATTCTCATTGCTTCATCACATTAAGGTTGAACCACTGCAGTCACATTGATGTTTTAATGATGTCTTTAATACCTTTCTGGACCTTGAAATGGGTTATGACATTGCTGTGTATAGGGAGATTAAAAAACCTCTCAGATTTCATCAAAAATATCTTAATTTGTGTTCCAAAAGATGAACGAAGGTCTTGCGGGCGTGGAACAACATGAGGGTGAGTAATTAATGATGGAGATTTCATTTTTGGGTGAACTAACCCTTTAAATCACTATACAAATAAGTTTACTACCTAATTTTATGTAAAGTCATTTTCATTGTGCAACTTGAAATGAATATATCTGTGTTGGGTAGTTGAAGTTCCTGAGATATTCATCTATTACTGAATGTTGGATAGTGTGTCGGTAATATGGTATTTTAATAAAGCATGACCATTTTGTGCCCGGCAGACAGAAATGCTTTAACAGAACAGAAGAAAACTGGTGGCCCACATGCAATTAACATGTTCATTGTTTGAACCTTAAAGGGATAGTTCACCCAAAAAAGAAAACTATCATTTACTCACCGTAATATCGTTCCAAACTCACAAGACTCTGGATTCTGGAAGAATCTTTGGAACACACATCAAAATATTTAATATTCTCTCATTGTTTTAGTCCATGCATTAAAAGTCCATGCAACCAAGATTTTCATTGTTCAAAAACAAAAAAAACAACAACAAAAAAAAACATGTAAAACGAATCCATTTGAATCAATCGATTTTAATCAAGTCTGCTGAAGAGAAGACAAACCACATTGGTTCTTCAGCATCAAGTGAGCATTATTGTGCTTTAAATGGTCAATCTTTGAAGTTTAAATGTGAATAAAAACCTAAATTAAATCTTTTCATCATTTAACGCAATTGTCTCTTCAGAAATATCTAATTAAACTGCTTGATTCAAGTGGATTAATTTAATGAAGTTTTTGTGTATTAACTTTTTAATGTGAGGAAAGTGTTTTTTTTTTTTTTTTTTCTTCAGCTCTTTTAATCATCAGTTCAGTAGCTTAATTATTTTTGACAGAACTTTAGAGGTGTTTTGTCTGCCAGATCCAACAGCTGTGATTTATAAATACCCACAATTCCTATTAAGTAAAATTAGTAGGTGCGCATTTGTAGTTTTCATAAAACAGTAAGTGAAAAGTACCCTGATGACCTACTACTAACACCTGAAGTGTGTCCAACTGTACATGAGGCCCCTGGAAAGGAATAAAAATGGTGGGGATGCAACAAAACTGGCGCCTGTAGTCACAACAATGCCAACATTACGACTGAATTGCATTCATAACACACATACATTGACAATTCAAAAAAGTATGTTCTATAAATAAGTCTTTTGTCAAATGTAGTAGCTACTATGACTACTATTTTGATTTGACGGCAAAGCTATAAGCCAATTTCATTGACATCAGATGAATCAAGAGTTTAGCACTGATCAACCGCACAATGCACCTGGCCATATATATCAGCATACATACTTCTGCTTTATAAACTTGCAGTATGAAGATGCTGCTTAACCAGCCATCTGCTGCTGGCGTGAGTGCTGGAGGATAGAGGAGGGCTTATTAACTCACTCTTGCCAGAAAATCACTGAGGCTGAAATGTTTAATCAGCGTAAATCTCTTTCACTACATAAAACACACAGTGCAATAGGATATAACCATGATCGAGAGATTACAAATAAACTACTCAAAAGCCGGACGTTTCATAACTTAACATGATTTTTTTCTAAGAAATGATGTTTGATGATAAAGTAAACCTACACCCAAGAATGTTGGGTTGAAAATGGACAAACCCAGTGGTTGGGTTAAATGTTTGCCCAACATGCTGGGCAGTTTCATTTAACTCAACTATTGTTTAAAAATTACTGTATTGCTTGCCTAAAATGAACCCAAAATAGGTTGGAAATTAAAAATCAGACACATAATTACTAGAGGCAAAAATAATAATCAAAAGGTGAACATTTATTAATAACCAATTGAATAAATGTTTGTTTCATTATTAATCGTTAATAAGTTAATGTTCATTTATTAAACACATTAATACATTTTAATTTACAACATATTTTGAAATGTTAAAAAACACAACTCTTGATTTTAATGCATTAGTAAATGTTGAAATTAACATTAATTTATATTAATAAAGGCTGTAGAAGTGCAGTTCATTATTAGTTCATGTTAACTAAAGCAGTTAACTAATGAACCTTATTGTAAAGTGTTAACAATAAATGTTTAACTTATTAAACATTAATAAATGTTAATTTCCAACCTATTTTGGGTTAATTTTAAGCCAGCTATACAGTAATTTTTAAAATAATAGTTGAGTTGACCAAACATGCTGGGCAGTTTTATTTAAACATTTAACCCAACCGCTGGGTTTGTCCATTTTTAACCCAGCATTTTTTAGAGTAAAAGCTACTTCAGTCCAGTAAGCGTTCATCTTGAAATATTGCTAACAATATAAAAGTTCAGTTTACTAAAAGACACATTTACCTTGACCTGAAGGGGGCTGTTTTTAGAATTATAATGAAAGGCTTTTACGTTTTGATCACGTTGATAATTTATTGGCCTTAGAAATTGATGTATCAAATATGATACAGTAGAGAAATAAGAAGCCATCCTTTAGTGATCCCTTCATACATTGATCTGTAGCTTTAGTTTTTGGAGGACTGAAGAAGAGAGAGAATGTGAAACATGAATTCCCAGCCTG
Organism: Ctenopharyngodon idella; assembly: GCF_019924925.1. NCBI lineage: Eukaryota > Metazoa > Chordata > Actinopteri > Cypriniformes > Xenocyprididae > Ctenopharyngodon > Ctenopharyngodon idella. The sequence goes on from NC_067236.1 coordinate 31,203,723, forward strand.
TGCTCCATTACATGTTCAGCAGGGTCCTCAGCTCAAACTGTTCTCTGAGGACCCAAGCTCAGACAGCAACTCAGTTCTGTTTATTTTACAGTGCTTTCATATGCTAGTGCGTCGAATACACTACACAACTTTTAAAATCGGAACAGATTTGAAAACAGTAGGCATCATACACTCGCTGACTTTGTAAATAGTGGTGCAGGTATGACGTCACTGTAGGCCAATCATCACACTGGATCCCTCAACCAAAACCCAATAGGATTTTTCCATAGGCTTTTGGATAATTACAATAAACAAGCTCTGTGATCAACAAAACTTTGATACTTACACGTTTAGTCCATCAGGATAATTTTCACAGAGGAACACAACTTTTATGAATTTTGAAGCTTAATGCAGTTATCAGAAGTAAAAAGCTACAGACTACACCAAGGTCCCACGACTTCAACGTCACCATCACTGACAACTCTTTCAGTTTTTATATAAAAACATTTTCTCAGAAAGATTGAGTTAGAATAGTTTATAAGAGCATGATTATAAGCATAATGAGGCTTTAAAAGTGGACTGAGTTTACCTGTTCGCTGTGATGACGGCCTCTGTAGTTCCATTTAGCCACTTGTTAGCAACCAACTTTTTCAAGACACGTAACAGCTCAAAAGAAATCACGAGTGTGGTAATACTGATGCATTTTATGTCGTAGAACAAAACGTGAAAGTGTCTTGAGCCTGTGTTCACCACAGACCTTATTTCAGCCATTTAACCAAAACCCCATTCAAAAAACCCATTGACTTCAGGATGATGGAACCGGAAGTGCTGAAATGCTAACTCGCTTCTGAGTTTTGGCCTTCAGAGTGATGTCAAACCTGCACTGCTCTATAGTTACTGAGGAAAAACTGGGCATCATACATTAAACGACTGAGGATCACACACTACCAGACTTTCAGGTCATTACGAACAGAGCGAACTCACACAAACACGTACCTTTTATATCCTCTGACTGGATGGAATCAAACTTTGAAGCTAAAAAAATCAGAGTCTGTGACCATCATACACTCCACGATTCTCTGTGAAATCTGTCGATTCAAATCTGCAAACTGGCTCTGACTTATGGCAACTAGCGTCAGCTTGTCCATACTGTAAATCACGGTAAAAGTTGTGTACTGTATTTCAGCCTTTACAATATCTTGATTAAAAAATGCAGACTTCAGCAGTGAACCTCCTGCCTGATCGCAGCAACATTACCTGTAACATAGATGACATTACATTTCTTATTAAACCATTTTCACATTGTTTATACAAACTTTGTATAATTTCATTACTGTACATGGTTGAATATTTGTTAAATATTGCAGTATCGTAGGATTTTTTTTGAACAAAATCCATATTAAAACTCAAAAGTCAGCATGAATCGTATTTATTTTCTTGATGCATGTTTCTGGTCTTATGAATGATTCATCCATTCATTTCTTTATAATTATTTTGACTTTGAAATATTTAATCAAAAGTCAAGCCCGTCACATTCAGATATGCAACTCACTTTTCCTAAGCCAACCTAAGACTAAACTCAAGTCTCGCACTACATTTTTGTTTCTTGTTCAGTAAGATGTTTCACTCAGTGATGATTCATCAATACAGTAGTAAGGTCGGTCGCAACTTCCTCTTCATGCCAACGTTTTGTTTTGTCCAATAGCGAAGACACCTTTGCTCAAATACTGTAAGTCTCCATTGTCCACAAAACAGAGCAATAGTTTATTATCCATTCAGGAATTTCACATTCGATAGTGTTCTCTGTAACCGCATGCACACATACTGCTGCACATAAAGTGTATCTGTAATGTTTCTGACAGTTCTGAGCCATTTGAAGGCAAGGCTTAAGTAAATAGAGCACTTTTGAATAGTGATGCTTTTTTTATTTTTTTATTTCAGGAAGTAAACTGGTATCACTTTACAATAAGGTCCTAATAGTTAATATTTCAATAATTCAACAACACATTCGCAGGTTCTCTAACGTTGGTTAACGTTCATATGACATGCAGGTAAACGGATGAAATATTGAATGTTTACATTTGAATCAATACATTTGTTTATTGTTAGTTCATGTTAGCTAAGGTCAATTGAATAATATTAACAAATACAAATTTTTATTTGAAAAATGTTTAGTTAACATTGAAAGTGACATGAACTAAGATAATAATCAAAGCTTTAGATGTATTTTTTTATTGTAAGTTCATGTTAACAAATGGTACCTTATTGTAAACTTAAATGTGTCGTTTCCAAACTGTGAAAAGCACATCCGTTTGTATCCTCATGGACACAGCTGTGACAGCCACTTCAGACCTTGCTATTGGTCAGAACTAGGGACTGTTGTTGGTGGTCCAAAATCAATAAGTTTGGTGATTGTTATCTGGATTTAATTAACTTTTAATGTCTGTATATGTTTCACTAGAAAAACAAAATAACCTCAGTTATTATCTGAGCTCAATCACTCCTCAGAGTAACTAAATCAATAACAGTCTAGATGAATAAACGTTTCAGCACATCAAGGTCTTTTTCTAATATTTTTTTAGCAGATGCGAAGCATAACCAGTAGAGGTCAGACTGACTCCTCTGCAGGCTTCTTCAGAGACCTTGGAGGTTTTCTGAGGACAGTCCTCTGGCCTTCATGCACTAAACCATTAAATCTGTGTTTAGCCATACATTCAAAATATACACAGACACTTGTCCAATCATGGCATCAACACCACATTTCGATAGACTCCAAAAGCATTCTTAGCTTATAAAAATAAATGAACTGGCTTTAGCTTCTATTGAGTGACTCCTCAAAGCATGTGAATATGTACATTGCTTATACAGTGTTCTTCGCAGAGCTCTGTAGATCATAATCAGGTGTAGTGACGTGGTTTCACTATATATTTCTGATAGTGAAGCTTTTCAATCCTACACTGTAAAGATTATTTCATTTGTTATCAGAACATTTTTTCTTTTGTCAAATCAACTTAAAAAATGTTCGTTGTATTAACTCAAATTTTTAATTTCAATGAACTCAAAATTTCAAAGCAATCAGGTAACTTACTTTAAGTTAAGCCAACAATTATTTTTTACAGTGCATGGAATAGCAACAGAATCTGCCTCTCATTTTTGTAAATTAAATGACACCAAAATGACTAAAGTCTGCCGTATGTAATTAATCAGATCCAACTTTGTATAATTTCATTACTGTACATGGTTGAATATTTGTTAAATATTGCAGTATGGTAGGATTTTCTGACATTGAACAAACACAATATTAAAACTCAAAAGTCAGCATGAATTCAACTGATCCTATTTCTTTATCATCCATTCATTTCTTTATAATTATTTTTACCTTTAAATATTTAATCAAACGTCAAGCCCGTCACATTCAGATATGCAACTCACTTTTCCTCAGCCAACCGAAGAATAAAATCAAGTCGCACATTAAATTTGTTTCTTGTTCAATAAGATGATTCACTCAGTGATGATTCATCAGTACAGTAGTAAGGTCGGTCGCAACTTCCTCTTCATGCCAACTTTTTGTTTTTTCAAATAGCAAAAACATCTCTAATGCTACTGCAGCCCTATTGATTATGATATCTGAATTACTTCTGAGATTTTACTGATGTTTTGCACATTCTCTCAGACACTGTAACTACCTCATAATTTTAAATTGTGAGGGTAAAAAAGTTTCAATACTGTTGACAGATCTTATTTCCTTCAACCTCTCATTAAAGTTATAGTTCACCCAAAAATGAAAATTCTGTCATTAATTACTGTTATTAATTACCCTCATGTCGTTCCAACCTTCGTTCATCTTCAGAACACACATTAAGATATTTTTGATGAAATCCAAGAGGGTTTTTTTTTTACCCATAGAAAGCAACAAAATTACCACATTCAAGGTCCAGAAAAGTAGTAAAGACATCGTTAAATAGTCCATGTGACTGCAGTGGTTCAACCTTAATGTTATGAAGCGACAAGAATACTTTTTGTGTGCAAAAACAAAAATAAAGACTTTATTCAACAATTTCCCCTCTACCCTGTTGATGTTGAAGACAGTGCAGCGCTTCCAGGTTCTACGTTTGAACGCCGATTCATTATTGGCGGCTCCTGTGTCAACATCACACGCATGTGTCATGGTGCTCATGTGATCAGTGTCGGCCAATAATGAGTCGGCGTTCTGACATAGAACCCGGAAGCGCTGCACTGTCTTCAACGCAAACTGCATAGGAGACTGACAGGGTAGAGAGGAAATTGTTGAATAAAGTCATTTTTGTTTTGTTTTTGTGCACAAAAATTGGTCTCATAACATTAAGGTTTAACCACTGTAGTCACGTTGACTATTTTAACAATGTCTTTACTACCTTTCTGGACCTTGAATGTGGTCATTTTGTTGCTTTCTATGGTGGAACAGAAACCTCTCAGATTTCATCAAAAAATATCTTAATTTATGTTCTGAAGATGAACAAAGGTCTAACGGGTGTGGAACGACATGAGAGTGAGTAATTAATGACAGAAATTTCATTTTTGGGTGAACTAATCCTTTAAGCGGCTAGTTGTGTGATATGAGTGTCAGCAGCCAGGGCAAAGATGGCAAAAACATTTGAAGATTCTCGTGTTATTTTTCATTACTACTGATATTCTTTAAATCACATTTTAATTGACCTTCCATGATTTTAAGACTGGATCACCATGATGAAAAGTTTCCATGACAAACACCAGTCGGGTGGTTTTATAGGACACCAACTGCTGTCCTCCGTCACAGGGCAGACTGACTAATGCAGCGCCTCGGGCTTTGACACCTGGTTTTGTGCTCTGTGACAAAAGTCTGATTGTTTCCTCTAGAGAACCTGTCTGTTTGTTTAAAACAGATGTACGTGATTTCAGCCCTTGGGCTTCGTTGATTTCCTGTTTCAACCAAAATTCCTTTATTGACAGCCTAATATACAACCAAAACTTGTTTGGCATGTGGTGGATGAATTCGTGAAGCGCTTTTGCATATACATAGTATCATTTAATTACAAAGTATGCATAAAATATACACACAATTGCAAAATGTGATGAACATCTACGATATTTATTTCACATTAAATTCACAAAAATTGTCTGGTGAGAATACTGTTTTGTAACTTCCTGCAAATGCAACAGTCATAAAATAAGGTTTGGGGTTATGTCTGAATATATTTCCCCCTAGCATTTTGCTATTAGCTTCATCTTAACTTACTCTAACATCTGATTTATTTCAGTGATTTAATCTCAACCCCCGCATCAACAAGTAAAGCCCAACATTTGGACGGCGATATTCTCGTGACTTTATATCTCTAGTATAGCCTCCCATGTGGTTACTCCAATCTGGTCCGTCAGTTTACCCCATCAGTATTCACTCACTTAGGGAGATTAATTATTCATGATCATGCTTATTAATGACGGCAAGCATCTGTGCTCCCCTGTGCCTCCCTCACACACTGCTAGCCAAACAAGCGGTCAGATTAGAGAATGAGGTTTGAGCTTCATCGCCATTTAACAAGGCCTTGGATATGGATTCATCAAAGCATGAAATAAGAAAATGAACCCTTCTCCTGTTTGATCCCCTTGTGGTCCGGGACCGGATCTTTGTACTCAAATCTGTGACCTGGCATATGGCCTTTGGCCTGTTAATAACTCACCCTGTGTGGAGCCGAATAAATGCTGAGTTTAGTGTGAATATTTAAAAGTTTGTGTAGTGTGAAGTAGAAGCTTAAAGGAATAGTTCCTTTAATTTGAATATATTCCTTTAATGCAAATTAACCTTGCGCTCTCTTTCATTTAACAAATAAACATTTTTGGGATGTTAAACCACAATTAGAAAGATAAGACTTAATGAAGTGTTCTCTTCCTTTTTAATGCAGGCTCAATTAGGCCTATTTGATTTTGGATCATAGGAAAGAAAAGGAAAGTTGCTATATGAGGCAGGCTCATTTAGCGACAGGCAGGGGAATATCTGATATTGATCTCTCTAAATTGTTCATTCATGACCTGCACTTGTGTATTGTCTTTCCCACCGTTCACTTCCAAACCATGCAATATGCAAACGATGTTTATATTTTTGTGTTAAATGTGCAAGATAAAATGGAACTTTATAGAGGTTTAATAATGGTATAAAATACAAATACAATGCATATCATATATATATATCATAATGTATTGGGGAAACTATTTGCACCTCAAGATACCTGATTATAACACACACAAAAAAATAGTGTATAAGTGTAAAAAAAAAAAAAAAAAAAAAAAAACCTAATGGAGAAATAATTAAGATTTATTAGGTGTTAACAATGAGAATATATGGTTTTTATAATCAATTAACACTGTTTTTGTCATTTTTTTACAAGATGGACAAAATTTGTCACCACAAAATCATCACAAAATTTTGGTTTTACCGAATGACACTTTTGGTTATACCGAATGACGATATTTTCAAACAATGCTAACAGGCTGATATCTAGCCTGTTTTATGTTGTTTTATAGCGGTTGTACCGAATGACCTGATGTTTCGGGACATGCGTATGAGCAAGAATTTTTCAAATAGTTAAGAGAGAGTTAGTTACTTTGCTTCATGACCATGTGCTCCTTTGCAGGTGTCTGAATGATGTCACATCTTGTCACATGATACTGACCACATGACTTGATTCATAATAGTCCCTTTATTTTGGTTACTCCAAATGACCTCAATTAAATAATTTTTCCAGACATTCTTTCTCATAACAAAGCAATGACTTCTACACATAATTTTAATACCATTTTGTTGATATATGATGTTATAAAATCATGCCAGAATAAAAAAATATATACATTTATTACATTTTAAGATATTTTAATCACAAATGAAATGGCTGTATTGGCCTTTGGACGGTTAAACCGAATGACCTTTTGACACTTCAAAATCTTTAAAATACCTTAAAATGTTGTTAAATATAATTAAAACCTTTTGTGTTCAATAAAAGAGATATATTTGTACTACCTCACATACTTTGGATGTCATAGCTTTGTTTTTTATTATCATTAAGGCCTTTGGACAAAACATGACCTGTCACATTGACCCATTAATAAATGTTGTAGAAGTTTTGTTCATTCATAGTTTGTTAACTTAAGTATTCAACTATGAAACCTTACTGTAAAGTGTTACCATAGTATTATATAGGAGAATATGGAGAGAAAAAATATCTTAATTTTATTCAGAGGCCCAAGCTGAGCAAAAATTTGCGATTTATTGCAGTTGCTGATATTTATATAGTAAGTGTTCTGAAAGCTTGTGATGTAAATCAATGTGATCAGTATAACAGTATAGACTACTTGCATAAAATGCATATAAATATCAGTTGTCGTTTCTATCTCCCAATATGTCTTAGTATGATGATCTTTAAATGCTTTGTTTTATCATCAAATCTCTAGTTTTTATTATGGGGGGCATAATAAACGTTCCTCAAAAGCCTGATGTATCATATTTGATACTCATATTTTAACACGATTCTTCTAAAAATTATGTATGGATAATCAAGTATTAGTTTTAGAATGATATTAAAAGGCCTTTCACTTTCTTTAAAGGTATAAACTATCAATGAGATGACAGAATATATGTAGAAGATTGTGTGCAGCAGGTTTTTAGTTTTGATCATACATGTTAATAATTTAAAGGCCTTAGACATTTTTTGTATCAAATAAGACAGAATGATTTTAATGGGTATGACCATAAGAAATATTAATTTAATCAATTTTTAAGATCAGCTAGTCCAGCCCTCTTCTCTTTTCACCTGCTCATAAAATCTAAGCTGTGATTATTCAGATCTTTCTCCCAGCTCTCTCTCTCTCTCCTTCGGGAATACTTCTTGCATAAACACCCTGCATGAGCAATGCACCAGCTCACACCAATCTGAACATGTGAGAATTGAATGCGAATGACTGACATCAGGGGGCATAACACATCTTCACACACACAAAGAGTCTGCGCACGCTTCAGAGAGGTGTGTGTGGGTGTGTGTCTGTGGCCTGATGACCAGGTCTCTATGCTGGCTATTTTATTGATCGAGGGAAGACAAAGGGAGAATGTCCCCACAGCTCATGCATGCATAATCTAGTCTTACACCTTTCTGTCCTTCACTCACACTCACAGCCAGAGAGCTTTAACTAGAGGACAGCAGCGAAAATGAGGAACCCTGCTTCATCACAAATAACAGTTAGGTTACATTGAACATTTGCCACACTGACTCTGATAATGCTATTGTTTGGAAGGAGCAGATCCTGTTTCTCTGCCTTTCTGAAGACAGTGTCTCCAGACTCTGTTTACTTTTCAGCACATGAGAAATTGCTTATCCTTGAGAAAGCAATAGGAGTCACATTTTCGAGGGTTGGAACACAGTAAAAAAAAAATATCCTGAAATTAATCTGCAAAGAACAGACATGATGTACTGTTATTGACAACTTTAAGATTGAACTCACATTTTAATACAATTAACAACTAAAAGTGTAAAGCATAAAAGCCATATTTGGATTAATAATAATAAAAATGACTGCTGACGATTTTATTTCAAAATGGTCATATTCCATTTTTCATCAACCTAACCTTAAAGGGATAGTTCAAGCAAAAATGACCCTCAAGTCATCCTAGGTGTATATGGCTTTCGTCTTTCAGACGAACACAATCAGATATATTTAAAAAAATATCCTGGCTTCCAAGCTTTATAATGGTAGCGAATGAAGCTCCTGATTTTGAAGTCCAAAAACGTGCGTTCATCCATAACAAAAGTAATCCATACGGCTCCAGTGGGCTTCCAAAGGCCTTCTGAAACAAAACGATGGGTTTTTTGTAAGAAAAATATCCATATTTAAAGCTCCTCTTTTCTTATATCGAAATCCTCCGACATTTCTCCTTAAAATTCTTGTTTTAGATTCCTGACCGGTGTTTTGTTTTGCTCTATCCTCTGTGCTTCCGCGTTCGTCAATGCATCAGGTCAGAGATTACTGTTTTGGCGCTAGTCGATTTGCATAGGCCGTCTGCAGGAAGGTAGTTAATTTAGTTTATAAAGATTTAAATATGGTTATTTTTCTTACAAAAACCCATTGGACTTTAAAATCAGGAGCACCATTCACTACCATTACAAAACTGGGAAGAGCAAGGATATTTTTAATATAACTCTTGATTGTGTTCGTCTCATAGAAGATATACACCTAGGATGGCTTGGGGGTGAGTAAATCATGGGATAATTTTCATTTTTGGGTGACAGAAAAGAACAGAAAAAAAATATTAATATAGTTGTGGATGTCTAACTGTTTACTATACACTACCTACAACATAACCTTTAGGCACATTTCATTTGAATGGTTAATAAGTGCCTTGTTACAACTAGGACATCCGAGTTAACTGGGTTACTGACATGTTGATCCAGGGTTGAGCAGAGGAAGCCACGCCGGAACCGGGATGCTCTGACAGCTGGAGGGAAGATGACCCATGGCGGAGCCTTAAAGGCCCACTGAAGTGTCTTGAAACACACAGCATTATTTAATGTGTTGACGTAATTTCAACTGAAACAGGAAGACAGGGTGGGACATATTGAACAGCTCCTCCCCTTTTTTAAAATAGCCAATAGCGTTTCGTTTATATCACAGCTCAGCCAGAGTCGTTGAGCTCGGTAAAGCCTCAGTTTCCTTCTAATTTCTAACCGTTTCTCCTCCTAATCTCCTTCATATCGCTTTAAAATGCAGCATTCTGTGCTGAATTCAAATGGGTCCAATACGTTTTGTGGTCTGCGCCGACTCACGCATATGTGCTCTGTGCTATCATGTCTCTGGACCGGAGCAGACTGTGTGCGCTGCGGTTCACTTGACACTAACGAGAAACCAGACTTCAATGGAAAGCGTATTACATATTACATATCTTAATCGTTCCCTATCCCCTATATAGTGCACTATGTGCCTTTCACCATGTTGAAAATAGTAATTGTGTGAACAAGTGACCTGATTTCAGACGCAGCTCCAGCATCTATTTATAATGTAGGGGGCGGGACGCTTCAGGTCCTAGATAGCATTTGATTGGACAGAAAATCTGATGAGAAACTGAAGTGCAGGGTGATGTCATCAAAACTATTGATCCATATTGGCGGATGTGAAAGACTGTAAGTTTTGAGCGCTTATATCTTCTAAATACAAATTTTGTCATCGTTTTGGAGCACACTAGCTTATAGATAAGCGTAAGGCTAACATATTCATAATAAAAGCCAAAAAACTTGCATTTTGGTTTCATGGCGACTTTAAGAATTGCTGACCAGGAGACCAATGCAGAGCCAGAGGACTGAAGAACCAGGGTGATAGCTCTGGGCCGGAGGGCCAAGGTGGAGCCGGAGGATCCGAGATGAAACTGGGGGCTTAGAAAAAAGAAGCAGAGCTGATGGGAGGGAAGACAACAGTGGAGCAAAAGGAGTGGAGGGACTAAGTGCAGCCGCAGACCCCGGAAGTCCGCAGTCCCCAGTGCAGCTGGAGGGATGACAGGACATGGTGGAGCCGATGAGTTAAAGGGCTAAGGTGAAATCCAGGGCAGAGCCGAAGTATCCATACTCTGATGACCATGGTGGTCACAATGGTGGAGCTGGAGTACTGACAATAGCCAGCGGATCAGGACACTTGAGCCAGTGGAGGAAGCAGAGCCAGGGTGGAGCCAGAGGATCAGGAAGGCATTCTAGGGTGGGTACTGGTGTGGGGTTTGGTTCTGTAGTCCACGAGTCTATAAAGCCGCATTTCCACCAAAATTTCCCAGAATTTGTCCCAGGAGTCCTTGGCGGGCTCTTGCTAGAGGTCTGCACGGGCTTTAAACTGAGGCCCATACCCAAGATCGTTTGACCCGACCCGAACCCGAACGGTACTGTTATAGTTTAACCCAAACCCGACCCGAACCCAAAATCCGTCGCTATAGAGATGTACCATTCTTGCTATAATAAGCCAAAACAGCTTTGCAAGACCTACACTGCACGACACTTAACCGCTGAGCTATTTATTAGTTGAATGACAAGATCATTGTACAATGTTTAAATAGACAGAAACATGGTAGTAGAAAAGATGCACAGAGGCCATTTGACATGCTATCGCGCTTCATTTCATTTATATAGTTTACACTCAGTCATGTATCATATCGTACAATGTTTTAAACATTTAAATACACGTATCAAATAAAATAATACAAAATGTGTATGATGTACTAGTGTTTTAGATGATATAGCCTACTCTTGACAAAGCTGATTTCTGAGAGACGCAAGAGAAACGCGGCTATTTGATTCACGAATGTGCTTGCAACGTGCGCAAAACATTTAATATATAAATGTGAATTATAAATGCGCTCCCACTCTCACACGCTCTTTCGAGCACAACACAGAAGATGACACGCAAGGCTTATATAACAGCCTATATAGTTTTTCTCAGTTACAGACCTGAACCCGAAACTATTCATGAAACCTTAATCCGAACCCGACCCGAAACCCAGGAGTTCTTTGGGGCCCGTCGGGTTGCAGACCTCTAGCTCTCGCTCAGACTCAGGGTCCGTGGTGGCTGGCATTACTTCTGGGGTCGGGGCGTTCTCTGAAGGAATTGGACCTGGAATGAGGGGAATCGTCATGAAGGTGGTGGAGTAGACGTCCTCATAGACCTTCTCCACAGTTAGGAGGAACCAGCCAGCCACATCTCATATTCAATGTACTGGAGAATCGACCAACTGGAGTTCACTATATGGACTGCAGGAGGTGGTCGTCGAGCCCACTCCAACGACATGTAATTATTCCAAAGGAACTGATGACACAGATCTATGAAGTCCCCCACAAAATCGGTGACCCCCTTGATATAGGGACATGTGTTTGTTCTCTGGGTGGAGGATGGCAGCTGCTTTGCCCATATTGTGGTCTTTTATTCTTCTGTCATGTTTGACACAGGGATGAGCAGAGGCGAGGATTTTTGCAGCAGTTTAAGAAACAAGATAATCCAGTGGATGACAAAGAACACAGAAGTAATAAACGCAGAACATCCAGACACATCCAAACACATATGATAACCAACAATGAGTGCTGAGAGGGGTATAAATATACAGGGTAATAATGGTGGGATGTCCCTATAAGCTTTGCATACTGCTAGTTTTGGCTTTTGTTGTCAGCATGTCATGAGGGTATTACATGCAATCACAAAGTTTGCATACTCTGCAGTGTGCGCAATTTACATAATATACACCGCAACAATAGTGATGCTATTCCAATCATAGCCACAGACCCAAGTGTTTATAGTCTGTTAACAATTAGTGCAGTACTCAAAACAAGTGAAGCGGTACTGCTCATAAAATCCTCGTTAAAAACACAGAACATCCCAACTAAGAATAAAGGATATTAATACTATTCCCTCACATTTGGGCACACTTTTTTTTATTAATAGAATGTAGCTTTGATTAGGTCTAAAATGATGATGCAGTTTAAACATGCTAATTAAATTTGAGCAGTATTATGAATGTTTTTACATAATTTATGACCTCTACGTTGTGGTTGTTCAGATGTTGTTTGAATTAGAAAGTGGTTTGAGGTTTGCTAAGAGACAGCACTGAGGAGCCAGAGAAAACCTGAGCTCTGTTTATCATGTCAGTTCACATGTGTGTACGATTTTGCACAGAAATCCTCAGATTCTCTTTCACACACACTCTTATACACAGAGCCCACAGCATTCAACACGAGTTGAACACCGTATGACTAAAAAACCTTATAAACATGCCATGATGCCTCGCTTTCTATGGTTCTTTGAGGGTAGTGAAATAACTATATATTTGTGTGTAAACCACAGACATAGACCTTTTGTTTTAGCATGAGTTCTGATCTAATAAACAATCTGCACATGCATGTGATGAGCACCTGACCCAGAATAAATAGTGTTATCTGGAGAAATTGTGGATGGAAAATGGAAAACAAGGATTTCATGACCGTTAATTGGATGCAAGCTCTGACTACATCCTGTCCTGGAACTCCCAGACGGGTTGATAAGAGGTTGTTTATTATACCTTTGTGACTGTCCTCACTTCTACTATTTATTGCAGAAATAAAATGGCAACTTTATTCTGTTTTACATATATATTGGCAAAGATTACCCTCAGATGGCTCAATGCATGAATCTTTAATCTGCAAATTAATCATACATTGCACTCATAAACCATTCTGTGGTGATAAACTGAAGCTGTTACCATGTGAGTGAATCAACAGTGAGATATATGGGAGCAAACATCATTTAGGTTTCATGTGCAATAACCAAACAAGGATTTTGAAATTCACCACTGGGTAACCTCAGAACTTTCTCTCAGAAAAATCTAATTAAACTGCACAGCCACAAACCTACAGTTAAACAAATAATCAGTTTAATATAAGAGTCAGTAGCTACCTGTCACCAAACAGCCATTTAAACGACTTTAATAATGTAACCCAGCAACCAAACACGCGTTACTCTGATAAACACAGTGAACTCCACGCCTCCTGAAACGTGATTGGATCTTTTCTGTACGGAATCTAGTTAGGCTTGCGACAGCTTCAATCTGATTGGTAGGCTGTGCTGTCTTATAAATTTATGGGCGTGGCAATCTGTTCACGCAGAGTAGTGAGAGTTGAGGAGCTGCTAGGAGTTTGTGCTCAATCTTGAGAGAGGAGAACTGGATTAAAACTTTGAATCGTTGCTCTCAAAAATAGCACATAGAAGCGGCTATGTCCCAAACCCGTTCTGTCGCTGGGTTTTATATATGGTAAGTAAAAGTTATCTGTGTTTTTGTTTGCAGTATTTAATCAAATCTAATTTCTAGTGGTTATTGTTTTTCATGTGGCTGTATCTCGAGCGGGTATGAGAAACTACAGCTAGATTTTTCCCTTTTCGTTCCTTTCATGAAAATGCAACTTGAAATAATAAAAGATTTATGTTATGTATTATTTAAATGTTTATATGACGTTCTAAATGTTATATATTTATCTTTATTTATAAAACTAGCATATTTGAACAGAAGTGAACACAGAAACAAATCTTTTACAAGTGCTCAGTTTTTGTCATCTTGCAACCAACGGAATAAAACACTTTTTATATAAATAAATAAATATGCTTTTTGCATATATAAGGTAATTTGTTCTATTAAAAAAAAAAAAAAAAAAAAACTCTGTATGACAATCATCAGCAATATTATCTAAAAAGCAAAAACTAAAAGATGTCTGTAAATTAAGATTTAGCATTTGCTGAGCAAAATGTCACTTCCAGAGAATTTTTTTTTTTTTTTTTTTAATTTTATTTCAGAGGTGATTGAATGTTTATATATTATGTTGTCTAATATTTTTGGTAGTTGAAATGGTTAAAACCATTATTTGTGTCCGCTGCACTGTGGAAGAAAATACTGTATTTCTGCTTAAGAAAATAATGACATGAAGAAAAGTTATATGTTATGTGCAAATAAAGTGATAAACGAGAAAGGGTAGTACTAAATAATGTAATATTCAAACTGCAATTTGTATTTTGCTTTCCAACAAAGAAAATAATCTGTATAAGTGAGATAACTGGATGGCAGATGTGTGTTGATCATGTTCTCTTTAGGTTACATATATAGGTTGTAACACCTTATTAACTAGTCAGTCTTGTTTTACCAAGTGAGAAATGTGACTTTTTTTATTGCACTAAAGGTGGACAGTCAGTCTTACATGCTAGCATCATTAAACCTTTGGTGGAAGGGTGTGGTGAATGTAAAATAATAGTTTACTACCTCAATAGAATGTGAGGGGTTACTGTGGTCTAATATGCAATTTAGGGCCTTACTGAACTGAATTGAAGAAAGATCTCATTTTTTCTTGTGTTGTTACAGTTCTCATTTGATATTTGGGACCATGCAATACCTATTTAAGTTGTGGAGTTTATAGAAGTCTTCCATATCTTGAGCTGCCGTTTTAATACAGTAGTTCAATTCACTGTCCTAAGGAACATTACAAACCTATTTTTACAACTCGCCCTCAAAGTTCCTGGCCCTAATTCTGTGAAGCAAACCGCTCTTTGGAAAACCATATATCATGTCCACCCTTTACACATTTTCCCCATATAAGGTGGTGTGTGCTGTAAGATGTCTATTGTACAGTGGGTATGTGTATGTGTAGATTCTGCAGGACAGTCATTATGAATTTCTTTTCAAATGCTTTTAATGTTTACTAACTGTGAGTCACTTTATGTAAGATGTTATTTCTCAAGCCTGTTAAATTGAGAAGGCTTTTGTTATTCTGTGAAACTTGAGTCTTTTATGTTTTGACCATTAGCGGGTAATCTTGGTCAATTTGACGATGTGTTTCTGTCTTCTGGAGATTATATTTGGTTCAGAAGTATTTGCACAAGGGCAGCCTCTGTGCACGTGGCCAATGTGTTTAGAGCTGGCTATAAAAAGCAGGTGAGGTAAGACGGGTGTTGAATGCGTCCCGGAGGCAGTGAGCCACTGTCTAGAGTCCAGTCAACGGTTTCCTTCTGACCATCTTTCCAGGCTGTCCAAGGAGAGACTGCCAGATCACAGTCACGTTTGTCTAACTTTTTTTTCTTTTTTAGACTGTCCACTGATACATCTCGAAGAAAATTTTGGCTTGTTGAGTTACAAATCCCTATATGAATTCACCAGAGAGAGACTAAACTAGCTAAACATATGGCCTGTTCATGTTCAGGTCGACATAGTAAATGGTGACTAAATGAAAGCTTTAGGAATATTAATACAGCTATTCAATTTTCTTTCATGTTACTTCTTTTTTTAAATCATGTCAGCATGATTTATAAAAACAATTTCTGTTGATGCAGTGTAAATTGGCCTTTAATTGAATTGTTAGAGAGTACTAATGTCACTGGACACCAGTTGGTATTGTGAGGTGTGCAGAAGTAGCTGTGTTAAAGGGATAGTTCACCAAAAAATGAAATTTGGTAATTTTCTCACCCTCATGTCATTCCAAACCTGCATAGCCAACTTTCTTCTGGAGAACAGAAAAGATATTTTGAGGAATGTTAGTAACCAAACAGACTTGGTGCCCAAAGACTTCCATTGTATGAACAAACAAACTCTAAAACATTTCTCGTAATATCTTTTTTGTGTTCCACAGAAGAAACACAGTGATACAGGTTGGAAACAACATAATGGTTAGTAAACAACGACTACATTTTTGGATGAACTATCCCTTTAATGTTAAAAATATAAGGAAAGGAACTCTAATGGAAGTAGGGTGGTCACGGTACCAAAATTTCTGTAGTCGGTACCAATACAAGTAAAATTTTGTGGTTCTCTGTACCAATTTTGGTACCAGAGCAAAAACTGTTGAATTAGGTACTTCTAATTCAATGTTGTCCCTTTTTGTCTTGTCCGTTGGTTATCACTGTCAATCATCGGAGTTTCCGATTCAGTTGCGCATTTAAATATGGTTGTCAATCCAGAAATGCTCGACAGATATAATTGTGATTGGCTACATGCTTGTAAAAACACGCTGTAAATAGAAACCTTTGATGCTCAGAGAGCACTCAAACAAACACAAACAAGAGCGTTTGAAAGCAGCGTCTATCAGCGGTTACTGAATATACCCTATACTCTTTACTACTGGTACAGCAGAAAATATGTTTTTTAAGTACCGGTACATTTGACAACCTTAGAACTAGCAATCATCTTTAGAGCTTTTCACACTGCACTTAACCCTGGATTATTGTCTTTCCTAACCCTGGGTAGAGGAACGTTTCACACTTGTAATTTAGAGACTGGGTTAGCACTGCTTTTTTTACCCGGGGTTATGAAACAACAAAATGCTTTTGCTGTGCCAGACTTGTACAGTGTTAAATGATGCAGTGTGAGAATGTGTCTAGATGCTTAGCATCAAACAGCCAATCATGTGCCTCATATTCACGTGCTTTGGAGTAACAGTATCAGTAATAGGGCTTTTCACGCTTGAAATAGTTAACCCTGGGTCATTCTAAACCCTGGGTAAATGGAATCCTGGGTTATCTTGCGTCACGTTTCACACTGCACATAATTTATCCAAAAGAGCGATGCTAACCTTGCTCCAGAGCAGGGTTTCATAACCCCGGGTAAAAAGTGGTGCTAACCCCACTTCTAAATTACAAGCGTGAAACGTTCCTTCACCCTGGGTTAAAAGCGGTGTTTAGAACAATGATAACCCAGGGTTAAGCGCAGTTTGAAAAGCCCTATTGTGAATTAGGATAACTCAGGATTCTGTTTTCCCAGGGATTAGAAAGACCCAGGGTTAACTATTTCAGTGTGAACAGCCCTTTTGTGTATTGGGATGCATTTTTTTTCTCGCTGAAAGCTTTCTTAAATTAATTTGTTTGCTTGGTAGCTATTTTAAAAAGCTTTGGTCATATTTGTGTGTGTGTGCATGTGTGTGAGGGAAGGAGGCAGGGAACGAGAAAGTGATTGATCTGTCCAATGTGCATCCAACTGACATTTGGTTCTGCAGCCGTTCTTTCAACACTAATCATAAGAGTAAACACAGCTGGGACAGGAAGCTCTGAAATAAAGTGCTGCATTTCTAGGACAGCCTCTATTGTTCTCAGTGATGGATGTGTGGAGTAAAGCCACAAGCCAGAGGTTCATCCCTTTAAATTCTTTTTCTTGTCTTTTGTCTAAATCAAGCTATATTGAATGATTATATTGCCTTGACTGACTGCGGGCTTTAGAAACCCTTCAAAACAGCTCACTTGAATAGAGTAAAAGTTCTGATAGCTTTGTCAGGACTGAAAGTCTTCATAGGGGAGCCTGTATGCATGAAGACTTTCTAAGTTAGACTTTAACCAATTCACCATTCATGAGAAGAGAATCATGTTCACATTTAGGTGTTTCATTTATCATAGGCAAATTAGACTTTGTTTCCAGCTGGTATTAAGATGCATTTTCAGTGATCTGATCTCAATTGGTCAGTCAAAGAGCATTACTGTTTCCACCTGGTATTAACATGTTTTAAATGCATCTCCTATGACCGTTTGTGTTCAGATTTCATTGCAAAACTGCAGCAGGCGCAATGATATTACTCAGCGTCTCTCACAAATGTCTCCATGGTTGCAAGGCACGCTCCCTGTGCAAGCAGGGGGTCACAGGCGCTGCGTAATATCATTGCGCCTGCTGCACCCATGGTACGGCAGCAAAGTTCCTTGATTATTACGCCAGAATGAGAGTATAGTTCCTAGCCATATCGGCCTAGAAAATTGCAACTTTTAATTTTCCGTCGGTCTTAGTACACGATGTAACTACAGAAGAGTCAAGTTTTAAATAGGAAAAATATCGAAACTCTTTGGTCATTTTTGAGCGAGATGCTAACGGTCTAATCAGACTTAATGAACTATGCTAAGCTATGCTAAAAGTGGTACTGCCAGACCCGGAGATCGGCTGAATGGATTCGAAAACTGTAAAACTCAACTGTTTAACTCTAGGGGAGTTGGAAAATGAGCCTATTTTCAAAAAAAAGTGGAGTGTTCCTTTAAGCAAAAATTTCACGGTTTCACTGTATTGCGTTTACAGCTCTAAAATGTGTTATTTTTAAATGTCTGGGTAAAAACAACTTTTTTTCCATTGAACGCAATATATTTTATTTTGAAGTAACATATAGAACATTTGGAACAGTAGTAAACATGTAAGTCAGGTTAAATAATTAAATAAATAAAATTAATATTTGAATTCTGAAAAAAATGCAAACAACAGCAAAAATATATACAATAGAATAAAGAGATGAATGAATTAAACATGGTTTTAAGGTGGGTCTAACAGTAGTATTCAATAATACAGAAATGAAAGTAATTAAATATAAAATAACACTGGATCACTTTCATTAAAAAAATTAAATACAGTTTAATGCTTACAATTAAAGTTACAAAAGTTATTCAGTCAAGAGCAGCGAATGATTTTCTCTTTGTCTTTTGTTCTTTGATTAACATGACAGACAGCAGCAGGTTTATTAGGCTGTTGTCACTTTAAAGGGTTAGTTTGAAATTTTTAGTTGAAATTTCTGTCATTAATTACTCACCCTCATATCGTTCAAAACTCGCAAGACCTTCAGAGCACAAATTAATTTTTTTTCTGAAGCACACATAGGCAGCAATGTTATTTAGCTCCAGAAAGGTAATTTAGGACATCGTTAAAATAGTCCATGTGACTTGGCCGACGCCCAATATTGGCCGATGCTGTACACGTGAGCAGCATGACTCATGCGTGTGATGCTGACGCAGGAGCCGGCCAATAATGAGTCGCGTTCAGACGTAAACGGAAGCACTGAACTGTGTTCACTGCATCAACCACGTATGACAACAGTTCAAATTGTTAAGTTTTTGCACACAAAAAGTATTCTCGTCGCTTCATAACATTAAGTTTGAACCACTGTAGTCACTGTAGGACTATTTTCCCTCTGTCTTTAATACCTTTCTGGACCTCAAAAGGTGCAATGACATTGCTGCCTATGTGCGCTTCAGAAACATTTGGATTTCATCAAAAATATCTTAATTTGTGCTCTGAAGATGAACGAAGGTCTTGCGGGTTTGGAACGACGTGAGGGTGAGTAATTAATGATAGAAATTTCATTTTTGGGTGAACTAACCCTTTAAGAGTTTATGCACGGATCCAATATACTGTTACACAACATACATTTCTCTCAATTATTTATGTTCCAAAACTGACTGTATTTACCTAAATACTCAGCAATACCGGCATTTTGACATCATTTTATGTATTTGACCGTTTAAGCACAACAAGCCACGAAAAGGAAGTCAATTTAGTTTTCACAAGCTGTTTGAGAGGCGGCTTTATGTGCGCGCCACTTATATGGATCGGTGGTGCATGCGCTTTTGGTGTGAACGCGAAACCTGCGGGAATGACTAAAATTATACGCAATACAAGCATATTCAACCGAGTGAGTGAGAGGAGGAGGGTGTGTGTCAATTCACCGTCAGAGAGAAGAGAGAGTGAGAACGTGCAGCTGCTATCAATGTATTGATACTGCAAAAAATGAGTATTGGAACCGTTTCAGATATTTCAGTATCGATAAAGATTGAAATATCGATATTTTTGCCAACACTAACTTGACGTATTGCCTCCTCTAGCAGCCACTCTTCTTAAACACGTCTTACAAGTTGAATGTCCTTCCTCCTCCAAGCCGTGTCCATCTGAATGTTTTCAGTACCCGAATTTAAATTCCCGTACAGCAGACTTTGTCTTTTTCGAGGGGGGAAAAGTTCCAGGTGTTCACCTCCTTCGGCCATCCTACACACAGGTGACTAGGTGTGTTTACATGGAGCATTGTAATCGGTTTAAAAGTCCAATCTGAATGAAAATGCTCCATATAAACACCTTAATCGGAATAAAAATGCCCAAACCGAATGAAATTGTAATCGGTTTGAGAGGGGTCGGATAAACCTTTCTATAATCCGAACAAAATAAAAATTAAACCGATTACTTTGCGTCTACGTCATCACGTCAAGAGGCCAGGAGGTCATCAGAATGCACAATGGCGGCGGCAAAATTAAACTGGAGTAAAACTGAAATAACACATTTATTAAATACACTGACGGAACTCACTTTATCATTACTACGGACCTTCATCCACATGCTTCTGCTTTTCGGAGGAGGGAGGGGTAGTGTTGAGATGCTCCTTAGAGATGCACAGCCACCAAAAAGGTCAGCTTTCTGCACCCGTCTTTTCCTCAGTCCTTCCAGCAGTAATATGCTACAAATTCACGCTGTTGCTTGATTAAGATCAACACTTTACATAAAAATAGCGCGCATAAGAAATAATTGAACTCCATGTTGACAGGAATAAAAGGCGGCAAACAGGACAAAAATAATGTGCGCATGTCACAAAGTCATTCCAATTGAAAGCGCCAACACATATAAACACCATATCGGATCAGATAACGTCTCATGTAAACAGTCCACCGAATCTTTCAATCGGAATGACAAAAAAGCGTGCATGTAAACGTGGCTACTGACTGCTCACACCAACCACCTCTCTACGCTGCACACAACCACTTTCCGTCATTGACGAGACCGCTCATACCACAGGAACGGTATAACGGAAAATATTTGTGGTTTTGAAAGTTACTCTTTCAAAACGCGGTATACCTTGAAACCTTGAAATTTTGGTATCGTGACAACACAAGTGAGGATTTAATCTAACTGTGATTGTGAAATCCTGTTTGTGGCTATTCCCGGGAGGCCGACATTCACTTGTCATTTGAGAAGCTTTTTCCTAATCCATGTCAGCTCAGCCTCTATGGCCTTAAGACGTGCCAGGAGAACAAAGCCTTAGATGCACAGGTTATAGAGAGAGATGGCAAACCATGGAGTGTTCCGCAGAGTTCACCCCTCCTCCAGCTGCTTAAGTAGTGGTGATTGTAATTCCTCTCGTCCGGGACTGGGTTTGAGTGTGTGATTTGCCCTAAGGGATTAGATTCTGAGGGTCATCACTATCCCACCATGCCTCAGACTCAACAAGCCTTTTGTTGCACTTTCCAGATGGGCCATTTTGGACAAAAATGTGTGGGGGTTGTGGTGTTTCACTGCATATACTGCCACCATTTGTTTCACCCTCATAAGTATTACTTAATGGTTTTATTAGAGCTTGCTAGCAAAGGATTGGAACTAATAGATCTGCCTTCTCGAAGGACTCGAGGATTGGTACTCAGTTCATTCCGGTCCACCACCACGTGCTTTAATTAGAACAGGTTGTGCCAAACACACCCTTTATAGTAATGAATAATCCGCCTGTTATCTGACTGAAAGCAGTCTAAGAAGGCATCCAGTTAACCTGTTCTTGTTAACAAACTCTGTTCTTCACATTCTGGGGTAACCTCCAAATGGCTCCTGACAGGAAAAGGAGTAATTTTCAGTAATTTTTTTTTGAAAAATGTATTTGTCCTGTTAAAAAGTGCTGTAACCCTGTGGTCTAATGGGGCATGGAAACTCATGCATCTCTTGAAACTTTGGGCTCTGCTGTTATTTTTATTTTTTGGTTTAAAACTGATTCACTGGTTCCTAATGATGTTGTTAATTATAGCCATGAATGGGTTTGTCCCGTTTGATCTTGTTTTCTACTCTGCTCTGTTTATTCTTGGCTAAAAGTTGTTTAGTCATATAATTTATTTTGTGATTCTGTTAAAAATCTGTTGGATTGCATTTTTTACTGTTTATTCTTGTCATAGTGGCCGTGGGCAGGTGTGGTCTTTGATTCTGACTGATGATGCAGCATTTGTGTTTCATTGGCATTTTTTATTATTCCCAATTAAGGGTTTCATTACCAAGCTGTTTCCATCCCCCTTAGCTCTTGATCAGTGTCTTTTTTGGCTGTTCACCACAGGATTCTCTACTTCACACGTAGGCGTTTTCACACCTGGCTCGTTTGGAGCATTTGTTTCAGAACCCGCCGTGTTTTCTCACTTAGTTTGGTTTGTGTAGGCATATATGGCAATCATGCTCAGATCAAATTTGAAAAAAAAAAATATGCGCACATCCAGAAACTTTAGGCAGGTGCTAAATCAGATAAAGCGCTTCACTAAAAATAAACAAGAATTGGCACACTGCCACTGCTGCTCCCGAAGATCAATTTATTCAAATAAACAGCGTTTTGACCCAAAGATCTTCACCTGGCAAACAACAAGTGCACTGAAAAGTACAAATTATATCAACATGATCCATCACATCTGACCTTATTAGTCAACTAGTTACACAATCATCCAAGAAACAAAAAAAAAATATATACAAAAGTAAACTACAAAATAGTCACAAATATATACAAAACATAATTCACAAAAAAGGTTTCAGATCAAACTCCAAATTCAGACCTTTTAGAGAAAGAGTATTCAATGTATATATATAAAATGCTTCCCTCTGTAGTAAGATTTTGTTAATATCACCACCCCTTCTGGTAACTTTTACTTGTTCAATACCTAAATATCGAAGAGTCTACAAATTTGTTTAAAATTGTGCTCAGATCCACACCAAAATTATCAGTCAGAGATCACCTGAATGGAGAAAGCAATCTGACCCAATGGACCAATAAATCAATAATTCATAATCAATAAATCATAATTCATAATGGGAAATGCATTATGTAAAAAGTAGCAGTAGGCCCTTTTACACAGTAATCCCAGTAAAATTACCAGAATGACTTTACCAGTAAATACACAAATATGCTGTTCACACAAGCAATGGCGTTCTGGTTTTTTACCGGTAAGAGACCATTCACAAATCAGCAACAATATACTGGTAAATTCTGTGATGTCAGTCATCGGAAATAATTTTTAAACTCTGAGCCTCAGCCCTGATGAATGGAAAAGAAGGGTGGGTTTTGAGTGCGACACACTGAAAAAACGGTCAAAGATGTCCATCTAGAGCACATTTACATAGAAAAACTATTAAAAGAGCAGAGGAGCTTCTTACTGTAAACAGCACGGAGTGACTGTTTACACCTGGTATTAAGATGCGTTTTGGTTGATCGGATCACAAGTGGACGACGAGGTGTAAATGGAGTGTTAAAGGTTTTGACCCTGTCCACTTTTGACCACTTCCAGTGGTAGTTGAAAACGCATTCGACCGGATTGCATTCATGGTGTACACGCTCATGTGGTCGAACGTGTTCGAACAGCCACAAAAGACTCTCCACCGACTTAAGGCGTAAACATTATGGGAAGCGCACTAGCCAAAAGGGATTTAAACTTTGCCGGCTGAAGCCATAAATTTGGTTTGAAGACGAAAAACGTACTAAGCACAATGTTCTCTAAACATTTCTGTTTTCTAACATGTACTTACTGTGTTCAGTGCAGTTTTGCGGCTGTCATAGCAGAAATGAAAGCTGATGCTCTCTGTATGTTTTCCTGTAGTCCCCGGTTGTGTTCATATGCAAATTACGCACGCTATTTCGCCTATTAGATGAAAACTTCTGAAGAAACCCATACATTTACCCACCCATAGACCCTCCCCTCAAAGAAATTAGGACAGAAGTGGTCGAAAGTGGACAAAAGAGACGGATTGCTGTAAAACACCAGGTGTAAACAGGTATGTGTCTCCCTCATCCACTTGTGATCCGATCGACCAAAACGCATCTTAATACCAGATGTAAACAGGGCCTATGATTGGCCCAAAGCAGACATGTCAGCGCATTCGGACCTCGTTCCTGCTCATACCAGTAATTCTTTGTTCACACACAGCATCATACCGGTAATTTACTGGTAATTTCACACCTCTCATACTGGTAAATTGCCAGTAACTGTTAACCGGTATTTTTGATTAGATCCTGTTCACATATGATGATCTCTTAACGGTAATTTACCAGTAAAGACTGTATATGTGAAAGGGGTTAGTGTCTGTTTCTGTGGGTAAACACATTTGTTATGACAGTTAAAACCAAAGAGTGCTGCTTCATCTTACAATGTTGTCCAGATGCTCTTTTCCCCTTGATTCTCATTCTACCTGCAAAAAAAAAACATTGTAACAATTCAAGTTTGACTCTTCCGGTCAAGGGAGCTTCAAGCGTGAACAAATGGTACACGGAGCAAATTCTTTCTTGTCTTCTCTGTGAAAGAACAGCTTGACCTGCCCTAACCTCTCAGCGCTCAGGCATCTGTTTGTCTGCTCAGTTCCTGTGCAGCACAGCATCACTGCTGCTTCATCTCAGATGTCCTGTCCTGCAGGAGGAAGATAAATGGCCATGAGAGATTAAGGCACTTTATCGCTCTTTTCTCAAACCTAGTGAGCTGCCTACCAACGGTAGACATCATAGGTGTATCTATAAAAGTTTTAAATGAAAAATTGATCTGTTTCACCTAGTATTTGTTTATTTTGTATGCTAGTGTAGGGGAGAGTGGGGTAAGATGAGCCAGTGGGTAAGTTGACCCACCCCCGTACACTTTTATTGTCATGTGACCACATATTTTGGAACCACCCATCATTTCTGCCAGACTGTAAAAAGGAGAAACACATGGGAGGCACCCATTTACTTTAAAAACCTTTTTTGGTTCATTAAAGTAAAATTTTAGCATAACAACAGATGAAATGGCTGTCACATCAAAGCAAATTTGTCCAGATCTAAAACTATTTATGATGGATATTGGTGATTTAGCAACATATATAAAGAACTACGTGCAAATAGTGCGATTTATTCGCGCAAGTCTAAAAAAAAATTAGGCGGGGCAAAAACAAAAGTGTTGCGTTTAGAA
This sequence comes from Ctenopharyngodon idella, assembly GCF_019924925.1. Classification (NCBI taxonomy): domain Eukaryota; kingdom Metazoa; phylum Chordata; class Actinopteri; order Cypriniformes; family Xenocyprididae; genus Ctenopharyngodon; species Ctenopharyngodon idella. Next base: position 31,228,965 of record NC_067236.1, read on the forward strand.
TTTTGTTCAGTGTAATTTAGCTAAATATTAGCCTGAATTGGTAAGCTAGCTATTTTTTCCCCAAAATGGCAGCTTTGGGGCAAAGTGAGCCAAATGCTGTGGGGTAAATTGAGCCAGCGTTTTAACTTACCCCACCATAAGTCACAGAAATTCAGTTAAATCTCTGTAGAGTTGTCAAAAGTACCGACTTTGGTACCAATCGGTACTGAAATTTTAAAAATGTGACGCTTTGAGCGCTGTTAAGCGGATTCGTAAACACCTCTGATTGGCCATTGTGTTGACGCGCTCATTGGATATGTCTGTGATTGGCTACAAAGATCAACGCACGTCAGCGTTTGAAAGCACACGGAAGTGTTCGAATTTGAAAGCATTTTAAAAGCGCGAGTGGGAGCTCCCGTGTGTATCTGTGTAAGCGCTCGGTGAAAAGAGCCATTGATGACTTTTTACTACGTTTTTACAGCATTGATCACTGAAGCCAATCACAGACATCCGCTGAGCGCGTCAACACAATGGCAAATCAGAGTTGTTTACGAATCCACTCAACAGCACTCAAAGCGTCACATTTTTTTTAAATTTCAGTACCGACTAGGTACCGAAGTCTGTACTTTTGACAACTCTCTGAAGTACAGACTAGTATAATTTCAATGTAATATTACACAACTGGCTTAGTTTGTTTTTTTCCTTGAGTTTATTTGATAGGAACAGTGTACAAGTACACCAAATCCTTCTCTGATACGAAGCAGAAGATACTTAATCATGTATATCTTTCCACCTGTAGTCTCTAATGACCTAACATGATCGACATTGCAGAAAAACTACCACGCCAAGAACCTTTTTGACCTAAAATGTTTATTAGTTTCAGTGACATTTATTCATTCATTTATTCTAATTTAGTTTTTATTTAACTCAACAAACTCTCTCTTTAGATTCTTTGATGTTCAACATATTGTTTCAGAAGTGCAAACAATTAAAGATATTGAAATGTCAACGTCATTTGGTTGGTTTTATGTTGTTAAAGTTAGCTTTAAGAAAAGAAATTTGATTATTAAATTAGTTTTAAAAGAGGTAAATCATCTTTACAATTTCACATGATTCAGATTCAGTTAGATGGCCAGTTTACACCCAGATGGTGCAACTTACCCACTGAATCGGATCAACTTATCCCTAACCTGGGGTAAATTGAGCCACAGGAACACTTTTTTAAAAATAAAAAGTCATATTTTTTGAGCCCTTCATCATAGATGCATTCTGATGATTTAAAATGATAGAAAACATCCTGAAAATACTTTCACCGTACTTCTGCCGAATTTTCCCTTATCTTAAGAACCACATAAATAAAAAAAGGCTCATCTTACCCCACTCTCTCCTATATAGTATTTTGCTGTTAGGGTAGGAACATGCTAGTGCCATGTGGAGAGATATTTGTGTCATGCTGTCTGCGAATGACACCTTATGAGATTCATTTGAAGGCGGCAATGTTTTTGAACTGGGGCATGTGTGTTTATATTGCTAAAATGAGTTTTTATGTGGTGTTGAATGTCTAATTTGTAGCTGCATGATTGTGAACTTGATTCAAACATCCATGTGATCTTATTCCTAAAAAAAAAAAAAAAAAAAAAGCGATTCTCAATTTATTCAGAGTCATGCAGCTCTATGTAGTACTATGTATTCTTTACAAATATCAGTTGTATTGTTCTGTGTATGTTCCCAATTTGTCATATTCACAACGATCTCTCTCTCTCTGTGTTTCTCTGTTATTTCCACGGCCCCCAGTCTGTCTGGTGTGAAACCTGTCCCGGCTCCTGCAGTTTGGCTCTGATCCGCAGTCATTTATAGCTCACTGACTGACTCATAGCAGTCTGGACGTGTTCGCATTCAAAATTGATCTCATTTTACTGCACGGTTTTTGAGGCTGATACTCTGAGGATCAATACATCACATTCCCCTTGTAACACACAGTATACTATCAAGTTGAACATCAAGTTTCAAGTATTCTGTTAAAATCACTACTCATCTGTACAACCTGCCAGCAGTTAGATCTATAAAGTAGTTCCTCTTAAGACTTTTCTAAGTATGAATAAGTATTTTGCTCATAATTATTCAGTATTTGCTGGAATTTTATAGTATTTTTTTTGTACTGCTGCCCAAGTCCCACACTAGCTTTTGTGTAACTTAAATGTCTTCTCAACTGAAAAATAATCATGCTTATTTTGGTGATGTTACCCCTCTCAGACTTTGATGTGCATGTTTTTTGGATGCACGAAACATACTGTAACTTTTAGAGGTGTGTGCGTGCGTGTGTGTGCGCGTGTGTGCGTGTGTTTGTTTGGATAAGGGAAACCTGGCACCTCTGGAGAGGTGTTGGCAGTCTTCTGTCTTCTGCTATCTTACACTGCAACCTGTAATTAATGAAGCAAATTCAAGAAAAAAATCCCGTAATTCTTTATCTCCATTAACAAGATGTTCAACATAAACAAAGATAAGACACTATAAACATCTGAAGGCAGTTTTCAGACATACTTTAGGACCTGGGTTTGACTAAACTACATTTGTTTATAGGAACATTCATCCTTTGAGGAAAATCTTTTTCAGTCCAAGATTAATATCTGATCTGGCTCTAAGAGGCTCATTCAAAATGTATAATGGCAGTTGATTTTATTTTTATTAGCCTTGCCTCTAGTGAAATGTTATTGCTGTTGTACTGAACTGAATTACAGATTCGGCCTGTGAGGAGATGTGTTAAAGATACGTCAAATACTGAGCTGAAAGAAGAAAGCTCTAAAGGCTCAGATCCAGCCGTCTTTAGAGACGAGGCATGCAGTTATCTTGCAGTGTTAGTATAACACCTAACCTGTTGGGCTCTGGGTTATGAGGTCACATTACTGGCTGTCCTTGGTGTGTTTGTGTGTGTGTGTGTGTGTGTGTGTGTTTGTTTTTGTAAATGTGAACCCAGTAATTTGCATCAAAAATACTTCCAGTTTCCAATTTATTCCAGTTATTTTCAGATTCCAGTTTATTAATAGTCATTGTCCCCACTGCAAAATCAGAATTCTGTGTAGGAAACACTGAGGTAAACACTGATGTGTCATTTAAAGCAGCTGTAAGCGATTTCTATGTGAAACACAACTGTAAGTGTTTCCATGCAACACTACTTTCCTCCATTGTTTGATAAAACAGTGAGTTCCACTCCAAACCATTGGTTGAGTTAACATGTCGGAATGCTCAAACAAACCTTTTTCAAAGGTTTGAACATTTGAAAAAGTCACACTGATTACACTCTTCTACCAACAAATAGCTTACAGTTGTCTGTGCACATTTAGCTAGATTAAGTATTGTAAAGTAGGGTGAATTCAGCGTAATTGGGACATTTTTTGTTATTGAGATGACTGGGAAAAAGTGTCCCAACCAACCTGAATTCACCCTATAATACACGAGGGTCAGCATATAGTGCATGTGACGTGAATTTCGTCATCAGAATAGCACGCACACTGCCAGATTTAACCACGCGTACTTTGCATATGCAGGTCGCACATGCGTATTTAATTTTTTCGCAGTAATTAGTTTGTCCACAAGGTGGCAACAGTGCCCTGGGGGCATCGATTCACAAGGTAGTCCAAGAAAAACTGCATAAACAGAACAGACCGGAACGCATGCAAGCTACACTGACAATGGAGGCCTACATAGATGAGAGATTGTGTGAAGAGGTTAGAAAGTACCCTCATTTGTACAACTCTAGCATGAGATTGCTCAAAACTGCGCATGCGTCAAATGCCTGTGTACGTGCACAAGTCAAATGAAGTATACTTTTCAAGGCTGTGCATTAGACTGTGTGCATACGCTAGCGCACGCATAAAAAAACCCCGAAGAATACCCAGGGTTTTATACCCCAAAAAAATTACACACAGAATCTCGTGTAAAAAGCACAATTTGACAGGGCAGAAAATATTTTGATCTTGGTAAAAAGCCTGATCTTTCAGACTCTAGGGTGCCTGTGCTCTCAAAGAAAGACAATGAATCACTCAGTTGGAATGCTGGAAAATTCAGACCAATATCAGACCCTGGTTTTGTTCATTGAGAATGAACAAAATCACTCAATGCCAGAACAATTACCGGAATTTTTCAAATATTTTCCAGAATCTCTGAATGAAAAGGGCTACACATTCAGTCAAGAAATGACAGCTGGTTTCTGAACGCTATAAACTACCGCACTACCCGAAAGCCATCTGTATTAGTCCTTCAGACGGTATCAACTAAGAATGAAAAGTGATCTGTGAGAATTTCAAGGAAAGTCCTGCTTTGTGTCTGACCTCTCCTGACGGGTCAGTTGTAAACCAGTCTCCCCTTGACAATATTTCTGATTGGTGACTAAAGGCAGCATCCATCTTGCCAGCTTGACAGACCACTGACTATGTGCTTATGTACAGTATGTTATCAGGGCTTTTTTTTTATTACTTTTTTTTTTTCCCAAGGAGGACTTGTGCTCATAAGTTGAACAATTTAGGAGTGCATTAAAAAACTTTAGGGTTGCAATGCAGTTTTTCACATAATGTGTTTTAGCTTGATAAGGAGGATATAAGGAGACTACAATTTTTTTGTTTTGTTTTGTTTTTAATAAATATATAATCATTTATAGTCCTAATTTAAACTGTATATATACTGTATATTAGGCATGTAACTGTATCACATTTTTATATCACGATAATTGCTGAAGCTTTTATCATGGTATATGGTATTATCACATATTAAATTAGGTTACAAAAAAAAAGCGCTGTCCTCCTAACAGGTTTATAACTTTTTTCTTGCAGCAAAAAGAACTCTAAACATTTAAATAAAATAAAACAATACACAAAAAATGTGTAAAGCAAACAAACTTTATATTGTGAAGTCATTGAAATAATCCATACGAATTAATAAAGGCCTTTTGAAGCAAAGCGAGGTGTTTTTGTAAGAAAAATATCCATATTTAAAACTTAATAAATTCAAAAACTAGCTTCCAGCAGATGACCGTATGCATACCACAAGAGTAACCCCCTGACGTGATGTATGACGCAGGATGTAGGAGTATTGTAAGCTTAGACGCCTCTCACATTTCAGAGAGTATTTGTTTTCAATTTGAATTGGTTCATTTAAAAGTAGACATTTCACACTTTCTATAGATATATTTATCATGTGTGTGAGGCAAGTAGCCTAGCCTATACACTGAGTTTCAGTTCATTTATGTGACGCGCTGCTGTTCAGGAACACCGAGACGGCAGATAACGCATCCTGTATGCTTTCTTTATTTTACAAAAGCACAATGTTTTGCTGTTATTGTGAGTGTACACAAATAAAAGTAGACCCTTTACAGTTGGGAATGATGTATTACTCTTATCTGTATGACAAAAAATGACACAGTTGATGGCTAGGCCATCTGTCGGAAGCTAGTTATTATAGTTAATAAAGTTTTAAATGTGGATATTTCTCTTACAAAAACCCATCGCTTCTCTTCAGATGGCCTTTATTAACATCATATGGATTACTTTTATGATGGATGGATGCATCAGAGCCAGGATATTTTTAAATATATCCAATTGTGTTCATCTGAAAGAAGATAGTCATATACACCTAGAATGACTTGAGGGTGAGTAAATCATGAGATAATTTTCATTTTTGGGTGAACTATCCCTTTAAGAATGGCACAGGGGTGACAGAATAACTGATTGCCTCTGACTGTTTATCTCTGATTTCTTGTCACGTAAAGCTCAAATATGAAATAAACTGCGAATTAAGTAATGAGGACATCTCCTCTCCAGTTATAATGGTTGCTACACCACTGAATTTAACCATTATGAAGTAACCTTGTCCTAGCTCAGCGACTCCCTCTGATTCCCCGCCGGCTGTGTAAATGAAGCTTAGGACTGAAAATTGAATGAAAAATCATCTGAGACACTTGCGAAATCTGTCTCCCAGCACCCAGGCCACATCAGACTCACCATTGATTTCAATGAACTCTAGCACCTTGACGTGACAGATTGCTCGGCAAAGGACACAGAGCGAGTTGGGTCAACCTTATTCAATTTACTGGTTTAGATAATACGATTTCGTTTCCCTCCGTGTGTAGCGAACGTGTCAGTGGAGATAGATTGTAGCAGGTGTGGGCTGTGGACAGGGTTAATGTATGGGCACCATTTTTTTTTTTTTTTTTTTTTTTTAACACCCCTTTAATATCAAAAGATGGTTCACTTCATAAGTATATCCATGCGTGTTCTTGTCTCTTCCTCTTCATTTGTCAGCATCTGGTCTTCCAGAGCTGTTTTATCACTGAACCATCACAGATTCTGCTTCTGGTTCAAGTGATATGAGTGCACACATCTGTAACAGATTTGCCTTTGTGGCAGTCGTTGTTTCTCATACATTAGTCTCTGGAGGTCAGAATGTCTGGCAGCTTGATTAATTAGAAATGCAGAATGTTCACTTTTTAAGTCCTTTACTCCAGTTTATTCGTATTTGTCTATTACAAACCGTCACAAACATTCATTAAAGGTTTAGTGATATGGCCTGACGTGCACTGATGTTTACAACTGTTTTTTTTCATCAATGACTTACTGGAAGTACATGATCGCTCTTGGGATCACTGCTGACATTTAGGTCTTTTGTAAAAGATTTTTAAAGAGCAAATTCCAGCAAGAGAGTCTAGTCGAGAGGGTCATTTGTGTGTCTGACCGCTCTCATGAACTACACAGACTGACAAGAACACAAGATGATTGAAGCAAAGAACTTGAAAAAGGAAATTTAGTGACAGTAGTGAATGCACTTGATGGATTTAATACTGTCTAATGTCATACTTTTTAGGGGATAGGTCAAGTGGAAAGTGGAAGTGCAAGTGGATGGGTCAAAACGAACATGACGGTAATCCATGACCCCATTTGATGAATCAATAGCCCTTTTCACATAGCAATCCCGGTAAATTACTGTAAAACCAGAACCACTTTTCTGGTAAATACACAAATGTGCTGTTCACACGAGTCTCTTTACCGGTATAATATCATTCACACACGAGTACCGGTAAATACTGGTAATCTCTGTGATGTTAATCATCGGAAATGACCTTAAAACACTGAGCCTTTTCTTCATCAACCTAGATGAGAAGAAGCGCTTTAGTTTTATTTAGTCCAATTTGACTACATTTATTTTAACTTCTAAATGTGACAGCGGTCAGATGTCCGTCTAGTGCATGTTTACATGGAAAATAGTTAAAAGCAGCAGAGAATTTACCGTAAACAGCTGCGACAGAGCTTTATGATTGGTCCAAAGCAGATTTCTTACGTCAGCACGTTCAACTTTACTTTTAACATAAGAGTGGACGTAGCCATTTGTAAATTTAATGTGTCTGGCTTCTGGTGTCATCCGCTTCCAGTTATTTTTAGCTGTACATAACAGCTTTATAAAGCTAATGTATTGTATTGTTGTAATTATAAACACACTGGTTTGTAAGCACAAATATTGGAATGGTCAAAGCCGGTCCGTGACCATTCGAGAGCAAGTTGACTGCGTCTGCAACCGTTAGACGCATGTATGAATATCTTATCTGAAAAATAGACCTCAGCAGATGATTTAGTTAAACTGGCGCAATACAACAAGATGAAGGCATGAGCTAACACAACATTAAAAAGCTGCCAGAGTAAAAACATTAAAAAGTACCATAGTAAAGACCTGCAATATTGAGTTAAAGGGTTAGTTCACCTAAAAATGAAATTTCAGTCATTAATTACTCACCCTCATGTCGTTCCACACCCTTCGTTCATCTTCGGAACACAAATTAAGATATTTTTCATGAAATTCAAGAAGTTTTTTTTTTTTTATCCTCCATAGAAAGCAATGAAATTACCACATTCAAGGTCCAGAAAAGTAGTAAAAACATTGTTAAAATTCCAGAAAAGTAGTAAAAACATCGTTAAAATAGTCCATTTGACTACAGTGGTTCAACCTTAATTTTATGAAGCGACAAGAAAATATTTTTTGTGCGCAAAAACAAAACAAAAATAATGACTTTATTGAACAATTTCTTCTATTACCTGTCTTTGTCCTACAATGTTTACATTGTTTAGACAGTGCAGCACTTCCAGGTTCTACGTCTGAACGCCGGCTTAGACGAAATTGTTGAATAAAGTCGTTATTTTTGTTTTGATTTTGCACGGAAAAAGTATTCTCGTCACTCATTCTCATTCACTCCTTCAAGTGGACTATATTAGTGAGGAATATAGAGAATAGTGAATGAGGGTATAGGAGGCGATTTCAAACACAGCTTCTGTGTATTTAAGATCTTAGTTTCCTCAGTTCTTTGTTCCATGTTGTATTTGAATTATGTAGTTGTTGTATATTTGCTGTTTCTCCTGAGATTAAATACTGTTATTTTGGATTTCCCTCTTCATTGTGCGCTAACTACTACAGCCGCATGTTACAATCTGTAGCAGCTATTAATGAAACGTAAGTCTCACACATTCACAGAAAATAGCTTACTTCCGCGTTGCAAAATAAGGTGGATGTTTTGTTAATTGATATTACTTAGTACTTAAATGTTTAATTACTTCAACTAAGACACCTTATAATAAAGTGTACACAAATAAGCTGCATTAAAAGAAAAGTAGGTGTATTAGGCTACATTGTGAACTCACTGTTTTCATAAAAATTTTGTGATTTTGATGTGCACTATTTTGAGTTGTTTTGACCCAAAAACACATTTTAAGTTTTACTATGCACTAAATTAAAATTTAATTATATACTCTTTTTATTAATATTTTTTTTGAGATTGAGATTTTTAAATGCTTGTCATAACTTGTTTATATTGTACAAAAATATTTATAATTTTAATGATATGATTCTCTATGGAGATGCTTTTAACTTTTCTAGATAACTAACGAACTAAAGACTTTATTGGCCAATTTTTCTCAAGGTAAATGTAACATTAGGTGACACATTCTTCACAGGATGTTATACAGAAGATTTGGCTAATGCGTACATATTAATAATCTACAGTAATATTGATGATAATAATATCATCATCAGTAGTAGTAGTAATTGCTTGAATATTTAAATCTGGTGTATTTTGTAGGTAGTTTAAAACTGGATTTAGATTTTCAAAAATGTACTGTAAGGCAATACCAATGTTTTTTATGTTTAAAAAAATCTATTGCAATTATGACTATTTTTGGTGAGCTTATAATGTAACACATTTTTCATAATGTAAAAATTTTTACATTATGAGCTCAAGATTTTATGTTTTGAGATGAACACTATGAACATTGTATTACATTAATAATGTAAAATATTTTGAGAAAATTATTACATTATGAATATTTTATTGTATTGATAATGTCACTCTTAAATACATTATGCTTTGTTATTACAACATGAGTTGCTACACTTTGTTTTAGTGTAGTTGGGCAATTGTTTGATATAAACAGTATCAGCTGTAGTTACTAAATCGCATGTTTTAATTTTACACAGCCACTGTTTTTGTCCTGTTTTGTTGACAGACCGCTGACTGTGTGCTTATGTTTAGTATGTTTCACCCGTTACCATTAATGATGGCCAGAATGGCTGGAGTTAAGATCATTTGTAGACCATATACTGATGCTAAAAACATTCATTGGTCTATGAAGCTTGTGTTCGCCAAACTAATGCTAAATAAAACACAAGGCAATGAAACCCGTCTCATACAGCACTGCAGAAAACTGCTTGTGAGTTCTTGCTCTCTTTAATGTTAGCTAGTGCACTTTTGATTTCACCAACAGATGCTGTTAATTAGCTTTGTGCGCAGCCCAGTAAAGGCCAAAATCTATTGTTCTGAGTGTAATTAGCAGGATCATGCCTTTAGTGAATATGCATGACCTTGTGTCCCTAATCCCCACAAAGACATTTCCCATTTCAAAGGCACCAGCTCCTTTAAACAATTTATAATAGCGACTCTCATTGTCACCCTGATCCTCTTTACTCATTCTGCTCTTTTATTGTTGAGCTAATCACCAGTCACTGCATGAAATCCTTTAAAGCATGATCTGCTAATTAGGATCATTCATTGAATGCTTATCTTTATGAAAATAGTCAATTGTAGAGTTTCTACAGAAAAGTAGATCTTGGCATCTTATCTGCAGTAGAAGTGAGCAAAGTAAATGTCTGTCCTGTGCATGCTTTTGAATGAAAAGTCTTACTGAGCTAGCTGTTTTAAATCAAAGGAGTTTGCACACTCTGATTACTAGGGCTGCCCCCGACGAAAGATTTTTCTAGTCGACTAGTAGTCATTCATTTAATCCATTAGTCGACTAATCGCACGTTTATATTAATTTAATTACTTAAATATACTGGGGGCAGAATATATGCCTCGCGCTCAAGCGCACACATAAAGCTTGCCGCAAAGCACTGGCAAAAGTAATGATTATGAATGTGTTGGAAAAAAGTAGCAAGTTTATATAAGTTTATTATTATAAAATAACATTTTAATTGTTTATTGTAATAAACTAGTGTTTTTTTGAGTCAGATGGAAGTCATATGGATTACATAATCAGAGAGTATTTGATTTCGATTTGGATTTGGTAAGTTTAAAAGTAGAAGTTTCAAGCTTTCTATAGATATATTTATCATGTCTGTGAGGCAAGTAGCCTATACGCTGAGTTTCAGTTCATTTATGTGAGGAGCTGCTGTTCAGGGAGACCCAAAAGAACAGCATTTATCTGAAATAGAAAGCTTTTGTAACATTATACAATACCGTGTTTGGGGTCAGTAAGAATTTCTATTTTTTTTTTTTTTTTGGGAAAGAAATTAAAGAAATTAATACTTTTATTCAGCAAGGATGCATTAAATTGATCAAAAGTGACAGTAAAGACATTTATAATGTTACAAAAACTTTATATTTCAGATAAATGCTGTTCTTTTGAACTTTCTCTTCATCAAATAATCCCAGAAAAAATTGTACACAACTGTTTTCAGCATTGATAATAATAATAAATGTTTCTTGAGCAGCAAATCATCATATTAGAATGATTTCTGAAGGATCATGTGACACTGAAGACTGGAGTAATGATGCTGAAAATTCAGCTTTGATCACAGGAATAAATGACATTTTAAAATATATTCAAATAGAAAACCGTTATTTCAAATTGTAAAAATATTTCACAATATTACTGTTTTTGCTGTATTTTGGATCAAATAAATGCAGCCTTGGTGAGCAGACAAGGCTTCTTTTAAAAACATTTAAAAAATCTTACCGTCCAAAAACTTTTGACCGGTAGTGTATGTGTTCAAACTTGTCTAATAAGCTGTGATCCTATTTTTGGCTGCATAACGTTGTGGTTTTCTGAATTAGCCAGTTTGAATTCACTTTTTGTTTGATTGGAACTGAGAAAGAATGTGTGTTTTCAGGGAGCAGGGTGAAATCCAGGGTTACCAGGCAAATACAACATTACTTGTGTCCTTCCTTATAAGAGTATATCTAGAAAAAAAAAAAATAATAAAATATATATATATATATATATGTGTAATATATGTAGACTTGTCAGTGCCATCCAACCTCACTGTAATCAAATTTTGGAATTTTGTTCCCCTTGTTCCTGTTGAGTTGAAAATGAATCTATCTTTAACCCCTCCTCTTCTACCCGTCCATTTCCCCCATTTTTCTGGCTGCCCTCCCTCCCGTCCCGCCTCTCAGTGTGGGGGTGATGGTGCAGGGTCAGATAGCACTGTGGACATAGTAACATTCGGTTAGCTCTAACCCTCCATGGGAAACTGCGGGGGGTTCAGCTTCTGTCCTCGGCTTTGAGTAAAGAACAGAGATGTAACTTCAGGTGGACTTCTTAAGGAGTTTATGCTACCTAAAAAAAAAAACAAGAAGCACTGGCTTGACTGCAGCACGAGACATCAGATTTTCCCCTCACGCCGAAGCAGTGCTGTCCGGAGCAGGAGTCACTCACAGTCTGGGAGGGAGTTTCCACGTGTGCGCATGTGGTTTTGTGTGAGTCATTTTGTCTCTTTTAAGTATGAGAGCTGAGGTTGAGATCAGACAAAGTGGATTTGTCTTCCTTTTCAAAGCATTGTAGATTAAAGCTTTTTCCCAAAGGTAAGGGAAAGGTGTTTTTGTCTGTGTTTTTCATCCTAGTCTTTGTTGCCTCTAACTGGATTAAGAAAAAAACAGGCTGCAGGTGTAGGCTTAGTGACAGACTGTTGCTGTTGGTTAACTTTATCTTCTTGCTGTCTGAATCATGTACTGTTTGTTGAAATTTTATTTGCCTACAGTTATTTTTAAACCAAAGACTCCTGCTCAGGACAGGTCTGTGATTAATTGACCTGTAGTCAGTGTGTTGCTCAGATTGAATGGTCTACAGTACATCAGGAAGATTTATGAGATAGAAAAGGGCGTCTGGTGATGATCAAAGAGTGTCAATATTTGTGTTATGATGTTGAAATATCCTATCAGTTGACATTTGACAGGTATGTCTTGAGTACAGAGACATAATGTCCATTGAGACTTTACTAGGGCAATAAATCTATACTGAGAGTAGAAGAACCCAATCTGATTGATCAATCGCTTGCTCATTTGAGCCATACTGTAAAATAAAGCTCAACAGTACTGTATCTGCTATAAACATCTCAGGATTTTTGATTTGTTCCTTTAGATTTATTCTGTAGATGTGGTATTTCTGACTTCTTTTCATGTTTCACTACATGTAGCTTTCAGTCTTAATTTGGTCCCTTGTTAATATTTAATCTTTCATTTAGTTTTCCATTTATTGCAGATTTATTTATGCCATAATTGACGAGCAAATGACGTCAGACATGCGAGTGCTCTCTGTCTGATATCGATGGAAGTGTTTGTTTGAGTTCTCTCAACTTCTCTGATCTTTCTGAAAGCTTGTAGACTTGTAAACTTGTATATATGACATAAGGGAGTAAAGATTCACTTGTTTTCTCCATGCATTGGTCACAAATTTCTTGAAACATGGATTATTTGAATCGGGAATCATTTGTTTGTCAAGAACTGTAGTTTGTCTTTTTCTTTTGTATAAGACACATTAGGAGAAGCATTTACATAATACTATGAATGCAATTAAAAAATGTAGAATCAAATTATTAAAGGGGACATATCATGAAAATCTGACTTTTTCTGTGTTTAAGTGCTGTAATCTTGTCCCTGGTGCATCAACCAACCCAGAAAACGTGAAAAAGGACAACCCAGTAACTTTGTTTTGATAAGCCTTTCTCTGCAAGCATGTGAAAAAATGATCTTATTATAATATTACCACCCCTTAATCTGCACGTTTCCACCCACGGCGCCGCCATTTTGTTTTCTTAAGCAACAACGTTGTACCAGTTCTAACACCATGGCAAAACACGCAACAAAGGGGGTGAGGCCATGTTGGGCTGCTTTAGAGAAGAGGAAGAGTTGTTGTAGTAGAGTGTTGTTGTCATGCCGTCATTTTACGCCGGACTGCTTCACAAACGAGGGTCAATTCAACACTGGATTTACACAAAAGATTAACATGCTAGTCGATGAGTTGAATCAACTCCACAGCAACTACATAAATTTATCCACTAACCATTCAGAAACGTCCAGTTTTATTCTCAAACTTCTTCCTGAGTCTCTCCATCAGTGTCCGACTCCGGTTTGAACAATGTAAGGCTGAACACCGTTACTGACAATCCTCATTTTGGCTGCATGAGATTCTCCAGCTTTGTTGTTGTTGAGCAACCGAAGCGTGAGCTGTTAAAGCTCCGCCCTCTTTTAGAGCAGCAGCTCATATGCATTTAAAGGGACACACACAAAAACTGCGTGTTTTTGCTCACACCCAAATAGGGACAAATTTGACAAGCTATAATAAATGATTTGTGGGGTATTTTGAGCTGAAACTTCACAGACACATTCTGGGGACACCAGAGACTTATATTACATCTTGTAAAAGAGGCATCCCCTTTAATAAAATATTTGTTTAATGTCATCTTTTTATGAATGAAGTTCAGTATCATTGATACTAATACTGGTACTGATTTCTCTATGAAGTTGATTTATTTTTTTTAAACGTTAATTATAGACCGTATAACCAAAAGCTGTTAATTTCAACATTTATTAGGCTTTTTGAAAATAACAACTTTTAAATTAAGTGAACGTAAAACAATCCTTACATAAACCCATTATAATAAATGTCATATTTACCTGTGGCCTTCCTACCTGTCTAACAGGCAGGAAATATACGGAAATTGAATAAAGTTATCAAACACTACAGTCTTCACTGCATAAATTATAAATTAAATATAGATTCTTTCTTATTAAAGCTACAGTTTTTTGTTACCTTTGTTGTTTGATTAACATTAATGACAGACATCACAGCAACTGGTTTATTAGGCTGCTGTCACTTTAAGACCTGCTGCGCACATCTCATTTTCTCACAACTGTTTAAATTAATTTAAGATGTTTTTTACCTCATTTAAGACTGCTCTTATGAGGATACTTGACAAAATGGGCATTTTGGCATAATGCTGTGTGTTATTGTTTGTTTCAAGGTGACGTACAGAAGCACGTGTGAGTCTGTTATATTGCGCAAACAAATCATGTATGAGCGCTCTCGACGCACTGATCACACATTGTATTTATGCACAGAGACATTTCAGTACATTCACGTTGTTTTCACACACTTTCAGGATAATGTTTGGATTTGTCTCGTGTATGTTGCTGTGTACTTTGTAAATATGCAGGTCAAGGCGGCTGGTTTAGGTTTTTTGGCATCTCCGTGTGGTCCTGTTCAGTATCGCAACTTGACTTGAACTCTGAATTTTTTTTTGCTGTGTTTGAATTGAAATGTATGATTTTTTTCTTTTTTTTATGGGTGCTTTGGTGTAGCCTGCATAAATGTATGAATTATATGAAATCATATCATTTGGTTATTTGGTGTCCTTTTGGAGTCTGCAAGTGTCCTTTATTGGAAAGACATCTAAATTTACCTTGAAAAAAGCTGAAAAATACAGTTTTGTTAAAATCACACTTCAATCTGATGGTTTACTTTGCTGGATATAGGCAATGATGGCAAAACGGACATGTTAAACAAGATAAATGGCGTATGCTTAATTTCACGATAAGTGTGCGATTAATCACGATTAATTGCGATTAAGGTTGCGAGATTAATCGCGATT
This sequence comes from Ctenopharyngodon idella, assembly GCF_019924925.1. Taxonomy (NCBI): domain Eukaryota; kingdom Metazoa; phylum Chordata; class Actinopteri; order Cypriniformes; family Xenocyprididae; genus Ctenopharyngodon; species Ctenopharyngodon idella. The sequence continues at coordinate 31,244,121 of NC_067236.1, forward strand.
AAAAAAAAAAAATCTATTGACAGCCCTAGTATAAATACTATTGTGAGAGGTAGTTAGAGTCTGGCTTATATATAATGCTGCGAATGACGCCATAGCCTGAATGCCGCTTTAGATACGACCTCCAACCCACCCTGTTTTGCCCCCCAAAGGACAAAAGTGAAATTCTATGCCTGTATCTAAACACTGTTCTCAGCTGCTGCTGTCAGGTCTCGGGGATGGAAACATGATGAGGGAGAAAGTGATCTGGGGGCTGCATGTCTAATAATAAATAATTCTCTTATGTAACAGCAGGACACTAACTATGACAGAGAAAGTGTTGGAGGCTCTTTCAGGCTTCTGTTGTGTTTTGCATAAGTTATTTTGCACAGTGTCAGTTTGACATTGGTGATTGTTCCATCAACGGCGTGTTCAAGGTTGTGTGATTTCTTGCATGTAAAGTTTTCTTTTAAAGGCCTTGTTAACTTTTTTCACAGTCTTTATAATTGATTGTAAACCGCATTCTGTCACTGAAATACTGTTATTTACACGTCTGCTTAGTGTTTCTGCCAGCTTTAACCACCAAATTGTAAAAGCAACAGCTTAAATTGTGTTAAATGAACACTATTGTTTTAACTTCAGCATTGCCTTACTGCGACAGGCTCATTTGTCAGACTCAAACCTTTTTTTTATTTCACTCTGTTGAAAATACAATGAGCATGTTCCTGCCTGAGCTGTGTTGTAGTAGACACTCTAATTGGCACTGATGTTAAGCAGTGAATCAGGGGGTCAAAGAGGGGGTGATTTAGGCAAAGACAGATGTCCACATAATTCCAGCCTTTAATCTGGACCTGTAGATTTCTTCAAGTAAGCCTCAGCATTCATAATACAACACATGCTTTGCTTTCTTGTGCTATTTTTGAATCAGATTTCCTATGAAGTTTGAGACTTGTTTCAGCTTGATGTCCTAGATACAAAGAACCAAATAAAAATATAAAAATACACCAAAAACATTGTTTATTTTAGCTTATGTGCAAAAATGATTCCACAGTGTGACTGAGCAACAGCAACACCAACCTTTTCTGGTAATGGGGGATCGATCCTGTCTAGGAAGAGCATTGGAAGAATTTTGGCCCATTTCTCCACATAACAGTTTTTCCACTTAGTGATTGTTGTTGGGTTTCCATGTGTGAACTGCTATCTTTAGATCTTTCCATACTTCTATTGGGTTACACTCAAGACTAGCCATGCTAAAACATTACATTTTTTGTGTTTTAAACATTTAATGGTACCTTGTGTGTTTAGGGTCATTGTCTTGCTGCAGGACCCACTTTTTAAGCGTCAGCTCCCAGACTGACAGCTTTATACTGTCCTGTAGAGTTTTTCAGTTTAACTCTGGTTCAAATCATTTTACTGCCACCACTGTGCTTTACAGTTGGAATTAGATTCCTATTATTGTACGCAGTGTGTGGTTTTCTCTGAATGCAATACTTCTCATTTAAAACCAAGAAGTTCTCTGCACTCATGAGACCACAGAACATTCTTCTTACAGTCCTCGGCCTCATCCACATGGTCCTTGGCAAACTTTAGACGGGCAGCAAAGCTCTTTTTAGGCAGCAGTGCTTCCTTCTTGCAATCCTGCCGTACTCATCATTTTATACTGTAAAATGTGATTTGGTGACTTTACAAAAAAAACTGAGGAAAACTTCACAAATGAAATCGCTTCACAATCCAGTTTTGCTTAAATGCTTAATTAGGTTGAATGCTTTCACATCTTTCTACAACCACTGCATTATTGTATGGAGTATGAATTCATCTGTGTTAGTGAATGTTATAGTATAGTATAAAGGGTTAGTTCACCAAAAAATGAAAATTCTGTCATTAATTACTCACCTTCATGTCGTTTCACACCCATAAGACCTTCGTTCATCTTCGGAACACAAATTAAGATATTTTTGATGAAATTCGATGGCTCAGTGAGGCCTGCATTGACAGCGAGATAATTGACACTTTTAAATGTCCAGAAAGCTACTAAAGACATATTTACAACAGTTCATGTGACTACAGTGGTTCAACATTAATGTTATGAAGCGACGAGAATACTTTTTGTGCACCAAGAAAACAAAATAACAACTTTATTCAACAATATCTAGTGATAGGCAATTTCAAAACACTGCTTCATGAAGCTTTGAAGCTTTACGAATCTTGTTTCGAATCAGTGGTTCAGAGCGTGTATCAAACTGCCAAAGTCACGCCCCCCAGTGGTGAACCATTGAAATTTCGAAACGCTTACGACGTAATGAAGCCTTGTTTACTGAAATCACGTGACTTTGGCGCTCCGAATCTCTGATTCGAAACAAAAGATTCGTAAAGTTTCGAAGCTTCATGAAGCAATGTTTTGAAATCGCACATCACTAGATATTGTCATAAAGTCATTATTTTGTTTTGTTTTTTTGGTGCACAAAAAGTATTCTCATTGCTTCATAACATTAAGGTTGAACCACTGTAGTCACATGAACTGTTTTAAATATGTCTTTAGTAGCTTTCTGGGCATTGAAAATATTATCTTGCTGTCAATGCAGGCCTCACTGAGCCATTGGATTTCATCAAAAATATCTTAATTTGTGTTCTGAAGATGAACAAAGGTCTTACGGGTGTGAAACGACATGAAGGTGAGTAATTAATGACATAATTTTAATTTCTGGGTGAACTAACCCTATAACTTCTAATATACTGTAAGTAACTTCATTTCAGTTGTTAGCTTTGATTCGTCAGTGATTAAACTAAACAAACAGAAAACAGCCTACCATTCAAAATTATGAGGTCAGTAAGATTTTTTTAATATGTTTGAAAGAAGTCTCTTATGTCCAGCAAGAATGCAGTAAAATACATCTAAAATACAGTAAAACAGTATTATTTGGAAATTATGAAAATGATTTGGTGCTTAAGAAACATTTCTCCAACTATTACAGTTTAAAATGGCTGTTGCTGCTTAATATTTTTGTGGAAAAATATTAACTTTTTTAAGGATTCTTTGATAAAGTTCAAAAGAACATAATTTATTTGAATTATTATTATTATTTTTTTTGTAACAGTGACCTTTGATCAGTATAATGTGTCTTTGAAAAAAAAAAACAGGTCAATAAAATTAATTTCAAAAAACAAAAATCCCAAACTTTTGAACAGTAATGCAATGAACCTATTACTCATTATTCACATCAAAATGCAATGTGTAACCCCCAGCTCTCTGGAATTCACTTGATTCCTGACCTTCTGCTAAAGCTAATGAGGATTTAACCTCTCTTAATAACTATGTTCCGACATCTCTTGGCTTGTATACAGGTGTTTTTGGAAATGTGTAGGAAACTTTTTTTCTTAAAGGGATAGTTCACTCAAAAATGAAAATTCTGTCATCATTCACTCACCCTTGTGTTGTTCTAAACCAGTATGATTTTTGAGTTTGAGTTTTTTTGTCCATACAATGGAAGTCAATGATCACCAAAACTGCTTGGTTACCCAGACTCCACAATCGTTTTTGCTGTAGGATAGGATGTTCCTGCGGAATTGGGCTACTTTTACACTGTTGCTGCATATTTTTTTGTTTAGTTTTTTTTTAGTCTGCAGGTTGAAACATGGAAATGGGAAATGTTTGACCCAACATGCTGGTCTGTTTTATATAATTCAACTGTTATATTGCTGGGTTAAAATGAACCCAAAATAGGTTGGAAATTAAAATGACACAGAATTACTAGAGCAACAACACAGACAGCAGTAATAATCAAAAGATGAACATTAATTAAGCAAGAACTCCCAGGAATGGACAAAAATATAGGCAAGAGTAAAAACATTGTGTACGTGAGAAATATGTATATGAGAAAAAGTGCAGAACAGAATGACAACTAAACAGTTATACAGCTTATATAGTTTAACATAATAACTTACATTTAAGAACAAATTTGACCATATTTCGCTATTTTTCTCCCACCAACGAACACATGAACAATCAAAATTCAACACAAGTAGCATTTCCACGAGCTGAAGTATAAACTAATATACAGGGAAGCACAAGCCCGCGCTCTGTGTAACTCAACAGCTGGGTTGTTGTGTCGGAGGGTTGTATTGTTTCAACAGTTAGTGAGATTGACCCATCTGCTAACCCAACGTCTGGGTAAGACAAAAACTACCCAATCATGGAACAAATGACCCAACAGGCTCAAAAAATAACCCAGTGATTTTTGGACTGTAGGGATGTGTAGTATGGTTAGTATGGTCTTGTGGATCGTACGCCTTCTAGGAGCATGTTCTGACCACAGCTTTATTTGGTATCAAGCTCAAAGCTTTTTTTTTAGCAGTGCAGACAGAAAAAGATCTCCGGAACTTGTGTGTCAAAAAATAAATAGCAAATGAAGTCAACTTTTCTTCTTCTTCTTTTTTTTCTTCAAAAATGTTACCAACTGTCAGGGCAAGATGTAATGTAGACAGCTCAGAGAGAAGAAGTCTAAAGAGGATATGGAGATGCCAGTGAGTCTTCAGATATCACTGAGACTTATCCTGTTAATCAGTTTTCCAAGGCTACGTGTTAATTTGTAACATGTTGCGTTAACTACATTTCCTGAGATGGCAGAAATGGTGGACCAATCCATTGATATTTTTGCGGTACTGTGAATGTTTTTCTCCTTTTAAAACTAATGTATTCTAAGACCAGTATGTTTTTTTGTTTTTTTGTCTCTCAGGTAACCAAGGACAGAATGGTGACTGTGCTGACAACAAGGCCATAAAAGGCCTAACTGCCTTGGTAAGTCTGTATACTACGGCATATCACTGCCATGTGCCCCATGGATTGCTTGCTTTACAGGAAAATCTCAGTAACTTGCTGCAGACTCTTAAAATTCACAAACAAACAAAACACTATAACTAAATCAGAATCTCAAAACACACATAGTCATAATCCTTAAGAGCAATAATTAAAAGACTTTGACTTTTTGAAAACAATGTCACTGAGAGAATCATTCTCTTGCTCTTCTAGATCCAGGATGGGAAACTCTGAGAGCCAGTATAGCATCCAGGGCTCTAGAAGCAATAGCTTTATCATCCCTGGCAGACAGAAACCCTACTCATTCAAGGCCAACTCTGCCAAAGAAGACATTTTATCACCTCTAGGCTTTTGGAATGCTGGTTCACAGTTTTCTGCATTGAAGTCCAGAAGCGTAGTTCGTGGCTCCTCCCCGTCGAAGAGCAGAAGCACCTTTATGTCCCGCCATTATGATTACATCACCCATAAACTAAAGAGTGGCGCCAATAGTCAGTGGAATGGGGTTTCAGAGGACTTGTTGCCTGATGGCTGCCTGACGTTGCCTTCTGAGAATGGCTGCTTGTATGGTGGTCACAAGGAGAAGAGAAAACCCTGTAATAATTATGCCACAATAAAGATGCTTGAGAAAAGTCCCAGGTTTGAGAATATTGAGGACCAGAGCAGCCCTAGGGTTGTTATCAAGAAAGATGGTAGTGTACGAGTAGAATTTAACAACAGTCCAAACAGTGCCATTATTTTGGATGATTGCACTGGCCCAGTTCAGCTCCTCAAGTTTTCCCCCACCTTAGAATCCAGTTCTAGCTTACCTGGTGTAACACCCTCATTAGAAGCCCATCTTGGAGCTGCTCAGGCAGTTTCCAGCTTCAAGAGCAGTAAAGGTAGCTCTGTGAGCTCTGATGGCTCCTTGTACGACTTGCCCTGGGGAGCCAGTGTCGAACTTAACGATTCAGACAATTCATCCCCTAACAGTCAAAGACAAATTTCAACAAACGTGGGGTTTTTGGATGAGCAGTTTCCTGCCAATACTACAACCGACCTCTACAAGGATCCCAGAATTGCTGCCACCTTCTCTACGGTTAAGGATTTGCAGTTTTCAAATGGCAGCCATTTAAAGCACAAATCATCCAATGTGTCTGTGATGGAGGAACACTGTTCAGAGGGCGGCCCAGAGGAAAAGCAATATTCCTCCTTCACCTTACCTTGTCGAAAACCTAAGCCTTTTGTAGACAATAATGGAACGAAAGTGTCCATCAGGAACAGATTTAGGCGCATCAGTGACTGGACTGGAAGTTTGACCAGGAAAAAGAATAAGTTTCAGGTAAGGACAATCCTTTTAGATGGCTGTTTCTATTTCAATTTAAACATGCTTATTTTGAACCTCTAAATCTCTGATAGTAGGGCTGTTTTGTGAATATATTTACAAAACAGCCCTACTAGTTTTATTTAGTAAAGTGAATGATGTAATTGGATTTAAACCCAATGCCAGCCTCTGTCTACAGTTCCTTTTTAAAGTCAGTTCTATATTGTTGTAGGGCTGGGACAGTAAATCGATGCATAAATTGATCAATAATTCTGAGATTTTCCGAATGCATTGTGATCTGTTTCTAACAACAAAAAAAAAGTCTCAATTTATCCTGAATCGTGCAGCTCTACTAAAGACTCTCCCCTATAAAAGCTCTATTTTGAAGCGTGTAACGTCTGGTGGCTTTTCATGCCTGTAAAGAGCATGAGCCAAGAGTATGCTAGTGAAGGCGTATTTCATTGTGTTGGACCTACCGAACAGATACGTCCAGTTTCACTAAATCAGTCACTGAAATAGTCAGCGTTTACTCCGTTAGTAAATGCACTTGCGCTTGAATGGACAAATACACACAAAATTATGTCAAAATGCCTGTCTTGGCAAGTATCCTCATAAACACAGTCAGTTATGTCTTAATTAAACATAAACCATTTAGAAAGAAATGGTATGTATATCAGTATATTGGATCCTTACATTAGGTCTTAAAGTGACAGCAGCCTAATATGTCTGCTGCTATCTGGGTCATTAAAGTTAATCAAACAACAAAGACAAAAATAAAAAATAAATACTCACTGCTATTGACTGCATAACTTTTGTAGCTTTAACAAAGATTAATCTTTATTTAAATTATACAATGAAGACTTCATTATTTTCCATTTGATTATTCAATTTCTATACTTGAAAACTACTGTTAGACCAACCTGAAAAACTTAAAGCACTATTTATTTCATTTCTCTGTTCGGTTGTATTTATTTGTACTATTCCTTGTAATATGGTTATTTGTTCTTACTTCATTACTGACTGTTCACTTGTCTTTAATCATGTTTGACCTATATTTTTTGCTGTGGTATCAAAATTGGAAACAAGAATTGTGAAAATTCACTGGTATTTAAAGTCTTGGTGTAATAATAAGCCTAATTATTAGAATACAGGATTACATTATTCAAAAACAATAAAAAATAAATAAATATCCTTAGCATTGAGCCCTGATAGATTTATAGATGCGCACACATTTTAATAAAGTGTTGCATTTTAGTACAAATCAATGCAATAACTCATAACACATAAAAGATGCTCATTTGTTGCCACTTACTAGCGGAAATAAATAATAGCAGTGAACGAATCTGAACTAAACTTTTTGGTTTAAAAAAAAATTTGTTTCATTTTATAGATTTAAACTACCTTCAAAATTAAACAAACTGACAAGAGAAAAGGTGAATAGAAAAGATTCTAAAACATTGTCCCTTAAAATGCTGTTGGTCTCGACTCCCTAAATAAATTAAAAAAATGTTTTTCAGTAAGAAGAATTTTTTTGCTTTAATCCCTGCTCTTATTTTCTTCTTTTTTTTCCCTCACAAATTCTAATTTTATGCAATTTTTTGATGTTTTAGCCATATAGTCAGTGCATTCCTTGAGTGCACGAATCAGTCTTGACTGTGACTTGTGCCAGGTGCCACGGTGGGCATTGTTGCTTCGCCAGGAGCACATGTAGGGCACAATATTGAAAGCTGCAACATGCCAGTTCAGTGAGACAGGGAACCCAAGTTTAGGTGTAGTGCTCTGAAGATGACAGCTATTCCTCGCAAAAGCAGTGCTTGGCATTTGGTGAGTACAAAAAGGAAGCATGGGAGAATTTCTGTTTATGGTGTTGAAGAAAGCAAGGAGTCGATTAATTGAAGATTGCATCGGAGAAAGACCAAAACCATGAGACCTCATCTCATAAAATGTGTGTTACATTTACTTTGTAACAGGTAGTTTATAGGATATATTCATTCTGATTAGATCTTACATAGACTTTATTGGCTGAACGTGTATGTACATTTCAAAGTCTTTTCCATTCTGCTTTTACTATAATATTCTTTTTTTTTTTTTGTAATCTTATATGTTTGGGGTTTTTTTAACTGTAAGCAGTGAGATATTCCTCCTGTGGCTTTTATCCTGTGTTTAATGAGTAAGAGTAGAATAGCTCTTTGATATTTTCTGTGGAGGGATTTACAAACAGCCATTATTCTGGTATTACTCACTTCAGACTTGTAATATGATATGATACAGTCTAGTTCTTCTTTAATCAGTCATTTAAAGCGGCTGCGGTTTCTTCTGCTCACATCATAAGAAAGCAGTGAAATTTTTTTAAACTCTTTTAGGCCATATGTCCACTAAAGCATTTTTATCCAGTCGCTAGGCGCTATGCTGAAAATGCCTATCTGTGAACGCTTCGGCAGCGCAATGTTTTTTTCAGTTGAGACTTATTGCTTGCTTTGATACAGAATATCCACGGAAGTGTAAAAGCCCTGGGTATACTTTGTTTTTTTACACGTACGCTAGTCAGTCGAACGCACAGCCTTGGAAAGTATACTTCATTCGACTCGTACGCGTACACAGGCGTTTGACGCATGTGCAGTTTTGAGCAATCTCTCTCCACGAGTTACAACCCATGTAAACATCTTTGTATTGTTTCATGCCAAAGTTGTACAAATGAGGGTACTTTCTAACCTCTTCACACAATCTCTCATCTATGTAGGCCTCCATTGTCACTGTAGCTTGCATGCGTTCCGTTCTGTTCTGTTTATGCAGGTTTTCTTCTACTACATTGTGAATCGACGCCCCCAGGGTTGCCACCTTGTGGATAAACTAATTACTGCAAAGACAATTAAATGCACTTGTGCGACATGCGCGTACAGTACACACGTACTCTTCTGATGACAAAATTTGCATCACACGCACAGCTGACCCTCATAAAAAGTGAACTATACTTTGGGCTTTACTAGTCTCATTTCACTGATGTTTCTGTACTGTTTCTATATAAAAATGTCGATGAACGTTCTTTAACTCTCTGTGACTGGTAGCGGGAGGTTTGGATCATTTTACTGACTCGATCTTTGAATCTCTTTCAGCAAAATGAACAAATCTTTTTTCAAGTAATTTCGTTCATTTCACCAGAATAAAATTAAAATGTTACATGTTAAATTCCCCGACACATACTACTTACGCCAACGATGATCACATTTGGAATAAAAAGTTCACCTCACCTCCTGATCCGTGTCGTTCTTTCTTTTGTCACCTCACATTTATCACGTCTGTTCCCCAGAAAGATTAGATACCTCTCGTGTCTTCGGGTTCGAGTCGTTAGTTCCGTCAGAGCCCCATATGCAATGCAGTACAGGGAACAGAAATGATCAGTTCGCACCTCGAGTCTTCGGGACAAGTTCGAATTTGTTCATCCCGTTTGTTCATCCTGTCACAGCCACATTGGCTGAATGCAGAAACAGAAATGATTAGTTCATCTTTCGGGTCTCCGTTCTTTTGTCACGTGATCGCTTCCCGGCTCAGTGTCTCACAACAAATACATTACATTCGTATTACTATTGACTGTATGTTGTATTATATTTAAGAATTATCATAATTATCAAAAGATATGTGCAATAAACATTTATGTTATGCCACTATGTCCCTTCTGACTGATCTTTTTATACAAATATTAGACCAATATGTCCAGTCTTCATAGGAAAATCAATTATACTAGCTAAAAAACTAACTACGCACTTGTTTGTAAGGAAGGTTGTGAATGAACTAATTTCTGTATCCAATACGGCTGTCACGTGAAAAAAGAACGAAGGACTCAGACCCAAAGACTCGAGAGATGAACTAATCATTTCTAATCATTCAGCCTATGTGTGACGTGATGAACGAACGACTCGAACTCGAAGACTCGAGAGGTGAACTAATCATTTCTGTTTCCTGTACAGAACCTATGGGATGTTGCGCATGCATAGTCAACACAAAATGAACGAATCACTTTCTGAGACAACTCGTTATTCCTGAGTCATATTAAAGATTCGATCGAAATGATCGAATTGTTCATGAACGACACATCACTAACGCTGAGCGCTCAATCCTGCCTCGTTACGATCCTGCCGTTTTAAAAACGCATTTTTCCCATTGAAATCAATTGGAAAAATAAGCTAGCCTCGGAGAAAACGCTTTGGTGGACACACAGCCTAACACAAGATTACTATGCTTAAAATTCCTTCAGAGTATGCAGCCATGAAATTTGGTTTTAAAGTCATTTTAGCAACTTTATATGGATTAGCTGCTGAGTAGACATTAGCTATGTTTCCATCCAAAGTTGCAAATTTAACTTGTGTGCAAATTTGGAATATCACATGTTTGCGAATAAAGCACTGTTTCCATCTAGTGAGTCGAAGAGAACAATATCATCACTTCCTAATAAGGCGCTTCTGAGAGGGAATTATACCGAACCACTTTAATGACAGACTTTGCTCAGGCATTTTAGAATGATCAAAACAGCATTTCAGATGCTGTGCTACGAGATCGGTCCGCTGGTTGGTCCAGTTATGCCGTCCCTTCGCAGTGTCATGTCTTTTTTGATGCTCATCAAGGAATTTATTCGGTAAAAGTGTTTCCAACGTAGTTTAACAGTATCGCTGTAAGTTGTCCGACTCAAGTTTTTAAAATGTATGTACATCTTGGCATTTTCATCCAGCATTTTTTTTATGCAATAACCCAAAATGCACATAAAATAGGTTTGTCAATGACAAATTTCATGCCAACTTTGTAATAAATTATAATGCAGCTTTTAGATGTCGACTGCTGAGATTAGAAAATGATGCAAATACATTATAGAGGATGAAAGATAGGGAGTTTTAGTTTCTAAATAAAGGAGTTCACACACTTTTCCATTAGTGACCCGGAATGTTTGTTGAATAAAGATTTGGCTCTGGACAAATTATGTTGTTTCACTTCAGTGAAAATCAGATCACATTTGATGAGAATTTTTTTGCAGATATCCAGATAATTATATAACTATGTGAAACCATCTAAAATGTATTATTATGAATCAGTCTAAATGCTTCAGCCAAGAAACACTCTCAGTCATTTTTCAAAATTTGACAGCGTCAAAGACCATTTGGTAGAACTCAGATCTTCCAGACTGCCTGGTAATATCACAGCCCTGGATCACTGACAGCTTCAATGTAGATACATAATCTGTGGTATGTCATGTCAGCTTGTTCATTTTTTTAACTCTTGAAATTAATGTTAAAGAATATTTGAAAATATTTAAAAAACAAGTTTCCGTTCTGTCTGTCATAAATCTCCACATGAATGCCAGAGCTCAGCTGTAGTGTAAAGTTTTACACAGAGTGTTGTTGGCACGTCTGCACCCTTGTGTAATTAGTGTCAGCTGCTGGAGATGTGTAGAATTTGAAGGATGCTTGAGAAGGATCCTACCCAGATTTCTGTTGAAGTGTGCTCATCATAAGAGCAGTAGGGAACTGATGATCTTATTAGTGGGATTTTCAAACTCTCTTTTAAAGATTATATCTTCTATGATGAAAATGAATGAGGAATGGGCTTTAATTTTTCATAAATTTGTATAACATTATGAAGATCTGAACTTGAAATTACTTCCATACTCCGGCGATAACTGACTTCTCTGTTATTCTGGGTTTTCTTATTAGTTGTTGTTGCTTAGGCAAGTTTCACTATTACTGTATTAAAGTACCTTCACCTAAATTCATCAAAATCGATGATGAATTTAAGTTCATTAATTGCTTTAAATGGGACCTATTATGCCCCTTTTACATGATGTAATGGTGTCCCCAGAATGTGTCTGTGAAGTTTCAGCTCATAATACCCCACAGATCATTTATTATAGCTTGTCAAATTTGCCTCTATTTGGCTGTGAGCAAAAACACGTAATTTTTGTGTGTGTCCCTTTAAATGCAAATGAGCTGCTGCTCCTAACCCCCTTTCCAGAAGAAGGCGGAGCTTTAACAGCTCGCGCTTCGGTTGCTCAACAACAACAAAGCAATTGGACATTTCTGAATGGTTAGTGGATAAATTTATGTAGTTGCTGTGGAGTTGATTCAACTCATCGACTAGCATGTGCCGTCATGTTAATCTTTTGTGCAAATCCAGCGTTGAATTGACCCTCGTTTGTGAAGCAGTCTGGCGTAAAAAAAAAAATGACGGCATGACAACAACACTCTACTACAACAACTTTTCCTCTTCTCTAAAGCAGCCCAACATGGCCTCACCCCCTTTGTTGCGTGTTCTCGGGGGTGGGGTTATGTAAATTTTAGGGTTAGTGATGTCACCAACTCATGATGAAGCTCGTTGTAGTCCCTACCAGCCGTTTGTTGTAGTCCTTAAACAGCGAATTCTTTAATAGAAAATATCTCACTTTGCATTGAACTTTGAGCACCGTAACTTTGCAGATGTTCAAACAGCAACATTACACACTAACTAAAGTTAAAAAGGTTAAATAATAATCAAGGACCCCTTTAAAAACTCGTAATTTGATGTCCACAAGTAAACCGGATTTCATATTGCTGCATAAATATAACCTCATTCTCATAATATTTCCCCTTCACTGTTTGTTGCAGGAGCCCAGATGTAATGAGGCCGTCGATTGCTTTGACAGTGGTGTGGATGGCCTCACTGCAGACACCAGTTCTCCATCTCAGGTCTCCAGCCTTATGCCTCAAACCCGCTCTCACTCTCTGTCACTAAATACCTGTAGCGGCTCTGCTGGCGCCCTTCATTCAGGTACTGATGTTTTGCGACAAAACATCTACAAGAACTTCATGAGGGAGTTGAAGACTGGTCGGCCTCCAGCAGAAGGTGGACGAGAAGATTGGCGTGAGAGCTCCTCAGAGGAAACGGAGAGCAGTAGTCAGGAAATCCTTGGGTCTCTGGAGCAGCTGGACTTGCTATTTGAGAAAGAGCAAGGTGTAGTTAGGCGGGCCGGATGGCTCTCCTTCAAGCCCTTACTCACTGTACACAAAGACCACAAACTAGAGCTAGTGGGCCGTCGAAAATGGAAGCAATTTTGGGTCACTCTAAAGGGTAAGTATGCCATGATTGCTGTAACTAGCACTGTGATTTACAGTGCCACTCACATTTGTGCAGTAAGAGCACATCAAAACTGCTTAAAGTGATCGATCATGACCAAGTTGTTTTTTTTTCTTGCAGGTTGCACACTGCTGTTCTATGAGACCTACGGAAAAGCCTCTTCAGCCCCAGAGTCTCCATGCTATGCCTTGTTAGCAGAGGATGGTGTAGTCCAGACTGTTCCTGAGCACCCCAAGAAAGAGAACGTGTTCTGCCTCAGTAACACCTATGGTGATGTCTACCTATTTCAGGTCAGTTAAAAACCTGAGCTTTCAAACTACAAACTGAGCTTACAAACCCACACACTCACCCCATATAACAATATAACATGTTAAACCAGATATAACATGCTATGTAGAGCAGTTTTATATCATAAAAATACTTAGACTTGAAAGTGTTTTAGCATGCTTTTTGTGTTTGCAACTCAACTGGGAAATAGTGTGTTTTTGTGGAAACACTTTATGGTCTCATTCAGTAATGTATTAACTAACATGAACTAACAATGAGTAATATATTTGTTACAGTATTTATTCATCTTTGTTAATATTAGTTAATAAAAATACAGTTCATTGTTCATGTTAGTTCACAGTGCTTTAACTAATGTTAACAAACACAACTTTTGAGTGTAATAATGTATGAGTAAATGTTGAAATTAACATTAAGTAAGATTTGTAAAGTGTTACCATTGTTTTTTTTATGCTACTAACTATGAAATGTATGGAAGCTTGTTTCCAACACTGAATAAAAACTTTAAATTGCAACTTTTTATCTCACAATTCTGATTTTTTTTCTCAGAATTGCATGATAAAAACTCACAATTGCATGTTATAAAGTCAGAATTGGAAGATATAAACACAGTTGTTTAAAGTCAGAATTGCGAGCTATAATGTAAGAAAAGTCAGTCTTTTTTCCTCAGAATTGGACTATAACACGCAATTGAGTTTATATCTCGCAATTCTGACATTATAACTCGAAATTCTGACTTTATTTCTCATAATTGTTTATGTCTCGCAATTTTGACTACTCGCAATTGTGACTTTATTTCTCACAATTGTGTTTACATCTCACAATTGCAAGTTTATATTTTGCAATTGTAAGTAGTCAGAATTGTAAGATGTAAATTGGCAATTGTGAGATGAAAAAAGTCGTCATTACCTTTTTTATTTTTTATTTAGTGGCGGAAACAAGCTTCCTTAGAAATGAGAGTATAGAGTGATGAAATGAGAGAAATGAGAGTCCAGGCCAAAAATGACTGATCATTTTTGATGGAAATGAATGGATAGGACATTTTCTCTGTGTAAGCCCTGGCATTTGTATATTATCAAGCCAATAACATTGCAAGATTTTCTGGCTTATTCAGCCAGACAATCTCTGGCTGTTCCATATGCTGATTAATGCAGTGTGTCTGAATTTAGTAGTAAATAATAACACTACGCACACACATTACCTGTCAGTAATGTTTCTGGTGGCATTAAAGACCTTATTATATCACGCATAAACTTAAATGCTTGAAATCTGTTTGCAGACAAACACAAAGTAGGGTCCAAAAGCCTGAGACACTGACAATCTAGGCCTCATAATATAATTTAAACCTGAAAATACATACATTTTTAGGAATTTGAACAAATGTAAAACGTTTAGTAATGTTATTATATAAAATGAAGTGATGCAAAATTCTGCAAACATTTCTAGGTCACTAATGAAATAACCTTATTTGTGACACTGACCGTATTTACCGTAATTTCTATGTATAAAAGGTCACATTTCCTCCCTTGTATTTTTTTCCAACTCTAGGCCTCCAACCAAACTGACCTGGAGAACTGGGTAACTGCCATTCATTCGGCTAGTGCGTCTTTGTTTGCGAAACGCTACGGGAAGGAGGACACACTGCGTTTGTTACGTGGGCAGATCCGTGGTCTTCTCCAGAAGATCGACATGGATGGCAAGATGAGGAAAATGGCAGAGCTGCAGTTGTCCATCGTTGGTGACCCCAAAAATAGAAAGGCTATTGAAAACCAGGTAAGCAAACGATCAAATTCATTTGGTGTAATGCTGTTATGTAGTCCTTTTTTGTTTCATCTATGTGTTGTTTTAGGGTGTGTTCACGCTTGGTTTGATTTAAACGAACCCATGTGCGATTGCTCTGTTAGTGCGTTTCATTTGAATAAGTGTGAACGCTGCCATCCGAACCCTGGTGCGCACCAAACATGTGGACCGAGACCTCTCTTTTACCAGGTCATTATGTTTGAGGCTTTGTAGTGAGGTGTGCATGTGTTGACAAGGTTAAGAATTTACTTATTTAAGAAGCTCATTTTGTCTGAAACATTGGGATAAATCATTGAAGGCTTTGTCATGTTAACAGAAGGCATGTTAATCTTACCACCACATACCGCTTTAGAGGTTGCATGACCCACATAGCTTTAGTTGACTAATGGTATTAGTAGTTTTTCCCCCACTGCCTGATAACAATCAAGTTAATGCTTCATGGGAACCTCTGAAGTTGATGCAAAGGTCACCAGGGGAGTCAGAGGGGTGCCAGGCTGGATGAGAGATTTGGGGAAGGCAAAGAAGTTAGAATGGCCTGAGAAACTGGACTACTTTGAAGTCTTGTCTCCACAAGTCAGTGCCAGCTGGGCAGTTTGAAGTCTCCTCTGACCTCCCCTCACCCTTCCTCCCAAACTCAAGCATAATTGCCTTGCATATCTACTACAATTAAACATATGCTTTTTATATGAATCAGGGAAAAGGTCAGAAAAACAAATGAAAGATACATGTGTAGAACTACACATTTACAACTGCAATCAGAAATGTTGCCCAAACAGAAGTAGTAAGCATTGATTATTTCAAATACATATAGTTTTTCTTAAACCAAAGATGTTCATCAGTGATTGTATATCAAGAGATATATGATTTCACCGGAACAAATAGAGTCTCCGTTCTCCACAACAATGTTAGATTGAAGCGCTCATCTATGTGAAGTCAAGAGAACAGCAGCAACGAGCACATGATTTCAAAAACAACACATTCCAGTGCCAGATTGCGTCTAATTGTGACATGTGACCAGAAGCAGCCTTTGCTGTGTTTCACAGAAGGGCCTTCGCTTGCGCTCGAAAAAGAGCCCCGCCCTCTGCCATCATGCCGCGCACACACCAGGGTTGGAAATTATCAGGGCTTGGAGCAAAAATGCCACCGAAATTAATAAAGTGCTCCGAAAATTCAAGATATATAGGGCAAAAAAATGTCCCTGTATGAGTTATTGTTTTTAATAGCCAGTTTATAATAACCTATATTTATATGTTTATAACTCAGGATATAGAGTGCTGTTTGCCCAAACATCAGCACTATGATAGTCTATTGATTTACAACAGTGCAGAGCTAATTTTATATGTATATATATATATATATATATAATATACACTATATTGCCAAAAGTTTTGGGACGCCTGCCTTTATGTGCACATGAACTTTAATGACATCCCATTCTTAATCTGTAGGGTTTAATATGGAGTTGGCCCACCCTTTGCAGCTATAACAGCTTCAACTCTTCTGGGAAGGCACTCCACAAGGAGTGTGTTTACGGGAATTTTTGACCATCTTCTAAAAGCGCATTTGTGAGGTCAGGCAGTGATGTTGGCGAGAAGGTCTGGCTCACAGTCTCCGCTCTAATTCATCCCAAAGGTGTTCTGTCGGGTTGAGGTCAGGACTCTGAGCAGGCCAGTCAAGTTCCTCCACACCAAACTCACTCATCCATGTCTTTATGGACCTTGCTTTGTGCACTGGTGCGCAGTCATGTTGAAACAGGAAGGGGCCATCCCCAAACTGTTCCCACAAAGTTGGGAGCATGAAATTGTCCAAAATGTCTTGGTATGCTGAAGCATTAAGCGTTCCTTTCACTGGAACTAAGGGACCAAGCCCAACCCTTAAAAAAAAACAACCCCACACCATAATTCCCCCTCCACCAAACTTTACACTTGGCACAATGCAGTCAGGCAAGTACCGTTCTCCTGGCAACCGCCAAACCCAGACTCGTCCATCGGATTGCCAGACAGAGAAGCGTGATTCGTCACTCCAGAGAACACGTCTCCACTGCTCTAGAGTCCAGTGGTGGCGTGCTTTACACCACTGCATCCAACGCTTTGCATTGCACTTGGTGATGTAAGGCTTGGATGCAGCTGCTCGGCCATGGAAACCCATTCCATGAAGCTCTCTATGCACTGTTCTTGAGCTAATCTGAAGGCCACACAAAGTTTGGAGGTCTGTAGCTATTGACTCAGCATTTGCTGACCCCACTCTGTGATTTTACGTGCCCTACCACTTTGTGGCTGAGTTGCTGTTGTTCCCAATTGCTTCCACTTTGTTATGATACCACTAACAGTTGAGCGTGGAATATTTAGTAGTGAGGAATTTTCATGAATGGACGTATTGCACAGGTGGCAACCTATCATGGTACCAGGCTTGAATTCACTGAGCTCCTGAGAGCGACCCATTCTTTCACAAATGTTTGTAAAAGCAGTCTGCATGCCTAGGTGCTTGATTTTATACACCTGTGGCCATGGAAGTGATTGGAACACCTGAATTCAATGATTTGGAGGGGTGTCCCGATACTTTTGGCAATACAGTGCGTGTGTGTGTGTGTGTGTGTGTGTGTGTGTGTGTGTGTGTGTGTATATATATATATAGTTGTGTGTAAGCATACATTTTTTTTTTTTAATCAAACTTTTCTACTTTTGACTTTATTTCTAACGAGAAACATCATCACCAAAGCTCACTCTATTTTGTCGTAAGTCATTAAACTGTTACGCTGTCTCGGAAGTCTGTCTGAAATCAGTTTCATGAGGAACCTTTGTGCGCAAACGCAAACAAGGCAACAAGTCACTGCCTAAGCTTTCAGACGCAGTCATTTGCTTGGTCCCTGAATGAATCAGCCATTTTGAATGGATTTTTTTGACAATTACTGAATGACTCACTCGTAAAGACAATGATTTTCCGTCACCTACTGGCAGTTTTAGTTTTTTCATTTCCTCCCCATCATTTCATTTTTCTATATTTTTATCTCGCACCTGCAGCTAAAAAAAAAAATCATTCCTGTGGTCCACCATGCTGCAAGAAAGACTTCCGACTGTTTCTTTGAAACGGGCCTCCGAATTGCAAAGGCCATTCTCAGTATTTGCCCTTTTCATTTAATCCATCCAAGTTAGTGCACACACATTATGAGTAGCGAGTAGTGAACACACACACACACTGCAAACTGTGGAGCCACACACCCGGAGCAGTATGCAGCCATTTTTCAGTCTGACTCTCTAACCATTAGGCCACGACTGCCCCTTATATAACACAAACGAACGTGATTAATTCTCTACTAGTTAAATGGAGATGTTTCCTTTGTATTAGTTACATTCATGCTGCAAGATGTTCATGCTGCAAAAAGTGGTGAGGACAATATCGACCCTGGCGAAAAGTGGTGGGGACATGTCCCACCTGTCAGTTATGCCAATGTGCATCAGACAGACTGTGTGAGAACTTTCAGCTACTATTTTCAGGGGCTTTTGCACCGGAGGAACCTTTTCATAGTTCCTAGAACTATTGGCTGAAGTCTAAACCGGGGTCTAAACCAGCTCTACAGTAACTATCAGTGACGTGAGTGTACATTGATTGGGCAAACCCATGTCAAACACTGGCAACCAGCATTTTTAAAAAGCTGTGTAAACATATTTACTTCATGAAAATGGAAAACAGCGATAACGGCATTTACCTGTTGTCTGCAGGGTTCTTTTCTCCGCCTCGATGATATGTAATACTGAAAGTTGTCATAGGAGATTTCATCTCTTAGCCCCAATTTTTCCTCTTTCAGTTGCGTAAATTATGCATTTACATTCCATCTCCGTTATCACGAAACCCACGACACACAACAAACACAGCTCCGATCACAGCGTCTTCCTTCCACCGGTTTTTAGTATTTGTAAATGCTGTGCTTAAAGACACCGCTGTCGGACGCTTCAGAGTTCCTATTCCCGGTGCGAATGCAACCAGGAACATGGCCTGGGGGAGAAATTAGAACTATCCTAGTGCCTAGTTCCTATAACTGAGTTCCTAGAACTATTCGCTGCGAAAGCCCCTTTTCTCACCTATTCAACACAGGTAGCTATCAGTTGACTCTGTATCAAATGCCCTGGGACACAATTAGAACAAATTTCTCAAACAGGTTCCAAAGACTAGCTAGTTTGTTCTTAATGGGCTCTGAGCTACAGCAAACAGGCCTCTCTTTTTGTAGTAATGGGAGGATCCGGTGTCACACTCCTAAATCTGCACTCCTGGGTTAGGGTAAGGTTCCCATGAGTTAACAGCACAGTGTCTGTCCAGCCTCATTATACTTGTTTTAATGGTGTGGGGTTCAGTTGGTAGGATTTAATAAACCAAAAGCCAAGAAACTTTAATGACACATTGTCTCTAAACCCATTGCCAGTGGTATGAATTGATGCTGAAAGCCCAAACCAAAGCAAACAGGCTACACACAAAAGCAACGTCAAGTGCCATAGTGCCATTATTGATTAGTTGTGTGAATATCCATTGTCGTCAGTTATCTATCACTAAATTAAATATTTGTATTTATTTTTCAATAATAAGTGAACAATGTAAAATAATGTTAATTATTAGTGTAGATAGACTTTTCAGACAGTGTAGAAAGGGCCTATGGTAGATTAAAACAAAATAAACCCTGGTCATGTTACATGCAAGTCAGACAATCTCTTCCTGTTTAAGTGGGTGTTTCTTGGCTTCAATATTGACCAGACTAGTTAATTGTCTAGCTATGTGCAAACTGATAATGTTCATAAAACTGTGACTAATGTCCCTGGCATGTTATCTGTTTTCATCTTCAATCCAATTGTTTCCCCTATGAGTTTTTATTACAAAGTATAATAAAAAAAACTTCCTTTATGCACCTCTCACATCTGAGTGCCATTACAGCCACAGAGATCACTCCTCATGCTGTTTGTGCCACCATAGACCACAAACGATCCTTGTGCAAGGAAGCTTGTTAACTGGTGGATGAGATGCTCTTCCTCACCAACCATTGTTTTAATTTGCGGACAGATCCAGCAGTGGGAACAGAATCTTGAGCGCTTCAACATGGACCTTTTCCGCATGCGCTGCTACCTGGCCAGTCTGCAAGGCAGCGAGTTACCCAACCCCAAGAGCCTCCTAGCCACGGCCAGCCGCCCAACCAAAGCTGCACTCGCCCGTCTGGGAATCTTCTCCGTCTCCTCCTTCCATGCACTGGTTAGTAGCCTTGAACACTACAGTTACAGCCCTCTTTTTTTTTTTTGTGCTTCCAGAATTTTTTTCTAATTAATTTTCTCCATGAAGATCTCAAAGATGAATCACAACTTTGCAAACTTTGTTTTGAAGCAATGCCATTGGAAGACAAAGGTACACAAGTTGTGAACTACAATACTAAGCATTTAACTACTCATCCCATGAAGCATTGCAAATTGTTTAGAATATAAGAAGACCCTGATTATAGGACACCCCCCGCCCCCCCCCCCCCCCCACCCCTTTTTTTTTGGTTCTTCAAGATGTACTTTTTCTTTGTATTGAAAGTGTGTTAAATACTGGTAAACATGTACCAATGATCACATTTAAAAATAAACACTTTTTGGCATACCATTAAAATAACCTGTTGCCCATCTGAATTATATAACAATTAGGCTATCATCTCACAGTGAAAAGTTAAAACCATGTAGCCTACCAAAATTTCATTAACAGTTGAAGTGAAATTTAGGTACCGTCTTACGTTTTAAATCACGTACGGGGAAAGTTTGATCCCGTCAGCGAAGCACGCAAACATGACAGTCACACGGCTCTTAGGGCTGGTTCGTACAGAACACGTTTTTGCTGTAAAAACGCTAGATGCATGTCAGTGGAACGAAAAAATGCAAGGTCTAGAGTTAAGTTTTTAAAAAAAAAATTGATCTTCTTTTGCCGTGTCATGCACGAGACGCTGCAAAAGACGCGATTGCAGCAGCCATAGGGGCCGCTCAAGCATTTCTCATTCTTACAGTTTGTTTTTTTTTTTTTTTTTCCAGTTAGCTTACATACTAGCATAGCATACATCTACCTGATTAGCCTGCTAGCTTAGCTTATATTACATTAGGTATATTTTTTTGCTTCCAATATAGTTCCCAATTACAGGTTTCAATTTAATGATGTTTCTGTGTACTTAGCATGACAATTAATTTATTAAATGTTATACCACATTGCTATTATTGTGCAAAATTAACATTAAATTACTTTCACAGAACATAGTATATTGCAACAATCCTTAAAGGGTTAGTTCACCCAAAAATGAAAATTCTGTCATTTATTACTCACCCTCATGTCATTCCACACCTGTAAGACCTTCATTCATCTTCAGAACACAAATTAAGACATTTTTGATAAAATCTGATGGCTCAGTGAGGCCTGCATTGACAGCAAAATAATTAACACTTTCAAATGCCCAGAAAGCTACTAAAGACATATTTAACAGTTTATGTGACTACAGTGGTTCAACCTTAATGTTATGAAGCGACGAGAATACTTTTTGTGTGCCAAAAAAACAAAATAACGACTTTATTCAACAATATCTAGCGATGGACGATTTCAAAACACTGCTTCATGAAGCTTCGAAGCTTTACAAATCTTTTGTTTCAAATCAGTGGTTCAGAGCGTGTATCAAACTGCCAAAGTCACGTTTGCAGTTTTATTGCAAAATATTCACATATTGAGTTGGTTGAGTGTAGGGAGACTGACTTGATTGACATTTGCAATGCTTCATGGGAGTCTGTGGTTGCTGCTGCTGAGCTCTTTTGGCATGATTCTCATTTCCATGGAGACAGTGACTTCTCTGATGGATCAGGACTGTGGGTAGTCTAGTTGGTGTATGACAGATTTATACATTATTGTTAAAAATTCATTTCTCAGAGGAAAATTAATGGGATTTTTATTTTTGAAACTGTTGTGCTCTACTCCCAATGCATTTTTGAAATTTTGAAATTATTGCAAGAGGATGCCATTTCCTCCATTTAATTTGTAACATTGCCATTTTCAAAACTGAAATATTTGCCTAGTTACCATTACCTCCAATCTCTCTGTTGTCATACAGATCTGCTCGAGAGACGAGGCCACAATGCGAAAGCGTTCTCTGTCTCTCTCTCAGCGAGGTCGCAGTAAGAAAGGGGTCTTTTCATCCCTCAAGGGCCTGGATACTCTTACCAAGCGAGGTCATGAAAAAAAGCCTTCTGTCTCTCAGGTACTGCACTCACTCTGTCTGATTTAACCAGTCGTGACTGTGTGCCGTGACAAACGCTTGGGAAGTACATTTGCATATCAATTTTTCCTACCTTTCATGTTTCAAAACTCATGCATCATGCTGGTGGGAAATTCCTCCCACAGGTGCAAAATAACAGGACTTTGATAAATAAAGACTCTCTAAAGGTAGTAATTACAGAGCTGACAGGATTAAAAATGTTGTTCGTTCTCCCATCTCCACCTCCTTTCTTAGAAATGCACCAAGATAATAAGAGGGCTATTTTAGGATGCAGGGTTTCATATCTGGTTACCAAGTGTGAAGCTTTGAGACCTTGATGAAGCTGATGACGTTCCTCCCTGTTGAGATGTTACCGCACTGTGCTAATAATGGTGGTAAATTGGCAGTTAAGGAACTGCACTGGGCCGTTTGTTTAAAGCCAGAGAGGGGTGACCCATGAGCCGGAGAATTTTATAGATTTCCTGTCACAACCGTGCCCTTGAGCAAGGCATTTAATAGCAGGTTGTTGCAGGGGGACTGTCTCTACAATTAGAGTACTGTGTGTTGTTTGGAATAAAAAGTGGCAGCAAAATAAGCAACTAATGCTTGTTTTGTTGAGTCTGTTGCACTTCTTTACTACCCAGTAAACCATTTTAGTCTATATAAAAATGGAAATCCCTCATTTTTGTCTTTTCATTTTGTCCCTGTGAAAAGGAATTCATTGATTTGAGCTGCTGTTCTTACAGTGGTCTTCCTCAGGTAAGGGATACTAGTTTGCTGGATCACAGCTATAGCATGGCTCCTCGTAGAAATATAGACGCTTCTGAAGATCAACCCCTTGCTGACCTGCATGCAATAGCTATATTCCAAAACCTAGTGAGCTACCTAGCTAGAAAACATCTTAAGGCATAGCCGTCGCAAGGGCTGTGCCAAGTGTGCGACCGCACAGGGCCTCGTGCCAAAGTGACAGCTGACTTGATGATGTAAAGCCAATAGTTCATGTTCAGGTTCGTGTTTTTGTTCTTCAAAATACTATTATAGTTAAAGGACATACTGTAGGTAAAAGTGAGACTTTGTGTATCGTGATGCTGTATTATTCTGATTGTTAAAAATGTATTATGCAGTAACTTACAATATTGCTCTCAGCGTGTGATCATGATTTATGTGCATACGTGTCTGTCAGCACAGCTTCTCACGTCACGTTCGTAGAAAGCTTTATTCAGTACATTTTAAATTCTGATTTTGGAAGCCTCTGAAATGTATGGAAGCTTGTTTCCGCCACTGAATAAAAAATAAAAAAGGTAATTGCGACTTTATCTCACAAATCTGACTTTTTTCTCAGAATTGCGTGATATAAACTCGCAATTGTGAGTTTATTTCTAGCAATTGCGAGTTTATATCCCACAATTCTGACTTTATTTCTAGCAATTGTGAGTTTATATCCTGAAATTGTGAGTTTATATCCCGCAATTGTGAGTTTATTTCTAGCAATTGCGAGTTTATATCCCACAATTCTGACTTTATTTCTAGGAATTGCGAGTTTATATCTCGCAATTCTGACTTTATTTCAAGCAATTGTGAGTTTATATCCCGAAATTGTGAGTTTATATCCCGCAATTGTGAGTTTATTTCTAGCAATTGCGAGTTTATATCCCACAATTCTGACTTTATTTCTAGGAATTGCGAGTTTATATCTCGCAATTCTGACTTTATTTCAAGCAATTGTGAGTTTATATCCCGAAATTGTGAGTTTATATCCCGCAATTCTGACTTTTTTCTTGCAGTTGTTTATATCCCGCAATTCTGACTTTATTTCTAGCAATTGCGAGTTTATATCCCACAATTGTGTTTATATCTCACAATTTTGACTTTATTTCTTGCAGTTTTGAGTTTATATCCTGCAATTGTAAATATATATCTCACAATTCTGACATTATAACTCGCAATAGTGAGAATAAAATAAAAGTCAGAATTGTGAGATAAAAAGTCACAATTACCTTTTTTATTTAGTGGCGGAAACAAGCTTCCATAGAAATGGGTCAAACCATGGATATTACCTGAGAAGTTCAAGTAAATACGCTAGAAATCCATTTATTGCATGGATGGAGAAACCATGGATGCCTGCAGGATTTCATCTGACGGCACACACAAAGTGTTTTTTATTTAACACTAAAAAGTTAAAAGGCATATTGTAACACAGTTCGTATATATACGGGAAGAAGGAGGCAGGAACCGGCGAACGTTACAAACACTTTAATAATCATAAAATAAACAAACAACAAAACGAAAGTAAACACACAAACATAATAAAACATAACATAAAGTCCAGGCCTGGTCCTCTCTCATCCTTCACTGTCGTCGCTCCTCCTTTTATGCTTCCGGAGCTCCTCCGTGAGACATACGAGACCGGTGCAACGCGCAGCCGTTCCCTCACGGCTCTCGCCTCGCCCTGCTCATCACACATATATAGCCTAACTATTACACACCGTTCAGACCATCAGTGAGAGCAATGTTAGCGCAGAACAAATGTAACCTACTCTATCTCTAGACGTTTTCAATGTTTTTAAATCTGAAAACTGCAAAAAGCTACAAAATTGTCAGACATCCATTTAGAGGAAAAAACTAAAAAACAGTGCTGGTTGTTTTCTTGATACTGTCTGTTTGTTTTACTGACTGAGAAATTGCTTCAGATGATTCAGTGAGAGAGCATTCAGACCATTTTGCAAACATGTTTGACCAATTCATAATTTAGACATAACATAATTTAAGCATCAAAAATGTATGTGTGCAGTTCAGTTACCTTCTTTAACCTAATGCAGTTAAACTGAGTATATGAAGCGAAGCAAACTTTTTTCTTAAATATCCACAACACAAACAACAAATTGTTTCGTCACTAAAGCAACCCCCCCATAGATGCGTCTCATTTTGGCCAACTTCTAAAGCAATATCGCCTCTATGCTTCTCAGATAAAGCAATTCCAGAATGTATTGCAATGAGCTCAGTGGGGGGAAAAAAAGTTATTCAAAACAAAAATCAATACTAAAAAATATCCATTGAACATTATCAAATGAAAGTGCATTAGGAGTACCTTCAGGAACTAAACCATCTCTACATCGACTAGGATCTCTAAATAATATGAGAATATATTAGTATGTTCCTGTAAACCTCTATAAATGTCTTAATTGCTTTTAAGGAGTAATGACCTGGAATATCCGTAAAGATAGTAACTGGAAGGTTGTTTGAGATAATATTGCTGCAGCCTCTAGAAATCAAAATCATTAAATAATTACTTATTATTTAATTCACAGATTGTATTGCATACCACTAAAACGTTTACAGAAGCAATGATCTTCCTTTCCAAACTGCCAGATTTGTTAATTAAATGTTTTCTGAAATGTAATATATTGTTAACACTTTAGTTTAGGGTTCAATTCTCTCTATTAACTAGTTGCTTGTTAGCATGCATATTACTAGTATATTGGCTGTTTATTAGTACTTATAAAGCACATATTAATGCCTTATTCTGCATGACCTTATTCTACATCTCTTAATCCTACCCAATACCTAAACTTAACAACTACCTTACTAACTATTAATAATCAGTAATTAGGAGTTTATTGAGGGAAAAGTCGTAGTTAATAGTTAGTTGATAGTGAGAATTGGACCCTAAACTGAAGTGTGACCAATATATTTAAGAATATTTTATAATTAAGCCTATATAATTAAGGGTTGACACACTGCAGTGACCATTTAAAAATGATTAAACTGAAGTAATTGACATAAATGAACAACATGTTGTCATATGTTCGACCTTATAGTAAAAAAATGCCACTGAAAACCAATTCCAGGAGGCAAATTTCAAACCTTATTAAAAAAAAAAAAAAGTAAAATTGTTCATTTCTGTCAGTAAATGAATCCCAGTAACATCACTGAAAAAAAAAAAAAAAAAAAAAAAAAAAAAAGAGTATCCAGTCACTGACATGAATCCCTGTCCCTCCCTGACATGTGTCGTGTAATGGGAGATCCAGCCAGCTTGGCTAACGAGCCCCAATTTAATTTCACAGCACAGAAGGCAGAGGTGTGGAGACAGACAGAGGGAGAAATGTATTATGAATTATTAAAAGCCATATGTGGTAAATTGCAGCCTGCTATACTCTTCCCCGCAGCGACACACAGATGGTTGCTATAAGAGCCCTATGCTAGTTGCTAAATATTAAACAGGCCAACCTTTTGCTAAGGACGCTGCGGTAGACATCAAGTCAATGTGTCTTTTTTGTCTCTTTTTCCCCTCTGTGTCTCTCACTTAGTTCTGATAACATCAATCAATTGTTTAGCCCACGATTGTTTTCACTAATTGGCAAATCATTATTTAGTTGTCCTTGACATTAATCCTGTTTAACCTTGGGTTTGACAGTTATATATTTATATGTATACACTACCGTTCAAAAGTTTAGACAGTAGTTTAGTTTAATTAAATTTTTTGTTTAAATTTTTTAAAAGAAATAAATACCTACATTAAGTTGATCAAAAGTGACAAGCAAAACATAATGTTACAAAAGATTTCTATTTCAAATAAATGCTGTTCTTTGAATCCTGGAGAAAATTGTATCATGGTTTACACAGTAATATTTAGCAGCACAACCTATTTCAACATGGATGATGAAAATGTTGTTTCATGATCACCAAATCAGCATATTAAAATGATTTGTGAAGGATCATGTGACACTGAAGACTGGAGTAATGATACTGAAAATTCAGCTTTGATCACAGGAATTGTTTTGTAGCACGATATTACTGTCCTTAATATAGTTTAAATAAAAAAAAGAAGCCTCAGTGAGTGTTAGAGATGTTTGTTTCCAGGTTTTTCAGAGTCAGTGGAATTGACTCCTCGACTCCATTTACTAAACAGGGTCAGGAATAGAATACAAGATTTGCAGTCTTTATTACACAATAAATTGATTTATTTTTCCCCTGACAAAAACAAAAATTAAATTCCCTTTATTCCAATTTAGAGATAACATTACCTTGAAATTATGAGTAGCCTATAACACTTTTGTCACCTATTTTACAAAGTTAAAAGTCACAAGAACTAGTCTTATTTTCAGAATTAAAATAAATGAGAAACAGTGTATTCCTTGATTAATTTATCTCATTATAACGGTCAGGTGATGGTGCTGAGCGCCCAGAATCATCTCTTGTCTTTGGCACAATAAGCTGAGTGGACGGGAGAGTTCAAGATACAGAAAAATAAAAAAAAATACATAAAATAGTGTATACTTATTGACATGTTTATTCTTGATGTGAGTTTTCATGATTAGTTTAATAATTATGTACACAAATTAGGTTATCCACGGAGAAACAAATAATATCAATTGCATTAATATAACAGCATTGAAATACAAAACTGGCACAGAGGTATGTATAATTATAATGTAAAGTTACTATGACTGTTATTTTTTTTTTTTCTAAAGTAAGCTACAAAATAAATGTAGCGTATGTGACCGTTGTTTCTGCGACAGCTCTCTGGCGCATGGTGTAATATGTCAGTGTCCAATTTCCTCGCTTCATTTCGATCACTCCTTGCAGATATAGTGCATTTGTAACAATCACGTTCTGTTTAGTTTCATTTACCCTGTTTTCTGTTTGCCTGAGTTCTCATTGCTAGTTTGTTTGCATGGTTGCTAATTACGTTACACACCTGTTTCATGTTATGTTGATATTATCCCTGTATATTTAAGCCCTCGGTTCCTTCTGTTCCTTGTTCGGTGTGTCATTTATGTTGTTGTAGTTGTGTTTCTACGTTGTTTACTCCTGCGATCTCCTGCGTGTTTTTGTTGTTAAACTCTTTGTGTTGAATTCTCTGTCGTCGTGTACTTACTACAGCCACAGCATTTAACTGCCAGCATTTAACTGCCATGCACTATTTAGGGATTAGAGAATGAGTGAATACTTGAGCAATACTTCGGACACTTTAGACAACAGAGTCAACAAGGATCAGTTCCTGTGCTCAAGTCAATCCCAACTCTAGGGCTGTTCACTAGTGAGCATTTTTTCAAAAACATTACATTTTGAACTGTAGTGTATGCCGTGAGGAATAAAATTTTGCCTTGGTATTTTTAAGATTTTCGACCTATGTGAGATGTCAGTTTTTCCTCTCTTCTCTTCTAAAGGGATAGTTCACCCAAAAATGAAAATTATCCCATGATTTACTCATCCTCAAGAAATCCTAGGTGTATATGACTATCTTCTTTCAGCCAAACACAATCGGAGTTAAAAAATATTCTGGCTCTTCCAAGCTTTATAATGGGAGTAACCAATATTTTTTTGAAGCCCAAAAAAGTGATTCTAGTTTATAAAGTTATAATTATGGATAATTTTCTTACAAAAACGCATCTTCTTCAGAAGGCCTTTATTAACCCCCTGGAGCTGTATGGATTACTTTTATGATGGATAAATGTGCTTTTTTGGGCTTCAAAATCTCACGCCCTTTAAAAAGCTTGGAAGAGCCAGAATATTTTTGATATAACTTGGAAAAAAGATAGTCCTAGGATGGCTTGAGGGTGAGTGAATCATGGGATAATTTTCATTTTTGGGTGAACTATCCCTTTAACTATATTCATTTGCTCCATCAATATTTTTACATTTTTATCACGCTTCATGTGAAAGAGCCTCAAAAGCTTCTCATTTCACATGCAGAGAGGTTGTTTACAGGTCTTCAAGGCAAACACCCTGTCTGTTTCTAAGGCTCAAGGAGAGGAAAAAGATGCAGAAAAACTAACATTATAAGTGGGCCTCAGGGAAAAAATCTAAAATGTATATAACCACATGTTAGGGAGGGACGCTTTTATCCAAAGCAACTTAAATGAGGAACATCACAAGTAATCTATTATAAAGGCTAACAATATTTTTGTCCACAAAAGTATATGTTAGATTAATTGAGGTTGAAGGACTGTTCCACTGCAGAGAAACAGGGTGAATATTTTAAAAAGCAACCTTGTGCCTGTAAAACAATGACCTGAACTGTAAGAGACTGCATGACTGTTCATCATACTAACCATTCTAATGCTCTTGACTTCCAGTGAGGCCTCAAAGCTTTTGTTCAAGATCAAAAATAGTTTCACTACAGCAAATTTGCTTTGCTGAGGTTTTATTTAGCAACGAAATGATAGTTTGTCTGCTGCAGTGTTTGTAACCATGGCTCTGTTCTGTCTCACAAAATATGACTAAGAGTTTAATGACACTGTGCGTGATAAATTTTTTTCCTTCTTGTTTTTAGGTCTTTGACAGTGATGGAGGAGGACATCTCAGTACCATTCCCCCTTGTAGTTTTAAGGTATGTCAAAACTCTGGCACTAGAAAAAGCTCAGTTTTACTGGGTTAAATGTTAAAAATACAGTTACACTTTACACATTACTTATATTAGTAATGTCTTTTTGTTGTAGCCAGAGCTTGACATTAACACCCACCAACCCGTCAAATGCGGTGGATTTCATATATAATATATACGTTTTTCAATTGTAGTCTTTTAAAAAGGCACCTGAAATAATAAACTAAGTGCAATGTAGTGTTGTCAAAAAAAATTCGATACATATCGATACTGAAATATATGAAACACTTCCAATATTCATTTTCCGCAGAATAGATACACGATACCAGCTGCTCTTTCTCTCTCTCTCATCTCTCCGACAGCAAGTTGACACACAGACCCTCCTCCCCTCACTCACTCGTTTCATTTGCTCCAGATGAATATTGTTGCTGTTACAGGGCTTGAATTTCGGCATTATTGTGCATATTGCGAATAATTTTACTAGAACTGCCCTTGACTAAAGATTTTTCTAGTCGACTAGTAGTCGTTCATTTAAGCATTTAGTTGACTAATCGTGTGTTTATATTAATAAACCATATAAATCATTATAATGAGCCTTTAAGCACACTGGCAAACATAATTATAAATGTGACGTGAAAAAACAGAAGGAGACTGTCTGAACATTTTCATTTCTCATTTCTGTGAGGCAAGTATATGCTGAGTTTCAGTTCATTTTTGTGACGCGCTCAAGTTCACAGAGCCCGAGACGGCAGAAAGCGAATGCTTTTTGTTTTTATTACTTTACAAAAGCATGTTTTGTCGTTATTTTTAGTTCAGAAAAAAAAGCAAACTGCAGAAAGCATTTACAGTTTTGAATGTTGGATTATTCTTATCTGTATGATCAAACATGATGGAGTATTTTAAGTTAAATGCAAGTGATCGCACCGGTTCCTCCAATGTCATGCAGTAAGTGCGCTCTCCACACAAACACTTGGATATGCGTCAAATAATAGCGTGCGTTTATCTAGGTTAAGATTAGATCTTGCATGCACATAAAGCCACCTCTCAGTACTAAATTGAATTCTTTTTAGCTGCTTATTGCACTTAAACTGTCAAATAAACAAAATAATGTCAAAATGCCGGTCTTGGTGAGTATTCATGTAAACACAGTCAGTTATGTTTTAAGTGAACATAAACAGATGAGAAAGAAAACGCATGTGTAACAGTATAATTGATCTGTGCGTCAGGTCTTAAAGTGACAGCAGCCTAATAAACCTGCTGACAAATTATGAGATATTAAAAATATGGCAGTTTTTCCCCATGGTATCGATGTCAAAATTGTGGCCAGTGAAAATGCTGAGTGGCTAGTAACTTTGGAAAACCACTAGAAACATTGGCTGGTGAGCAAAAAGTTAATGTCAAGCCCTGATTGTAGCTAATTGATAGTCAAATTTTGATAGGTATTGTGTTTCACTATGAGGACACTTGTCCAGAACTGAGACAGTGTGTGTCCCATAAGGAGAAAAAGTGTCTAAAAGTGTCTAATCAGTTTATTTATATAGTTTCCTGTCTCGTTTCAAACGAACACGTTCTATGGAATGAGGAACGTGTAGATGTTGTGATTTCTCGTGCGGCTCTAAAGCACTGTCCATGGATCCTCACTGTATGCCACTTCAGTAATCCATGGTGACCAACACACTGATGTTGCTAAGAGACCGTGGTTATTCTCGACAGCAAGTGTCTTCATCATTCCATCTTTAGCATGTTCCGGGTGGAGGTTAGCCTCCATAAATGATTTTTCCCACTTTGTAGAGGAAAGTCTGAATTCAAGGCTCTGGTGCTGAGAGCCACACACACTGAGGAGTGTACACTGGGCGGTTGCCCTTGGCTGCTCTGTTGGAAAGTTGACCGTTACTGTGTTAAATGAATGCACACTCATTCTGCTGCTGGTCAGGGCTCCATTCACACCCCTCACTGGACAAACAGAGGGTTATACAAATGGTAACTGTCTTTCCCTTGCTAAAAAAGACCATTACTTCATTGAGTGGGATGTGTGGACGGTCTGTACCTGTGGAACTGAGACGTGACACATTTTCTCTGGCGTGTTCTCATGTTTGTTTCCGACACCAAAGACTTAATCCCCAATGAAAGAACCATAGTGTGTTTTGTTTTTTAGTGACACATCCTTGAACAAGCACAGAACGAAGCCACTGAACGTCATGCTTATGAGTCATGGAACAGTGTCGTGCTTTAGTTTTAGATAGTCTTTGAATTTATAAGTGCTTATGCTTGCCTATAAATCCCTTGGTTACTAAAAGCTATAAATGTATCTAGATCAGATAATTTTATAGTGTAGGATTTATAAGGAAATCCTATAAAATCCATCTTTAAACACACAACTAATAAATGAGGCATAATAAAGTGTGTTATTAATAGGTAACTTACTGACTAACCAGGGAATAAAGTTATATTCAAAAAGTCTTTGTATTGACCTGATGAAAATTGTTCATCTTTGTCATCCTCCTCTTTGTTTTCTTTCACAGCGGTTGGGTAGTTTGGCTAATGTTTACTCAATCATGCCACCTGAAGGCAGCCAGTGGGATTGCAGCCAGGAAAATACAACATCCGTCTATATGCCAAATTACCAGACTGTTACGGTTCTTCTGAAAAGTCATCACACTGTCATGGATGTCTTGGCTGAGACCTGCAGGGTAAGATCAGTGCATTCAAAAAGAAAAATAAACGTAGTGTTCAGATTAATTACCTTGATTTACCATCACACCCATTTTGATTAGTTTGACTCACACACAGACACACTGTTGTGTTTGTATGTGGTTGTATACTTCACTCCTTTATCTGATGTTATGGGTGACATTATAAAAGACAGCATCTAGGGAAATTCATTATCATATTATCATAGATGACATTATGCCCTCTGCATGACAGCTGTCTTAGTCAGAAATCTGTGACAGCAGGCTGACATTTCTTCTGCAACTGACTTTTCTCACACAATTTTAATTTCACACAGTCAGTTTATTTCTATGAACACACATGCACTACCGTTAAAAATTGTCTGTAAGATTTTCTTTGAAAGAAGTCTCTTAAACTCTGATTAAATATACAGTAAAAACAGTAATATTGTGAAATACTGTTACAATTTAAAACCCACTTTATATTGTCTTTTGTTTTATTGTACCTATGTACTAACATTTAAATTAATAATTTGATACAGTGCACTTTTTGTGTACGTGTTTTTACATTTTACTTCTATTTAAAAAACCTACATGTAATTACATCTATTACGAAATGTCTTTTAATAATAAAGTAAACTCAGATAAATACATAAGGTGTAAAGAAACGCAAACACGGACAACGAGTTTGTCAGATCTATCTGTATAGTCAATCAATTACAGTTTTAGATGTGTTTTTCGTGGCATTTACACTGAAAACCAATGTTGTATTTTTGCAACTCAGTGGGCGTAACTGCAATCCATGAAAACTAAGAACAAACACAACTGAATATGTGTAACACACAATAAATTTTTTTGACATTAAGTACATAATAGTTAAAGACACCTAAGTGTGATCTTTTAAAATAACTGTTTTCTATTGTAATATATTTTAAAATGTAATATATTCCTGTGATCAAAGCTGAATTTTCAGCATCATTACTCCAGTCTTCAGTGTCACATGATCCTTCAGAAATCGTTCTAATAGAGGGTATGCATTGATGTCACTTTCCCGTCGGAACACGCTCCCTCAGCCGGACTAAGTGGCAAAAGAGCTGCTGCCTGACTGGATTAACTGAGGAAACTGCGAAAATGCGAGTAAAACAAACGATTATCAGTTTAAAGGGTTAGTTCACCCAAAAATGAAAATGATGTCATTAATTACTCACCCTCAAGTCGTTCCAAACACGCAAGACCTTCGTTCATCATCAGAAAATAAATTAAGATATTTTTGATTAAAACCGATGGCTCAGTGAGGCCTGCATAGACAGCAAGATAATTAACACTTTCAGATGCCCAGAAAGATACTAAAGACATATTTAAAACAGTTCATGTGACTACAGTGGTTCAACCTTAATGTTATGAAATGACGAGAATACTTTTTGACTTTATTCAACAATATCTAGTGATGGGTGATTTCAAAACTCTGCTTCATGAAGCTTCGAAGCTTTATGAATCTTTTGTTTCGAATCAGTGGTTTGGAGCGTGTATCAAACTGCCAAAGTCACGTGATTTCAGTAAACGAGGCTTCGTCACGTGTTTTGAAATTTCAGTGGTTCACCACTGGGGGGGCGTGACTTTGGCAGTTTGATTGATTTGATAAATTGGGGAAATGCATAAAGCAAATCTACCTGTGAACGCTTTATATAAATACAATATAGGTAGGTGTAAATCCGGGTGATCACTTATATCAGTGTTATATACATCATCATATCGTCCAGCGCTAAATCTTATATAGTTTTTCGTATAGTTTTTGTCAGTGTTTATTTAAAACCATTAAATTATGCAGAATATACTGTAAGATGGTAAATATTTAATTGATGAGTTGTCAACACAATATATAACAATACAATATATAGGGTATGATTTTACCCCAAAATCCAACATATTGACACAAAATGACAAATCCACGTTTCTCTGCCTGGAGTCCAATTGTTTCTGTGAATTGCATTGATCCATTTGTTTCTCTTTTCTGTAGCTTTCTGCACTCTGTAAAAATATACCTCAGATTTCTTATCACATCTATCTGTACAGTCAATCGCACAGCTCTTTCCAGTTTTGGATGTGTTTTGTGTTTTCCGTGGAATTCACGCTGATAACCAAAGCTGTATTTTTTTCCACTCTGTGGGCATAACCGCAGTCGCTCCGGCCAACAGTGATGTCACGTGCACGCTCTCTATATGCTGATTTGCTGCTCAAAAAACATTTCTTATTCTTATCAATATTGAAATCATGCTGCTTAAAAGTTTTGTGGAATCCATAATAACTTTACTGTCACTATTGTTCAAATTAATGCAATCTTGCTAAATAAAAGTATTATTATTTTTATTATTTTAAATCTTACAGACCCCAAACTTTTAAATGGTAGTTTAGTTGTTCACACTAGAGGTCTTCACGGGTTCACTTGGATCCAAAAACCCGAGACCCGAGCGGGTTCGGATCCAAAACTTTGATGGGTGTCGGTATCAGTGGCCTCGGGTCTCGGGTAATTTAAAATAAATGTGCTTTTTCTGAACGGACCCGAGAAGACCCGAATTCTTTTAAACTATGTCAGGCATTTAACAAAATTTTATCATTTATAACATTTCTATGACAACGTTATCTCACTTTTTCTAAGTACTCTCTGAATCCGCGTGTCTATGTGCAATGGACTCTACGCATGGTTGCTTCCGCATTAGACTCAGCTGCTCCATTTTTGCCTACAGTTTCAGCGAGTGCCGTCAGCATGGATTAAAATCAACTTTAATCATCTATTGGTCAGGTAAATAACATTATGCCAAAAGTTATAGGGCGTATTGAGGTTACAGTGACGAGTGATTGGCAATGAGCTTTCAGCACTTCAGCGCATACTTATGCATTCATGTCAAGTGCATTTTTGAGAAACGCACGTAGAAAAGGAATGAACATTTGTAACCTCGCACACAGAAATCCTATAGCATAAGATCCATCAGGAAAAGACTGACTGCAGGGCTGCAGGCTGTGGACACGTCAATGCCGTTTATGTTCGGGTCCAGTCGGGTTCGAAAATGAATGCCGTCGGGTCGGACTCAGGTATAATTTCATTGGGCCTGCCTCGGGTCAGGTTTTTCTTTTATGCAAGTCGGGTTCGACTAAGAAGTGGTTTGGGTCGATTCGGGTCGGGTACAGATTTTAGGACCAGAGAAGACCTCTAGTTCTTTTTTTTTCTTTTTTTTTTAATAAAAACATACCTACATTTCAGGTTTGCATTGAAGGTACACATCTTATCAGTTTGCTTTCCATGGGAATCGAACCCATGACCTTGGTGTTGCTATAGTGCCATCCTCATACTGTACAACTTGGTGCAATATGTCTTGATGCCGTATGTTTTATTTGTTGTATGTGGAAAGGGCTGAAACTTAAGATAGATTTCCCTCTCTTAGCTCATGGGCCTGGACCCCAGCCTGCACTGTTTAAGGCTGAGAAGATGTGTTGGAGACATGATGGAGGTATCGACACCATCAGCTGTTGAGCTTTTGCAGAACTTGGTAAGATATTGATGATGGCAAAGCTTAATGTTCAATAGCTGGATAACGGCCCGGTTCTTAAAAGTCTAAAGTTGGTGAACTGCATGATTGTGCACTTACCTACACGTCTTTGTCACCCTAGTCATATGACGAATTGGAGGTCTGCCAACTGAACGTCTACACTCTGCACATGTCTAGACCCAGTCTAACTGGTGACTTTGGTAAGTGGCTGTTTTTAAGCTCATGGGGATTGATGGCACTTTATGATGCGTGCCGTTTCTCACGTTTTTTTTTTTTTCTTGTCCTCAAGGCTTTGCTGTTACAGGCTATGTAGACAACCTCAAAAACAGCCGTATCGTTGTCAGTGAAGTTCTCCCTGATGGGCTTGCTTTCAGCGAAGGTACATTTGCTTTTATCTCTGAGTTTATGTAGGTTATGCTGATTGGATATGTTAGAAACATATTTTAGATATTTGAACAAAGAACAAAGAATCCCCTGTAGTGAACACACCGGTTTTTTCAGGTATCACTTTTGAAGGGTATTATAACTCTCATTTCCTTCATTCCTGTTGTTTTATATCATTGATAGGTCTGAGGCCCGGTGACGAGATTGTGGTTCTGAATGGTTGTGAGGTGTCTTCTCTGGACCTGGCTCTGATACAGACTTTATTCAACGATCAGAGTCTGCAACTGACTGTGAAACGCCATCCACCCTCCATTCGCCGCAGTTCAGACACTGTAAACACACAGACTCTGCGTAGGGATAACCTCCAAAACCACCAAAGAGCCAAGTCCTCAACAGGTAGAGAAGAACACATATGTTCCAGAAAAATGTTTGATGTCTGAGTGCAGCTCAATTTTTGTGTCAGCACATTAATGTATTCACACACAGTGATTTCAGTGCTCAATAACAAAACTTTGAAAGGCTAGACAGAGTGGAACGTGTGAAGTGAAGTATACCTGGGCCTTAAAGTAAATACATGGACTTAGCATAGGTTTAGGGTTAGGTCATGGTTAGTACCAAGTTATTACCCACTTATTGTAATTTAGTACCTAGCATGTACATGCAGAACAGGAATGTAAAATTAAGTGCTGCCAACATCACTAAGACGTCTTATTCACCTCCACACAAATCTGTCATATAGAGACCACTTTACATGATTCAGTCCATTCTCAATGGTTAAAGTCAAGTCCCAACCTACATTTTTATTTTCCCTTTTATTTCCCTCTAGCTTTGCTCAGGCATACATCACATTTAAGAAATAAATTGGGTTGTAAACTCATGTTAACTTGAAGCTATCACATGTGTACTTTGTAAAAACTAATTTTGGTAACACTTAAGCTTACGGTCCAATTCTCACTATTAACTAGTTGCTTATTAGCATGCATATTACTAGGATATTGACTGTTTATTAGTACTTATAAAGCACATATTAATGCCTTATTCTGCATGACCATATTCTATATCTTACCCAATAACCTTAACAACTACAACAACTACCTTACTAAATATTAACCCTTTAAGCCCGAAGTGTACCACCGGTGGTACATCACCCACGCGAAAAAAATTCATAATCAAATTACTAAGCACTGACAGGAATAACACAAAATAGGTATAATTTTAAAGCTTAGAAACTCAGCTTTTTAATGCATTCCACCATTTTGATCAACTCTTAACGAGTGCTGAGTCATCCCTCTAAATCTGAGTGTACCGCCCGTGGGCGCCACCTAGCTACAAAAAAAATTATAATCATATTTTTCAAAACTCCTGCCTTGATCAACACAAAATAGGTGTCATTTGAAAGCTTAGAGTCTGAACTTTACAAGGAATGCAATTTTATTAACTCCTAAGTAGGGCTGAGTTATTTGCTGATAAATACTTTTTTTTTTTTTTCACAATTTATTAAATACTTTTTTGTACTATGTACTGCAATGTGTCAAAAACATCATACAGCTCAGATAATCATGTGTTATATGTCATTTGAAAGTTCTCACGGTGTAGAATACAGCAAGCATAATTGTTTTGGGCTTTGACTAAACGACAAACAACTTTGACTATATACAGATGCTGCATTTATGTCCAATTTTAACTTCATGAAACATGCTCTGATTGTGGAAAATAGCATCATTATTTACAGCAGATTCTCACGATTAAAATGAGTCCAAAATCATATTACAGACCCCATTATTACAGATAAAGAGATATTCCTCATGAAGTTACGACACAGAAAACCCCACAGGCGCTAACTAAAATCAGATGTGGCTTTCATATGGCGTTTTTGTTTATAACTTCATGAAGCATGCATAGATCGTAGAAAATGGCACCTCATTACTTACAGTGGATGCTTCTGATTAAAATGAGTCCAAAATCAACATAGGCCCTGTTTCCACCTGGTATTAAGATGAGTTTTAGTCGATCGGATCACAAGTGGACGACACTAAATACAGGTGTAAATGGGGTGTAAAACATTTTGAGCTTGTCCACTTTTGGCCACCTCCAGAGGTAGTCGAAAACACATTCGACCGGATTGTGTTCATGGTGTAGACGCTCATGTGGTCAAATGTGTTCAAACAGACACAAAAGACCTCCTTCTCTCCGCCTACTGACACAATAAACATTATGGGAAGTGCGCTAGCCAGGCGGGATTTAAACTTTGCTGGCTGAAGCCATAAATTTGGTTTGAAGGCGAAAAACATACTAAGCACAATGTTCTCTAAACATTTCTGTTTTCTAACATGTACTTACCGTGTTCAGCGCAGTCTCGCAGTTGTCAGAGCAGAAATGAAAGCTGATGCTCTCTGTGTGTTTTCCTGTAGTCCCCGGTCACGTTCATATGCAAATTGCGCGTGGTTATGTCGCCTATTAAATCAAAACTTCTGAAAAACTTCATACGTTTACACACCCATAGACCCTCCCCTCGAAGAAATCAGGACGGAAGTGGTTGAAAGTGGACGAAAGAGACTAAAAACACCAGGTGTAAACGGGTATGTGACTCCCTCATCTACTTGTGATCCGATCGACCAAAACACATCTTAATACCAGGTGGAAACGGGGCCATAATCTCTTGCGTCGATCACAAGATATTCCTCATGGAGGAACGATTTTAAAAATGCCCATTAGGGGGCGTCAAGGGCTAAACAAAAAAGCTACCTTGGTTCCAAATGCTGTAACTTTTCATTTCTTTATGCTATCACCACAAAATTTGATCCAGATGCAGCTCACATGTAGGAGAGCTTCATCAAAAAATAATTGTCCTCCTATGTAAAATTATAATAAAAAATTATATATCTTTTGTATTTTATCAGCAGTTTCTCAGTATGAGAATGTCCAAATGTAATAAATGTTTTTTTTCTCTAAAAATTAAAAAAGTTTTCTATCAAATGATAACTACCTTTTGACTGTCCTTGCTAGTTTTGCTATAGTTCTTTCATTGCTAAAAAACAACTCTAAAAATGCCTTCAGGGCTTAAAAGGGTTAATAAGCGGTAAATTAGGAGTTCGAGGTAAAAGCCATGTTCCCCAAACTAAAGTGTGACCTAAGTTTCTAAGAAAATGTAGTTTGTTAACCACTTTCTAAATTACACAAGCAGCCCAGTTCACTGCTTACACGTGAGTTCACTGCTCATATGTATCTGCTGCTCTTGAGGTTTCTGTAGTTGCAGTGGATGCAAATAGAAGCACGCCGCAAACATCTACATGACAGCTGGTAAGAAAAGAAGTACCACTTTGTGTGAGTGTTATACTTCTTTTCAACACACTGTTACTATCAGATTCTCTCTGTTCAGGTCCACAATCCAGCACTAAAGATAACATGCTGCAAAATTAATATAAAAAGTATTAAAAATTGTATTTGTTCCTGGTTTGTCATCTCTGCAGGGCTGCAGTATTGAACATCAGATGATATCGGTTTCTAAAAATAAAAGAGTCTGATGTTGTGTAGGCAGTGTTTTTTTTTTTTTTTTTTTTTTTTATCAAACATGAACTAAATATATCATATAAATACATATACAACAACTTTCTCTTTATTTGTTATGCGTTCACACTTACTGTTGTAGACATTTGACACTTGTCACACCTCACCCGTAAACTTCCTTCCCCCTGACTTCCTCAAACTGGACTGTTGTCTGTACTGTCTCAGTCATTTATAAAACTGATCAACAGAAAGCAGTGTGAATGCTATTCAGAGGGAGCTGCATGCTGGATTTGAACCCTAGCTGCTTCTGCATTTGCCTGGTAGGTTTTTGATAGAATGAACATCACAGCACATGCGTTGCTACATTTATTTATGATGTTGGGTAAAATTTTATGTTATAAAGTTGAAGTCATATCTTATACTAATTTTCAACCACTATAAAGACACTATGGTTTAAAGTAATCATTCTGCAGTGTTATTGAAACGGCTCAGCTTATTGTTGTTTTTTTTCTTTTGTCTAATTACGAAGCATCTTTTATGATCAGTGAGCAACATGGTTTTTGTGTCCAGAGCACTGGTTACACAAGAGACTTTTGCAAGTCAGACTGTTTTTTCCCCATAATATCTGTTGAAAGTTTATGTGCCAGTTTATATTGGGTGTCTTTAACTACTTAGCAATTACGTTATAAAAGTAAGCATTTGATACAATGTACGTATTGTGTACATACATGTTGTTCTTCAAAATTATTTCACATTTTCTGCTGTTGAGGTTGAGATATGGGTAGCGTTAGAGCAGTGTTGGGTAAGTTACTTCAAAAAAGTAATTAATTATTAATTACTAATTACATCATCAATGTTGTATTTAAAATACTTTTCTAATTACTCTGTCTGAAAAGTAATTTAATTACTCAATAAGTAACTTACTAATTGCTTCTTAAAATCCCTTTAAACCTTGACCAGATAGACAATAGACAGGAAACTCTTTTATTAATTTAGTCAAACATGGAATAGTTTAGCCTTTTATAGCTTTTTAAAACATTTTAACTTTATTAAAACGTATACTATAATACTTTTATTTACTTTTTAGTAACAAATAGGGATGTCACTATACCAAAAATCTAGTAGTCGGTACCGATACCACCAAAAGTGCACAATACTCGATACCACGGTAAAAATATATAAAAAATACGAATAAAACAATGCATATATTTTTTTCCAGGTAGGTCTACTTGTAGTAGTAAGTTAAAATCCCACAGAAATTGAATAATCAAATATAAAATAACTGCATAGTCATAACTGTATAAATTAAATATAGATTAATCCTTATTAAAGCTTTTTTTTGTTGTTGTTTGATTATCATTTATAATACAGACAGCCAATAGTACACAGTAGCATGTTTTAAAGTCTGCTGTCACTAAGATCTAATGGACGGAGACAAAATGATGTTACACATGCTGTTCACATTCTCATAACCAACACGAATATATGCCAAGACGGGCATTTTGACATAACTGTGTGTGTATTTGAACGTTTATGTGTAATAAACTGCGAAAATTTGACACTCGCGAGAGGCGGCTATGTGTGTGCGCTTTGGTCGAGAGCGCACTGACTGAAGACCGTCTCTCGGAGAGCGCGCACAGTTTTTTCTCTCTAGGACATAGCTTACATTTTATCATAATGTTCTTGCCTACCTGTGTCAAAAAAGTGAAGAAATTGGATTATTTCCATTCTGCAAAACAGCCACTCGCTTCTGCCCACATCTTCAGACAGCGACTACGCAGCCAACTGGTTCGAAGTTGCGAACTCACTCACAACTGCACTACAGCTAACGATTTTAAAGAGGCAGCGTTCACTTTTAACTTTAAACGACAAATTTAGATTTTAAATTCAATATTGATTTAAACAGAACTGTTGAACTAATTTACAGTATGTAACGCAAGTACATTATAAGTAACTGTAATTAAATTACCTAAAAATGAACAATAATCCCTTACTTTTCAGTGGATAAGTAATTTAATTACAGTAACGCGTTACACCCAACACTGCGTTAGAGCTAGAGGAAGGTTTAAGAGTAGGTTTAGGTTTGGGACATGGTCAACAGTGTAAATACATTTTGTAATTATTTTGTCGCCTCTGGGTTGCTTAGTTGGGGACACCTACTATTCAACAGTATTATATAGATGAATGTATATAGATGAAATGCTCTAAATTAATAACTAATGATTTTAAAAATGGAACTAAATCAACATTGAACTACTCAAGCTAAACAATGACACTATTTTCTTCTAGAGCTGCTGTACAGCCGAAACAAACTTTGTTGCGTAATTTTCCTCTTATCACTGTAAAGCTGCTTTGAAACGATCTGTACTGTAAAAAGCGCTATATAAATGAAGGTGACTTAATTACATACAACTACTTTAAATGTAACTGCAATAAAATGACATGACATATATTACAACTATTTTGTGTAAGTACAAAGTATAAGTAACTTATGACAAGTGGGTCCTAGAAAATACATTTCAGCATTGCAGTATGGATAAATATCAAAATGTAACACTTTAGTCTAGGGTCCAATTCTCACTATAGTTGCTTATCAGAATGCATATTACTAGGATATTGGCTGTTTATTAGTACTTATAAAGCACATATTAATGCCTTATTCAGCATGACCTTATTCTACATCCCTTAATCCAGTGGTCTCAAACTGCCGGCCCCTCTCCCTCCACCAGTCCTGCAACTGATCTCAAAAATAAAACATAATCCGACCCGCTAAATTATTATTATTATTATTATTATTATTATTATTATTATTATTCTCTAGTTGTCTCATACCATATTCCATATTCAAAAGAATGACATGATTCTATAAAAAAAAAAAAGAAGAAGTGCGCAGGCAGATTTGATGAGAGCTGGTTCGGGGCTTTCGTAGTTTATTTGTTGTTTCGCTGCAAAGGGCGAATGAAATATGTTTTTTTCCAAACCGAAAAGTAAAGTGGATGAGGAACACAGACAGTTTCAAGAAAGATGGACATTGCAGTATTTTTTTGTGGAGTTTAATGGAAACGCTACCTGTCTGATATGCAAAGAAAAAGTCGCCGTTCTAAGGGGCCGTTCACATATCGCATCACATAAGCGGCTGCGCCGCTTTCTCCTTCTTTCCATGGTTGCTATACAACCATGAGCTGCGCTCTCCACGATGACGAGGAAGTTTCAGCAAAAGAAAAAAATTATTTCTAGTCCTTGCATTAGCTCTACTACTAGATATATTTATGGAGATGAGAAATAAAAACCCGCCCTGTTCAGCTATGATCAGCTGTTCGGCTGAGCTTTCGGTGTTGTTACGGAAAGGCCGAAGCTCATCGGTTGGTCCTTGTCACATGACCTGCGATGCACTTGCGGCATTCTAAAAAGTTGAGATGTTTTCATGTCGCCGCATATGCGTCGCGACCGCGCCGCTTCTATTATGAGTAAAAGCACAGTAAGCACTCGTGGAAGTTGCGAGCGTCGATTTAAACCACTGAAACGTGTCC
Organism: Ctenopharyngodon idella; assembly: GCF_019924925.1. Classification (NCBI taxonomy): domain Eukaryota; kingdom Metazoa; phylum Chordata; class Actinopteri; order Cypriniformes; family Xenocyprididae; genus Ctenopharyngodon; species Ctenopharyngodon idella. The sequence continues at coordinate 31,287,592 of NC_067236.1, forward strand.
GATGCTATACGTTACCGATGCTCAAACGGCATCTTGGGCAAATGTGGCTCAGCTGTGTGAGCAGAAACGCTGCAGATGTCTGACAAGAAATAGAATAGTGTACAAATGTATTCAGGGATTGCATTTGTTCAGTACAGTGTTGTTCAGTGCAAGATTTTGATGTTATTTAGGTTAAAATAAAGTAAGGAAAAATATTTGCAAAACTGTTAAAAACTAATACTGTATATAACAATGATAGAGACACTGCTGTTTACATTTTTTGTTAAGTATGGCAAAAATATTTTAGTAATGAAATTTGAAGTAAATGAGAAATAATGCAAAGGAAAGTAAATTTTTCAGAAAGTTTGCGCTTTCTTGTGCTTGAATGTTAAAATGGCCCTCTTATGAGGTGTCAATCACAGCAACGGCCCCCAGCCAATTTGAGTTTGAGACCCCTGCCTTAATCCAGTACCTAAACTTAACAACTACCTTAACTATTAATAAGCAGTAAATAGGAGGTTAGTGAGGCAAAAGTCCTAGTTAATAGTGAGAAATGGACCCTAAACTAAAGTGTGACCGCAATATGTATTTCAGTTTTTATAATTGGTTCACGTCCAATTCAATACAGATTAATAAAGTAGTAGAGCTAGTACTTTTCTATATTTTTTACTATACAAAAACATGCAAAATGTTTTACTGGGAAACACATGATTGATAAATGAACTGTGTGTAACATTGCAAGACAACTCAGTGTGATTGTTAATTATGCGATTATGTGTTTAACAAACTTTGCAAAGCTTAAAATAATGGTTGCGTTGGCTCTTAAGCTATTAGATCAGAGGTCTAATAATGGTCTATCAATAAGTTTAATGAATACCAAAGATGTCTAAAATGTATGTCTAACACATGGAATTATTGAATAATCCCATCAATTATATAAGTATTAATAATAATAAAAAACACTAGCAAAATAGATTCCACTCGTGGTCGTCTGTGCCAATTCTGGTGGGGTCATCTTACCTCAAGGGTCTAAATTTACCTTTTCACTTCAAAAAAAAAAAAAAAAAAAAAAAACCCACAAATCGAAAAACATTAATGTGTCCACATTAACAAATAGACACATAAACCTTTGATATTCAGCATAACTCACTGTCACAGATAATTATTTTCCAGAGACACAAAACTAGATTTTTGTCTGACAAAATCTCACAATTGTTAAAATTCAGATGAAATTACAAAATCGATAAGAGCATAGCCATTCATTAAATTTGAGATTTTGTGCCATCAATGCTTGAGACTTAACCTTAGCCAGTTCATGTGCCAAAAACATTTCTTTTGTTTTCAGGAAACACGTTTTAAAAAGCAGTCTTCCTTGCATCAAACCACCTTTGTACACAAGGAAATATGTGTATATTCATGCCTTATTTTGTTACCTGTGTATTAATGAAATTAAGAGTCCACTAAATAATTATTAGACATTGGAAATTGTATGAATTGAAGCTGAATGAAAGGGAACGTGTTTAAAATACCAAATGAAAAGGAAAGTCGTTTCTGATCACAGTTTACAATCTCATATATAACAACAGGAAAGATTGTTTTTTGCCAACATGGCCACATGAAAGAGCGTGCAGGTGTGTGTGATTTATTCTCACATAACAAGAAAAGGAAGAAAAAGAGAGGGGCGGTTGGGACAGAGTGCACACCATAAGACAAGTCCGCTGGATTTCAACCAATTTGATTTCTGTCATAGTGTTGGCAACTATAGCGGGAGTGATCTCTTGCAGCATAAAACGCCAAAGCCAGCGGTCTTCACTTTTGTAGTATGCGCTTGGCTTTAAGGGCTTCAAACCAAGATCTTTAGCGAAGTTGATGCTGTCAGACAGCACAATGCATCATTGTTTATCATACAGCAAGCTGAAAAAAAAGAAAAGAAATATTCAATCTTTAGAATAAAGAGGTATGTCAACACACTTGTGAAGAACAAAGGTGTAGTGGATTGTATTGTAGTTTAGTGTAGATATGTGAAATTCATCCCGGTGACTTAAACTAAAGCTCATTTCCCCTTACGTGACGCTTTAGCTCAGGCCTCACAGACAAACGGCCTATGCTTGGGTGCATCTTCATTGTAGTGTGGGTTATAACTCATACTTTCTTATTATCAGGGCTTTTATTAGATATAGCAGCACACATGACCTCTGTATTTTCTATAATGACAAGAAAGATAAGTGTTAAAGAGCTACAGAGAATGAGTACATACTATGGTTTTCCTGTGTAGCTGTGCAGTGTCATTGAAACCACCCTTCAAACTTCATTTAGCAACATAGGGGTGCAACCATGGTAAAGCAACAACTTGCATAACCAACAAGAATTTAAAGCATCAGGAAGCTGAAAAATGGCATGAATTACACTGTGAAAAACAGAGACTGCAGTTTGTTATAGATTTTAGTCTCCACAGTTTCATTTAGGACTAAAATAATCAAGTATTGGAATAAAAATATTCTCTTGTTGTGCATCTGGGCCGTCCACTTCTCGCTCTGTCCCGATTAGATCCAGTTTGTTTTCTTCTTTCAAGACAGTATTGTGTGGAATAGCCTTCTTCAATTCAAGCGTGCTAAATACTTCAGCAACTGAAAAAAAAAAAAAAAAAAGATTTTCTGCATTTCTTTAAACAGCACAACCTTTTCAGCTGTGTTAATGAAAAGAAACATTTCCGGTACTAAAAAAAAGTGAAAGTGACATGTGACGGCCAAGTATGGTAACCCATACTCAGAATTTGTCCTCTGCTTTTAACCCATCCTAGTTAGTGCACACACATTAGGAGTAGTGAGTAGTGAACACACACACACACACACACACACACACACTGCAAACTGTGGACACACACACCCGGAGCAGTGTGCAGCCATTTTGCTGTGGCGCCTGGGGAGTGATTGGGGTTTAGTGCCTTTCTCAAGGGCACCTCAGTCATTTCCTGCCAGTATTGAGAATCGAACCCGCAACCTTCTGGTTACAAGTCTGACTCTCTAACTATTAGGTTTTTTTTTTTTTTCATCCAATTTTTTTGAGGAGGCACTGCCTCCCTTGTCTCCTCGGAGAAAACACCCCTGTATTTTGAAGTAACACCCCTTGTGTATCACTGTTGCAGGATCCTCTGTTTGCCTGTGGAGGCGCTGTAGTGGCAGATATGTTGAAGCCATTAGTGAAAGATTTTAGTTAACAGCACAGACATGAGAAAAGCACTGTGCAGTTACTACTGAGAGAATCTGCTCTGCTTGATTTCCACCAAAATATGTGACACTTGACACTAGCAAAGGCAATTATATAGAGACCCCATATACCCCAAAAAAACTGAAATGAAATGTTTAACTTGTTTTTACTAATAGTAAATAATGTTTTCTTTCTCCTCAGATGTGTCCTGTGTGGCAGAACTCTTAGGCTTGGCTGTAGATGATGGTCTTCAGGATCCATACAACAACCACCGAACAGTTCAGCACAGCAAGGTAAAGAATATACAAGTTTGTTCCTATCTTGTTCGTCAGTTTCACAAACACTGATGTCACACTGCAGTGTAGTTTTGCCTTTAACGGCTGGTATACGGACAGAATTTAATTTCTGTTTTATTGATTTGCAGTGTAGAGTAAGCAATTACCATGTCCTTTTGTGTGTTTGTCGAGGTTTTACTTGCACTGCGAGGTGCGAGGTGTCTCCACAGTTAGAATAATAAACATACTAAATGTTTTATACATGTTTTTGTGAGGGTTAGGGGGTAGGAAATATCATTACTTCAGTATAAAACAATAGAAGTCAATGAAAAGAAGTGTGTGTGTGTGTATGTACTTGTACTTTGAGCAGCAGCTGCATTGTCAAAGCTTGTCTGTCACTGTTCATTATCACTTAGTAATTACACCCTTCAAGGAGCTTTGGCCTTCACACTGCTCGCTTATTACTGTCACCAACACAAGAGCTTGTGTTTATGCTAAAGGCTGAACGCTCAAAGACAAGAGTTACAGAAAAACTTGATCTTGATAAGTCCTCACATGCTGGGCTGAAGGATGTCATAAACCTCTCAGAGAGGTTGTGTATGGACATTGCTTTAACACTGCACAGGAAGAATGAGTTTCTCTCTAACTCCATCCATCTATCCCAGGAGGCCTTTTTATTTATTTGTCAGACCAGAGCCCCATTTTTGTGCGTTCTTTTAATACAGCCGGTTTTAATACAATGGTACAATACAATGGTGCTTACGATTAAATCAGAACAGATTATTGAGGTTTGTATAAGGTTTGTCAATCCTCTTTAATTATTTACTACTAATTTGCATTTGATTCTTCTAATTGGTGCACTTGATTCTAATTTTAGACACTCAGTGTAGTGATAAATATAGGGATGTACTAACTTCTTTTCCACACAATAAATGGGTATTTCTGTTAGTTAAAGCTATACAAATTACACAGTGTAAATTCTGAGAGTCATTCGTTAAACTAAATATTGTCTTTTATATAAATCATCATACTAGAACCCCTCTTTGAGAGAGTCGTCATAAGAATTAATGCAATTCTTCACGTGTAACACGTAATAATAAAAAAAAAAAAAAAATCTACCTACAATTTCTGGACCTTGTAATATCAAAGGCCAAAACAAGAAGAAACAAGTTATACTTTTGTCATTGTGTCGGAGTTGTTAAAAACCCCCTGTGGTGAAAATCAAGTTTTTAATGTTGTTTATATGTCTGTGTGGTGTTTTTAATATGCTTTAAGACAAACCATGTGCAAATTCATATGTCAACACCATTGCTGAGTATTTTCTGCTTAAAACCGCAGTGATCTGAAGACCGTCTCAAAAACGTGGTTTGAAATCGCTGATGTTTCTGACATCACAAACTACCTTGTAACTAAGGCTTTTGCATATCATTAACTATGACCGTTCTGAAGCAAAGGAGTCGTGTAACATTAGCAACACATTATTAGCTGTTTGATAACAGTCATACAAAACACTAATCATATTAATTACCGTTATGTGTCCGATATTGTAAAGAGCGATACCACTGTGCAGCGTTTACTTGAGTAAGTTGACCGAGTGGATCTCTGAGCTCGTGCGAGTGAGTGGAGGCGGGGCTAATTAGCATATTCATAGATCCATGTATACTAAATTAGGCAAGGGTGTAGAGTTACATTCAAGCTATATTAAGGCATGAAGAATTTTTTTTTTTTTTCACAGGAAAAACCTTTAAATATGTCATTTTGTTGATCAAAGATGAGTTTTAAGGGATCAAATTATTGACTACAGTCAGACTTTAATGTAACTAGTGCAAACTTCTCAGGTAATTGAATTTATTCAGTGTGGTCACATCGGCAGGTGTCTGAATAACTTTTGTGGTCACTTATTTATTTGCTGCTTTAATGAATTATAGTTTAACAGATTAATTTCATAAATTCTACTGCACTAAATCAATCAAACATCAATCCCCAAACCCCCTATAGTTCATACCATGCTAACAATAATTTCACAGAAAATCTTATCACATCATATTTCCCAATGGACACCTGATCCTCTTGCTGCAACACAATTATCTGATTAGATGTTTACATTGCGGTCAGGTGTGCAGGTTTGTCTAATAAAGGGGTCGCTGGGTGTGTTTAAATCTGTTTTTGTGTTTGCTTTATAGACATGCACTACAGACTCATATGTGGAATTTCAGAAGTCCTATGTGTTTGTTTATATTTTCATAGGAAAAGATGGGTTGCTTTTATAGATTTGAAAGTGAAGAGTCCCTTGAAGATTTTTATTTAATGTCTGCTTGTTTCTGAAGCCGTAAGCTGAGCACAGTAAACAAGGGGTCTCCCCATCTATAGAGATTTAGTTCTCTTTGAGTTGCAAGCCTGCTCCACTCTTGATGTGCAAATGTATTAATTAAAGACTCATGCTGATGAGTTGCACTGCTTATTGCCGTCCCACAGAATAAATAACATTAGAAAACATTGAAAAACTTGTTTTAAGATGTTTAGTTTTTGATCCAGTTTTCCAGATGGTGAGTCCAAATTCAAGCAGACATTTTGACTTCTGGGTGCATTTATGTGCTGGTGCACTGCACTGCAGGATATGATGTTATTTTATATATTAAACATTGTAGGCTGTCTTTCTGGGTTCATGTTAATGAAAAGCAAAGCTTTTTATCTGTGGATGTAAGAAACTTCTTTTGTCCTTCTATAATTGATCGGCTGAGGAGGTGGATTAGAAGGGGAGGGATTTTTTTATTGTTTGCAGAGGAACAACGCTGAGTCTCTGTGCAGATCTGTCTGCACTTGAATTCATAGAGTTGCTGATCTAATACTTCAGCAGCTAACAGAAAGAGAGCCATGCCTGAATACAGCCATCTTCATCTTCAGAATCAGTGTAACTGACTAAAAAGTAATGGAGAGCTCTTCCTCACCTTGACATTGTTTGAGTGTTTGGTACCACTTTCCAAATTTCTCCAACCTTCTGATTTATTGAGTTTTGATTGTTACCTGACTGGGAAATAGCACTACATTTCATAACCACCAAAGACAACTTTCTAAAATTTATGTCCATTTTTCCAAATGTTGCCTTTTTTTTTTAAATAAAGATGAATGTGGTGATGAACGTTGTTTTAGCAATGAAGCTACAATAGCTATTTTGTGAATATTGTCGTTTCTTGACAATAAGGGAAAAATATTTTTTCACTTATTCAGTGCAATCCTTCAGCAAGAAGACACAGTCCCTGACATGTAAACCTGTCTAGTTCTGGGGCCAGTGGCATAAACACAGTCACTATGTTAAGGGTGTTTTCACACCTATGAATCATTTGTTTTGTTCTGAAACAGGGACTAAATTTGTTACAAAGTTGCATTTTCTTTGTGGATTGGTTCGTTTCGCTTTTACAAGGCAACATTTCAAAGCGTACCAAAATGTTTATGCAGATCACTTGCGAGTACATCTGTCCTCTTATTGGTCAGAGTTTTCTCAGCATCATCCATCAAAATAATTGACAAGTTCACTCCACAAGCTTATTGTGGCTTTATTTGTAACTGTCGAGACACAAGCATTGGGAAAGCATTCTTGCACAGAGAAGCGCAATTAAACAACATTTTAAGACCAAGAGGCGCTCTTTGGTTTTCAACTACGGTAACTAATGTGCTCACTCACAGAATCAGACACTACTGCTTTTTATATAACACATTTCCCGTTATGAATTATGATATCATTTGGTTCGTTAGTCCAATGGGTCGGATTGCTTTCGCATCTCAAGCGAACCACTCCAGAGTTCGTTTGAAAGCGTACCGAGACCACCTCTTTAGAGCCCTGCACGGGCCACAAATCTAGGCCCTAGCCCGGCCCTGGCCCGAGACGCTCAGGCCCTGCCCGGCCCGTGTCCGACAGCTTGTCAGAATCTTCGGCCCGAACCCGACTTGAGCCCTTTTTTTTTTTTTTTTTTTTTTTTTTTTTTTTTTTTTTTTTAAATATATCCTCCCCATAACGCAGCCTTTGTTGCAGCCATTAAAATGTTCAGTTTTGTTTTTAATTGCAAAGTAGTTCCTTTTCGTTTCTTTATTAAGTTAATTTAGAAAAACGTTTGAAGCACTTCTTTGTTTGTTAAAGTTCGTTTCTTAAAGTGACGACCGCAGCGGCCGACAGTGAGTTGAGCACGTTTGACCGATTTAGACTCTCAAATCAACACTTGTTTTACCTACAATAAAAGCCATAGATATAAAACACTAATATAAACATATCACAATGTTAGTTTAAACCAGGGGTGTCAAACATAAGGCCCGCGGGCCGAATACGGCCCACAAAGGTATGCAGTCCGGCCCGCGGGGTGATTTGAACTATAATAAAAACAATATAGAGATGCACTAGTCCACTGATCATAAATCCAAACATTTTTTAGTTTTATTTTTGGTCAATCTTTATTCCGGGCTGGCAAACAAAGTGCTTTGTAATAATTTCCAAAGATGTAATTTGTGTGGAAATATTTACGATGTCTGTAAACAGGACGTTAACACAGGCACACGAAAATACTCTACAAAGCTCACTGTTCGTGAAAAATAGGAAGAATATTATAAATATAGAATTAGGGTTGATATGAATGTATCTCTGAAGCGAACTGTCTTCAGAAAAGTTTTGATGGCTTTTCCTCTTATCTCTGTATAAAGTAATAGCCTATTTATCGACGCAGCGCTGCATTGTGTACAGCGGTAACCATGGAAACGCTATATCACTGCTGTTCCATAAGCGCCACCTACTGTCAGAGAGTGAGTTTTCAGCCCGTCAGCTGATTGTTTTCTGCAAGTGTCTTATGTAGCATAATTTCACAAAGCTAAAGTCAGACCATGCTGTTTTTGCTGTTAATCTTGAAATTATACAATAATTTAAATTAAAAACAACTGCTCATGCTCATGTGTATAACATCTTTGTTGGAATTGTGATAATAATGCAGTGTTTGCCTCTAATATCAAAGAGCTAAACATATTTTTTGAACAAATAAACAACAAATAAATTTGCTTTTAAAAAAATCTGCAGCCAGTATCAGAATCGGCCAATTTGCTTCTAAAAAAAATTGGAATTGGCCATGAAAAATCAAAATAGGTGCATCACTAATAAAAAAAAAATTAAATAAAGCATATAAAAATTTAATCATTTTTTCACTGTAAAAACAAATGCAGTTTTAATGAGCAGTGTAATAGTTTTCTTGCAAATTAATTAGTTGTTTAAATGGTTAATATTAATGCATCTAAAAAAAAAAACTATGCAACTATGCAAAAACTATGGCTTTTTTTTATTTTTTTATTTAATTAATTCGGCCCTCAACCTAAAATGAGTTTGACACCCCTGGTTTAAACGTTTATTAGCACTACCACAGTAAAAAGCAACTTTTTTACAAGCGGAAAAACAAAAAAAACAAAAACAAAAAAAACTTACAGGTTGTCTTACCTTACACCACAGCAATGCATCAAAAATCAAAGCTTCACCACAGAACATGGTCATTTTCAAACATCCAAATGTTTCCATATTCGCAAAGTACTATTATTTATTATGCAAATTATAGGCTTTGTACTTCGCTCACATTCCAACAACATCCTTCACATGTGCTTTGCAAGTGAGTCAATAGTAGCTATAGCTATGTGTGTGTGTGTATATATATATATATATATATATATATATATATATATGTATATATATATATATATATGTATATATATATATGTGTATATATATATATATATATATATATATATATATATATATATATATATATATATATGTATGTATATATATATATATATATATATGTATATATATATATATGTATATATATGTATGTATATATATGTATATATATTGAGCAGTGTAACTTTGATTGACTGTATTTTAGTTTGATAATAAACAGGCTGCGATGTCAAGTTAAAAATGCGAGAACTTATAGGCTATGTTGTATATGTGCATAAGGCGCCGGCGCAATTTCTCCAGCCAAGCACTGCAGGTGCGTGAAGTGTGAATACTCATATTCTGTTGTTTTATATGCTGTATTTGTGCATGTATAAAACTAAAGCCTTGAAAATAACATTTTGGTATTTTTAATGGGTCACACCGAAGTTAACATCCCTAATTTTAATCCAGTTTCAGCCCTCCTTTCTCACTCTTCCAGCTGCTGTGCTGAAGGCACGCTGCTACACTAAACATGAGGCACGCAGCCTCCAAAATGAAATGAAACTATGGTCTCATCATGTTTCCGCCAGCGCAGCACTATATCTATGCATATGTTTGTTTTACCATCATCAGCTTCTCATGGTTTATTTTAATTAATGGATGTCCAAAGTATTAAAAGGAGGAGAAGCCTAAAACAGGCCCGAGGCCCGGCCCGCCTCTGAGCTATGACGTGAAAATCGGCCCGAAGCCAAAATAAATAAGTCGGGGCCCGTCGGGCTTGGACAGAAATGCAGGGCTCTGCACCTCTTCAAAGAGGTCTTGGTACACTTGTTTGGTTCACTTTTGGTGCGCACCCGAGTGCGATTGCTGCATTCACACCTGCCCAAAGGAACCGCATCAATGGGGGACAACGAACTCTAGTGCGATTCAACCGAACTAAGTGAGGCAGGTGTGAAAGCGCCTTAAAACTTTATCTCAAACATGGCTTGTCAAAACACTTTTGCTAATAAAGCTGGGATGTCTTGATCATTCAAAAAATGCACTGCCCTGCCAAACAAAATCCTGCTTGGATTTAAATAGCCAAATACTTAAGAGTCTATGATTGGATCATTATTGCAGTGATTATGATGTTTCTAGCATGTTATATGTTTGGCAACAGTTCTTCTAACCCTAATTGATGTTTCATTTCTACAACAACCAAGTAGGAAGACACATCATGGCCATATTCCAGGATGACAATGTCAAGATTCATCAGGCTCAAATTGTGAAAGAATGGTTGGGAGGGAGCATGAAGAATCATTTTCACACATGAATTGGCACTTCTGAGTCCAGACCTTAAATTCATTGAAAGTCTTTGGGATGTGCTGGAGTTGACTTTACAGAGACTTTATATATTGTCAATACAAGATCTTGACCAAAAATTGATGCCACTCTTGATGGAAATAACATTACAACATTTATTTCCATCAAGCGATGCATCTACTCTTACTACTACTCTTTAGTATTTGCCTATTTAAATCCAAACAGTGACTTTATTTTGGCTGGGCAGTGTATATCTTTGGCTGAGCCAGGCAAAGTGATCTCAAAAGCCAGTTTGGGAGCTACTCCATAATGTCCAACTACCAGACCCCCCAGCGTTTAGCATTGAACTAGGGGGATGGGAATGACTAAGCCAGTCAGTCAGCATATGGCTGTGAGCTGACTAATAATCTGGGCTTATTGACCAGTCCTGCACACAGCCAGAGGTCGGGAAGAGATCCGAAGGAGAGGAACAACTAACTCTACCAGTGCTGCCCATGGGACGGGGTCGGCTCCAATGGCTGAGCAGACCAAACGGGATGCCAGGCCATGCATCTACCTCACCGCGCTCATTGAGCTCTGCCTCTGTGAGCACTCGCCGGTCGAGTTCCTCTGTTCGTTCCTCACCATGTGCTGGTTCTGGCCAGACTGTGTCAAGGAAGGCAAGGACATCTTCCTCAACTCGACTCTTCTCACTCTACATCGGCTGCTTCAGAACAAGCTGGCCCGACTGCTAGAGGAGATTGCTGCCTGCGTGGCCTGCCAAAAGGTTGCTGAAGGACCGGTTTTCATGGTATCAAATGCTATTGTGTTTATAGGAGGAGGGATTGACGTCTATTCAATGTCTACCGAATCATTTTGTCATTAACGTGGATATAGTTTTTTTAACAGCATTGATTGCATTGGCGTTCCTATCCGAGGAATCATAGAAACAGCTATTTTAGCTGTAATTGAACACATTATTCAACTGTGATAATTCAATAGTTGTCATTATCACAATGGTATATTGGTTTTTCTGAACCACTTGGACAAAGCTTAGATTTGCTTTTGACACAGTGGGCTTCATTATTAAAGCTTGCTTAAAAAACTGAATGGCTGCTGAAGAATAATAACAGTCTAAAATGTGCACTAGAGCATATAAGTGCAAGTGCCGTTTGGATTGCATGGCTATCCACTTTGATTTATGTGTGTGTGTCTTTATTTATCGGGCTTTAAAAAGAAGATGGCTACATGGCACAATTGCTGTAACCTCAGGGATGAATCACAGCCTGTCAGAGCTCTACTACGCTGTGACAGGACATTTTCCTCTGAGCAATGGCCAATGCTTTCTCCAGGGACACTACATCCTCTTGGCTTCCCATATTTTTATTTTATTTTGTTGTATGAGCAGCACTCTATGCAAGCTCTTGTTGTTAGTTGGAAATGTCTCGGCTTTCAGAAATTAACACAATAAAATGAGTACATCCGACTTTAAGTACTGCAAGAGTTACTAGCTGTTTGTTGGTGGTGACTTGTTGAGGAGGGGAGTTAGCGTTAGTTAACACCTTGCCCAGAGAATATGCCAAATGAGGATAATCCTTTTCTTGGCAGACGTACAAGAGCACTAATCCTTCTGCCTCCCACAGTCTCTATCCTGCGACCTTAGAGAAGTCACCACTATTTGTTATTTGTTACTGCTTCATTCAGTTAATAAAGTGGCAGAAGTTTGAACTGCCCTGTGATTGTATTTGTACACTCTAAAAAAAAAATGCTGGGTTAAAAACAACCCAAGTTGGGTTGAAAATGGTCAAACCCAGCAATTGGGTTGGTTTAACCCAACTATTGTTTAAAAATGACTATATGGCTGGCTTAAAATGAAACCAACATAGGTTGGAAATTAAAAATCAGACACATAATTACTAGAGGTAACAATAATAATCAAACAGTGAATGTTTAATAATAAGTAATTTAATAAATGGATATTGTTTCATTATTATTCATTAAACTTATTAATAAATGTTCATTTATAAAACATATTGATAAATGTTAATTTCCAGCATACTTTGGGTTCATTTTAAGCAAACAATAATTTTTAAACAATAGTTGGGTTAAATAAAACTACCCAGCAGGTTCGGCAAACATTTAACCCAACTGCTGGGTTTAAACAACCCAGTTGCTGGGTTTGTCCATTTTCAACCCAACCTGGGTTGTTTTTAACCCAGCATTTTTTAGAATGTAGAATTTCCTTTTGTTACATATTCAAGTCTGTTTGGGTAGTGTCAGTTTATTGAGTCTAATAGTATGTTGCGCTGCTCTGAAAATGCCCTTGTGGAGAACTAGACTGGCCACATTGAGCTCTCTTTCGTGCTTGAACTGACAAAAACACACAAAATTATGCTAAAATGCCCACTTCGTCAAGTATCCTCATAAGAACAGTCTTTAATGAGTTAAATAAAGTCTTAAATGACCGTAAAGAGTTATGAGGACATCAGATGTGTGTCAGATCCGCGTCATGTTCGTCAGATCTTAAAGTGACAGCAGCCTAATAAACCTGCTGCTGTAATGTCTGTCAGTATTAATCATTGTTAATCAAAAAAACACTTTTTGTAGCTTCAATAACAATTAATCTATATTTAATTCAGAATTTCTGCAGTGAAGACTGTGAAGTGTTTGATAAGTTTATTCAGTTTCCTACCTGTTGGATCAGATATTTAAAATATACTGTCTTTGTTGTTTACATATTCATTTGGAGATTAAATGCAGAATTATTACAATATAAATATACATTAAAAACTTTAATGTTTGATGTGATTAAAGGTGCAAGACAGAATACAGACCGGCATGGCTTAATTTATGGGCTCACCTCATTTGCTATGAATCCAATATATTCGCGTATTGGCGGCATAAAATATTTGGTTGCTAACTGGGTTTGCTGCATGACATTGATTTTGTTGTCTGTGTCACTCTACCTCTTGCTCGAGGCTTGTATCTGAGCCGTTTGCCAAATATGTTAGGAACAGCAAGGGAATTTCCTAAGGGCAACAAAAACATACTTATTAATAAAAAACTGTTTCATGGCTAGGCTGGTAAGAAATGTTGATTATATTATTAGATTTTCTCAATTCACACCATTGACAGATGTGGTTTGTTTTGAACTTTAGATCGAAGGATCTGACTAGCAAGTGTTTGTTTGTGCTGTTGAGATCCTGCCAGGTTTTAGTGTTACATGGTCTGTATGTGAAATAAACAACTCTCTGAGAGGCAACGGGCATCATATTGGTTCATTTTGTCTGCTCTGCAGAACCAGGCAACACATGTAATTTTGTATGTTTTGACATTAATACTTCTAAGAATATGATATTTGCCTGGGAGCTGTGTGATAGCCCAGAGGCAAAATGAGGAGAGTTCGGGCTCTGTGTTTATGGAAAATTTCAGACTATTTTGAGACCACTTTAAAAGCAGATTACATTTTAAAAGAATTAAATAAAATAGTTGTTTTTTTCTTTCTCCTCTGTGACTGTGTGGTTCTGGTTAATATTTTCAGACAATTCTCCTTTCAGCATTCATGGTAATGTTAGCCTTAGTGTTCACAGGCCATCCAGAAACATTTCCATTGTGTTGATGTTATTGAAAGGCCAGGCCACTGGTAGTGTTTGCAAACTGTCTGAGCACTTCATTATGCTCTCTGGAAACTGCAGCGGGGTCATATTAGCCAGCAATTGATATGCAGATTTCAGTGGACAGCAGCAGTTTCAGTCTAGCTCGTACGTGTGCAAAACCTGCTAGTGATCGATTTTTAGAAAGCACTCTAAGCTTGAAAAAGAAAACTAGCCTAAGGCTCAGAACTTTTGGAAATGCTTGATTGTTTATTAGCAGTTGGAGGAAGGAGACATGTCTTGAGTTAACCTGGAGCAAGTGTTTGAGTGTGACACAACCAGAGCTGAAGAGTAACTCAACAACCATGCCAACTTTCAGGGTGGGCAAGATTAGAAGGAAAAGCTGTTCTCTGGCCAAAAGGACAAAGTACCAGGCTATAGCTGCCTGGAGGATCCTTTATAGGCTGCTTTTCATGGTGAGTGTATTTATGGGTCAGAACATGAGGATGGAGAGACAAAGAATCTCAAAGGTGTCTCTACTGACCACTTGATTGCATTTCTTTTAGGGCAGATCAATCTTGAAATACTGATATTGGTGTTTGAGAGGATTGATCCTCACATTAGAAATAGCAGGATCAATATTTTTAATTAAGGGGTTATTTATATTAATTTGTTTGATTGTTTATTTAGCAAGTAGATTGTGTGTTATATTAGATTGGGCTTGTTTCATGTTAATAATGGCTTATAATGTTCGATACAAATGCATTTCCGGGCATATGGAACACCTTACAGTGTAAACAAGCAAATAATAATGCTGTAATACTTTTGTATTTCTATATTATGATATTTATTTATTTAAAAACGTTTGAATAATTTAAGCATTTTTAAACATTGTTTAAAAAATAAAACAATAAATAATAATTAGTACCATAAAACGCATATTTCGTGCAGCTGTTATTCATTGCCACTAAATATTTTCTGGCTTATATTATAAATATTAAAATTCACTTTCTTTTGAGCCCTCTGTAAACACTGCAGGTGTGATGATGGTCACAGACAGGGATGTACACAAAGAGCTGGCCCTTTAAGCCCTGGGTATACTTTGTTTTTTACGCATACGCTAGTGTACGCGCACAGTCGAACGCACAGCCTTGGAAAGTATACTTCATTCGACTCGTACGCATACACAAACGTTCGACGCATGTGCAGTTTTGAGCAATCTCTCTCCACGAGTTACAACCCATGTAAATATATTTGTGTTCTTTCATGCTGGAGTTGTACAAATGAGGGTACTTTCTAACCTCTTCACACAATCTCTCGTCTGTGTAGGCCTCCATTGTCGCTGTAGCTTGCATGTGTTCAGGTCTGTTCTGTTTATGCAGTTTTTCTATCTTGTGAATCGACGCCCCCAGGGCACGGTTGCCACCTTGTGGATAAACTAATGTAACGCATGTGCGACAAAGTGTGGTGTGCGTACAGTACGCACGTACTCTGCTGATGACGAAATTCACGTCACGCGCACTGTAAGCTGACGCATAAAAAGTAAAGTATACTTTGGGCTTTAGCGGTTGAGGCATTACTCACGAATACATCAAGTAAAAAGGCCAGCTCTGGGTCTGTTTTAAATCCTTTGTTGTCGCCATCTCTGAAAAGCTAGTCTGATGTTGATACGTGTTTTATTTGAGGCTCGGTCACGTTTCCTTTTTGCTTGTAAACTCTTCTCTGAACAGACTTTCTTTCTTTTAACAATGGATGTTTCCTCATATGGTTTCCTTTTTGAGTGATCCAATGTGATGAAGTTACTTATTTTTTCAGTAGAAAAAATCCTTAGCATTGAGACCTGTATGTACTATGTATTTGTTCATTTTTTTTTTAGCAAACAATCTTCTATAGAGCACATTGAACACAGTTGAATGCTCACTAAAAACCAGTTGACTCACAGATCATTTGAGTGTGCCAAGTTTATTTCATTTGGACATGTCTGAAAATGGTCGTATATAAGTGGAGAAGTTGTATATCAATTTCCACCAGTTTGACCTATTCAGGGAAATGAGCGAATCATAGTTTAGTAGAGGCACTGCCATGATTTTTCGCCTGTACTTTGCAGTTATGCTTTTCAAATTCGTGGTGCTTTAGTAGCTCAATAAGAACTTTGTGAAACCAAGGGATGTCAATGAAGCGCTGCATCCCTCTGAATCTTTTTCCGCTGTCGGACTGTGACCCCGTTTACATGCACTTCAGAAAACAGCTTATTCCAGGGTTTTTGCAGAAAGCAGCGCTCTGAAACTCATGTAGACATGAACACCATATTGCTTACGCCGTTAAATGGATTTAAAACGGCGGTTTAAAACGACTATGTTTCCGCTGGAGAACTCGGCGTACGTGTACTGTAAAGATAAGCGGCATTCTTACAGATTTTTGTGTTGAGAAGACGGGATACTAGGCACAGGTGGTGCATTTAAATACGAGTGCTTTAGAAAATGAGTGATTTTTAAAAAACGATTCGAACCCCTATTAATGTTTTTCATGTACTGTTGATATTTTTTTGGAAGAAGGATCTGCTTCCACGCCCCTGCAGCAAATGCATTTGTGACCAGATGTGCCCTGACCACCTCCAGAGGAGTCTTTGATGATTGGATAGTAATGCATTTTCAGAATGCGTCTTTATTTATTGTTGTCCATCGCATTCAGATAACATGAAACAGATGGTAATAAGGTCTGAGTGGGGCCAGTTGTGTCATTCGGATCACAAGCTTTCAAAAACGTGCACTGCCAAGCAGTTTTATTCCTCTGCAAACCGTGAGCTGTGAAAATTTTCTGTCAAAGAGGAAAGATTGTCAGACTGAAGCTTTTTGACAGCTGGTGTCACAGCATTGGAGGAGCCGTCATCTGGGGACTTGAGAGGAGGAAAACGAGAACTGAAGCTTTCAACTATGTTATGTCTTGTACTGCTGTCTTTTTCACCTCCGCATGGTTCATTTATTTTATCTTAATTAGATATTTAGAACACCTGGCATGCAAACAGAGACATTTTATGTTACCACTATGCGGTACCGTTCTGTAATACTATATCTCTATTTGGAGGTTTGCTCTGTTAACTGGTCAGATTCTCACAGTGACTTGGCATGAATTTAAACAGCCAGTTCACACTCGGTGTAAGTGTATGTGTGTAGTAAAGAGAGCCTCACAGATCATTTTCAGGTGCTTTCGTGAGGCTAACAGGAACCTGTATGGAGTCTTCACAACCTGCAGAGCTTCTCTTAACCTCCTGGAGACTGCAGCAAAACAAACGACACAAGCACTAGCCACAATTACTGTTATCTGTCTGTGCCAGGCTGGGGTTTCCCACCGATTCTCCTGCAGGGCGCTCAATTAATGCGTCAGCATGATGTGTCCTGCCTCCCTCTGCCGCTTATTTATGTGTTTGGAGTTTTTATTATATCCCAAAATCTTGGCTGTTTGAAAGTATATCACGTTGTTGGGAAGAGTCAGATAACTTTTTACTCAAAGGGATAGTTTCACCCAAAAATTCTGTTCTAATTTAGATCCCAAAAAGGTTTGCATTACCTTCTTCTGTGGAACACATGTAAACAGTGAAAGTAAATGTTAATTTGGACCCATTAGACCACTTTGACTTTTAAAATATCCACTGAAGAAAGATCATCATACATTAGGATGAGTAAATGATGACAGAATAGTAAAAATCAGTAAAAAAAATACTAGTCCTGATTAGGGGTGTAATGATACATTGTTATATCAAGATATAAAAATGCGATGAGATGTATCGTTGATGTAAACGATATGACTCTCGATATAAAGTTAGTTTTATCCAAGACTCAGCTTACTTTATTTATAAAGTATAATTCATCCAAAAATGTAAATTCTGTCATCATGTTCTCACCTCATGTCATTTCAAACATATAAGATTTTTGTTCATCTTCCAAACACAAATGAAGATATTTTTATGAAATCTGGGAGATTTCTGTCCTTTCATTTAAAGTCAATTCCCCTAAAACTTAAAAGATCTAAAAATATGTCATTAAAGCATCGTAAAAATAATAAATCTAATCCAAATCCAAGTCTTCTGAGGAGACACGTTGGCTTTATATGATGAACAGATTTACAACGCACATACTGTAGTAAACACGGACGTTCAAATGTACGTGACGCACAAGAGAGGCATAGTTTAACTCACCATATCGCGTTTTTAGTTTTGGTAGTATGCTGATTCAAAGCATTTATTCTTATCATGTAAGTGTATAATCTGCGCGGATGGCTAGCCTGTAAAAGAGATTCAACGAATGCCTGCATTGAAAGCGATAAGCATTTAAAAAAAGGAAAGTTTGCAGAGTTTCAATAACTGTACTACATTAAACGACTATATTTAATGTTGAATATAATGTCTAATAATTTATTATACATTATATTCATGCAATGGGGCTATTTTGTGGGTCCTGATAATGCCAAATGTCTGATTTTGATTTTTGCTGGTCTGATTGGCCAGTAAAAAGGGTCTTACATTATTTATATGTATAGTATAATTCTGTATTTTCAGGTTCAGGATCATGAATATTTTTATTCTGCATGATGTCACCATTGTTTTACTGCTTTAAAGTCCCCCTGTAGTCAATAATTTTATCCCTTAAAACTCATCTTTGATCACCAAAATGACATATTTAAATGTTTTTTCCTGTGAAAAAAAAAATGTCTTCATGCTTTAAAATAGCTTGAATGTAACTCTACACCCTTGCCTCATTTAGTATACGTGGATCTATGAATATGCTAATTAGCCCCGCCTCCACTCACTCGCTCGAGCTCAGAGATCCACTCAGTCAACTTACTGAGGTAAACGCTGCACAATAGTATCACTTTTTACAACATCAGATACATAACGGTAATTAATATGATTAGCCTTTGGCTTGACTACATTATCAAACAGCTAATAATGTGTTGCTGATGTTATACAAACCATGTTCCCATTCACCATCTCAGAGTCAGCTGCCTTCTAACAATCAGCATCCTTACCAATGCTTTGAACAACTCAGAACGTCAGTGGGGAAAGGCATATATTTCATCATAACATCGTAATATACGTCATATACCCTTTATATCGCTAAATCTACACGGTTTTTCATATCAACAGAAAAATATACCAGGATATATTCTCTTGAGACTCCCTTGCTTCAGAGCAGTTATGGTTAATGATATGCTAAAGCCCGCCGGCACGTTGACGTGATTGGTTACACGGTAGTTTGTGACGTCACAGAAACCAGCGATTTCAAACCGCGTTTTTGAAACTGTCTTAAGATCACTGCAGTTTTAAACAGAAAATACTACATAGGAATTTAGTTTGTCTTAAAGCATATTAAAAACACCACATTGACATATAAGCAACATTAAAAACTTGATTTTCACCACAGGCGGACTTTAAGAAGTTCTCTCTTAGGTTATAGCTATCCTAATTCTATTTCATGTTAAAATTCAGTTTTATTGTTCAGTAACACAGTCAATTGTTAATTTACATACATAAGGTTCTATTAAACCTTGAAATATTTTCAATTCTTCATTAAGTTGTATGTACAACAAAGTTAATAAAAATTGTTAATGTTCTGGAAATAAATCTGTTATTTGAATTTTTTTATTTTGTTCAAAATATTGTGTTACGTATCGTATCATGAACCCAGCATCGCGATACGTATCTGCCACCACATGGCCCAGGGGAGAAATTAGTTCCCAGGGAACTATCCTATTGGCTAGTTCCTATAACTGAGCTCCTAGAACTATTCGGTGCGAAAGCCCCTTACAAAATAGGGCTGTGGTTCTTCAGTGGCACAACTTTTACATCCCCACGTTTACATGTCAGATTTACTAATTCTTGATCCTATTCCAAAGTTTGATCCGCATTATCATCAGTTTCATCAGCCAGACAGGAAAAGAAATAATTTTCAGTATATTTAAAGATAGTGAAACAATTTCGTAATAGTATGTTGTCTTGCATTTGTTGGCAAAGCTTAATTGAGCCACTGACACAACTTACCCCAAAGCAGATACCAGATGCTTCATTTGATAATTCATTGCCAAACAATTGGCACGTTTTATAAAGTACATTGGCAATTCACAAAGTTTGCTATGAAAAAAATCTTATTTGACCTGCCATGAAGAAAAATAACATTACTGGCTGTATATGCTGCATATGAGGACCCTTTCTAAATATCCTCTGTAGGGTCATGTGACAAAAATTACTCACTGACACATTTTACCCCACTCTGCCTATAATTTGCTCGCTTGCTGCCGTGAACATATTTAATTTTTTTTTTTTTTTTTGCTTGTGTGCATACAGTTCATGCTATTTATACTTCACATCAGTGCAAGATGTGTCCACACTGCATATTTCATGCAACCTACATGCTGAAGCGTAGTTTATTTTTCACTGCAGTGTTTTTGAGGCTCCTTAATCTCTGTTTAACTAATGTCTTAGAAGATGTCCCGGGAGCCCCACTGTTTACTTTGGGTGGTCCTACCACAGCTAAGCTTTCTGTCAGAAGATTGCAGCTGAGCTTACCTATTCCTCTCGCTCTTTCTCTCGCGCACACTAAACTGACTTTGAAGCCACGTGGTCTCTAGAGTGGCCGTGCTGTAATTAGTAAACTGAACTGCAGAAGAAATCTGCTTCTTCCTTGTGAGATCCCATTTTCTCTTTGTGCTCTTCTGTCTGAGTCACCAAACACAAACACACACACTTTGCAGTGTAATGTGCTCTCTGTCTCCTGTATATCGATCAGTTGTTGTAAGGTCTATGGTCAACAGGACTCAAGTTAACGTACATGTTAAGACAGGTCAAAGTGCTGAGTTTATATTTTTCTGCAGCAGCAGGATGTGCTCTGTTCAATACGGAGTTTGTCTGGCTGGTTTAAAGCCAGAAAAGGGCTTTGGTGTTGTTTTTGTCCCCTGTGGTCACAGATCTGTCCTTGTCAGCTGTTTTGCTTGTTCACAGTTCTCTGAGAGCTGAAACTGAGATGCTGAAGCCTTTATTTTGAGACATTCATTGTAAGCGATATTGCTGTTTGTATTGATGTACGACCTTAATAAGAACTTGGCTGGAATCCTTACCATTGTGAATGCTGACAGAGCTGTACACATGAGATGTGACCCTCCAAATCATCTGTGTTTTATTATTCTGAAACCGCTCACAGTGTTTAAGATGATGTGATGCAGCTACAGTCTCTGGGGGGTAGATCCAGCGTAAATTATGTAATACTCGCACACACATCATATATGGACCAGTTCTGTCACAATCAATCTTTGCTCATCTGTTTCTTCACAACAGAGAGGAAAAGCTTTCAAATGTATGTTTTCCCAAAATGCACTGACAGCAGTTTAGAACTTTTTAATGTTTAGTCTATATTGTACTAAAAACTGCATTTTCCATTTACGAATAGTCAGTTAGTATAGTACAGCACAGTGTTGAGGAAAGTTACTTTTAAAAGTACTGCATTACAATATTGTGTTACTCCCTAAAAGTGTAACTAATTGCGTTACTTAGTTACTTTCTATGGAAAGTAATGCATTACATTACCTTTGAGTTGCTTTTTCTCACCTGGGCTGGGCTGTTTGTTTGTTTGTTTGTTTGTTTGTTTGTTTGTTTGTTTGTTTGTTTGTTTTTATAACAACAACAAATTCTATTTTTGGCAAACGTAAAGGCCTTTTCCACACCAAGGGCCCTATTTTAACGATCTAAGCGCATTAGGGCATGTCCGAATCCACTTTTGCTAGTTTAACGATGGAAAAAATAGTCTGTGCGCCAGGTGCATGGTCCAAAAGGGTTGTACCTTATCCCTTAATGAGTCATGGGTATGTTTTGTGCTGCTGTGCATTCCTGTGTGTGTAAAAAGCAGAGTGTACACGCATTGTGCACCCGCCTATAGGTGCATATTACTAATGCGCCCTTAAAATAACAACAAAAAAATATTGCGCCATTGACTTTAGACCAGGTTTTTGTTGGTTTTCAACACCTTGTTTTCAGACCAGCACGCCCATGGGCAAACAGATGGGTACGAGTGCATTTTCTGGATGTGAAAACCGAAACTAGCAAAAAACACTTGCGTCGCGCCTGGTGTCGCATTGCGCCGGGTGTATGATAGGGCACCAAAAGTGAAATGAATAAGCATCAGGCTGAAGGAAATGCAAATTCACGCTTGTACAGTAGAGGGCGCAGCTCAAACAAACCTTTCAGTTTCACACACAACGCCTCTGCACTTACTCACAATTTCTCTCAACATGGGGACAGGAGAACTGCCAGTCAATAAGTTGGAAAACAAAGTAACTTGCGTTCATTATTTAAAAAAGTAACTCAGATTTTTTTTTTTTTTTTAGATTTATTTTTGGCGTTTTGCCTTTATTATGATAGGACAGTAAGCAGACAGGAAGCGAAGTGGGAGAGAGAGAGGGGGATGGGATCAGGAAAGGCTTGTGAGCCGGGACTCGGGTCGCCCAAAGCGCAACAGCGCTATACGTCGGCATGCTGCCCACAAGGCTATCGGCGCCGACATTTTGTTGTAAATTTAAAAGTAATGCATTATTTTTCTAATTACTTGAAAAAAAGCATTTTTGTGTGTGTGTGTGTGTCCTCTATTGTTTTCCTAAATATTTGATGGATTGGTTGACATTGGCATCTAATTGAATGATCTCAATTGTGTCTCCTGCAGAGTGTGGATACAGTGTGTTCGCTGTACCACTCCTTCCAGGAAGGCTCTGGAGGTCTGATGGAGGGCCAGGAGGAGCACACGGGGCCAGAGGTCCCCATGCTCAGGCCCTGTCCACGTCATATGTCTGCCACAGAGAGACTGCGCAAGGTCATCCAGGAATTAGTGGACACAGAGAAATCCTACGTAAAGGTGAGAACTGACTCTGTAATCCCCTATTAACATAGTTCAACAGAAAGAAATGAGCTCACGTCGAGTAGAAATCCATGTCTGTACAACACTTTGACTTCATTAAAACTGAACTGTTTAACCTATTTATCCAGAGCTGTGCTGATCTGGATGTCACATTAGTTCAGTTTTAAACCTCAATTTTTAATGATACACCCATGAGGTGAAAATGGCTGTTTTAGCAAAACACATTTGATGGATAGAGTCCCGACGGACCGCCTATTAATTAACTCCTGCTAGTGAAAAAGAAACGCCTCCCCTCTTATCTGTTTCCTGAATAATACTGAGGCTTGCGTATGATCGTTTATGTGCTGCCTGTTCTACCCTGCTGATGTTCATGGTGAATTAAAACTGTTCTGTTGTAATGTGCTGCACATGGTTAATAGGTGTCAGATTATTCCAGCGGTCTGTGATTTGTAGGATGGGGGGAAGCACCGTCCCAGAGTCCTGCGCAGGAGCTATTTGTCTGTGATATGCTGCATCGGCACTGGCAGACTGCTATAAATCAGCCTAATGAGAATATTCAGGTTGATGCACCGACAGTCTGCCGATGCCATAACATGGCCACAGCACATAGTGCAGGGTTGGGAGCTGTCAGGGTGCGGCTTTGGCTGTTTAAACCTGTCTGCAACAGGAATTTCCCTGATTAATGGCTGTGCTTTAAACCATCACATTTAATTACTTTTGATATGAAATAAAATCCGAGATTTCTGTCAATTTTATAACGAAATTCAAACAAATCTCGTTTTTGACACACTTTAATATTTATATCAGTAGCGAACCGTGACTCTTGAACCTTGACCCTCTCACCACTTTCCCTCTGGGAAAAAGTAAACTCTATAATACCTGCATGTTATCTTTGACAAGAATTGTCACAAGCAAACAGTGTGAGAGTTATCGCCAAAATTAAACCAAAAGTAATAAAATGCAAATCATCATTACAAAAAAATTGCATCATCACACAACCTGTGTGTCATTCAGCAGAATATGGTGACAACTGGCCACAAAACCAACAAAATTTAATGCAAGCCGACACATCATGACAGCACTCAGACCAAAGCACATAGACACTTCCGCATATGTTGATAATAAATCACATCATTAGACTGGCAGAGAGCAGCCGATTAAATGTATGTAACAGACCGTATTAAACTTATGATTTGGGAAAAACATGTAACTATTAAGCAGAATTACAGTAAATGTACATGGTCACTAAGTTATTAAATTTACGGACTGACCAGTAATTCTGCAAAATAACTGTTTTCTCAGCTAAAGCTTAACATATAACAGTGGCAGCGGCGGACAGAATAAAATCAGTGATGTAACCTATTCGATTTTAAATAACTTGCCAAAATAGCAAACAATTCCAGCCATAAAGCATTAGCTTCTTGACTGATGCTGTCATCATCCATATCTCTTATAATGCTTTCAAAAGCTTTGGCTTTCTGCACAAAATGAAGCTCTGGTGTAGGTCTTTGCCGATTAACTCCAGCTTTTCTTTAAAGGTTAATCTCGAAAACGCCATGGATAATAAATTAGCAACAATATCCTCCAATAATGTCAAATTATAAATTCCTAAAATAACATTATAACTAATGACTTTTTACTAAAGAAGTTTTTACTTTTTAAACTATTATTTAAACGTTTGTTGTATGTTGTATGTAAACGTCTCTGAGGGTCTAGAGGGCCCTGACGTTTCCCCACTTATTTATATCATTAAAAAGTTGATAGAAAAGCTTCATTATGTGCATTTTAAATATCTAGTTCAGTCATGAAACTCTAGAAGGGCGCTGACTGATAGGTCCTTTACATGCAATCTGCAAGCAATCACATCATTACCGCATGGCACAAGCTGATTGGCCTCTGTTGATCCTGCAGCCAATGAGATTGCAGGCTAGTACTGCAGTGTGTCTATCAGAGTTCGTCTGAACGCCTCCACCTCCCCCAGCTCCACTTGCCTAGATATGCTATGGGATTTATGCATGTGTATTTATGCAGCATATCTTATGTGCTCACAGCAGTGTGTCTGAGTATCTATTAGCAGTAGCAAGTCCGTTGCAAGTCCAGCAGCAAGCAGCATAGCAGATCTAATCCGCCAGGACCAAATACATTAACATTTTTTTGCAAAGTTTGATCATCATACAATGAAAGTTTATCATTTGAACAAGTTTTAGATCCTGTCAGTTTAAACATTCAAGGGATTTTAAACCATTTGAGCGCACGAAGACGCGAAAGTCAACTCAATTCTGAACGTCCGGCTGCTTTCTGCGCGCACACACACACACACACACACAGAGCCGTACAGATGCACGTGAACACCGCATGCTGTTCTCTTCTGCATCTATTTGTGGCTGAACGGATACATACATGCAAAAAAAAAAAGGTCAAAATGCACATAAAAGATCGACTATCCTCGTAAACACAATTGATTATGGCTTATGTCGGTGAATGAATCAACTGAGAAAGAAAACCGGATGTGTAACAGTATTTTGGATCCGCGCCGCACATTCGCTCTTAAAGTAACAGAAGCCCCTGCTGCTTTCTGTGTCATGAATGTTAATCAAACAACAAAAGACTAAGAGAAAAATCACTTTTGTAGTTTTAACAAAGATTAATTATGTTTAATTTATACAGCAAGACTATGCAGTGTTATTTTAGATTTGATTAATCAGTTTCTGTATCTGAATACTGTTAGACTTACCTGGAAAATATAAAGCTCTATTTAATTTGTATCATTGTTCTATTATATTTATCTATGCTTGTAATTTGTTCATTATTTTCTATGCGTATTCACTTACCTTCAAAATCACCCCAATTGTTCTAGAATGATTCATTCTTTCCAAATAGAGCTATTCAAGTCATCTGGTGAATTTTTTTCCAATTGCAATATATCGCAGAAAAACAAAATATCGCAATGTCAGTTTTTTTTTTTTTTTTTATATTGTTTTATATTGTTTTTTTATATTGTGCCCTAGTAAGCAGCAAGTAAAGAAATCACATGTATTAGATCTGTGTATTAAAGTGACATCAGTGTAATATACAGCACCTACTGCATGCTGTTAATATGAACCAAACAACAACAAAAAAAAAAAAAAACAGAAAATCACTCTCTGCTCTTGATTGAATAACTTTAGTAGCTTTAATAAGAATACATTTCTTTCTTGAATGCTGCTGTTAAATGCTCGAACTGTGTACAGCTCACTGAGGGCGGGGTCTATGCTAATAGGGCAGAATCTGTCATCAGCAGTCGTAGGCGGGGCCTGTGCAGTGTGACATCACACATGCTACAATCTGCAAACAGCTTGTTCTGAGACACTGCTCATGATTATGGGGATTAAAAAAGAGGAGTGGGTGGATTTTTACCATTGTAGGGTGGTTGTGTACACACACCATGTAGAAGTGAATTTTGCATAATAGGTCCTCTTTAAACGATTTCAGTGCATAACGTGGAGGCAAAGCAAAGTGGTTGCCTCCGTGGAGTGCGTTCAAATTGTTTAATGCACAGCTAGCTGTGGATTATCCCGCTTATACAATGGTCATTTACCAGCATTGACAACTGTTATAAGCTATTATTAATGTTTGCAGCGCAATATTTGACTGGAAGGGTAAAAATGACAGTTATTTTCATCAGCTATGACTCTTTAGATCTAGCATTCTGTCCGCTTTAAATCAAACAGAGATATAGTCACAGAGAGAGAGAGAGAGAGAGAGAGAGAGAGAGAGAGGTGTGTGTGTGTGTGTGTGTGTGTGTGTGTGTGTGTGTGTGTGTGTGTGTGTGTGTGTGTGAATTACCTGTGTCTGTGCAGAGTTTCTTTACTAGCAATGAAGCTGTGAGTTTAATTACTTAAAAACCAGCAAAGCTACAACCTCCTTGCTGAGTAATATAATGTAGCGAATCAGTAGCGGAGCTAATTTATTAATAAAAGTCACAGGGCTCCGATAATACGTTTTTGTGCTCCTCTATGTGTTCTCTATGTGCAAGTGTGTGTGTGTGTGTGTGTGTGTGTGTGTGTGTGTGCAAAGCAGTGCATTAATACAGATCTGTGAATGAGATTTTACTGACTTGGGACGACTTGTGCATTAAACGGTTTAATGCATACCTTCCAGCCAATCAGAATTGAGTATTCAGACAGACCATGGAATAAATGTAATTAATTATTTATTAAATAAACATTATTTATGGTTTCATTTTTCAGCTAAAAAAATATTACCCAAATACAACTGGATTATACCATGTGGTAAAAAACTATTCTGGAGATGTGAAAAGCTAATTCAGAGAGTGCTCAGGATGTGTTTTTCTCCTCTGTTTCTTCTATACAGGACCTTAACTGCCTGTTTGAAATTTACCTGAAGCCCCTACAAAAGGAGACCTTTCTCAGCCAAGACGAGGTAAAGCTGAACACATACTGGAGCTGGATTCAAGGGCTCAGTGTCGGATAGAGTTGTCACCGATAACACAGTGATAAATCGTGGCTCATTTGCCATAAGCTTGCATGTCCCCACTTTCCCTTCTGCTGTGACTGATGCCAAAGACTCACATGTTTAACTTGCCAGTTTCCAGACTGACGCCCAGTGAACTGGATATGACCCTGACATGTCTCAGGATGTCCCTGAGGAAAGATCAGTCAATATGTGCTGAGAAGTGGGCCATATTAAAGCCCCGTTAATGGACGCTGGAGCATGGCCTCGCACAAATTAGACAAGGACTAAACATAAAGTGGCTTTAGCACTGGTTCTTAAGTTACTAGTGACAATGTGGGTGGCAATAACAATTTAGAAAGAGGTGCTAGAAAGTCTGCTAGCGCAGCTGAAACAAAATCTGCAGATTTAAAAGGGGTCCTGTGAAGTATTAAATTGTACCCTGTTATGTAATTTTCGCTTTTATATTAAATTTTTTTGTTAAGATGGCCTTCCACACTGAAATCAGTTGCTTGCATGCTGGCTTTAATGAATGTTTTTCATATATAAAAGTTCTGTTTAATGGTTGTGGGTTTTCTTTCCCCAGATGGAAAGTCTTTTTGGCAGCCTTCCAGAGATGCTGGACTTCCAGAAAGTTTTCCTGCAGACCCTGGAGGAGAAGATTAGTTCCTCCCCCAACTTCCACACACTCGAGACCCCTGTGCAATTCAAGGTGGACATGCCAAATGCATTCATTGCAAACATGGCTTTCATTCATACTCTTATCTGTAATATAGGAGACCAGTGGTGTTTTAAAATGAAGAAGCAAAGTCCTCATTTTTTTTATATAGGCTACTGTATATCAAATATAAATGGATGTCCATTATTCTTAATTTCCTGATTAAATAAACACTACATAAAAAGAGAGAGACTAAATACAATTCTATTTTGTATTTTTTGCAATAACTATGTAATGTTTTATTTATAAAGCCAAGTAGGCCTATAAATTTCATCAACAGTGTTTTTACGCATTTTTACATTTATTCCAAAATAATAACTAAAGGCAGTAACAATTCAAACAGTATATATTTGCGAACTAATGTTCAGCTTTTCTTTTTAATAGTCAGCTTATTTTCAGCAGTCATCAAGCTTGTACACACTGGTTACAGACACAGAGATGTACCTTTAATTTCCCCAAGCTGATTCTCACTAAAACCCCCCACAGTCATCATGTTTTCAGACCATTTCAGGTTTGATTTTGACGTGACAAAGCGGTAACAGTTGTTTACTTACTTTTCAGTTAGTCTTCCCATTAACACCATTACTGTCTTCATTCAGACTGATGAGAACGTACACGAAAACAAGAGGCGGGAATTATCGCGTCAACCAATCATATCCAATCATAACTGATCATATCCAATCATAGCGCGATGGAGGCTTTGCCTCCTCTCATGTGACTTTCCCACATTCATTCTCAGTTACCCCCCACTAAACCCAGTGCACGCATTGGGGGTCTGTTTTAACTCAATGGGGACAGAGGAGGCAAGCCTTCTGCTGTAACTTCACCTGCAGGTGTCGCTGTTGGACAGTGTTACTTAATAAAAACAAGTGACTTTTACACATTTTGTATATTTGCATTGTTTTTTGTAATATCGATTCTTTTCTCATCCAGTGTTTTTGAGGAGGCACTGCCTCCCTTGCCTCCTCGGTGGAAACGCCCCTGTATGAGACATAGACAGCATTTTAGTAGAGAGCTCTCAGTTTTGCGAATAATTTTTTTTATACGTAAAAGAAAAAAAGATTATGACATTTACTTATGTTTTTTTCTTCCATGGAACACAAGGATGTATTTATTTAGTGAAATGTGAAAAGTTTGAATGTGCAAATGCAAATGAGGGAAAGATTTTCAATTAAAAAGCTTGGTACAACTTTGTATATAGCGCATGAGTCATATGGGCTTTGTTTATTGTTTTTAATGAATTTTTTAATGAATCTCCAGTTTTGGAGCCCTATATGGTTTCATTATGCTAAAGAGCATCTCGAGTATATTCACTGCAAAATATCTCCTTTTGTGCCTCATGGAAGAAAATCAAAGAGGTTTGGAATGACATGTGGGGTGGCTAAGATTAAATGGTTCATTTTTGTTTGAACTGTTCCTTGAAGTGATCCTGATTCAAGCGAAAGACTTGTGTCATACCTGCTTCTCAACTCATGAAGCATCATTGCTGTCTTTCTTTCTTTCTTTCTTTCCTTACCTAGAAGCTGCTCTTCTCACTGGGTGGTTCGTTTCTGTATTATGCAGAGCACTTCAAACTTTACAGCGGCTTTTGCGCCAACCACATTAAAGTGCAGAAGGTTCTGGAAAGAGGTACGGCACTGCACATTACCCCTTCACATCTGGGAGCAAGAAAACAGAATAGATTATTTCTATTAAATATAGAATCATTTAAGTGATCTTGCATTCTGTGTGGGTCCTGTTTTATGCTGGCAATGTCACAACACCAAGAGCCGTTGTTGGTTTATCTTTTCATCATAATCTACCGAGTATTAATGATTCGCGACTATAAATGTTGAACTGAATTTATGCGTGCAACATTAGCCTTGTTTTCCATCTCGGGCAGCCTGCCCGGTAACAAATGAATGAGAAGCTGCCCTGCCCACAGTCAAAGTGGGAAAACTGTACCTCGTCCTCCTTTTTAATTCATCCCATTACAAGATGAGAGCAATCCTCAGAGCACCACAGAAATTGCACTGTAATGGCTATAAAAAAAAAACAACACGCTCTGTTTAACCACTGCAGGGTAAGGACATGAAGCGCAGCGCTTGCACTGCAGACGCAACAACAGGAGTGTGCGTAGCTGTCTGTCAGCGGTGCTTGTAATTATACATTCTCACACACTGCTTCTGTTGTGCCAAGGTTTCCGTTCGCAAAGCGAAAACGACTTTTTTGTGTCGGCGTGTTAATTGCCTGCCAATTGCTCCCTGAAGTGTCAATCCATCTGGGGCGAGGAGTGCCTCAATTACTGCTCTAATAGCTCCTCTTGATTTGAACGACAGTGCGGGTGATACATTTATCATTCTGCGTGCTGTAGAGGTGGTGGTGTTGAACTCCCCTCACAAACTCCTGCCAAGACATGTCACAAGGCTTCATGACATACAAAATCTAGCTGCTCCATACTCACCTTGGTGTTGTTCATTGTCTGCAGTGTTGCGTTTATACTGCAGTGTTTCTAACAAGGTGTCAGACAGCCTGTGCTGCCTCCTTGTGGATGGGTTTTGTGCCCTGTGTGCATTGCCTAAAGCCGTTTTACCTGCAGTGGCCATCGAAAAAACACTATTTCTAGCTCAGTGGGTGGCGCTAATTTATGATTTGTCTTTTCTCTCTAGCCAAAACAGATCGATCCTTTAAGGAGTTCCTCGATGCAAAGAATCCAACCAAGCAGCACTCAACCACACTGGAGTCCTACCTGATCAAGCCGGTGCAAAGAGTGCTGAAGTACCCCCTGCTGCTCCGCGAGCTGGTGTCTCTCACGGACACAGACAGTGAGGAACACTACCACCTCACAGGTACATCACACGCACAGACGGGGGCTGCTTTTGCGCAGTTTCCAGATGTCTGGTTGCATTTTTGTGGGTGGGTTGTTGAGAATTAAAGAGTTTGTTCATGCAAAATGAAAATTCTTTATTTATTAATCATTAATTACTCACCCTTATGACGTTCCACACCCATAAGACCTTCGTTCATCTTCAGAACATGAAGATCTTTTTGATGAAATCTGAGCGCTTTCTGTTCCTCCATAGACAGCAATGCGACTGTCACTTTGACACTTCAAAAAGGTCATCTCTTTCAAGAGATTATAAAACTAATCCATATGAATTAGACGGTTTAGTCCAAATTTTCTGTAGAGACTCGATCAATTAACAGATTTAATTCAGGCTTTTAAGCATTTAAACATTGATCAGCGAACATAAACAGAAGCTCAACCAAACCTGCTTGATGCGTGAGAACAAACCTCTTGCTGAAGCTCAAACGTGCTGCGTAACATGAGAATGAACCTCATTGGTTCTTGCGGAATCTCAAACATGATGTGTAACATGAGAATGAACCTCATTGGTTCTCTCACATCAAGTAAACATGCTTGTATGTGAATAAAAGCCTAAATTAAATCTGTTCATCATATAAAGCGATCGTCTCTTCAAAACATTTGGACTAAACCGCTCAATTCATATGGATCAGTTTTACAATCTCTTTATGAACTTTTTGAAGCTTCAAAGTGGTAGTAGTGTAGCTGTCAATGGAGGGACAGAAACCTCTCAGATTTCATCAAAAATATCTTCATTTGTGCTCTGAAGATGAATGAAGGTCTTACGGGTGTGGAACGACATGAGGGTGAGTAATTAATGACAGAAATTTCATTTTTGGGTGAACTAACCCTTTAAAGAGCGTGTTTTGAGCAAATATCAGAGCTGCCCTTTTCATGCTATGAAAGCATGTTGTGATCAGGGACCAGTGTGGAAATTGTTCAAAATAGCTAAATTGTTCAAAATAAATAATAATAATTCTGTTCTGCGAAAGCATCAGAATGACATGAGGGTAATTCATCAATGGCAATTGTAATTTTTGGGTGAACTAATCACAAGACAAATTCCAGGATTGTTCCCAGTAATGTTACCAAGGGAGTTTTGGGGCATTCCAGCTCTGGATTGATGTCAAACTGCAGTCAACATGTCGGTGTGAACTCAGTTTTCTGGAATCAAAGCCCAGTGTGAATGTATCTTAAACAGTTTTTTTTTTTTCTTTTCTTATTACAGAGGCACTTAAGGAAATGGAAAAAGTTGCGAGCCACATCAATGAGATGCAGAAGATCTATGAGGACTATGGTGCAGTATTTGACCAGCTGGTAGCAGAGCAAAGTGGCTCTGAGAAAGAGGTACAGCTGCATAAACAGTCTGAACGCACCAGGGTAATACCCTGATTTAACTCCATATTCAGTTATCATCTGTCTCTCTCTTCCACTTTTTCTCCCAGGTCACAGAGATTTCTATGGGACAGTTCCTCATGCATTCCTCTGTGATCTGGCTCAACCCGCTCCCGTCGCTGGGCCGTATGAAAAAGGACCCTGAGCTGACTGTTTTTGGTGAGGCTTTGCTCTTTTCCCATGAAACCATTACATTCTTAGTTACATTTTCATGTGCCAAAATAAATGTTTTATACCTTAATATATTAGTAGTTTTTTAACTTTATTTTTAAACAAATGCACAAATCTTCTACTTTCCCATATATTGCCTCAGTTCTGTCGTCATGCAACACTCAGCTTGAACTATCCACAGAGCTTTTTATAGCTTTGTGAAAGTATGCCGGGCTTGTTTTGGCAGCAGTTCTGTATCCTCAAAGACAAAGAATTCTGTCATTTTCTAAAATTAACATATCTGCTTGACTCTCTGATTTGTCATTAGTTTTTAAGAGAGCTGTGATACTGCTGTACAGGGAGAACAACAAAGTGAAAAAGAAGATGGTGAGTCTTGTTTTCACTTCGGGTCTAATTACTTTAGCAGCTCTTTAAAAGGGTCCCTTCATTTTGTCATTTCTTTTTTCATGTATTATCCACCTTATTTTTCAGGTAAGAGTGGGCAATTTGTAAATTTAATGTGTCCAGTTATTTTTAGATGTACAAAAATGCTCGTTATGATGCTTAATATTGCAAACTGGTATTTCTTACCATATTATTTTAATGTATTGTCTTAATTATAAACACACTGGTTTGTAGTGCAAACAGTTTTACAGTTTAATGCACTTTGATATTCTTCTCGTTATTTCCCTATAGTGGCTAATAAATTGGAAGTCTCACACATTGACAGAAAACACCTTACTTCTGAGTTGAAAAATAAGATGGATACTGTGACAAGTTTAGAAAACAATCCTAAATATAAATATGGGCAGTCATTTCATTAACCCTTGTAAGCTATTAGTTTGCTTAAAATAAAAAATAAAAATTCCCTTCGTCCAAATGGCATTAAATTTTGTAGCGCTGTTAATACTTTGTAGAACTACAAAAAAAAAAAAAAAGAGATAAATACATGTTATCTTCTTTTATGTTAGTGTGGAAAAAAGTCGCACTCAAGCTGTTCTCGAAAATGGATAAAATTAATTCTCAAAATCACAAACGATGAAGAACACACAGACAGAAATGAAGTGGCAACACTTTAAAACATCCACAATGCAAAATGATCAGGCTCTCTCACACACACACACACACACACACACACACACACACACACAGGAATGAATTAGTGAGACTATAAAAATTGCTGTTATAATTTCTCAGTTAAAATCAGCCAAAATGCACAATCACAAAAAAAATAAAGTGGTGACACCACGAAGCATCCAAGATGGAGAACAGTGTGCACTCTCTCACACACCCACACACACACACACAGAGAGATGAAAGGATGAGACAATACAATTTAGCACAGACTTCAGTACAAAACTTACTTTAGTACAAAAAAATGCTAAACTTGGACAAACAGTGATTTTTATTGTTTTTATTATATCATTGTGATTTCATAATATGTAGATTTGAATCCAACTGGAAAAAAAACATGCAAATATGTCTTTCAGTTAGTCAAAAAGCATGCCAAATAGCATTGTAAATAGCAATAGTGGAGCTATAGTCATCTATTGGTGAAAGTGATCATTTTTTACTTTTACTTTTTTCCAACAGATGGCAAAAATCTTACACTAAAATATGGCAAATTATCCATATCTCCATGATTGAAAATTTGAAATGTGGAGCTTTTTTAAAGTGAATTTTGAATTTTACATAAATGCATGTTTTGTTTTGTTTTTTGGGAGGAAAAACAACCCATTTAAAAATATTTATTAATTTATTTATATAAATTTAAAACATGCCATAAATCCCCCCCCAAATCTGCACAAATGTAGAGCAAAAACATTAATAAAGTGAGAAAAATTAAAAACATTATTTTGTTATAAAATCACATTTTATTGTCTGGAGACACCAGTAGCCTTACAAGGGTAAGGGTAACAGCTTACAAGGGTTAAGTATTCATCCTTTTTGACATAAATATGCAGATTTTGGATTAAAATGGTTTTGCAGATTTCTTTTCATTAATTGTGTTTGGTGATTTGAAGTTATGGACATTCACATAGTACAGTTTTAATAAAAATATAAATTCTATAAATTCCTTCAATGTCATGTGCATGCTTTTGTTTTCCAGCCAACTTCAAGATCAGCCCATGCAGATCAGGATCCATTCAAGTTTCGCTGGCTCATTCCCCTGTCAGCACTGCAGGTTAGACTGGGCAATACTGCAGGTAAGACACACATCTGGCTTGTTTGAGCTCATAGAGACAGTATGATTTAACAGTAATTACCAAATGTACAAATAATCAACCTTGCCTTTTAATGTTGTCTGAAGACACAGACTGCATCTGGGAGCTGATCCACACCAAATCACAAAAAGAGGGCAGGCCGGAGACGGTGTTCCAGCTGTGTAGCAGGTGGGAATTACCTACTTGGTCATTTATAAACTTAGTGTCCCATTTTATTCCATACAGAGCGTAACATTTGACATTTTCTTGCAGCACTCCAGAGTGCAAAGTCAACATCATCCGGGTGATGCGTTCCATCCTGCGGGAGAACTTGCGTCGGAACAAGCAAAAAGTTGAGCAGCAGTCGGAGAGAGTCTGTAAAAAGTGTCTTAGTCCCCTTCGGAAAACTCTGCCAGCTTCTGCTAAGCTAGGTCAGTGTGAGCTCTCCTTTACTTACATGTCTGATACTGTGTCTGCACTGGAAGTGGACAACATTGTGTTACATCACAGTGGAAGTGCTGAAGCTGAACATTACAGAACCATCAGCTATAATCTTGAGGCAAGACTTCAAAGGATGTCCGTTGGTAAACGATTACTATATCACAAGCTGCCTTTGAACTTCAGAACTTATTAAAATATATAACAAAGGTCATAGCAATCAATTGACCTTATGACAGTGGTTAACTTTTGAAGGTGCCACTCTGTCCCTCAAAAAAAAGGATGCTGCGAGTTGGTCATTAAAAACAACGTCTGATTGAACGCTTGCATTTTTTGAGATTATTGCCTAATTTCGAGAACAGAAACAAAACTCCATTAACTAGCCATTCTGGATAACTAGTATTGAAAGGAAAAAGGAATTTGATGGACAAAATGGTGGACAGCAACAGCTATTTGAGTGACTATTTGGGCTGTCAGTCATTTATCTGTCGTAGGATCAATTCAGTCTAAAGCAGTGGTTTTCAATCCTGGTTCTGGAGACCCACCTCTCTGAACATTTCGTATGTCTCGCCTCTCCGACACTCAGTTCAGTTCATGGAGCTCTCATTTAATGAGCTGATGATCTTAATCAGGTGTGTCAGATAAGAGACTAGGTTTGTCAAAAGTACCGACATCGGTTCCAAATCAGTACTGAAATTTTAAAAATGTGACGATACCAGCATTT
This sequence comes from Ctenopharyngodon idella, assembly GCF_019924925.1. Classification (NCBI taxonomy): domain Eukaryota; kingdom Metazoa; phylum Chordata; class Actinopteri; order Cypriniformes; family Xenocyprididae; genus Ctenopharyngodon; species Ctenopharyngodon idella. The sequence continues at coordinate 31,323,433 of NC_067236.1, forward strand.
CCCCCTAGCATTTTGAGCGCTGTTGAGCGGATTTGTAAACACCTCTGATTGGCCTTTGTGTTCACACGCTCATCAGATACGTCTGTGATTGGCTACAATGATCAACGCTTCAAAAACATGTTGTAAATAGACATCAATGATTCTCTTCACCGAGCGCTTACACAGATACACACAGGAGTGTTTGAAAGCAGGCATCTATCAATGGATCCATCTATCAGTGGATAAAAAACACTCTCATGTGTATCTGTGTAAGCGCTCGGTGAAGTGCGTCAAGTGTCTTATATCGTTGGAGTCCTTGGCTCAAGACGGCCAAAATGAATGCCTCAGATTCGCTCGCCATTCTGGCGAAATTTTCAGGTATTTGCGAACTAGTCCTAGGTTTTTGATCGGAACAAAACCAGTGCAGTAAGATTCTCTGGAGTCTGATTGTCAAAATATCAAAAATTTATTTTTGACCCTCTAAGGGTCACAAAAACGTTCAAAGTGGGTGGAGCCGCTTTTACTAAAATGGCTATAACTTGTGAACATATGTAAGAGCTCATTCTGTGGCAACTGGCCACTTGGTGGTGCTATAACATGAAAATGGCTATAACTACTTCACTGTTAGTCCAATTGACTTGATTGGCATTGCAGTGTCTTTGTCCAAGGAGCCATGATTGTCTATGAGGGCATTGACGTATCTCCAAAAAACGGCCAATGAAGTTTGAGCAGCTATCAGACAAGGTTATCGGAGGCTGATTGGATAGAAACTCACTGGGCCTGTTTGACTCCCGGCACTAGAGGCCTGTGAGAAATTTGAAAGAAATAGGCCACCAGAGGGCGCCTTCATGTTTTTCACGTGCTTAAAGGATTGTGTACCGCGCAATCTTTCGCACATGCCCACGACATTTGTACCACATGGTAGAACTCCTCACTCTGAGCAACTTTGCCTCTAGGACCGCCGCTGTCCATCGAATCATTCGTTAAATATTGGAGATTATTTAAAAAAAACAGCTTTTTTAAACTAGTCCTGAGATTTTGGCTCAACCTCAATAACTGTTAAAAAGCTTTAAAACCATATATTTCCTATGGTAAATTGCCTGTAAATGGTCTTTTCCAGCTATGATGGAGATGGTTACAGGCTTGCTAATTAAAACATTATACCTTTTTTACACATGTGCTTAAAGGTCTCAATGTGCTTGAACCCCGATAATTGCCGCTCGCATCTATAGTTACAACATGTTTTTGAAGTGTTGTTCATTGTAGCCAATCACAGACATCTGTTGAGTGCATGAACACAATGACCAATCAAAGGTGTTTAAGAATCCATTCAACAGCGCTCAAAATGCTAGGGGGAAATGCTGGTGTCGTCAAATTTTTATCATTTCAATACTGACTTGGTTTACTTTTGGAAACACTACAAGAGACATACAAAATGTGCAGAGCGGTGGGTCTCCTGGACAAGGATTAAAAACCACTGTTCTGAAGTGTTGAAACAAAGTGACTTGTGTAGCTTTGTGGCAAGTTAAGAACAAGTCTTGTCAACAGTCAAAATGCAATGCTTCATCACATGCATCTAGTGTAGACATGGTGTTGAGATACTGATGTACTGATAATATTTGACATGGATTGTACTCTTCCTCTAAGATCTTAACATCTATGACTGTTTATGTGTGCACCACAGGTTCTTCTAGAGCGTTTTTGCTCTCCAGGCTGCCTTCAAATGACAGTTCCAACCCCAACAATGATCCATTGCGGCCGTCTCTACCAGACTCAGATTCAGCCAGTGTAAGCAGTGGAACCACCAGCAGTGCCAGCGCTCCTCTGGATCAGCCGTCACAGAGTGGCCTCAAAGAATCCAACATCATCAGTGATGAGGACGAGGAGAACAACGACCAGCAGGAGTGGCGAGGCAATCCCAGTGCTATCGAAGCCCAGTTTTGCAGGCTTCAGCTGACCGAGGAAGCCTCCCAGGCACCTGCTCCCTGTGTGCAGCCGGAGAGCGGAGAAGTGGACACTCCAGAAAGGCGGTCTTCTATAAAGCGAGCTCACTTCGGCGCGGTCAAACGCAAGCCTGTCAGAGGCACAGGTAGCCTCAGACGCAGCCAGGCGGCCCTGCTGAACATGCATCGACACAGCCACTCATTGGACAGCCAGACAGAGATGATGGCAAATAATGTTGACCTTAACTCACTACTGGAGAAGGAGTTCAGTGTGCAGAGCCTGACCTCTGTTGTCAACGAGGATTTCTTCTATGACAACACCACGGAGGCAAAGAATGCAGCAGCGACATAGTATCACCTGGACACCTCAGAACAAAGCTTAGCATGGCTTCATCACCTATATGCTTGATCTGGTGTGGAGCCACATTATCCCATGCAGCCTTTGCAAAGCTATCAGCCAATTTAAGGAAGCAACTGAAGGCCAGTCAATGCAGTCTTAGTTTCATCTTTTGTGGAACCACAGTTTGACAGACCTTTAATAAGATGGTGTTAAGCATTGCGTCCTCCATGATCCACAGCACTAATTTACTGAACTGCCCACATAGCAACTGTTTTGCACCAGAGAACCAAATTACTGGTCTTAGTTACGCTGTGTAAGAAGGGCAAAGGCATGTGTGTTTTCCCACACGTACACATAATAAGAGCTATCCAAGTACAGGACCGAATTTTGTCAGGTTTTTAATTTTGCCTTGTAAAACACAGGACACTACAAATATTTCTTGCTTTAAATATAAGCATTGCTTTGGTCATGGATTTGCTTTGTATAAAACGTTTTATTTATTAGCAAGTTTTTATAAATATATATTTCATTTTAATAGGAATCCAAAAGGTTGGGTTGAGGATTTGATAAACCACCCATGATACTTTCTCCTTCGCTATAACAAAGTGGTCAGCTGTAAACATTCGATCAGGAATTTAAATGTGCTATGCTGGAAATGTACCTCTAAAATAAAGCCTGCAGTTGTCCTTTTTTTAGAATGTTCAAATGTGTAAATATTATTTTTTCATGGATTACTGTGACTTAATTTTAAGAGTTTATATACGTTTGACCCTTCACAGTCAAAAAAACTGTAATAAAAGGTGTCTGATTGTTGTTATTGGATTATTTTTGTCCTAATGACTTTCTGTAACCTGCAAAAAAGCACAAACTTTGTTTCTCTGTTTGATAAACAAAGTAATAAAGTGCATACATTGAGAAATGACACAAATGAACCACGCTTTCAGCATTCGATTTGAACATTAAAGGGTTAGTTCACCCAAAAATGAAATTTCTGTCATTAATTACTCACCCTCATGTCATTCCACACCTGTAAGTTTCGTTCATCTTCTGAACACAAATGAAGATATTTTTAATGAAATCGGAGAGGTTTCTGTCCCTCCATTGACAGCTACACAACTACCACTTTTAAGCCCCAGAAAGTTAGTAAAGACATCATTAAAGTACTCCATGTGACTCCAGTGGTTTAACCTCAATTATATAAAGCGTTTAGTACTGCGTTTGCAACTTGATCTTTGACGCTTTCAAAAAGTCCATAAAGAGATCATAAAACTAATCCATATAAATCGAGCAGTTCAGTCCAAATGTTCTAAAGAGAATCGATTGCTTTTTTATGATGACCAGATTTAATGTAGACTTTTCACATATAAACCTTGATCAGTGAACACAAGCAGATGCTTGATCGAACCTGAATGAAACACGAGAACAAACCTCTCTTCCAGAACCAGCACATTTGAGCTCTCAGAAACGTTCAGTTGAGCTTCTGCTTGTGTTCGCTGATCAAGGTTTACATGTGAGAAAAATTAAATCTGTTCATCATACAAAAGTGATCGAGTCCTTTCAAAAAATTTGGACTAAACCGCTCAATTCATATGGATTAGTTTTACGATCTCTTTATGGACTTTTTGGCCCCGTTTACACCTGGTATTAAGGTGAGTTTTGGTCGATCGGTTCACAAGTAGATGAGGGAGACACATACCCGTTTACACCTGGTGTTTTAATCCGTCTCTTTTGTCCACTTTCTGTCATGATTTCTTCAAGGGGAAGGTCTATGGACGGATAAATGTATGGTTTTTTCAGATGTTTCGACCTAATGGACAAAATAAGCTCTCGCAATTTACATATGAACGTGACCAGAGATGACGGAAAAACATACGGAGAGCATCAGCTTTTATTTCTGCTCTGATAGCCGCAATACTACACCGAACGCTGTGAGAACATTTTGCTTGGTACATTTTTCAAAGTTTAAATTCTGTCTGGCTAGTGCGCTTCCCATAATGTTTACACATTAGGTCAGTAGGCGGTCTTTTGTGTCTGTTTGAACACATTCGACCACATGAGCGTTTTCACTACGAAAGCAATCCGGTCAAATGTGTTTTCAACTATCTCTGGAAGTGGTCAAAAGTTGACAAGCCCAAAACATTTTACTCCCCATTTACACCTGTATTTAGCGTCCATTTGTGATCCCATCGACGAAAACGCATCTTAATACCAGGTGGAAACAGGACCTTTGAAGCATCAAAGTGTCAGTTGCAAAGGCAGTCAATTAAGGAACAGAATTCTCTTAGATTTCATCAAAAGTATCTTAATTTGTGTTCTGAAGATGATCGAAAGTCTTACAGGTTTGGCACGACATGAGGGTGAGTAATTAATGACAATTTTCATTTTGGGGTGAACTATCCCTTTAAAGACAAGAGTAAGGTCATAGAGAGATGAAGAACATCAATCTTATATGCACACACATATCCAAAGAATATGTAAAATAATTTATTCATCAAAGTCAAATTATTTTTAGGTAACGATGGCAAATGCTTTTCTCTGACAGATGGATGTCAGCCTCTTGCTGAAAAATGATTAAAGCATTCCCAGAGCTGTTTTATGATATGACAGGTTTTCTGGGCAACCCCCGTCTCTTCCTCTAAGCAGTACAGAGAGAGACTAGGAGCCTGATTTGATTCATGTAATCTTTCTTCCTACTTATAAAGCAGATTTATGTGAAAACTATGTTTTTAAATTATATCTCCCATGACTTTATTTTAAGCTCCTTGCATCTTTTAAAAGTTTTTTTCCACCTCGCCCTTATACAGACATCCATTCAAGAAAGAAAAAAAACCCCAGTGAAAAATGCATGCCAGCTGCTGAAAATGTCACCATTAAGAGTCTGCAGTTTCCTGCGTTAGTGGTTTCCATTAACATTCTCCTCTGTTGTGGTGTGAAGGTGAAGCCCTTTATGGCTGCTGCCCCAGCGTCTCTTCGCCTGATGCTTAAGTTTCAGTTCCTCTCTGAATTCATAGTCGATGAGGCCTTGGTTCTCCTCACAAAGCTTGCTGTAGGCGTCTGCTAAAGCCCTGAATTCAGAAATAGAGATCTCTGTGGGCCGCAGTGTGGGATCCACATCAGCGCTGCGCAGCAACTCTTCCGTCAGTTCCTGACGCTGACACTCGGGGAACAGCATCCTGCAGCAAAGAAGAAAACAGTCTTCACACGCTGACACAATGAGTTAACGTAGAAAACTTGAAAAGTGGCATGGAAGTGACGTTATGCGGTCTGTGCGGATGTTCACTTAATGCTTGTCAAACAAAAGCAGCGACACGTACGGATTATGCAGCTGCTTGTATTACAGATGTTTTCCCTCACACTCCTCACTTCAGTGATACATAATTGCTGAGTTACTTCCAATCTGTAACACTTTACTTAAAGCCTTCGTGTATAATGCATTGTAAAGGTATTCATAATAAACAAACAAAAATAATGACTTATTCAACAATTTCTTCTCGTCTGCATCAGTCTCCTACACTGTTGGCGTAGTTAACACAGTGCAGCACTTCTGTGTTTACGTCAGAACGCTGACTCATGGTATAGAACAATGCTTATGTAGGTGGTACGTGTCAAAGTAACATCCACATGGATGGCAGGACCCAAGATTTCCCAGCAGAACATTGCCCAAAGCATCACACTGCCTCAGATACGCACTGTGTATTCTGACACCTTTCTATCAGAACCAGCATTAACTTCTTGAGCAGTTTGAGCTACAGTAGCTCGTCTGTTGGATCGGACCACACAGGCCAGCCTTCGCTCCCCACGTGCATCAATGAGCCTTGGCCGCCCATGACCCTGTCGCCGGTTCACCACTGTTCCTTCCAAACCGGGAACACCCCACAAGAGCTGCAGTTTTGGAGATGCTCTGACCCAGTTGTCTAGCCATCACAATTTGGCCCTTGTCAAACATTTTTCCTGCTTCTAACACATCAACTTTGAGGACAAAATGTTCACTTGCTGCCTAATATATCCCACCCACTAACAGGTGCCGTGATGAAGAGATAATGCACACACAATACACCATAACGGTAACATTCGTTGGATCATTTGAGTATGAATGTGTCGTTTTGAGTAGAAAATGAACTCTAGGTGTCACAAAGCAGCAAGTTACTAAACCGAACAACAAAAGCAATGATAGTACAGTGTAAATACAGAGGGAAAACAGTGAAAAAAGCAACCTTATTATTTATTTATGTCCCAGTGCATGATGGGAACACCAGTATCAGAAAGTTGAGTACTGTAGGTTTTACTTCATTTTATAACATTGATATTTACGCTTTAATTTCTACAAGCTTAAATTGAGAAATATATCAATATAGAATTTACTTTTTTAAATTCTTGCTTGGACTAACTTCCTCAGGTTTTTTCTGTAGATTTACTCCACCACAGAATCATTTTCATCAGTGAAGGTACACAACAGGTACAAGCCATTGCGCGGGCTGTACTTCTGTTTCTCACAGCCTTGTTTCATTCGCCTCTAATAATGGTGTCCACCCTGAATAAGGTCCATCCCTTAGTTATAACCAAACTAAACATTGAGAATAGAGTCGAGTTTTGAAAAGTAGTTGATGGAAAGAAAGCCTGGTGAATGCTTACTCGAGTCCTCTGCGGCAGTGCTTCCTCCGGAACTGGAAGGCGTTCTTGACAATCTTCTCGACCAGCTTGAAGGGCTGCTGGATCTGGGGCTGAGCCAGCGGAGTGAAGTGCACCACCCCCACATCCACCTACGCACACCGCGGGGCGATGAGATGCAAACACACACACACACAGACAACAGTGTTAGAGTCAGACGTGGAGACCATATTCAAGAGATACTCCCACTCCAGTGAAGGGGAGAAAAGGAATGGAAACTAGCTCAAAAAAAGGGAATATACGCATGAAGAAAAGCAGAGGATTGGGAGAGGAGGAGGTCGTGACGCTGCAGGATGACAAGCCGGTTCCGGTTGCTACAGTAACACCTGTTTGAAGGAGCATCAAAACAAGCCTCTTCAAATGTGAATAGTGAGTCTCGTTACATTGTTGCTTCCTAAATGTTCTTATAGCCAAAGTCTAGTGCTGCTGTGGAGGGATGTTCGAGCTTTCTTTGATTCTTTATGCAAAACCGTCACAGACACCTGCTGTGCCTAGACTAAAACCTGTTTCTCTCATGTAATTGTGGTGTGGAGACATCATTTTGGTAGCTCCCGAACCAGCTACAGACCTGTAGCAGTGCATTATACCTGCATTATTCACTCTTCCAGAGTGTGGATTCTGAAAATTGTGTTGGAATGCCCCTATAATGGAGGTGTGGGATGGACATGAACAGATGAATTGCAATTAGCTGTAGGTGATTTGTGCTGTATTTCAGCTGTGTGGCTTACTGTAGTTTAACATAAACCCATCTGCTTGAGTCGCAATCATGCAGAACTCTTGACTTCGGCTAGATTCTTCCACTCCTGGGCTCACTTTAAATAAATTATGAGCAGGATACAAGGCTTTGAAGCTCCTTTCTGGTGTTTAAGGCTACAAAAAAAGCAATAGACTGGAGATGACAGAGAAGTGAAGATGTGACAAGAGCTTTCAGAAACCATCGACTCATCTGCCTCGGCTGTGCGGGACGAGAACCAACATTCAGGAAATCAATTTGGCCACCTGTCATTTACCCCACCAGGGACACTGGTTTTAAAATAAAACACTTGGGCCCTTTTTTTCCCCCCAAGGGTCTGAAATTTTGACCAGGTACATTCAAGTCCCTAACAAGTCAAAAAGAAACCGGATTTAGGAGCAACCAGATAAAGTTATATATGGATATATGCAGCAGCTTGCCTATAATATGCCCTCGATCAACCTGATAAAATAAACTTATGAGAGAATCCTTTACCTTAAAGGGTTAGTTCACACAAAGATGAAAATCATCTTCAGAACACAAATGAAGATATTTTTAATGAAATCTGAGAGGTTTCTGTCCCTCCATTGACAGCTACACAACTACCACTTTGAAGCCCCAGAAAGTTAGTAAAGACATCATTAAAGTAATCCATGTGACTCCAGTGGTTTAACAAATAATGTGTTAATAATTGTGTTAAGATGCTTGAACACACATGTAAGATCCAGACAGGTAAACAATATTTTTGTAAGTTGGATTCATAAAGACTTCACTTGTTTCTGAAAGAATGATTCAGTGATAGTTACAGTTTTAACAGCAATTTGTTGCCACCTAGTGGTGTAACAATGCAATCAATACAGTCGTTATTTGAAGCATCCAGTTACTTTCAAAAGGTGATTTATTCTATTTTGATCGGTAATGTAGACATCAGCATTTATATCTGAATAATAAACTTTTGTATACTTCTGTGATAATTGGAAATTTGTAACAGAAATAATGATACTGTGTGTTTGAAAAGATTGTTTGAAGCTGTTTATATCTAAACATGACAAATGCTCTCTCTAAAGCAGCGGCAGCACAAACGCACATTTGAATGTTGCGATTTTATTTTTGTCAAAGGTTTAATATACACAGGCGAATCGTTAGGAATTAGATCACATGGGTGATGAAATCGAGAATGCGATCTTTTTAAGATTAATTGTGCAGCTTTGTGCATCTCTCTCTCTCTGCATTGATATCTGATGTATATGAGTAGGACGAGGGCTTTTCAGTGCATTCATTGCTTTAATATTCATGAGATGAGACGTCTTTAAGGATATGCTCCACGCACTTTGGTTCTCAATTCCCGCCAATAGATGCGAAGTGCTTTGTTTGCGCAAAAAAACAAACAAACAAAAAAACATAATTTACCACTTTATTTACAAAATATAAATCTCCAACGCATGTTCACAAGAGCAGCACGACGTAGGCGTGTTGTGTTGACGTGAGAGCCAACATTGTTACGTGCATTAGAGATTAATAAAGGGGTATGTTTGTTTATTCATTTATTGCACAAACAAAGCACTTGCATCGCTTCATAGAATTGAGGTTAAACCACTAGTATCACATGGAGTACTTTAATGATGTCTTACTACCTTTCTGGGGCTTGAAAGTGGTAGTTGTGTAGCTGTCAATGGAGGGACAGAAATCTCTCGGACTTCATCAAAAATATCTTAATTTGTGTTCCAAATATGAACTAAAGTCTTACGGGTGTAGAACGACATGAGGGTGAGTAATTAATGACAGAAATTTCATTTTTGGGTGAACTAACCCTTTTAATCAATTCTATGCAACTGACCATTGAAATTACGTTTAGTCAGTATCACAGCCTGCGATTCCATAATTCTCTCTCAGACAATATTCCTGTTGTGGTCACTATCTTACAAGAGAAAAAAAAACACATTACTGTCATTAACAACCTTCACACATTGCAAGTAAAACGCACCACTATTTGCACTTGAACAGAAGTGCTACTTTAATATAAAGGGTGTGAAGTTTAATTTGTCATTTCTAATGGAGAATGCTCAGATTGAGGTGGCAGTCCCTCAGGGCAATCTGAGTAACCATTATTTCCTTTACATAACTGCCAGAGAACAACGGAGTGCGCGGATGGGAATGCATACAGTGAGGGAAAGGAGAAAATAGTCCTGCAATGAGTATGGATACATTAATCATGACAGCACTTTCAAAAGACAACCACTCTTACTTCAGCTCAGATGAAGAAGCAGAAAGAGAGGATGTAACCAGTGGAGTCTGACAGGGCTTTTGCTAGAGAGGCTTGTTTTCACTGTAGGAATGGTTCGTCCCACGCTCCATGAATCGCCCAAGGCATTGATGGGAACTACTGATGTGCTTCTCAGATATGAAATGATTCTCGTGGAGTCTCACAGAGGTTTTAAGGTGTGTGGCTGAAGACAAGGCAAGATGGGCAGTGAGGGTAAGCGTGGTAAGAGGGTCAAACGAACAGCGGCCCTATATTTAAACACTCAAAGAATGACAGTTCGGTGAAAAGTATTCCTATTTCATTGAACAGTAAATTCACAAGAAAAAGCACAGAGGCAATAAATCAAGGTAGTGTGGAAACCCGTGCGCTCCCGTCTTGCACAGCAGAGAGTAATTTCCATTTATTATCATGAATTTAAACGGCCATTTCTGTAGCAGTTGCAATAAGACCATTTTGACATCTGCATTACAGGCAAACAGCTACAGCAGGGTAATGAAATGACTCCATCAGCAACTGTGAACAAACAAATGGATCTCATCCTAAACAATAAAAAAAGCACACAAGCAAATAGGGAAGAAAAAAAACACCCCTTCCCAGAAGAAATGTCAATTTCAATGTCAACTCAAGCTTCTGCACATGAAAGCTAGGGGTGATAAAATCAAGGTACCATGTATATAATTGCTTTTGGTGTCTTCACACATCAGCTCCCAACACATCCACACTCCCTGGACACGTTAACGGCACCCCTTACACATTTATTTATTTATTTTTCAGCACAATCCAAGCATCAGCACTTCCAGTGTGAGGACATATATGTACATTAACACCCTATAAGGCCCAAATACATATCAACTGAGCTGCACGATTAATCGAAAAAAGATTGCGATCTCGATTCAAACACCCACGCTATCTTATTTTGTTAATGACAACGATTCGCCTGTCTATTAAACCTTTGACAAAATCATTCAAATCTGTGTTCGTGCTGTTGCACTGATCCAGAGAGAGAGTTTTGAACCATAGTTGTTTCTGTGTTACAAATATTCAAACTATCACAGAAGTACTGAGATAAAAGTTTAAAGTTAGGATATAAACACCGATGTCTACAATAGTGTTCAAAATAGAGCAAACCACCTTTTGAAACGAACTTGGTGCTTTAAATAACGGTTTTCAATTACATCTATCGCCACTAGGTGGCGACAAGTGACTGTTAAAATAAAGCAATAAGCCCCAAGAAGTGTGGTTTACAGTGAATTTATAACAGCTAAGGGGCATTGTTAGGCACGACGCGGTGCAGAGTATGTACCACACAATACAAGTATTAAAGCCAATAAAATATAAGTAGCAATGCAACTTTCATGAAGTAAAGTCACTAAAAGCCTTCCTTCCGCTGGAAAAACTAGTCTCTGATTGTGAACAGCAACAGAAGTTACATTATTACGCCATTAGATGGTGGCAAAGACTGTCTTTATGAGTGTGTCAGTCAGCAGCGAAGACTATTACATTGAAAGAACCAAAACTTGTGAACACAGATCAAGACGAAACTCACAAATGCTTTGTCTAGCGCTATCAGCATCAGGTCACGGAGAAACCCATTAACTGTTAAAAAACAAGATATGGCAGCAGACGAAATGGATTTTTTTTTATTAAGAACATAGGACTGACCTGAAGGAAACCGCTATATCTAAATGCAGGTACACTTGTTCACTCGATCTCTCTCACAATACTCTACTATAATACAGTAAGCTTCAATTAACAATATCAAAATGTTTACGTTGCTAAGAGTGGTTGCTAAGGGTGTTGTGTAATCATACCAAAGCAAAGCCACTGGAAGGCAAGCCTGCAACCTTTAGCCAAAAAAGCGTAACGGCTAATGCTAACGCTCCGCCCCTGGCGGTACGCAGGGAAGGAGACCAGAGGCTGTTTTTTGAATGGATGTCAATGGATGAGAGGCTGCACTATGCTGATTAAACAGCTTTTGTGGGGAAATAGCTTATCATTTAATTAATCGACAGCCTGTTCGCTAATCTTCAGCATGTTTTACACTAAACAATACTTTCATTGGGAACTATATATAGATTTTAGCTTGATAAAAATGTATTTTTTAAGAGAAGGCAGACTAGGGAATGTTGCGACTGACGTCACTGCAATTAAACGATAGGCTGAGAGGTGCCGCACGTGATTAAGTTAGCCGTTACGCTCTCATAAATTTTGTTTCTAAACGTTCAAATCATGACAAAAAAAATACGGTATTTTTCAGGCTGGATCAAGCTAATGCGCATGCGCAGTCCTAAATGCGCGTCTCTTGTGTCTCATTTCGGAGGCGCGCGTCTAACTGTTTCTATAGGAACCGGAGCTTCTAACTGCAGTGATGCGATGACTTTACCAATCGGCGATCGGCTCTTATTTAGAAGGCGGGACTTATTCCGCCATTTTACACGTTGCACTTTCTCCCATTCAAAACAATACGAGTGGCGCGTCTTGTGTTATTAACAATATCAAAATGTTTACGTTGCTAAGAGTGGTTGCTAAGGGTGCTGTGTAGTGATACACAGAGCCGTTGGGTGAAGCGGTAAAATGCGGTAGTCGTGTTTTATCGTGAATAAAACACAGCTATTGACCAATCAGAATCAAGGACTGGAACTAGCCATTTTATAAAATGTATTTTGTCATTCAATTCAAAAGATTAGTTCAAAAACACTGATTCATCCAGTAATGAAACAAGTATTTATTAATGAGTCATTGAATTCATTCAAATTCAAAAAAAATAAATAAATAAAGAATTCATTCAAATTAATTAAACACTAGAGTCCAGCAATTAATGTTTTGTCAGAACCTCTAGTAAATTATATGTTATTTTGTTTAGTTTTATATTCAGAATCGTGGGAGAATCATGATCTCTAGGATCTGAAACCAAAAAAATTGTGATTCTCATTTTATCCATCCTGCAGCTCTATATGCTACACCTTCAGCTTCACCTGTGTAGAAGTACTGATAAGAGTTAATAGAACTTGTTTACAAAAAACAGAGCTTTTATGATCTTTTTATGAGACAGATAGATAGATAGACAGATAGATAGATAAATAGATACTCTGTTTCGTCCTTCTTTGCCCTCTTTGTCATTTCTAAACCAATGCCATATAGCCACTCCCACCCTGCAGCGAGGAGAGGACGGATGGAGGACGGCAGGGGTGGGGGTGCAGGGGTTTATAGGGGCAGCAGCTGTGAGTTCATCCTCCTGCAGTGTCAATGTTCCTGCTCACTGGATAGTCATATTATGATTAGGGTGATAGTGGTGCGTTGCCAATATAGCAAAACTCCTTGTAATAGCAGGTGAAAGGGACACACATGCCCATTTAACATCACACAATTTTGTAGCTGCCAAAGTGGGCAGTGGTCTGTGACAGAAAAAGGGACACGAGAGTTTTGGTATACATTTACCAAAACATCTTTTTCCCCCACATCTTGTTAGAATTTTAACATTCAGTGAAAAATAAATTAATTACAAAAAGGTAAAACACAGCATGATACTGCTGTGATATGATTTTTTTAATCATAATACTATGATTAAAAAAAAAAAATAAAGGCTGTTAGAAAATAAGGGGAAAACGATGGTGAAGTTTATGCATACAACACAAGAAAAAAATATCTGAAAATAGAACAAGATGACAGACTGAAAAAAGCTTAATATAGCCATTTTGCTTCTCTAGTAAATGTCCCTTATGAATATTATCAATGGTTTTACTATGTATAAATAGAAAAAAAGTTATTGTAGTTATTCCATGGTAACCACAAATTAACTATAGTTTTGTAACATAAACCATAGTTTAACTATGGTATTTGTGTGGTTATACAAATGGTAATCAATACGCCAACTATAATATAATAAAACCATGGTTAATTTTCGTAAGGGGTAATAATTTCAGGACGTTTTCAATATGTTTAAGCGTGTTTACATATTTTTACACAGAATTCAATATGAATGTCTAATCAAAACATTTAATCTCTGAGGCTATATCATGTAATAAACACCGTTAAAATATGAACAAGCTCTTCTTTACAATTAAGGAGTTAAACAAGGTTTTTTTTCTATGAGAAAAAACAATGGGATAAGTTAAAGCGTTCAATATTGCCGGTAAACCGAATCAAAAAGCTTACTAAATGCGATAATAGATGCTGAGGGATCAAATAACAGACTTTCATGCGCGTGAAGTTGAGAACGACCGTTGCTGCGTGACGTAGACCATCATTCGTGCAGCTTTGAACACAGCATCGTCGCTGTAAGGTCCTCTGATACACCGCTGCTGACAACATGAACGGATCGCTAACAATACATCTAAGGGCGTTTATACTCTGTTAATGTATTTAGCAGTCTGTACGTCTGCGTACGTGTATATGCTCGGAAACCTGACGCGTCATAGCTCGCTCTGCACCAGCCGAGGTAAGTACAGGATTTCTGCATTCCGCTCCGTATTACAGCCTAAATAAACCGTTCAGCCTCCGCTATGAGTCATAATCTAACAGATTTCTGTTATTGCCTCAGTAAAACGAAAGACAAAATGTGCTGACAAGTTGTGTGTCTGAAACGATACTTTATTTCATTTACCTGAAAACTGAATCGGACTTCAGTTATCAAATATCGCAACAATGCGTGTATGTACTGCCCCCCTGCTAATAACTCTCCAGTCTAGATGCGGGTATGAGGCATGAACAGGAAAGGCACAGCAGCACTAAAAATCACAGTCAGGAACCTGCTTCCTCATCATCCTGTGCGCACGCTTCTCTTTGTTCCCAGTGCACTGGGGGAGGAGGACACTCGTTTAATTCTCTCACTTATTTCCTCAGGCAGGCGGCGGTGCTGAGGAGTCTCTGCCGTCGCAGTTGCAGCCGAAGGAGAGGGGACGAAGCAAGCCTGTGTGAATGTTGGCTGGGTTAAGGAACGCGGCAGGATGGCGTCCACAGGCACGCAGATCTTCGCCTTCGTGCTGGCATTGTTAGGCATCCTAGGTGCCACGGTGGCCACGTTACTGCCCAACTGGAAGGTGAGCGCGGATGTCGGTTCGAACATCATCACTGCCATCTCGCAGATGCAGGGGCTGTGGATGGACTGCACCTGGTACAGCACGGGCATGTTCAGCTGTACGCTAAAATACTCTGTGCTGGCGCTGCCCGCATACCTGCAGACGGCACGCACCACTATGGTGCTTTCATGCGTGTTGGCAGCACTGGGATTGTGTTTGGCCTCTTTGGGTCTGAAGTGCACTCGGTGGGGCGGTGGACGGCCGTGCTAAACGCCACGCTGCCATGGCAGCCGGCACCTGCTTTCTGGCCTCTGGCTTCCTCTGCCTCGTTCCCGCCTCCTGGTACACAAACGAGGTGATTGTCAGTTTCCTTGACGTCAATGTGCCCGAAAGCAACAAGTTTGAGCCAGGCGGCGCCGTCTACGTAGCCTTCGTCTCGTCTGGTTTCCTTTTCGTGGGTGGATCCATTTTCTGTCTATCCTGCTCGGGTAAGAGACACGGCCCCCAGGATTTGATACTTCTCCCTCCAGACAAACTCCTCTTGCAGCAGCAACAACAATTGCTGCAACAACAGCAGCAACAGGAGCAGCTCCAGCACCAGTACTGCTCCCTCTCTCCGCTGGACAACAAGACCGGCTACAGCCTGCAGGACTATGTATAAGGGAGCAAGACAAGTGCAATGCACTGCCACTCGACCTCTTGTGATTACAAAATGAAAGGGCGAGAGGGACCGCAACTTTCCCTTCTCCTTTCCAATTCTTTCCTTTTTAAGATCAGCAAGCACAAATGGTGGAAGTATTCCCTGAAGCGTCGTCTTGGAACAGACGGATTGTGAATACTGAGGGGCGAGTGGCAGAAACGCTGCAGTAGCGACACGCTAAGCGAGATGATAAATAAACGCACATATCCAGCATCCTAGTAAATCTTATTAAAGTGTTCCTCTGGGAACGGATTAGCAACAAGGAAATGTTTCTGCTACTTCAAATCCCGCCCCCCCCCCCTTCCCAAAGATCTGAACTCAGAAGCAATCGTTTAGCTGCTAACAATCGTTTGGTAACCTCTGTTTAAAGTAAGATGGCAATATGTCTCTAAGAGGCAATCGTATGGGAGAGCCATTGTTTGGGAGATTCTTTGCTTTTCTTTCTACTTGAGTTAATGGTTGTGTTAATGAAATCTCTTGTCTTATTTTGGTAGCTGATAGGATGATTGATATTCTGCCTAAGCATGCTTTCTGGAGCCTGTGCATAATGCAGTGGAATGCCTGATGTAGACTGAATTGTAGCCATATAGCCTGTGCCTAAAGAGCTGTAGTTCATAAACCGCTGAAACTGTTTGGAGAAAAGTGGGAGGAGAGAGTGAATTGGGGTTGCTGGGTCAGGTATGTATGGGAAATCCATATGGAAATCCATATGAGAGGAGACTGCCCCTTCTTACGTCAAATGGACGATGTAATGTTGTGCTGTTCAACACTTTAACAAAAGCAAGCTGCCTGCCGCTCTATCACACACATTCATACACATACCGTGCTGCATGTGTGCTTTTTACTCATTCTGCTCCTCACTGCCATGGAGACAGGATTTTATACCCAAATACGTGTATTGTCTAGGGGTCGTATCTCTCTGCACACTCAGAGGATGGTGGTCCTCTCTATGATGAGTGTCATGAATCACTCCAGCCAAGAGCAGGGGATCGGTGTCTAGAGACAAAGCCTCTGCAACACCCTCTCTCTCAGACGGGAGGGTCCCTATTCTGCTGACCAACTCCAATCTTGAGGAGACAATATACGTGCAGCAGTTTTGTTTTAGAAAGATTGAGTTTCAGTAATTGGCAGCAATTCGCTGCAATATGTCCACTCTCAATGGAAATCTCCTTTGCCAAATGACGTTTGCTTTTCTCCAAATTTGAATATACAGCCAATATGTCTCCAAATGCCTGCTGACAGATTGTCACCTACAAGGGGCTCTTTAAAAATCGCCTTAAAGGAATATTTCAGGTTATTCTTAACATCCATGGGCATCATCTGCGGCATATTATCAATTACCACAGAAAGGGAAATGGTTATATGTTTACAGTGGTTTATTTGTGGTGCTGCTCGCCTTCCTTCCATTGTTATTACTGTACGTGTTACTAGCGTAAAAGCATTTCTTATTTGTTTTCACAGACTTGAAAGTAGTAATCGGCCGCTTGCCACAATGGGGTTTTAAATATACACTAAAGAAGTCAACATTTTTGTCAGCATGCCACAGATGCTGCCCATAGAGGGCATAGCTTAAAGGGATAGTTCACCCAAAAATGAAAATTATCCCATGATTTACTCACCCCCAAGCCATCCTAGGTGTATATGACGTCTTTCAGACGAACACAATTGGAGATATATTTAAAAATATCCTTGGTCCTCCAAGCTTTATAATGGTAGTGAACGTGGGGCCACATTTTAAAGCCCAAAAAAATGCATCCATCCATCATAAAAGATATTCACACGGCTCCACTGGGTTAATAAAGGCCTTCTTAAGCAAAGCGAAGCGATTTTAAAAATAAAATATTCATATTTAAAACTTTATAAATTCAAATAACTAGCTTCCGGCGGACAACCATATGCATACTGCGCAAGTTGACTTGCGCCAGAGTAAACCGTGACGCGATGTATGACGCAGGACACTGGGGTATCGCAAGTTTAGACGCCTCTCGCGGTTTAAACAAATAGGGCTGTGCAACAAACTCGAGCTCCTCTTCTCTTATATCAAAATCCTCCGACATTTCTCTTTAAGAAAATTCTTTTTATAATTCTCATTTTAGACTTCTAATTCATGAGCTGTGTTTTGTTTTGCTCTATCCTTGATGCGTCATGTGTCGGGTCAGAGGCCACTCTTCCGCTGCAATCGATGGCCAAAAGCTAGTTATTATAGTTAAAGTTTTAAATATGGATATTTTTCTTACAAATACCCATGGCTTCACTTCAGAAGGCCTTTATTAACCCCCTCGAGCCGTATGGATTGCTTTTATGATGGATGGATGCACTTTTTTTGGCTTCAAAATGTGCCCCCCCCCTTCACAACCATTATAAAGCTTGGAAGAGCCAGGATATTTTTAAATATATCTCCGATTGTGTTCATCTGAAAGAAGATAGTCATATACACCTAGGATGGCTTGAGGGTGAGAAAATCATGGGATAATTTTAATTTTTGGGTTGAACTATCCCTTTAATATTCTTTTAAGAGCGAGAAACTTCACATTGTCATCCTCGACCTCCCTCAGTGCTTGCCATCCCTGAGCGCTTATGGATGCCGCCTCTGACAGCCAGAACAGTTGCATGTCATGTGCCAATTTGCCAATGCATGTACCCCCTCATAAGCATGCCCCCCCTCCCCTGCACACATAACTTGTGCCAAGAGTCGAGTAAGTGTGAATGTGCTTGGATGCAGCCGTGCGTTTCTACGCTGCTGAAGGGAGGAATGCAATTTCAGTGTTGTTCTACTCTGGCAAAAAGAGCTTTGGCAGTGATGGATGGCACAGCGCATTCTTCCTCTCAAGCAGATTCCCACAGGCGAGCAGATGGCTGGGCCCAGCTCGCCCCCTGCAGGCGGTGGCGGGCATGCTGAGTGGGCACAGCCAGGCTTTGTGCTGCCCCTCTAGGGCAGATTACGCCCTCCTCAGCAGACCGTGCCAGCTCCTGGACAATAACGACTGCCCATGCACCATTACCGAATGCAATAAGCACTCCTCCTACCCTCCAAAAGTGACGATGCACTGAAATGTTACAATTGTGAATGTGCCAAACTAATGACTACTTTGCAAATGTATGTACAGGTGTACTGTTCTGTTTGCCAAATGCAAGATGATTTAAAGTTTTTCAAAGACTGTCATCTGTAATGAGAGATAATTTATAAATATAAAGTTGATCAACTTGCATACTTTCCCCCTAAAATTCCAAAGCACAACGATCCCAGGATCACAAACTGTTCAGGTTCACCAGGGACTGAGACCATTTAAATTGTGCTTTGGGATTTCATATTCATCACAGCTCTGCAGAGATTGCGTTTATCTTTTTATTAATTTCCTGAGAGCACTGTACAACACCCAAGCATGTTCACAGCAAATCTTCTTTATAAGAAGACAAACATTTACACCTTTACTTGTGTAACCTCATTTGAAAGCAATTTATTTTTTGTTAGCCTAACATGCTAAAAGATACACTGAAATAAAGATGATCATCTGTAGATAGTATTACCAATAGAGGTTTTGTAATTATAAAGACAAACTATTCATATATTGTTATGGTGCAGCTTGTTTATTAGCACGCTAGAAAAAAAAAAAAAAGTTTCATATGACCCAGACGAAACTGAGAGGCCCTCGTTTTTGTTCAGTGGCCAATTTAATGATTCCAGACTGGATAAATGAAGCTTATATTTTGGTGGATGCTTCCGCACTTCTTAATTTTGCAGAGGATATGGTTCAAATATTTCTGTACTGTTCTCTCAGTGTGCTTGTGCAAGTAGTTATATTTTTATTAATAAAAAATGGTGGAAGCATATGTTCTTAAAAAACATTTAAGTCTTATTTAATTTATGTGTGCTGTTTTGTACGTGTGAGGACAACAGTCTCAAGCAACAAATGACATAATAGAACAGGCTGTACTGAACACACATTACTTCATATATTCCATTTACTGTATCTTTAGACATCATTAAACATGAATGAATAAAGTCAGCATTCATTTGCTTTCTAGATAACCACTGAGAGCGAAGAAATGTATTCTTTGAGCTGTTCTGAAAACTGTGAATCTCATATAACAAGATGCGCAAATATATAAACTACGCAAACTTTACCCAGTTTTTAAAAGGATGGTGCATTTAAATTTTAAGTACATTTGTATACATCATAGCATGGTAGTATTTGTCGTACTGCCTTTAAATTAGGCTGATCTTGTTTAAAAAAAACAATGCTGTATTACAATATTGAGAATTATGCTGTTCTGATTTGACATATGCATTGATCATACCACTAATTCACACAGTCCATTAAATGGAAGACAGACCTGGCAGACTTTTGGCCATATATTACACTTTCCCCTGGTTTCACAGACAAGGCTTAAAGGGTTAGCTCACCCAAAAATGAAAATTATGTCATTTATTACTCACCCTCATGTCGTTCTACACCTGTAATCTTTGAAACACAAATTAAGATATTTTTTGATGAAATCCGATGGCTCAGTGAGACCTCCATTGACAACAATGTCACCAAACTTCTCAAGATCCATAAAGGTACTAAAGACATATTTAAAACAGTTCATGTGACTACAGTGGTTCAACCTTAATATTATAAAGTGACGAGAATACTTTTTGTGCACCAAAAAAACAAAATAGAGACTTTTCAACAATATCTAGTGATGGCCGATTTTAAAAACACTGCTTCATGAAGCGTCAAAGCTTTACAAATCTTTTGTATCAGTTGTTCGGAGCGCCAAAGTCACGTGATTTCAGCAGTTTGGCAGTTTGATACGATCTGAATCACTGATTCGAAACAAAAGATTTGTAAAGCTTCGAAGCTTCATGAAGCAGTATTTTGAAATCGGCCATCACTAGATATTGTTGAAAAGTCATTATTTTGTTGTTGTTTTTTGGCGCACAAAAAGTATTCTCATCGCTTCATAACATTAAGGTTAAACCACTGTAGTCACATGAACTGTTTTAAATATGTTTTGAGTACCTTTCTGGATCTTGAGAGAGGAAATGTCATTGCTGGCAATGCAGGCCTCACTGAGCCATTGGATTTCATCAAAAATATCTTAATTTGTGTTCTGAAGATGAACAAAGAATGACATGAGGGTGAGTAATAAATTACATTATTTTCATTTTTGGGTGAACTAACCCTTTAAAGCTAGTTCCAGACTAAAATGCATGTTTGAGCTGTTTTAACTGAAAGCAACTTGCACTGACATATCTTAAAATATATCAGTGTCATTGTTTTGTCTCAAAAGGCACACACCAGTAATGTTTTTCTAAGGCATGTTTCTACTTAAATGGCTTAATCCTGGCTTAATCTAAACCCTGTCTGTGAAACCGGGCCTTAGTTCTTTAGGTGAATTTTTATGCCACAATTTACATTCATATTAACAAAAATGTTTGTTCAAAGAAAACAAACATTCATATAACCTTTATTAGGGGGATTCAGTCCTGATTACATAACACAGCTTAAAGATAAAAAAAAAAAAAAAAAAGTGATTCCCATAAGAGATCTAATGAGGTGAAATCTTCTGTGATTCATTTCAAAGGTCTTTGCCCTCTGCTGCAGTAATGACAGACCCATGGATTGGGGCTCAGATGTTTGAAATAACCTCAAATCACAAGGCTATTAAGCAGAGAGGTTAACTGCAGTTCTTTTGCAAGCAAACGTGCACACTCCCGACCCTGCTGTAACGACCATTTTATTTGTAACAGTACACAAGGGTGAAATACTCCATTACTTGTCTTCATGCAAATATGAGGTGCTAGTTAAATCGTTTCTGTCATGTAACAACAGCTCAACTAATTAAACTTCATCGGCCATCAAAAACCCATCAGCAGTAATGGCAGGCCAAGTCCATAGTCAACCAATCCGTCAGCAGCCCTCAAATGGCAAGCATTTTTATTTTTAGGGGCCAAGCACTGAAGGTGTGTAGGCACCTATTGTAATCGTTGGCGTTCCTATTCTTCTTCTTTCGCTCTGGGAGTCTATGGCAGCCCATAGAACCGCTTGCGGGAAAGTTATGAAATTTGGTACACAGATAGAGGCCAGTCTGAATTGTCACCATAGCAAATTTGGAGCCTCTATCTTAATAGCTCTAGCGCCACCAACTGTCCAAATTTGCACTTATGTTTATGCAAATAACTTTTGAACCTTAAGGGCTAGAAACTAATTTCTTTTTTCATATGATTCCTTGGCTAAAGGTGATTCAATTGTGTTCGTTTTCCTTAATGAAAATTCCGCCATTTTGAATTTTCAGAAAAACCTACTTTTTTTTAATTCTTCCTAGGCCGTTGCTACAATTTTCACAAAAATTGAACCAGATCATCTTCAGACCATACTGACAAAAAGTTAACTGAACGGAAGTCGATTTGCCAAACTGCAGAGGTGTAAAGTCCAGGGGTCAGAAAGTAAAAGTCCTGCCATATGTTTATTCCACCCATGAACTCAGCCAGCTGATTTCACTAATTAGTTCTACCTCCTGGCTGAAAAACTGTGCTAATTAGCAAATCCAGGGGATTAGAACAAAATACTGAGGAGGACTTTTACTTTCTGAACCTGGACTTTACACCTCTGCCAAACTTTTTTTGAATAACGTGCAAACGAATCTGGCAAAGTGCCCACCAAAATGAATGTGAGGCTATATCTCCACAACGCTTTAGTGTATTCTGACCAATCTTGGGGTGTGTTATGACAACCAAGACCTGAGGCTACCTGCATGGTTTCAGCACAGTGCCACCTAGTGGTCAGGAGATATGATTTTTTTTTTTTTTTCTTATAACTTACTGTGACCAAAAAAAAAAAAGAAAAAAGAAAAGAAAAGAAAGAAAGAAAAAAAAAAAAAAACCAAAACTGTTCTCTTTAGATTCGGTCAAACGATACCCAATTTTCCCATATTGGTCATTTTGGGCATTGGTCATTTTAAATTTTATCATAAAATGCTATATTTTATGAACGCATTAGCGTATTGTTACGAAAAATGTGTATTTGTATGTGTATTTGGCACAATGCCCTCAAAAAAATCTAAAGTTATAATAAAATTTCCAAAAATGCTAATAACTTTTTGATTATATAACTTTTGATTAAATTAGCCTACTATAATGAAACTATAATGATTCCCTGGTTCATGCTGAGAACATGCATACCAATTTTGCCATAGTTGGCCAAACTTCCTGTCCACCATTTTGATTTTTTTTCAAAATCTAGTTTTTTGAAATCCTCCTAGACTGCTTGTCCAATTTTCACCAAATTTGAGTCAGATCATCTTCAGACTGTGCCAACAAAAAGTTATGGATTTCGTGTCGATAGACGAAACCGTTTTCGTATACTGCAGCAATAAAGTTAAGGCATGAGGCCAAAATGACTCTGAGGCTGTATCTATAAAATGCTTTGACATATCGACACCAAACTTTGCATGTGTCATTGTCACCTCACTCTGACCACACCACATCAATTTGGTCACAGCACCACCTATTGGTCGAACATAGGGTTGCCACCTTCAGTGTGGCAAAATAAGGGACAGCCATTCATGACCCAATTCAAAAAAAAAAAAAAAAAAAAAAAAAAAGAAAAGAAAAGAAAGAAAGAAAGAAAAAAAAAACTTTTTACATTTGATTATTTTATTTCTAAAGACCACTTTAGTATTTTTTTAGTATTATTTAAGCAGTCATTCTGAACCAGTAATCACTTTATTGACAGTTCTGCATGGGATGAGATTTTTAATTAATTTACTTAAATTATGACTACATCATTATGTAATTATTTGTCCAATTTTTATATAAATAGTTTTTTAAATGTCATAAGTTGTATATGACAGGATTATTTATTATGTAGGCCTGATTATTATAGCCTAGCTAAATGATAAATTAATATCTATATCTATAATCTATTAATTCATCGGTCTCATATCTAAAAATATAATAATTATCTGTCTGCCAGGCTCTGATAATGTATGGAATATTATATTATATTATCAATTTAAAACAACAACAACAACAAGGCTATACCTTTAGATGAAGCATGGATGTGTCTGTCACCGCATGTTTGAACAACTGGAATGCTTCTCTGCAAAGTGTGCAGTTCATCATTAGTTACTGGACAGACCCATTGATACCTTTTTCCTATTCAGCACTATATCTGGAGAGCCTCTTGCGTTTCTTACAGTGCATGTAAATACGGGATTATTCCGTACTTCACGGGATGGGTGGCAACCCTAGTTGAAAGTGACAAACCATTAAATCATTACTAGTGACTGTATTTATGATTTTTTTCAGCCATTTTGCCTAAAATCATATTAAAATGTCTTCAAATGCTCATTGTTGCAGTTGGTCTGATGCTCCCAGCCATGCTGATATGACTTGCCGTGTTCTTTGTGCTTGGCCCCGATAATTGCTGCTTGCAGCTATATTTATTATTAATATTTTCTTTTAGATTCAGTGTATTATCTTCGTAAAGAGTAATGTGTAAAAAAAAAAAAAAAAGAATATGATTGTCAGACACTTTAGATGACCTTGCCCTGCTGGAGATACTCCTGGGTCTGTACATGCACGCAAACACACACACACACACACACACACACACACACACACACACACAGGAATGATGATACTGCCCTTGCTTGGTGCATTGTGAACTGCTGAGACAGGCAGTATACAATGCCAGGATAAAAGTGCCTGCATGAAAACAATATTTTCCAATTCATAGAATTAGATATTTCCATCCAAACAACCACTCTAGTGTTGGGGGACCTTTTTTTAAATGCTAGTGTAAATAAAAGATTACTGAAGCATGTTTTACAAGAAAATATAATTTCTTTCTACTTTAAAATATCACATTTAATTCAATGTGTTACTTTTAAATATTTATGAAATTTACTAGCAATTTCTGAGTGAAAATTGCTTCAGAAATCCTATACCAATTTTCTTTCAGTGTAGTTCTTACTGTATAAAATATAAACATCTTAACATTGTCTTCAAATGAACTTCATTAAGTCTTTTAAACATCACACAGACAAAGGAGAATAAACAAATTATTAAACATATATTAATAAATAATAAAACCTACCTTACTGGAACTGCAATTTTGCAAGATCTCTAAAATATCTTTTGTCAAAACTACTATTGATATCTGTTCAAAATCCAAAGCATTTTATATTAAATATGATATTTTTATATTGAGAGAAAGGCTGCAGGCATTCTGAGACATTGAAATAACCTTCCTTTACTCCTGATACATCATTTGACCCCATTTATTAAAATGGAACACTACTTATACCAAATCTGACCCCATTATTCACTCTGTGAGGTTTCATTTTCTGTGATGGTCCCATGGTGCAACAGCCAATGGAGAAAAAGAGTTTAATGATCCTTAAAATGGACATAAATGAAAAAAGGGGAAAAAATTCAGCCTGGCTCTAAAATGTCATAAAATGGTTGTTGAAATGACACCATTTTCTGTCCAGGGTGTCGTTTCAGATTTAAAAAAAAATATTTAGTTTTTTTTTTTTTTGAATGTTCTTTTTAAATGTTTACACAGTTCAAACTATGCATTTATAGAGAATATTGGCACTTTTCAGAGTATTTACAGTTAATGGTCAATTTGTTTTGGTGCCATGGAGTACTAATCTCTCATCACAAATTTTAACTTTAGTCATTAGCACAATGGTTAGTACAATGAAACAGTACTATATATATATATTTTATTACACACACCAAAACTAAAAAATGATTAAACAAATATTAATAAATAATAAAATTGACCTTACTGGAACTGCAATTTTGCAAGATCTCTAAAATATTTTTAGTCAAAACTACTATATTTGTTCAAAATCCAAAGCATTTTATATTAAATAGGATATTTTTATATTCAGCTTGAATCCTATATTGAGAGAAAGGCTGCAGGCATTCTGAGACATTGAAATAACCTTCCTTTAAGATGATAATATATATATTAAAATTTATATATATATATATATATATATATATATATATATATATATATATATATATATCTCAAAGATAAAAAAAGGTGATCCATATATATTCGTATAAAGACTTCTAACAACAGTACCATTTTCATTTTTATAATATATTGCATGTTTTTATAATTATTTGCATTCAAAAAAATAACAGTTGAAATATATTTGTGATATGAACATTTTTAAAAAACATGAATATTTTTTAGGATAAGCTGACATTGATGTAAGAGTCGAAAAAAAAATTGTAGTTAAAGGAAATTTTATAAGAAATGTGATGTGTTCTGCAGATTTCCTACTCCTTTTGACTAATTAACTGAATGACTTTTACAGGCCTTTTTGCCTATTGGAAAAGTCTCTTATTTTAAAAAGACTGCCCATTCTAAAGCACTTATAAGGATTAAATAAAAAAACAAACAAACACAGCTATACTTCCTGGGTGGCCATATGTATGTGTCCTAAAACTATCATTTAATGTCTTTTTTTTAATGATTTTTGCCCCCACATCATGTGCAAATGTCATCCACCCACAGGTGTAGCTGTGCAGGATCATCTCCTCAGAGACCAGTGCAGCCATTCCTCTCAATATCCAGACAAACATCTGCTCGAGGTACGCTTCACTCTCCCTCAGATCAATCTCTGTCATGAGCCCATCCTCGAGCTGTCTCCCTCTTTACTCGCGCTTTCTATCCTCTGTGTGTGGGAAGGACACTGCAGTAGCAGCTGGCTCCGCGTCTGCCTCCGTACACGCATCAGCTCAGGGGACGGCAGCCCATGCCTGCGCTCGTGAAACGCGTGGGGGAGAAGGAGGGGGGGTTACTGAACCACTTTTGCATCTGATGACGAGGAGAGGATAATTACATTCATTCAGTCATTCTAAAGAACGCAATTATTCTGTCTAACAGACAGCAGACACAACGTGGGCGATGACAACTGCACTGCAGCTGAACAAGACAAACATGCTAGAAATGAGAACTTTTCTTTAAATATTATGCCACATGTTAACATTTCCTGTAGCAGTCACTTAGGTTAACGCCTCGATCCACCAGGTGGGGGTGTCAAGTGCGATCCGTGACAGAGGAGACCAGCAAGTGCACCATGGGCCTGAGGACATACAACACACGGCCAATCACCGTGGACATAAGCCTTCAAGGACAACCACAGTCACTCAATGTGACAGAACAAGGTGCCTTGCAGCATCCACACAAAACTGCCAGACAAAAAAAAAAAAAAAAGCCACATAAAGAACACCCCTTGTGGCATGCCGATATCAGCTAATGCTCATGATTATAAATAGCACAACTCAGTTCTGTTCGGAAACGCTGCAGCTAATTCCCTCCGACCTTACAAAGGGGTTCTGCAGGGAAATGAAACACGGTGAATCTGATAATTCAATCCATACTGTAAATGTAGTGCAGAGCAATTCAGGACTGTTCTCTAAATACAGTGAATGAGCTACTGCTAATTACCAGCTGCACAATATTCACTTCTCTAATCCAGTTAATTTGACAAGAGCATAACGGGAGGCTGTGTGTTATACTACATGTGTGGCAACTTACTCCCAGACGTATCTCTCTAAACCGTCCATAAATCCTATTAACATTGCACCTACTTATTTCAGATGGTTTTGGGCATTGGCCAACAATAATACAAGTAAGACTACAATACCCTGCAAAAATATGTAAAAAAAAAACAAAACAAAATAATGTTCAACATTAAACATTATTCAACAATAAATCATGCACAATGATAGCAGTAATGTGAATTGAGTTCAACAGTCATTTTACAGTCAAAACTGATCACTGATTTCTTGTCATCTTAACTGGCCAAGCCGACAACTCAATATTAAGAAAGCTTTTATCCTTATCTCTGCCATAAACATCTAAACCAGCGGTATCCAATGGTGAAACGCGGTCCGGTTCCGGTGTTGTGCCGAATTTTGACCCCCTGCCAGATTATTACCCTCCTAGTTTTGGTACCTTTAGGAGTAGGTGTGGGGGAGGGGTTAAGATTAGGCAATCAGGTAGCAAATTCAACGGTAATAATTTGGCAAGGGGGTCGAAATTCGGCACAACACCGGACTCCGTCTTGGTTCCATCCAGACCGCAGGACATAATTGCGGCATTTTACCCTTTCTATGGCTTAAAGTGAGCAGTGTGTCAAAACAACGGAGCGGTTCACATCACAAGTGCTCAGGGTCATTTATGGTAATGATCTTTCGGTGCTATATCTATAATATTAATATTAAGAATATATGCTTCATTCAAGCCCTTTCTTTCCATGCGCGAAGCTTCTCTCTCCCACTAAAGATGTAAAGCGCCACATAAGAGCTGCAGATGACACGGTTATTTTAACAACTGTAGCAGAAACACGCGAGCAGCAAGAAAGATACTTTTGATAAAGAAAAGGAGATTGCAGCAAATTCAGTTATTTTTATCAGTCATACAGAATACTCCAACCGTTTAAACGGGTGGTTGATTATGATTTGACTTTTTTAACTTTAGTTAGTGTGTAATGTTGCTGTTTGATCATAAACAACATCTGCAAAGTTACGACACTCAAAGTTCAATGCAAAGGGAGATATTTCCTTTTAAAGATTTCGCTGTTTAAGTATTACAACAAGCTTCTTCCCAGGTTGGTGACATCACTAACCCTAAAATTTACATAAACCCTGCCCCCCAGAACACGCAAGAAAGGGGGTGAGGTCATGTTGGGCTGCTTTAGAGAAGAGGAAGAGTTGTTGTAGTAGAGTGTTGTTGTCATGCCGTCATTTTACGCTGGATTGCTTCACAAACGAGGGTCAATTCAACGCTGGATTTGCACAAAAGATTAACATGACGGCACATGCTAGTGGATGAGTTGAATCAACTCCACAGCAACTACATAAATTTATCCACTAACCATTCAGAAACGTCCAGTTTTATTCTAAAAGTTGTAACTTCTTCCTGAGTCTCTCCATCAGTGTCGACTCCAGTTTGAACAATGTAAGGCTGAACAGCGTTACTGACAATCCTCAGTTTGGCTGTGTGAGATTCTCCAGCTTTGTTGTTGTTGAGTATCCGAATAACAAGCTGTTAAAGCTCCGCCCTCTTCTGGAAAGGGGGCCGGGAGCAGCAGCTCATTTGCATTTAAAGGGACACACACAAAAATGGCGTGTTTTTGCTCACACCCAAAGAGGGGCAAATTTGACAAGCTATAATAAATGATCTGTGGGGAATTTTGAGCTGAAACTTCACAGACACATTCAGGAGACACCAGATATTACATCTTGTAAAAGGGGCATTATAGGTCCCCTTTAACTATAAAACATATTTAATAAGCATATTGAGAGCATTAAGAGCATTAGGTATGGCATCAGAAGATGTTTCTTTACAACAAACAATGTTATAATTTGGAAAATTATTTTGAGATGGCAAGGACAGACAAAAACCTTTGAAATTACTAGTTAACTTTGTTTTGTCCTCATGATGCGAGTTTTGATTATTAGATTATGTATGTTGTTTGTTTTTAGTAGTTTATTACTTTTAAGAAAAGTATGGACCATTATATTCATACTATAGACCAAAAATATTCATATTATAAATGTATTTTATTACAATTTTTGCC
Source organism: Ctenopharyngodon idella (assembly GCF_019924925.1). NCBI lineage: Eukaryota > Metazoa > Chordata > Actinopteri > Cypriniformes > Xenocyprididae > Ctenopharyngodon > Ctenopharyngodon idella. The sequence goes on from NC_067236.1 coordinate 31,352,679, forward strand.
CCAAAACAAAATAATTATCAGTTTTTATTATTAGCAATGTATTTTCATATTTGCTAGAAATAATACATTTCATTAAAAAGTAAGATTTCCTTACATTTTAAATGTAAAGAAATCTTAATTTAAGGGCTATAATTAAAGAGCTATAATGTAATGCTTTCACAGCCATCACAAGACATTTTTACAATTTCTGCAAAACCTCACAAATTAAGAATTTACAAGGCATAAAAAGGATGTACAAGGCCAACTAATGTTTAGACAAGATTATCTGATCCTTAGAGTATAGTACCTACTCATGTCCCGAATCTAATACGATGATTATGGTTGATCTCTAAGAAACTAAATGATTTCATGTTGACTTTAATAAAAGAAGTCCGCTGATAGCACAGCCAACTCAAAGATGGCACACACAGCTAGTGCTGATTTCAGTCCTCTAGGGTGAGCCTCTCGAACACAGATGGCAGTTACACCACCACCGCTCTGTACAGATAATAAACTGGCAAAGGCAAAATTGCAGTATTACATTTTTGAACTAATATCAAAGAGAATTCACTGCTTTTAATGTAAGTGTGAAAAGAACACATCAGATCTATCAGTCAATATACTATGTAAAAAGAAAATGTGAATGGTGCCTGCCAGTGTAAATCTCAGCACAGTGATGCTAGCGTGTTCTGGATGAATTCCAGGGCATTAATATGCGGTTAGTAGGGTGTCCTGGGTGGTTAGCTACTATGCTAGATGGTTCTAAAGACCTCAAAACACCCTACTCTCAAGTATGACATTCTGGTCTCTCTATTCGACTTTTTGGCCGTTTTATTATCCGCCATTCAGAAATCAGATTTTCTCAATGAACCACACAATTTAAGTTAATTCATATCCAAAGCACAAACAGTGTGAGATGAGCAACACACTGAAACTGTGAGCAACGGTAATGATGATGCTTAATTAGTAACTATTCTAATACATTAACAGCATATTAGGCCATACTGAAAATGTGAACAAGATAAGCACTTTTTCTCCTTTAATACTGATTATCATTCTACCTTCCCACAAGATTAATGTCTTCCTGACATCAGACACCTGAAGATAAACACCAGTGAAATTTGATGATTAAATATCACACAGCTAAGATTAAAGGGATAGTTCACCCAAAAATGAAAATTCTGTCACCATTTACTCGAAAAAATACTATGGAAGTCAATGGGGTCCATCAACTGTTTGGTTACCGACATTCTTCAAAATATCTTCTTTTGTGTTCAGGAAAAGAAAGAAATTTATACAGGTTTGGAACAACTTGAGGGTGAGAAAATGATGATAGAATTTATTTTGGTTGAACGATCCCTTTATCCCTTGTGCGCCCTGATGGACATTTTTTGTCTTTTTCAGGTTTTTTTTTTTTTTTTTTTTTGATAATTTTGCCTGTGTTAATGCCAACTGCATCAATTTTGGCACAGGTGTGTATTTTTATTGGAATTTTACTATTTTACCCCCATTTCCTTTAATAAATCTATTTTACACTAGTAACACAAAATAGTTTCTCTCAGGACCTTAAGGACAAAAATGTCACCCATGAAACCCATTAAAACTGCAATTTTTAATCCCAGGGCCAATTATGAAATCTTTGTTAATAGCCTTTCATTCTGTTGGCAAGGCTTCAAAATTAAAATTTTGACTATTTTTTACCAAATGGTAAAAATCGCTTTATTCCTGTTTTCTGGGGTAAATTTGGTACTGTGTCCAAACAAAATCTTACTGAAAGCTCATTTTTTGAGATATCAACCTCAAATTTGTAACACAACTTGTTTAGATATATGGTTTTGATTTTCTAGCAGTTTTGGAGTTCAACTTGTTTCATAAAATATATATTTTATATAAAATAATGTTCATAAATCATTTTCATAAACAAGTGCTTCCACCAGAACGCGATTCCGTATTCTTCAAAAAGCTTACGCTAAATGTCCTACGCCTTCCCTATTCAACTTACGTAACGAACGTGGCACCAGTTCCGTTTTTTCCGTAAGTTGAATAGGGAAGGCGTAGGACATTTAGCGTAAGCTTTTTGAAGAATACGGAATCGCGTTCTGGTGGAAGCACTTGTGATGCGATCATTTGTGCCTATAAAGCATATACATTTGGATTTTTTTTAGAAAATGACCGATGGTTTCGCTAGATAAGACCCTTATCCTCATCTGGTATCGTTTAAAGCCCTTTGAAGCTGCACTGAAACTGTAATTTTTACCGTCAACCGTTTGGAGACCACTGAAGTCCACTATAAGGAGAAAAATCCTGGAATGTTTTCATCAAATCCTTAATTTCTTTTGGACTGAAGAAAGAAGGACATGGACATCTTGGATGACATAGGGGTGAGTAAATTATCAGGAAATTTTTATTTGAAAGTGGACTAATCCTTTAAGTCTGTGCTCCCAAGCTTCAAATGTTTATGACAGTTTTTATACACGGACATTTTCGTCCTCTATGCACCTATGTGTAACTTTTTTGACATACAAGAGTTAAGGTCTAAAGAAGAATTCCCACCATTTCAGTCAACCAAGAAATTTGATTTTCTCACAAATCTGTCTTACATCAGAAAGGAAATAAGTGGATGGAGAATGGCCCTGTCATTAGATATCCCTCAGACATCTTACAAGTGTTAGCCTATATGTTTTTTTCCTCAAAGAGCACAATTAAGCTTTTTTTATGCCTACTGTGCATTATCACTCTTGTACAATGTTTTATCTTGAGGAGATGTTTCAGTAACTTCTTGTGTGAAACCTCATGAAGCAGCAGATTTCTTTCATCAGTGGTGTAAAAGCCTTGGTGTGCAATGAAATAATCATCCATGCCATTTAATCCAAGAGAATGCTCAATTCGTCCCACTTTCCTTTCTTCTTCATTTCAAAAGCACTCTGGCTGGATAAAATATTTACAGATGAGGGAACTTTATGCATAAGGTACTTTCTTTCATTAGACCCCTCTTATCCACAAACCCCTGGCATTCCCCAAAACCCAAAATATCAGTCCTACACAACCCAGTGGAGTAAAGAAGTAAGGCTAAAATCTCAAACGTGGCTCTTATTTCCACCCTGTACAAAAGAGCGGCGTACCAAATGCCCTGCGGGCGTCATTACACTCCGTCTCCATCTCTGATTCCATATCTAAGACAACATTGACTCTGTGCTCTTCTAATGAGCGAACACCCACATCCTTCCACACGAGCACTCAAACACCGAGAGATACAGAAATGTAAATGGCAGAAGAAAGAGACAAAAGACTTACGGTTGGTTTTGGAACAAAGGCACGTCCTGGGATGGTGAAACAGCTTTTAACAGTGCAGAGATACTGAGCCATGACAGAGAGACGGCTGCGCTGACGGCTTCCTGTGCTGGCTGTTAACCTCTAGAAATTAAAGAGGGGACAAAGAGAGTGAATGAATGAATGAATGAATTAGACACAAGATGTTTTAAGACCCTTTTAATGCCCCTTTTAACCCTTGTGCGTCAATTAAAAAAAGTTACACATAGGTCCAAAGAGGACAAAAATATCCATGTCCAAAAACTGTCAGAAAAATTTAACTTGGGAGCACAGTTTGGTCTAATTTTAAAGAAGACCTTTGGCACATTATTGTTGAAGTAAAAAATTAAAATTAAAATGATTTATGAACATTATTTTATATAAAATATATATGCTAGAAACTGCTAGAAAATCAAAGCCATAAATCTAAACAAGTTGTGTTCCAAATTTGAGGTTGATTTTGTTTGGGCGCAGTACCAATTTTTCCCTGTTACATGCCAGCAAAGCTCCACTGGTACACACAGTTGTTGAATTTGTGATTTGCAGTACAGTAGAGTTTTTCCTTTCTCAAATATTACATGCACACACACAAGCAATTTTATTACACACGTCAACCACACTCTGACATCCATACCAACACACCCACATAATTATAGCTGCATAATTTATCCAATTGGCTCTATAATATGCAGAAGCAGAAAACAGGAATAAAGTAAGTATTTGCTTTGTAGGCCAAACCTGAGAAAATGATGCCATCTGGTTAAAAAAAAAAAAAAAAAAAAAAAAAAAAGAGTTGCCAACAGAATGAAAGCCTATTAACAAAGATTGCATCATTTTGTATTTAAATGGCCCTGGGATTAAAAATTGCAGTTTTAATGGGTTTCAGTGGGGACATTTCTGTCCTTCAGGTCCTGAGAGGAACTAATTAAAACTAATTAAAATTTATGCAGTTGGCATTAACACAAAGACAAAAATGTCCATAAGGACGCACAAGGGTTAATTCAAGACCAATATCACAGTAACAAAAGGGCAAAATTCTAGGCATTTTTCCCCTAACCATTTCAACCTAATATTGAAAATTACTCAAATACTTCAGCTTAATGTTGTACTAAATCCTTTTTTTTTTTTTTTTTTATATATACTTTTCTTCATTTTTTTTTTTTAGGATAACAAATTGTTAACAAGTTAACTAATATTACCTTACTCTGCATCTCAGGTAATCCAGCAGCCACCCAGACTTCTTACCAACCAGTTTATTTATTTATTTATCTATCTCATTCTCATATCAAAAGTTTTTTTCAAATGTTTTGTATGCTCTACAGTGTATGCCAAAAGGTTTAATATATGGGTCAATGACGTGACGGGTCATTTTTTTGTCCAAAGGCCTTAATAATATTAAAAAAACAAAGATATGACATCCAAAGTATGTAAGGTAGTACAACTAGATCTCTTTTATTGAATCCAAAAGGTTAATTATAACCTTTGTATAAATAATACAAAGGTTTAATTATATTTTGCTACATACAGTATAAAGGTATTTTAAAGATTCTGAAGTGTCAAAAGGTCATTTGGTTTAACCGTCCAAAGGCCAATACAGCCACTTCATTTGTGCTTAAAATATCTTAAATGTAATAAATGTATATATTTTTTATTCTGGCATGATTTTATTACATCAGCAAAGAGCAAAATGGTATTAAAATTATGTGTAGAAGTCATTGCATGAGAAAGACTGTTTGGAAAAATGTCATTGATGTCATTCGGAGTAACCAATATAAAGGGACCATTTTGGATCAAGTCATGCAGTCAATATCATGTGACAGGATATGACATCATTCAGACACTTGCAAAGGACCACATGGTCATGAAGCAAAGTAACTAACTCTCTCTTAACTATTTGAAAAATTCATGTTTTCACTTGCTCATACGCATGTCCCGAAACATCAGGTCAATCGGTACAGCTGCTATAAAACATGGAAAATGTTGTAATATTTTAAAAACTTGTACTAAATATAAAAAGTTTGATTATCCTTTTGATAGCTAGCTAGATATCAGCATGTTAGCATTGTATGAAAATATCGTCATTCGGTATAACCAAAAGTGTCATTCGGTAAAACTGAAATTTTGGTTAAACCAAATGACTTTATTGGTGACAAATTGTCCATCTTGTAAAAAATGACAAAAGCAGTGTTAATTGATTATAAAAACCACATAATCTCATTGTTAACACTTAATAAAACTTATATTACTTAAAATTTATATAACTTATTACTTATATTACTTACATCTCCATTATGTTTTTTTACACTTTTAAAAACCTTATTCATCAATGACCCATTTATGTTATAAAATAAATGACAATATCACTGATTATAATGGGTTCTATTATCTTTTGACGCGCTGCACTTCCGGTGTAGACAACTCTTCCGCTTCCATAATGCGGTGCGACATGGCCTCGCCCACTTTGTTGCGTGTTCCCATCGGCAGAATTTATGTTAATTGCAGGGTTTATGATGTCACCAACCCAGGAAAAAGCTTGTTGCCGTCCAAACCGGTCGTTTTTGTAGGCATTAAACTGCCATAACTTTAAAAGACAATATCTCCGTTTGCATTGAACTTTCAGCGCTGTAACTTTGCAGATACTGTTTATGCTCAAGCAGCAACATTACACACTAACTAAAGTTAAAAAAGTGAAATCGCAATGAACCACCCCTTTAAAATCAAAAGTTGTATTTGTTAACATTAGTTAATGTACTGTGAACTAACATGAACAAACTATGAACAGTTGTATTTTTATTAAATAATGTTAACAAAGATTAACAAATACAGAAACAAATGTATTGCTCATTGTTAGTTGATGTTAACAAATAAGACCTTATTGGAAAGTGTTATCAAAAAAAAAATTCCTGTAGATGTAAAGGACTCTTTATTAAGATCTCATTACAGTTATTGGTCTTATAAAATATTAATTCTTGCATAATGTTCAACATCAAATATTTGATGAAAATCCATACTTCAAATGAAACTTGAAGTATATGCTCTATCGACAGCAGTAGCTTCTACAAATATGTTTTATTACACATAGCATATTCTTTCCTTTTATATCCACCACTTATGTTTTATTTAATTGTTTCTTCAATGACCACTCTCTCTTTGGGCCCTATAATCAACAGCCATTACGGTCTACTGTGCCTTTAGGAGTTCTGTGTAAACATTACCTTGCATGTAAAATGAACAACAGTGCTTTACTGCAAACTTAAAAAGCCTGAATTACACTGTAACAGCTTTCCAAAAAAGAAAGAAAAGAAGTGCAGCAAAAAGATCAAACTGAAATGATCAAGCTCTTTGTTAAAAACAAACTAACTCAAGACAAAAGGACATTCAGAGGTGCTTACGGCTCAGACTAGCACATTTCTCCTCATTATCTCACTGTGATGTTTCTGAACACCAAATCAGCATTTTACATGTTGCTGCAGGTTTTTATAATGTTATAAAATGGTTCTAGATTGCTGCTGGGTGTTGATAATGACTGCATCAGAATATGCATACTTCCCTACTACTAAAACAGTATATGAAAAAGAGTAATATGACTGAATTCACACTATTCATATCATAAAACTATTGACCTACAGATGACCTACTACTTCTGTAAACATCCAGTGGACACTCTGCAATCACATGAGGACAGTGCAACCTGGTCACATGACAATGACAAACGTAGTACATTCAGATTATACTACACACATCATTACTATATATAAAGTATTTATTTAATGGCCGCATATGTTGTAATTCAAACGAAGTACCTACTCATAAATTATGCGATATTGGACACAGTAAAAATGTTCTAGCATGATGATAGATGGATAGATAGTAGGGCTGCTCGATTATGGCAAAAATCATAACCATTATTATTTTGCTCAATATTGAAATCACGATTATTTAACACTAGGTGGGTGAAATGATCAAAGTCTTGAGTCATTTTAAATGTCAGTGAAATTTCACAATTATCCATACTTGAGCAAACATTAATTAACCTAGTATTAGTTTAAGTAAAAAGTCCTCAAAACAGTTACAGAAGACAAGTAAACAGTCAGCAATACAATAAGAACAAAGAAACTAAATTACAAACAAAACCGACAAAAAATACAACAGAACAAAAATACAAATTAAATAAATAGTGCTTTATTTATTTCAGGAAGATGTACTAACAGTGGTATTCAGATAAGTAATGACTACTGTATACTGTATGACTAATGTATGTTACTGTATACATTAAATATAGACTAATCCTTATTAAAGCTACAGTTTATTCATTCAAGAGCAGTGAATGATTTTATCTCTGTCTTTTGTTGTTTGATTAACAATAATGACTGCAGCAGATGTATTAGGCTGCTGTCACTTTAAGAGCTAATGCACAGACCCAATATACTGTTACACACGTGCTCATTCTCATGGTTTACATTCACTTAAGACATAACTGACTGTGTTTACGAGGATAATTACCAAAACGGCATTTTGACATATTTATGTGTGGACTATTTGACCGTTTAGGTGCGTATCTGAAGCCCTTTGCTTATGCGCGTTCCTCCCCTTCTCGGGGCACGCACACGGGAGGCCGCCTAGGGAACAGTATCTCTTTTGTGGCTTAATGCGCTTTTAATAACACGGTTTAATATCAAGCATGTCCCACAGTTTAGCAACAACAGAATGCATTTTACAACACTCACTTATTTGCCTGATTTGGATGTCAAGTTTGGGCTATTAGGGAGGAATGAAAGTGCACCGCTGTGAAGAAAAGGAAGGTGCGTGGGATGGAAAGCAGCAGCGGCACAATAATAATGTTAGTTTCAGGTCGATTATCTTGTTTTATAATCATTGGAAGCCAAAATCGAAATAAATCAATTACGATTAATTGCACAGCCCTAAATAGGATAGATCAGTCAATTTCATGAAAACTATTGGCTGTTTGGACAGCAACTACATTGTAAACTAAACTTTTGTAAACTGCCTCCTAACAGAACAATACCAGGAATAAGAGTGTTCAACTTACTTCAGCCACCTCTTTCTGAAAGGTCAGTGTAAGCCTTGTACGTCCAAACATAAAGGACCCAGTTCTGTTGTACATCTGCTCCAGCCACTTTATGATGAGAGGAGTGGACACACTGAAGGGCAGGTTCCCAATGATGTGCAGGTTGGGGGGCACTGAAACACACAAACTCATATTGTACACTAAAGAACCTTTCATTTACATTCTTATACATCAGCAGAATACACAAATTATGTTACTGCCAAACATCAGCATAGGCAGCTGAGAATACATAGCTGTGTTGTTACAATAAAAATACAAACCAAATTCAGTTGCTGATAACATAACCTCACTACATGCTACTGTACAAAAAAATGCATACATTCATTAGACTGAATACAGGGTGGCAGACATTCAGGTGAGCTGACCTAAGCTTGTTTTTGTCCAAGTAAGAAAGTGGTTGTTCTGTCTTGCTGAACAGAGAGGTGATGGAAGGTCTGTACATTTTGAAGGATTTGTTGTAATGCTTGGTCCGAATTCTAGCAAGAACTGGCAGCCAAAACAAAGACTTGAACAATAGTGTGAAATGAGAGACTTACAGATTAAAAATAAAGTTAAGCTGCTGCATTTGGACAATATCGGGGGGAAAATACGTAAGCCTATTTTCTCTGATTATTGATAATCATTTCAAACAGTCTCAAATAATAACATTTCAGACAGGACTTTAAGAGTTCAACAAATTCTGTTTATGTATTTAATATATACAAAAAACATCCTCCACAAATATTGGCACCCTTGTCAAATATGACCAAAATTATAAAAAATCTATGTGAAAAATTAATACATATTCTTTCTCTAAAATATTTTTCTCAAAATTACCGACACCCTTAGTAATTCTTTAAAGGGGACCTATAATGCCCCTTTTACAAGATGTAATATAAGTCTCTGGTGTGCCCAGAATGTGTCTGTGAAGTTTCAGCTCAAAATACCCCACAGATCATTTATTATAGCGTGTCATATTTACCCCTATTTAGGTGTGAGCAAAAACACGCCATTTTTGTGTGCCCCTTTAAATGCAAATGAGCTGCTGCTCCCAACCCCCTTTCCAAAAGAGGGCGGAGCTTTAACAGCTCACGCTTCGGTTGCTCAACAACAACAAAGCTGGAGAATCTCACGCAGCCAAAATGAGGATTGTCAGTAACGGTGTTCAGCCTTACATTGTTCAAACCGGAGTCGACACTGATGGAGAGACTCAGGAAGAAGTTACATCTTTTAGAATGAAACTGGACGTTTCTGAATGGTTAGTGGATAAATTTATGTAGTTGCTGTGGAGTTGATTCATCTCATTGACTAGAATGTGCCGTCATGTTAATCTTTTGTGCAAATCCAGCGTTGAATTGACCCTCGTTTGTGAAGCAGTCCAGCGTAAAATGACGGCATGGCAACAACACTCTACTACAACAACTCTAAAGCAGCCCAACATGGCTTTATTGTGTGTTCTCGGGGGCAGGGTTTATGTCAATTTTAGGGTTTGTGACGTCACCAACCCAGGAAGAAGCTCGTTGTAGTCCCTACCAGCCTTTTGTTGTAGTCCTTAAACAGCGAATTCTGTAAAAAAAAAATCTCCCTTTGCATTGAACTTTGAGCGTCATAACTTTGCAGATGTTGTTTATGCTCAAACAGCAACATTACACACTAACTAAAGTTAAAAAAGTGAAATCATAATCAAGGACCCCTTTAAGAGTGAAAAGTGAAATGTGTTTCACTGGGGTATAAATACAGGTGACTGTAGTGTACAGTTTGGCAAGAATAACAGCTCCCATTCAAAAGGTCCAGAAAAGCACACCTCAAAAACAACAACAAAAAAATGGTTCACTGATCACAGTTTTGTCATGGCCATCCAGTCCAGAATTCAGAAAAGAAAAAAAAAAATCTGCCCTATGTATATCAAACTTATTACACATTAATGGACTCCGAACTGTAATCTAAACAAAGAGAAATTGAACAAATTGAAATATTCAATTAGGAGGTGCCAATAATTGTGGCAAACATTTATTTAAAGAATGTTTTAGTGTAAGACTTTAATTAAATATTAAAGTCTTGTGGATATTGTAGATAAGAAGATAAAAAGCAAAGGCATTTTGCCACAGACTGTTTTGCTCATATTTACCAAGGATGCCATAATTATTTACTGAAACTCATTGTAATGTTTACCATCTTCCCATGTCTTGGCTATGTGAGCTGGAAACCCTTTTTCCAGTCTGTATGTGAGAATATCTCCATGTGCGATCCTCATTCTTCCAGGGGCAGCCTCAGACAAAAGCTGAAAAAACAACAGAAGACCCAAATACTTCAATATACATGCTTACAAAGCCGATTTATAAATAAAATAAATCATTACTGACCCAGTAGAACTAAGAAATGTACATTGTAAGAGGAAAAATTGTATATACTGTATATAGTATATATAATCATAGATATACAATGGCACATTTGCTTTTGTGCAATTCGGCTGCATCCACACTGACAGGTGTCATTAAAGTACAAGACTGTATCAGTCAGTGAAAAATAAATATAAACATTACTTAGTGCTGCTTCTGACTCTCACTGTGCAAACATACTATTAACTGACTCTTTATTACCAATTTTTTTTTTTTTTCATGAATTGTAATGAGAGCGATAAATTGGCCATGCCCAATCGCTTGCACAATAAAATACATTAATATGCAAACCTGTAATCCTGGCAAAAAGCGAGAGTCCTTCTCCACCACTAACACGTCTGCTGCTCCAGCTTTCAGAATAGACCGGGTGAGACCCCCAGGTCCAGGTCCAACCTCACACACATGCGCATCCTTCAGGTTTCCCGCCTGGCGGACAATCTTATCTGAAATCCAATCCATTTACATTCAGTACACACATAAACAGTGTGCTAATTCATTGAAATCTATCAAGTCTTGTAAACGTATTTCGAGATGTACCTGTGAGTCTCATGTCGAGGAGGAAGTTCTGAGAAAGCTGTTTCTCCGCTCTCAGGTTGTACAGTTTGATAATCTCCCCTATGGTCGGCAGGGGAGGTAACCGATAACAGGCCAGTTTCTGTGTAGCTGCCATCTGACTTCAGCTCAATCAGCTGAAAAACACGAGTCTCTTCTCAAATACAGTGGGGAACCAAGAGTCTATTTTGCCAAATTTGAGTTGAATCAGACAATTAAAGTGTTTGATCATCCAAAAATAAAATTTCTGCCATTAATTACTCACCCTTATGTCTTTCCACACCTGTAAGACCTTCGTTCATCTTCAGAACACAAATTAAGAAAATTTTGTCGAAATCTGAGAGCTTTCTGTCCCTCCATTGACAGTCTAAGAGACTACCACTTTCCAGCCCTAGAAAGGTAGCGAGGGCATCATTTAAAGTAATCCGTGTGACTCCAGTGGTTTAACCTGTTTTATGAAGGGATGCTTTTTTACAAAGTGCTTTGTTTGTGCAAAAAAAAAACACAATTTATCACTTTATTTTATCTCCAACGTTCGTTCACAAGAGCATCACGATGCATGCATGTGTTGACGCGAGAGCAGACGCTATTGCATGAACACGCATTGGAGATTAATATTTTGTAAATAATAAAATAAAATTCAATAAATCAATAAAATTGAGGTTAAACCACTGGAGTTACATGGATTACTTTCATAATTTCTTTCTGGGGCTTGAAAGTGGTAGTTGCGCAGGCTGTCAATGGAGGGACAGAATGTAGATTTCATCAAAAATATCTTAATTTGTGAACGAAGGTCTTACGGGTTTGGAACGACATGAAATTGAGTAATTAATGACAGAATTTTCATTTTTGGGTGAACTAATCCTTTAACGTGATTTTCAGAATTTCTTAGTATTTGGTATGTTCCTCTTTTGCTTCAATGACATGCACTCAAAGTGACATGGATTTTGAACAAACTTCTTCCTGTTATCGGAGCGTGATTTAAGGATGTTCCAAAGAGCGTCTTAATGAAAGAAATTGCACAAAGTAATTAACCTTTCTTCCAACACATTTGTCCTGCTTAAATCTTAAATATCTTAAAAGTTTTATATAACTTCAATTTGTGAAAAATCCCAGATTTTCAATGTCTCAGACGTCTGCTGAACCACACTGCACAAAGAAAACCTGTTATCCCAGTACAGAACATTTGAGCTGTCAGTGTCACATGGCTTCATCATGTCTATGTTATAGCTCAATTACAAGACGATAACTCGGGACTTAAAGGCCTGGTTTCATAGATAGGGCTTAGACTAAACTAGGATTAGGCTTTATTTCAATCAGGACATTTAAGTAGCTTTTATAAATGTGCCGTAGAAAGAAAAAAACATTACTGGTGTGCATCTTGAGACAGAACAATGACACTGACATATTTTTATCTAGTCTTTTAAGATATATTATAAGATTTCTATCCCCGGACTGGGCAAATGTCTACTGTCCACTTAACTGATTAATTGATTGTGAAATCAATTTTGTAAGCGTCTTTGAGCTTGGGAAAGGCGCTATATAAATTAAACATATTATTATTATGTCAGTACAAGTTGCTTCCAGTTGGGAAAAATCCATCTCCAACATGAATTCCAGTCTGGGACTATTTTAAACCGGGTTCCAGGCTCATCCGGAGATTGGTAATGTTCGGGTAACACCTTGTGGTTAATGATCTGAACTGCAGTGACTTTGAGTCAAACTGTCGGTTTTATACTTCAGCTGACATTGTTAATGGTAAAATAATATACATAACGATTTCTAGATTTCCCCAATTTATGAAAACGTTTGTGGTTTAATTTAAAAAATATAAACTATAATTCACTAACGGAACTTTGCGGGTAATAACAACGACTAACGTTAGTCTGTCCTGGTTTAGAGACTCTTGCGCAGAAAAACAGTGAATATCAAGTGCAACTGTATTAAAGTAAAGACAAATCTCCTGGTTGAGAGATTTACAGAATGCATTTACCTCCAGATAGTTAAAAGACTGCGCTATGCTAATAAACAAGACAACAGTGTCTCTGTTTAACAAATTTAAAGCGCTTTAAAAAGTAATTTTTTGATATTTCACTTCTTACTCAGCAACATATTTAAACAACATCTATATTCAATAAGAACAACGCTGTTTTAAGCCGAAAAACACACAAACAGGAAGCACGTTTTCCTCACCAGTGCAGCTGTCTTCCGGAGGTTACCCTGACGCTAAAGTGTTTCATCCAATGAGGTGTCGACACTGAACAAACTAACCAATCATGTCGATAAGGGGCGGGGATTATGGTGCCCTTGAAAATGTGCTTTTTTACGTCGTAATTGCTCATAGCGTCCACCAGAGAATATGTGCCAGTTTTACAGATGACTGAATTTACTGAACGTGTGCGTTTTAAAATAGCCTATCACAGGACATTTGGGAAAAATGAGATCATAGTTATTTACATTTATTAATTTTGCAGATTCAAAGTGACAAATAAGAACAATAGCCTACAAGCAGAAAGGAGAAAACAGTGCTTCAATTCTATAATTACATGTGGTTTTATTACTCATCCACAATCTAAAGATAATGTGTTCTTCGACTTATAGACAGTGGGATTCCTGTTAAAAGTTATATATATATATATATATATATATATATATATATATATATATAATATATTGGAAAGATATCTTTCCACGTTTAATGTATTTTGGATTAAACTTTATTTTAAGGTGACTTTTACATGACTTTACATGTAAAAAGTGTAATAGGGACACTGTAAATTAAAGTGTAAACAGAATTCATATAATTATATATATATATATATATATATATATATATATATATAAAAAAAATTTATATATATTATTATTATTATTATTATTTCCTTCAACACTAGTTATTAAGATCCAGGGTTCCCACAGTCTTGGAAAACCTGGATATGAGGAATTTTAAAAGCCCTAATATATTTTATCAGGTACAAATTGCTGAGAAACTGTTATTTGTGAGAAAAACAAAAAACTTATCACAAATGCCTGAAAGTCTAGAAAATTAATTTAATAAAATGTAAACCCCGAAACTGCTTCTGTAATTGTGGAAATGTATTATTTATTTATAATTATTTCAATTTTCTGTATTGTTCTGCACTGTTGTATTTGTATGTTGCATTATAAATATAATTTAGAATATTTATACATGTAATTTAATTAATATTGCCACTCCTACTTTCTGTAAATAAAGCAGTTTTTACAGCAGAACTCTGTCACTTTCAAATATTGTAATAAAAATGAAAAAAACACTGATCTTTCAAATTCATTTTCATGTTTATTATCTCATATCATTTGATAAAATTAAAACTTTACAGATCCAATGAATTCAAATATTTGACAGAGACATTAAAACAGTATATTTTTTTTTTTATTCCAATAGTAAATTAACAAAAGCGGTAACAAATGTAAAAAAAACATCAACACAAAAAGTAATAGAAACATGTAATACAGCTAATAGTACAGTTGTAGTGCAAAAGGCATACTAATTATTTAATGAATGTCAAGCCAATCTCTTGTGTTCAGGAAACTGCGTTTCTTTAACAACCGCCCCAAGTCAGTCTTGCCACATGGTCAGTTTTCTGTTTTGTTGATTTAACAAAGCCAAGAAATTCCATCTCAGAAACAGCCTGAATGAAACGAGCACTGTTAAATGTTAAGAACAATACATACAAGAAATGTGTTCATTTATGACAGTCACATGCTTTTACTTTGAACATTACCTCTAAAGAATGCAGGAACAGTCCTTTTTTTAATAGTTAAAAATGTATTAAAGTAAGAACAACACTTTCATAACTAAAACAAGAAAAATGTCAAAAAAGGATACTGTTTAAGGCTGTCAAATTTGCCATACTCCTCAGAATCAGCATCTTGGTCCTCAGCAGCTGACATCACAGTTGCAAATGCCTGGAGATATCAAACAATGACAGGTCCCATTCGCACTGTTAGAACAAGATAACCCACCTCTATGTGTGATGTTGATTTAGCATATTCATACCTCAAGCCAGTCATATAGATTTATGAGTCTTCCACACTCGAGATGAAGCTTGTATACGATGCAGAGGTCTGGAGCCGCACTGGAGATTGTGCCAGCGTTCGTTTTCAGGATTTCATTCTGAAGAAACAACAGAACAAAATGAATACACAGCTATTTTGAAGAATGTTGGAAACCAAGCAAAAAATGGTACCCCACTGACTTTCACTGAATTGTTTTTCAAAATATCTTCACTCATGTTCCACATTAGAAAGAGCCAGGTTTGACATAAAATGAGGATCAGTAAAAGACAATTTTTATTTTTGGATGAACTTTCCCTTTAATTTATGGACTCCGGCAGACTGCCAAAGACAACTCAATCTGTGACTTAAAGTGAAACTCAAAATATTGACGAGTCTGTTGGTCTCAAGGTTATTTATAAGCTAATGTGTTCCAAAACAATGATAAAAGTCACATTTAGAGGATATATGTGTTCAAAATTGAGTCACTCTCCACCACCAATGCAGATTAAAAACTTTGACATCATTCTGCACTTCAATTTCTCATCAGATTAAGTGCAGGGACGAATTAAAGGGCCACTCACACTGACAGGATTTCTGGAGACACTGCTGGGAACATTGGCGATGCAATATTTGAGCTTCACCTACCAATTTACCTACAGTTTTCTGATAAATTTGATGCAGATAAGACATTGATATTAGAGGGAAGTCGATTTATGCTCCATGCCACCCTTAAATGAGGCCCACATGGGCCATCCCAGCCCAAACAGTCCGGACATGCTACTGCCTGTTCTAACAAATTAAATCGCAAGTCAGCTGTGCTGTTAGTTTCTAGTAGGTGTATCTTTGTATCCACTGTATCAGGTGAATTACTGCCTGCATTCACATTTGCTATGTTTACATGCAACCAAATAATCTGTTAGTAATCGGATTGACAGCTTAATCAGACTGAAAAGCCATCATGTAAACACCTAATCAATCCAACGGAGCTCGATCCAAATGAAGTTTCAATCGAATTGGAAGGGGTGGTTTATAACTCTTCTAATCCGATCGAGAAGACATATAAACACTTGATCGGATTGAAAACCGAAACTGGAAAGTACTGCGCATATGCAATGACGTAGCAATGGCGTAATGAAGAAATGACAAAAACTACTTGCCTCACAGACACTAGAAATATCTATGGAAAGCTTGAAATGTCTACTTTTAAGTGAACCAATTCAAATGGAATATAAATATTATCAGATTATGTAATCTGTATGAAACATGCATATAGGTGCGTCCACTGCTGTGGAGATGAGTCAGCATTGTCGACTTAATCTCTGCAGCCGAAAACAGAAAAAAAAAATCATCAATAAATTATTAAAATGGTTTCCTTCCATTTTTTCACGCTACATTCATAATCACTACTTTTGCCGGTATACTGTGGCAAGCTTTATGCGTGAGCTTGAGCGCTGATTAGGCTAGTACGTATTATAGGCAATTAAAGGCTCATTATTATGATTTATATGGTTTAATAATATAAACGCGCAATTAGTCAACTAGAAAAAATGTTTAGTCAAGGGCAGCCCTAACAAAAACTCAATTCCGATTTGAAGCTTGTGACACACAAACGCACACATCAACCCGATCACTTCATTTAGCATTCATGTAAACACTACGTTCAGACTCATCAAATGGAATGAATTAATTCTGACTGAAACAAAAGTTGTGCATGTAAACATAGCCATTGGTAGTTTTTGGGAACATTGCATCAATGTTCCCAAAAATGTGTCCCCAGAAATCCTGTCAGTGTGAGCGACCCTTTAGCTGAATTAATGTTTCTGAAATTCACATTGCATTACCTTTCATTACCATACAGAGAAGCTTTCCAAACCGTGGGCAGCAGAGGTACAGCAGTGGGTTTGTGGTATAGGCCAAATCAAATTAAAATATTCTGTTCTGAAATTTTTTTTATGAGAATATCAGTTTGGAAAAACCTATTATCCACCTACTCCAAAATGCATTGATGGATGCTCAATAAATGAGTATGACAATGCATAATGGGGGAATTGGGGGGGGGGGGGGGGGGGGGGGGGGGGGTTATGCCTTTGAGTTTGGGAAGCTCTGCCATATGTTGTATTGGCTAATGAAAAGGCTGGAAGAAAATTTAGATACTGTCACTTGTAACTTTAATGGAAAACAACTGGCTAGTCAGAATCAGTGGTCAGTTACCTGCAGATAGTGGAAAGGATGACTGAGAGCAGTCTGAATGGATGTGCGAGGGGTGACATTGAGTCTCTGTCGCAGGAGCCCAGAGGAACTGTAGTAGCACACTTCACTGAGTGGCTGGAGCTCTGCTGGAGTCAGGTATTCTCTGAACAGAGACCACAAACTTTTGTGAGATAAGCAAGTAAGTAAGCACATCTTAGTCTCATAGTGTCGTCTCCTTACCTCACAAGGCTGTCAATAAACTCCATCACCTGGCTTCGAAGCACTTCATATGGATTCATTCTCTTTGTTCTTCGGGACTCTTTTTCCAGCAGAGTCTGCACACAGAATCATCTCAAGAGTTCATTTTAAATACACCAATACCATTTTTTCCAAAGCTGAAACTAGGGATGCACCGATACCATTTTTTAAGGACCGAGTACGAGTACCGATACTTTTTCTAGTACTTGCCGATACCGATGCCTATACATTAATTTCTCTGTCTCTGTGGGGGGGGGGGGTGATGTTGCAGTTTTCCAAGCACAATACAGTGAGACTAATGAATGTAGGACAGCTTCTTTATTATTACTCTAATGAAAAAAAGTAATAATTTTTATGTGCTTGTCACAAACTTAAAGAACAAATTTCACAGTGTCCAATAACCTTCAAAGAGCATAATTACCAATATATATAATTGCTCTTATAGAAAAAGAAAATTACAAACAAATTACAAACAATACAACAAATACTATAGATATACAAATTAAATAAACTTGTTTTTCAGATACAGTACGTTTATTTACCATGTATACATTTATTTAACATATTATGTTGTTTTATTAACATTAATGACAAATATAGGCTACGGTCCCTTTGAGACCGATACTGACACATGTCCTGTTTTCACCCAAATGTTTACATCCACTTAAGCCATAACTGACTGTTTATATGTGAGATACTCCACACGATTCGACAACTGTGTGTGCATTTGACCATTCAGGCGCAAGGAGAACTGATCGCGCGCTGCCTGAGAGAACTGGAATCCGATTCCAGGATAGGCGATTTCGCCTATCCCACCTTCACTAATCGATAATGAATTGTGACTGAAAGCATGCAGTTCGCAATGTGTGTGTTGTCATCATTATTTTGAAGTATTTCCACACCCGAGGCTGACATTGTTTCTGTTGCTGCCGCCGGTGTCTCTATGCACGGAAAATTCTGTCAGTTACATCACATAAGGTATCGGTCTTTGGTATCGGGGGTATTTTTACAAGTACAAGTACATGAGCTTGGTGTTGGGCCCGATACTGATACTAGTATCGGTATCGGTGCATCCCTAGCTGAAACCAAAGTACTTGATTCATTGCATGGCCTGAGGACAAGTTCTTGATGTTGCCACGATAAAATTTCAGTAGTCGGTACATATATCAACGATATGTCACACTTCTGGATACAAATTAAAATAAAATAAAAATACACGTTGCTGATTGAGGCCATCTACACAAGACAGGTCAAAGTGAACATTTCAAATGATGAAATGTATGTCAGAAATAATGTGACTTGACGTGTTGTGCTACATCCAGTATGTTGCAGCTAGACGTTGCTTGATGTTGCTAGTATGTTGCTAGACATTTCTGGTTAGTTGATATTCTAGCTAGCTGCATTGTCAGCATATTACAGGTATTGATAAATATCATGATTAGTAATCCAATCTGTGATAGAAAATTAAACATTTTTTGGTATAAGATTAGAAGTATTTTTTAATCAATGAGCTTCTAAAACGTTATTGCATTATTTTTTAATTCTTTAGTTTGTTAGCACATGACAATTTATAATCAGCACAGTTTACTGAGGTCCACACACAGTAAACTTCGCTAGATGGAGATTCCAGGTTGGATTGATTCACCAGAGGTTTGGTTGAGTCTGGAGTAATGTTTTGGGAAACCAATTGAGGATGATGAATTGAGTGATGAGAAGACCAGGAGAAATGTTGTATACAGATTTCAGAAGAGCGATTAGTTCAACAAGAATGTTTCTGGGGTGGCAAAGATTTTGCTGAACCAATTTAGAAAACGAGGACTCAAATAAAAACCATCAAAAAAGAAAAATGGAAAAGACAAAGATAGACCAGGCAAGACTATACATTCATGTCATGGGTTGACCTAAACCTAATCAGACATCATCTTTAGTCAGAGGTGTAACTGTGTTATCCTCCAAAGTCACTCCCTTTTGTCTTAAATCACAAGTTTTAATGCAATAGTGTCTTTTTGTGAATGTGAAACAGGATGGGGAGTCTCCTGATCTTCAATTCAGCTATTACTTTAGTTGGGTTGAACAGAAGTCCATAGTCTTAACCCTGGGAGATGAACCACATTTTTTGTGTTGCTTTTGTGAGTCTGGCTCTATTATGTCAATGTCTAAGGTTGTACATTACTAGGTATTGTTGTTATTTTTCCTTACAAGAGGAGAATAAAAGTTTCAAAAGAAAAAGCATCTTCCTTGAATTCTCAAAGGCTGGAATATACTACACTACATGACTGAAAACACTAGGTATTAGGGGTGTAACGGTACATGTATTCATCCCAGACCACAATACTGTGAAGGTTCAGGATGAATACATGTACAGTCAGATGACAAATGCCACACGCCAATCCAGGAGACGTGTGCGGTAATGCTATGCTGTTTGCTAACCACCACAACAGGAAAAAGTGCAGAAGAAGAACAGATGATCTATGCATAGATATGTTTACGTGTAACCTCTCATCCAGTGTTTCAACCGCAGAAAGACATCAATAAAACAGCTTGAGAATAATATCTCACATAGCATTACATTTACCTCAGGTAAGTCATTTAGTGTCCAAAGCATGTTAGTTCATGAGAGAAATGAACTCTAGAGGGGAGCATTTCACTAAATATATACACTCTATTAGCTTATAGATTCCTTATACTTACTTTACCTGTTAGTAATGTCTTGATTATTTAATGTATGTTTAAATAAATTTGTCATGAAATCAAGTTATGACAGTAACTGTGTAAATTATATTTCAAAAATGTATTGGAGTAGAAAAATAATTTTATAACTAGATTTAGAATTTAAGGCAAAACCATGCAATGTACATTTTTTTTTTTTATGTGAGTGTTGATTATTATATATCTAAAAATGTTGTTAATTGTAACATTTAATATTATAGTAATGTGTAAGAAAGGGCTCCCTGTATATAGTCTACAGCATTAGCTGAGATAGATTTTTTTTTTTATCCTTAAGAAAATATTTAAACAGAGAGACACACAATTTATTCAATAAACTACGGTTTAATATAAAAGGAAGAAAAAAGAATCAATTTTATGTTTAGTTTTCTCACCCTGCTGTACCAAACCCGTACTGAACCGTGACTTCAATACCAAGGTACGTACCGAACCGTCATGTTTGTGTACCGTTACACCCCTACTAGGCATCATATACTAAATGACTGAGGATCACAAATTACCCGACTTCAGTCACTCATGAACTAATGCAGAAACATGCCTTGTTGATATCCTCAAACAAGCAACGAGGACAAAAATCATACATATCGGACTATGTGCCCATCATACAAGACATGATTTTCTGTAAAATCTGTCAAAGTGCAGACTGGCTCTGGCAACTCCTCCAGCCTACAAATCAGGGCAAAAAATGTGTGCAAAAATCTGGGGAAAAGTCGTGTAGTGAATTCCAGTCCACATGTGCTACAGCAGCTGTGTTTACATGGACCCTGATAATCTGGTTGTAATCGGATTAATAGCACAGAATTAAAAAAAAAAAAAAAAAAGTCACACGTAACCGTGTAAATCAGAATTGGCCAAATTTAAATTTCATTCAGATTGTTTTTAAGGGCTGGTTTAAACCCTTTCTAATCCATTCCATAGGACGTTAACACTTGATCAGATTGAAAACTGAAACTGGAAAATTCTGTGGACGTGCAATGACATAAATGGTGTAATGATGCATGATGCACAGAACGAGCTGTTGTCATAAATGACTGTCATTCTAAAACTGTCCTTCCACTCATTATCTGTGAAGTGCTGCAGGACAACAACGTCCCACCAGTCCTTGCTTCAGACTCATCTACAAAAATGGCCATTTTTACTGCTTGATAAATATAAGCAGCATGGCACAAAGCTTCATGTGTTCGTCATCTCCTAATTAGGACCCGAAATAGATAAATATTAAGTCTGCTTTTTTATATAAAAAAAAAAAAAAAAACTATGGTAGGAGAATGGTCAGTATGAGCCTACAGCGGAAATCTCAGTATGTTTATGCAGTGTGCGCATGTAAAAACATCAAGTCTGTGACACAAACACGCACATCAACCCAATCACTTCATTTAGCGTTCATGTAAATGCCATAATCTGAATGATTTCATTCCGATTGAAACAAATGGTGTCCATTTAAATGTAGCTAGTGTTTATAAACACAAACCAGCGCCAACATTAGTGCTTCAGACAGTCAAATAGACTGAAGTTTGGGAAGGTTAGTAGTAAGACATTACAGTAATGTTATATTTACTTTTTACTTCAAAATTATGATCCAAAGCAAGATCATGCTGTATGAACGCCTCCGATTACAAAATCTGTCTTATAACAGCAGTTGAGAATGAATTTAAACCATCAACTTTATACACAGAAAGGCATATCACTGTTCGGAAGTGCAATTTGTGAATAATGCATTCTCTATAAGCTGTAAATGGTTGTCTTATTTTAAAACGTACACACTCATTTCATCCATGTAAAACATGTTAAACAAATTCCAGTTTAGTTCAATAAGACAACAAATACCTTTTGAAGCTGAAAGAGATCTGTTTTTCTGTTCTTCTCTAAGATGACACCATCCCCAGAGGATTCTTCTGAAGTGACACCTGACAGGCAAAGCAATGCATTACTAAAGGTATTAATTGTGCATCTGATTCCATTTTTAATACACACAAATGTTTGCAAATGATTGTAAATTATAAACAACTCAGGCTGGCTTATTGCCACGCAAACTCTAAACTAATCAATTACAGTATAACAGAAGAGCTCCTTTTAAAAATATTATATATCTTTAAGATCTCGAGGAAATAAAAGTGCATTATTTTCATGGCCTGTTACTGCAATAAAAACAACCCAAGTTATTTTACACTCTATGGTTAAAAAAGAAAAAAAAAAATCTTGCACAATTAACTCCAAAATACAACATATCTATTTGTTGGTTGCATTTTTTGAGTTGTCTATGGATCTTGATATGGATCAATATTTTTGAATAGCATTTCAAACGTTGCTCTGGTCATTCTGAAAAGATTGGCATTAAAATGATTCACTACATTTACCGACACGCTTTTGTTACCAGACATAGGGCAGTTTGTTCTCTTGAACACACCTAATGGAAATGCAAATAGTTTGTGATATTCTGATTTTTCCTATAAAATACATTTGGAGCTTGGATGGAAAAAACACATACTGACTTACCCTCCAGCGCTTCCAATCTGCCAATAAAATCTTCCACTTGTTGCAGCACTTTCTGCATTCTTTTGGTATTGGCAGATTTAAGAATTTCAGCACACTTCTCTAAAGCTGCAACGAGCTCATCTTTTGCTAAAATCCTGCGGAAAAATAATCAAGAGACAATGAAACCGGAGCAATTCCTCCAATAAATATGGGAACCACTGAATCAGAAAACTAAAAACAACAAAATACATGCATATCAGGTGTAAACTGAAAAAAACAAATGTGACATTTTTGGGGGCATTTAAACTTGGTCACTTCAATGCCTCTTGACTGATCGGATTGCTCAGTCATGTGACCAGCTAAAGACAAAAAAAAACAAAATAATAATAATAAAAAATAAAAAAAAAATTATATATATATATATATATATAAAATGAGGAAAACCTGACCATGCACAATACCCTCCCCACAACATCCCCAGCATTTTTTATTATTAAAAAAAAATTTGATAAAATTAAAGATATATATTGTATTGCAATAAGATATTATTGTACTGTAAAATAAAATAAAAATAATTAACATGATAATAATATAATATATTGTAATACAATATGTTACAATTAAATGTTACAGTTATTATCATTATTTAGTTTTTATTACTCTACAAGAGTGTTTAAATCCAGAGAAATAAGCAATTTTAAGGACACGGATGCAGGCGCAGATTACTTTACTCCCTGAACAAGTGCGCACTCGAGTTTTGCAACCAAATTCATACCACCTCCAACAGGTAGTCTCAGGTTCAGTACCCCGGTGCATTCCAGGGTCTGCTCCAGGGTCCGCATGACTGCTTTCACATTACCAATTTTTCACATGAACCGTGCCCTGTTTCAAACTAAACTGCCAGTGTGAAAGAACCCGAAGTTGCTTCATCCATGTGTCTGATCCATGATTCCTCACTTACATGTGGATTGTGTGGAGCTCCCAAACTTCTGTATGTTGTTGTAGTCTTGTTTGTGAGAAGTAAAACCTAAACAAGCCTAAACATGTTTACAATTGCCCTATTGTGTTAATCTACAGTAACTCCTGTGGTTGCTTGAGTAAACAGATCTCAACTCTCGAGGCTTATCAAACCTGTCCTGGGGACCCCGCATCACTGCACATTTACTACGTCTCCCTCATCGGACAGACCCAAATCAAGTCTTGCAATCTCTCCTAATGAAATGAAGAACTGAATCAGGTGTGTCTGATGAGGGAGACATCCAAAACGTGCAGTGGTGGGGGGTCCTCAAGACGGGTCTAAGAAGCACCGTCTTAGGCCGCATTTACATTACATGGTTCAAGTGACCCAATTCAAGTTTTTTCATCCCATGTGGCACAGATCGGATATGACCCATGAACATGTAAGCAGGAATATTAAGCAGGATGTTCTCAAATCAGTTTCAGGCCTCATTCATTTGTGGAAATAAATCTGATATGAATCGGATATGTCTGCCATCTAAGTGGACAGATCGGATATTCCTGTCAATGCGAGTCATACATCATTGAAAAAGCAACGGTGGCAAATGACGTCAGCTCAGGTGGACAACAACAGCGATCGCATGGAGAAAAACAAACAAACAAGAAAAACACTCAGACTCTGATTTTGTTTAATCTTCAGACTATAATACTATCCAAAATAAAAATAATATAACTAAAAAGACAAAAGGTAATTTCTGACAGGTTAGTAGACTGGGTTACCTCAATAGTTGCATGGCTGAGTCATATTCCTCCGTCTCCCACAGATTCTTCTCAATGCAGGACACGTGAAGTTCTCGTATCTATAAGAACAGTAACAGTAACATGTGATGAACTTTATTTAGTTCTTAATTCTGCTGAAAAATAAATAAAAATCAAACTAAAAAAAGTCATTTTATGTTTAATAAAAAGTTATTCAAAGTCACATTAAATTATGTTTAATTTTAAGTCCCATTTCGATGCTATTATTTTGTTTCACTCCAGGATAGCCATGAAACAGGACCAACAAAAATCGTTAGACAGGTTTTACAATTTAAATCTAATAGTAACAGTGTAAGAATTTCTGCTAAAAAAAAAGCAGCAGAGATTTGTAAATAGCGATGAAGCGACACAACTGACACTGGTAGGTCACATGATAACGACAACATGACGGACGTAGTATATCTAGGGCCGTATTCACAAAACATTTTATCTTACCACTCAGTTTTTTCATAAAGAGCAGTAAAAGTTCATCTCAGCAGCTTTGTGAATAGATTTTAAGAGGAAACTCTTACCCAAGGAATAGAGAGAAGTCTTAAGCTAGGAGTAAGGGCAGGATTGACCTCGTTGCTATATGGATGATGTCAACACGCAATTGTAAGTGCATTTATTGCATTTTATAAAGAAAAGGTTCAGCACCCAAGGATCTATCGCAATTGCCTCAGTAGGTACACTGTCTTTGGACAGACAGCTGAGGAGGATCTCTGGCAACAACCATTTTAGGATTGTTTGTGATTTGGTCTTAGTGACTCAGGACTCCTCTTGACTACTCCTAACTTTTAAGAGCTTTAGGAGCTGGTTTTAATGCTAAAATGCTTTGTGAAATACTCTTAGAGCAAACATTCAGGATTCCTAAATTTAGGACTGACACGCCCATCGTTTTTAAGAGTTTCTCCTAAATCGGCAAGTTAGGAGCTACTTTTAGCCTTAAGATGTTTTGTGAATACGGCCCCTGGATTAGACTCAAACTATACAATCTACAATGTGCTCCAAAAAAGAAAAGATGACCATGTTGTCTTTTAAGTAAATGATTACTCAGTACTTAAACCAAATGAAGTGATCGCGTAATATTAATTAATAACATGCACTTACTATTAAGTTAGGGTTTGGTTTAAGGTTAGATCCATGTAAATATGCATAATTAACAGTTATTACTATTAAGCACATGTAATGTGTACTAAGGACAAAAAAAAAGTGTTGTTAAAAGGTCTACTTACGTGCTTCCCGAGAGGAAACTTAGGCAGTGATGATGTCAAAGAGTGCAGACACCGAAGAACTGGATAGTAATTTTTGTGGTATTTATGGAGGTTTTTCAGTAATTTTTGACATACATCCTAAAAAGACATAAATCACAAAAGAAGATTTGTTTATTGCTAACATGCAAATATTTTACTATTTCCAATGGGGCTGCCCCCTAATAGTCAACTAACTAGTAGTTGACGAGAAGAGGCTTAACTGACCAAAATTTTATTAGTGGCAGGAAAAAAAAAAGAAAAAAAACAGTAAGTGGCGAAGTCATAATGAAACCAAACGGTGCGATTTCTGCCGTCTTTCTGTGAACTTGAGCGAGGCAAAAAGAACCGCAACTCCATGTTAACTTGCCTCACATGTATAAAAATATATCTATAGTAAGCGAAATGTCTACTTTTAAATGAACCAATTCATCTGGAAAACAAATATTCTCAGGTTATGTAATCCGTATGAAACGTGCATATAGGCGCTTCCACTGCTGCGGAGATGACGAGTCAGCATCGCCAACTTCATCACTGCAGCCGAAAATACAGAAAACACTAGATTATCAATTAATTATTAAAATGTTAAAGCAGTCTCCTTGCTGTTTTTCCCTGATGCATTCATAATCATTACTTCTGCCGGTGCGCTGTGGCAAGCTTTATGCATCCACTTGAGCGCTGATTAGGCTATAGGCAGTAAAGGCTCTTTATTATGATTTATGGTTTATTAATAAATGTGCAATTAGTCGACTAATCATTTAAAATGAAGGACTTAAATGAATTAGATTATTTAAATCACTTAAAATAAAGGACCAGAAAAAATTTGTCAAGTGCAGCCCTAATTTCCAATTTGCATTATTTAATATAAAAAAAAAAAAAAAAAAATTATTATTTGTAAATTTGTACTTTTGTTGTACTTTTGTTTTACAATGAGATGTTATATAGCAGGCATGTGATCGGTAATAACATTACATTACAATATAATACAATACAATACAATACACACTACTGGTCAAAAGTCTGGGATTGGTAAGTTTTTTTGTAATGTTTTTAAAAGAAGTCTCTGCTCACCAAGGCTATATTTATTTGATGCAAAATACAGTAAAAACGGTAATATTGTTTTACAATTTTTTTTTTTTTTTTTTTCATAATAGGTCTCGTTTAAGCCCAAAGCATACTTTGCTTGCCCGAATTCCACACAAGTTCTTCTTTCAAACTTTGGCCATTTGACAATTTCTTCAGTGGTGTTAGTGGTGGGAATACGTTTACAAACATATACCAGGCATGAGTTTGTGTATTTCTTTGATTTGTGGTGCATCATTTAATAGACTGTTGAAACTGTCAACCTGACTCACAAAACAACGACTACACAAGAACTTATTACACTCTGCAGCATGTAACAGAAATAAAGAAGAGACACAATTCAGTCAACTACATGGATTATAGTGGGAGAAAAATAATAAAAAGTAGTAGTAGTTACCTTGACATGTTCATCACTGGTAAGGAGCTGCACCTGCTCCTGGGGCTCCTGAGTCTCCACAAACCTACAGAGACATGTGTTTGTGTGGTTACAGAACTGTTGTTGCAGCACTTTACTGGAGTGAACATTTCTGTGTGTACCTCATGAATGAGGGCAGATGACGGATTTTTTCCACATTTTGTTGGCTCAACGTCTTGGCACAAAGCAAAGCCTCTTTCTTCTGACAGCAAAGCACACTGAGAGGCTGGCTATTAAAATGTTCTAACAAGGAGAACTGCAAGACAAAAGGTTTAAATGCAGTGCTTGCAACATATCCATATTCCTGAAGTATTCTCCAATCCCACATTATTAATAATTAGTGGTTCAACGGATCACAAAACTCACGGTTCGGATCATATCACGGTTATTAAGTCACGGATCGGATCATTTTTCAGATCAGCAAAAAATAAATAAACAAAAAAATATATAAAAAATTGGGGGGTAACTTTGCATTTATTTGTATTTGCACTTTAACTACTCCGATACCACAGCAGAAACTACTAGCCTAACTAATACATTAAAAGGTAAGTGAACAGACTGTAAAAAGAACAAAAACTACACCAATTACAAGCATAGATAAATACAAAGTAAAGTTACAAATAAAGTATAAGGTCTAACTGTAGTATTAATTTTCATGTACAGAAATGTAATAAATGTAAAATGACACTGTTCACTGTATAAACTTAATATAGATTAATCTTTGCAAGTGCATTGAGGACGCGAAAGAGAAATCAATTTGGAGTTCAAGAGCTATCTGAAACGCGCCTCTCTCTCTCTCTGTGTGTGTGAGCGTGAGCCTTATATGTATGTGCGTCTGTGCGCACCGATAACAGTGTGGCGTGCGATACCGAATTAAATCCTCTTTTGCCTCTTCTAGCGCTGGAATAGTTTTATATCTATTTAATGTGTAAACTAGCAAGACAAAACACGAGCAAATGATAATTTTTCACTCTATCGCAGTTAAACTTGCAATTGATCCGCGAATCACATGCGTGCCGAACCGTGGTGCTTGGTCCGTACGGATCATGGATCAACAACGATCCGTTTAACCACTATTAATAATAATAATGTTTTAGATGCTGTAGTAAAATATGCAATCATGGAGCACAAGGTATTCCCAGGACTGACATTTACATGGATGTATAATAAATATAAAAGCAAATGGTATAAAACTGTTTGGCTGGCTTGCGCTGATAAATCTTTTTTTTTTTTTTTTTTTTTTTAAATAGTTTCTGAGTGAATCATATAAATGCCATATTCATAAACATCATTCCAATATTAAAATGTTTTTTAATGAGCTATGGAAACAACTAAATTATGACGAACAACAATGTAATTTTATTGTAAACAACTGTATAAGAATGATGAGTCTTTTATTATACGCACTCTTGACAGTTCTGAAAAGATCACCTTGCAATTCAATTTTGATGTGGGATGTAGTTTTGTAAAAACATTTTCATTGAGGAGTGCTCGATCTTCATACACGTCTGTGTCGCAAGTGTGGTTATGTGATGTCGTCGTTATGAAACTAGGGAAGGCAAATGAATTGTAGTTCCTAATATTAATTTGATAATACTAGCCTGATAATAAAAATAATAATAACAATAAAAAAAAATGTATAATAATAATAGTTGTTGCAATACTGCTTGCTATCTTTATACTTTAGCTGGGATAGTGTGAGACAAAAAAGGCATTGTGACAAACCTACTATATTAGTATTACATTTTTCATTCACAGTTACAAATAAACAAGAATTTGCCGTTAGTGCCCAAGCATCAGAAATTGATGAAATTTAGCATGTTTCCTCAATTTCCTGTTGTGCACATGTATCAGGTTTATTCAGTTTGGACTTTGTTCAGCAGATATAGGTTATTTAATTGTCTTATATCTTCACAACACATGGACCTGTAATAATGAAAGAAGTGTGCTTCAATAACAGAAAACAGCAAAATTAGAGAAGTAAAGTTCATTGGGACAAACTCTGACTGCTAACATGAATAACATGTTGCTAGTATGTTTTAACACATTGCTAGCATAAATGAACATGCTTCTAGAATTTTACCATTGCTGGCGTAATTTTAACGTTAGCATGAATTAACATGTTGCTAACATGACTTAGCATGTTGCTAGCATGTTTTAGCATTTGTTAATATGAATTAACGTTACAAACATAATTTAACATGTTGCTTGTATTTTTAACATGTTTGCATTCTTAGCATGTTTTAACACTAACATGAATTAACATGTTGCTAACATGTTAACATGTTACTAACATGAATTAACATGTTGCTAATGTGTTTTAACATGCTGCTAACATGAATTAGCATGTTGCTAGCATGTTTTAACATGTTACTAACAATAATAAACATGTTGCTGGCATGATTTAGCATGTTGTTTGCATGAATTAACATGGTAGCATGAATTGGCATGTTTTAACACATTGCTAACATTTATTAGCATTTCAATGTTTGTATGTTTTAACATGGCAACATCTTAACATGCTGCTAACATGAATTAACATGTTGCTAACATGTTTTAACATGTAAGTTGATAGTGTGAATTTGCACGTTGCTAGCGTGTTTTAATACGTTGATAGCATGAATTAACATGTTGCTAACTAATCGTTAAACAGATCATTGTTGATCTGTGATCCGTATGGACCAAGCCCCACGGACCAATTGCAAGTTTAACTGCAATATAGTGAAAGGTTATCATTTGCACGTGTTTTGTCTTGCTAATTTACACATTAAATAGATATAAAACCATTCTAACGCTAGAAGAGGCAAAAGAGGATTTAATTCGGTATCGCACGCCGCGCTGTTATCGGTGCACACAGACGCACATACAAGGTTCACGCGCACACAGAGAGAGAGAGGCGCGTTTCAGATAGCTTGCAAACTTCAAATTGATTTCTCTTTCGCGTCCTCAGTGCACTTGGATGGACACATACACGCGTGTCATCAGTCAAAATACCCCTCTCGGCAAGTATTCTTGTAAACACATTCGGTTATGTCGTTAAGTGAACGAGGTGAGAATTCGGATGTGTATCTATCGGATGTGTGCGTGCATGGGGTCTTACTCTTAAAGTGACAGCAACCTATAAATACCTGCTGTTGTCTGTCGTGTAAATCAAACAACAAAACACAGCTTTAACAAAGATTAATCTATATTAAATTTATACAGTGAACAGTGTCATTTTACATTTAATTACTACATTTCTGTACACGAAAATTAATACTACAGTTAGACTTTACTTCATTTGTAAGTTTGTTGTATTTATCTATGCTTGTAATTGGTGCACAGTTTTGTTCTTTTTACAGTCTGTTCACTTGCCTTTAATAATGTATTAGTTAGGCTAGTAGTTTCTGCTGTGGTATCGGAGTAGTTAAAGTGGGCTTAGTAATAAATGCAAAGTTACCCCCCACCCCCCAATTTTTTTTCGTGCTGATCCAATAAATGATCCGATCCGTGACTTAATAACCATGATATGATTCGAACCGTGAGTTTTGTGATCCGTTGAACCACTATTGCTAACATGTTGTCCTAGGATAGTCATTAAGTTTTGCTACTGATGGACAGCCTAAATCCTCTATAATTCTTACTGTATAAAAGTTTTGACCCCCTCAATTAAAGTCTATGGGACTTTTTTGTAGTTTTGATCATCCGTTTAAACAAAAATCTTAAGTTGGATCAGTTAGAAAAGATACAGAACAGTCTGAAGGTCTGAGCCGAGTTTGGTGGTTTTAGCTTGAAAGCCCTAGGAGGAAATACTGTTTAAATTTAGTCTCAGAAGACGATGAAGAGAGCTTAAATAGTAGATCAGAATGTTGTCAAGCCAATAAGTAGCACTACTGTCACCGATATTTGTTTCTCAATAACATTATATTCCAACACATGACCAACAAAGAAACCATACACATGCAACAATGAAATGCCATTTGAAAGACACATGTGTCAGCTCACCTGTAGGCCTTTAACAAAATTTTGAACAGAGAAGTCATGGTAGAGGAAGATGCCAACCAGCACCTGAATCACTCTACTGCTCAGCTTGAATGGAAACTGAGAGCTCAGAATTAGCTGTATTAATATAAAAAAAAAAAAAAAAAAAAAAATGAAATCAGAAGAACATAATTAGGAAATTATTGAAGTACTAAAATTTTAACTTCCATTACAAATCACAGCGGTTACTTACCTTGTCAAAAACAGAGGCTAAATGCTGCGTACAGGAGAGAGACTGAAAGACCTCAATACAGAGCAGAGACGACACAGAGTGGGGAAGCCTGTGCTGGATAGCGCTGGGAGACGTGGCAATGCCGAAAATAAAGATGAACGGAAGCTCCTGGGTGTATCGACTGTTAGCAAGGTGAAAAAAGATTAGGGATTCTCAGATCATGACTATACACAACAGCTTTTCAATTTAAGGTATAAAACAATATTAACATTTCCTGCAAATAATAGTGCTTTCAAAAAAAACTTAATCTCAGGTGTTAGATTTAGGTTCTGTCTAAATGAAATGCTTGAGTTTTGCTGTAGCCATAGATTTTTTGGGTCACACTAGAGATTAGGGTCCAATTCTCACTATTAGAGCTGCACGATTTTGGATAAACTGAGAATTACAATATTTTTTGGTTTCAAATAGAGATCACACAACTAAACAAAATAACATTTACTAGAGGTTCTGACAAAATATTACTGCAGTTTATTTAATTATTATGAATGATTTTTTTAATCTGTTTGAATGAATGATTCAATGACTCACATTATTGAATGAATCAGTGTTTTTAAACAAATCTTTTGAATGAATGATTCAATGACATACATTTTTAATAGTCACTTATGTAATCGATACAATCGTTATTTGAAGAGCCAAGTTACTTTATATTGATCGCTACCGTAGACATCAGTGTTTATATCCAAAATATAAACTTTTATCTCAGTACTTCTGTGATTATTTGAATATTTGTAACAGAAATAATGATACTGTGTGGTTGAAAAGACTGTTTGTAAAGCTGTTTCATGTCTATACTGTACATGACACTGGCTCTGGATCAGCAGCAGCACAAACACAGATTTTAATGTTCCAGTATAATTTTGTCAAAGGTTAAAAAAACAAGTGAATCATTGTACTTTAGGAATAAGATCGCATGGATGTCTTTGAATCGAAATCGCAATCTTTTAATGATTAATTGTGCATCTCTACTCACTATGAACTATTATCTACAACTTTTTCCTCAAACTCCTATTTACTGCTTATTACTAGTAAGGTTATTGAGGTGATAGTTGTTAAATTTAGGCATCGGGTAGGATTAAGATATGTAGAATATGGTCATGTAGAATAAGGCATTAATATGTGCTTTATAAGTACTAATAAACAGC
The DNA here is from genome assembly GCF_019924925.1 of Ctenopharyngodon idella. Classification (NCBI taxonomy): domain Eukaryota; kingdom Metazoa; phylum Chordata; class Actinopteri; order Cypriniformes; family Xenocyprididae; genus Ctenopharyngodon; species Ctenopharyngodon idella. The sequence continues at coordinate 31,385,574 of NC_067236.1, forward strand.
CAATATCCTAGTAATATGCATGCTAATAAGCAACTAGTTCATAGTGAAAATTGGACTGAAAATTGGACCCTAAACTGAAGTGTTACTGATTTTTGTCGACCATTCTCAATGGGAAACTTTCAACCAACACCGTCAACACAACATGCTGCATATGTATGTACACTGGACTGTCAAAATGTATTTATATATTTAAAAAAATAATAATTTGTGGCTTTTTAAAAACGCAAAACGTGCACCTGTGAGCTGAAACCACTTTGTAAAGACTACAGTGATAAAAGCTTTGCTGATTATAATTGAAGCATTTTACTTCATGATGCTAATGTTAAATGTCCATGTACAGAGGGTGTAAGAATCTACAAAAGTTTCTGTAAAATAAGCAGTCTGAGCTGAATTAACCCTGCAAGCACTGTAACATTATTATTCCATCACACTTCTTTCACTTGACAAATCCCACCTGCAGATAAGGATAAAATCCTGTAAAACTTGTGGGCTGAACGCCTCAAAGTCTTTGAAGATCACAACAACAGGCAAACTCCGAGGCAAGTCATTATTTTTCAAGTTTTCTTTCCTTTTCGGAGAAACGTGGGTGCATTTCTGCAAAAGACCAATTATAGTAGTTTAAAGTAGTTCAACACATCAACAACAGGACAGAATTTCTTTCAAACTTCTACTAGAACTTACCAAACTCGTTTACAAATTTTAAATCCAAACCAAGCATTCTAATATTGCTGCTACAATCACTTACAGTACTTCTCAAGCAACAGAAACTTACAAAAATCCACAAAAGAAACAACCAATGGAATGAGGCCTTTTCAGCAAGCAGCGCTGCAAAATCTATTCTTTCAGAATATACACATCTTTTTATTGTAGTTAAGCATAGTTTATCTTCTCTTGTCTTCTCCTACCTTGGCAGCAGTCTTGTACCACTGACACAGAGCACTAATAGTACACTGTGTCCTGTGAAGCACAGCTGTATCATCCTCCTGTTCTTCGTCCACAGACACTCCTTTTCCCATCAGCTGCTCTAGAACCTTCTGGATCAAGTGCTTCACAGCTGTCAGAAAATGACAAGGATTATTGTTGAACCTAGTGTCATTACATCTTGATGACAACATGCAAATGCAATTTATACGCTAGATGAGGCTATGCATAAATCATTGTGATCTCGATATATGGTTATTTTGAGTAGATGGTAGATTGAGTAGATTTGAGATTTGATTTGAAAACATTTATTTGTTTATTTTAATGACATGGAGAAAAAAAAAACTGCTGCAAAAACCCAAAGTGAATCCTGTAATCAACACTTTGCATGTTTGAAAACCTCAACCTTTATTAAAAGTAGTGCACATGTACTTGTAGGAGAGTTTCATACATACCTGCACATTCTTTGGCATGAACAGACACTACAAACGGGGTGACAGAATCCTGAAGGAGATTACACAGACTTCGAAATGTCATGGCATGATCCGGCACATTTACCCCTAGATGACAATAAAAGGTGTTACTATTTTAATGCCTAAAATAGGTGGAGCTAGGAGTGGAGCTATAGGGGCAAAAAAAAAACACTCAAAAGTAGATCCACATGCGCTTTGGGGAAAGAAAGAAAAAAAAACGTCACACACTGCATTTCCTTTCAGCATTCAAGGAAAAAAATATAAATGTCAAAGAGTGACGGAAAACAATTCCAGTAAAGAAACTGGATGGGCCCAGAAGACACACACAAGACAGACGAGTGAGCTATTATTTAAATAGGTCTCAAGGCTTGTTTGTCAATGGTATTGATGCCCTAAATATGCAAATTAGAACATTAAATGCATAGTTCGGTATATTTACCCAAAACTGAAGAGAAAGAATACTTTTTGTGTGCAAAAACAAAAAAATAATGACTTTATTCAAAGTATTCTTGTCACTTCGTAACATTAAGGTTGAACCACTGCAGTCACATGGACTATTTTAACAATGTCTTTAGTACCTTTCTGGGCCTTGACAGTGGTAATTAAATTGTTGTCTATGGAGGAGTCATATACCTCTCGGATTTCATCAAAAATATCTTAATTTGTGTTCTGAAGATGAACGAAGGTCTTACAGGTGTGGAACGACATGAGAGTGAATAATTAATGACATTTTTATTTTTGGGTGAACTAACCCTTTAAGAACATTAAATTAGACAAACATGTATATCACATAAAATATTAATTATGAGTAAAGACTGTACAAATTAAGAAAAATAATGTTCGTATTACTTTCATGCACTTATTTTACTTTCTGAAACAATCTCCAAATATTAGATCAAATCGAAGTTGTTCAAATAAAGGTAAATTGATTATTACAAAAATAACTGGTTTGATCATCCAAAACAAGGTCGTATCTTTCGGGTTTGAGTGCAATGATCGAACATCATTATATTCCAGACAGAAATGGGACATCAATCATAATAAACCCTGATTTATTATGGCCAAATAAAATGAGTTTCCCACTTGACACACTACTACAACAATTTACTGCTGCTCTGTCTTTTTAAAATGGTAGAACTACAACCAAAGCCAATGATTTAGACACTCTTCAATGAGGGTAAGAATAAGAGCATAAGTTACCCAGCATCAGAGCAGCTGTGGGGATTTCACTGGATCTCTGTCTCCACACCTCAGAGGAGCTCCCGAGCTCATGCTTCTTAATAAACTCGACAAGACTGTCAAGTACATGTTTATTCAACTGTTCTTGTATCACCTGTGAAAAATATACATTTATTAAGAAACAAAAATAGACGAATTAATGAATGAATGAGACCATTCAAACGTTAGCAAGCGCATTTGTGGAAATATATCTACCTCTGTGTTCATCTGAACCGTTTCCCATAATTTCTGACAGATCCTAAAGCGATCGCTGCCGTTATCGTCACAACCATCCATCAAATATCCACCTATATAGAAAACACATAAATAAAACTGGCAATGGCTAATGGATAAGTGTTTGTAAGGTGACAGGGAAGCATCGCATTATCATTACTCACCAACTCCGACATGTCGCTTCCTCTTTTTAGAGGTTGACTTAAAAACAAAACATCCCTGAAAAACATCATCTATAAGTCTTGATATGCATCACAGTCATTATTCTCAATAAATATGATTAATTCAGCAACAGTGGGAGGATAAACACATGTGTGCTCAATATTACCTTAGACACTGATGAAGTTATTTGAGTTTCGCTCATTTCTGCTCTTCAAAAATCAGTAATGGACCAACTTCAATAACACAGCGCTCCACGCGTTTATTCTGCCGCTCTTCCTCTTCTTCGTATAATTCTATGAGGGTCACTAAACCATCGTTTGGAGTTTTACTGCCACCAACTGTACTGGAGAAGCGCTTATGCATACAGCCATGTACAAACATGACACTAGAACTACAAATATGGCTAAAAACTCTGGAGCAGGACCCGCCTGTTTTTACTGCATTTGAAGTATCTGGTGTATAAATAACTAGATTACCAGATTCATTTATTTATTTATTTGACTGTTTATTTAAACTATATAACATAAAATAACATGTTTTGCATTTTTGCAGCCCTGACGAACCCCTCACTTATTTACCTTTAAAGAAGGTAGCTCTCATGTTTGCCTTGTCTAGTTGTCATATTGAAATATGAAGTATATTCCACAAGTTATTGTTCTCAGTCAAGTCAAGATCTTAATTCATGTTTAGGTTTTTGTTTTATGTAAAGCTCAAGTTTGTAGTTCATTTTTCACATTTTTAGATTATCATCTTTGTAAACTGCACCTGGGTCCTCTACACCAGTGTTCTGGAGTTCTGGAAAAGAAAGAGACCCCAAACCCCAAACCTCCAACCATAACCCAATGGATTCAGAAAATGAAAAAGTCTACATAATGGAAAGAATGACTGGATGCCTATAAATTATGCATACAATTTTCCTGCCAAGATGGAGGTTTATTACACTATATATACAGTAGATAAAGAAGGGTTGTAGTGATTGGGAATACAAGTGTATCAGAGAGGCTGATAAAGTTATGTCACTTGCTCCTGTTATCTGTTTTCAAATGTCCCTCCCACAATGAACTGATGATGTGCTTTTGTTTTGTTTTTGTTTTTTTTAAGAAAATCAGCTAAAATGTTGCAGGGATGTTATAGAACAATCAAAGTATTTTAAAAAGCATAAACAACATGTGCAAGAGATTTTGATAAATATGAGTGGTGATGTTTTGCAAAGCAAATACATAGACATGTTGCCGGAAATTGAGTAATCAGTGTCTCAATATGTAGTGAGCCAATCCTTTACCAGTGTGTTTAAATGGTGGGGACTTTTCAGCGACTTAACAGTGCGGGTTAATTATGCCAGTAGGTGGCGACAAGGGACTGTCTTAATAAATGAGTCAGAATAGACCAGCGGTGTCCAAACCTGCTCGTGGAGGGCCACTGTCCAACCCTTGTTAAGCCCGGGACACAATATGCTGTTGTCAAAGAACTAGCAGCGGTGAAAGCTGACTGTGTTGTCGCCTCTCGTCGGCTGCGTCTCGGCCAAAAAGCTGCGCTTGAACGCACCAAAAGGACTAAAGACGACTATCAACTAGCATATGCGTTCTGCGCCTGCGTATAAGGAAACATCTGTCTATATCAGCAGGTATCAAAAGCCTTTCATTATTCAAAAAGGGAAATCGAAACTAGGACTGCAGATATACAAACCGTAAACATGCAGCACTTGCTTACCATTTTGAATATCAATCACGTTGATCACTTTCTTCATTCCTTTCGGCTCGTTATTATGAAAGTATTTGTGCATTCGAATGCTCAGATAAGATGACATAAAATTAAAACAGCCTTCTGTCTGTACAGTCGTCTTTGCTCGCTTTAATCGCTTTCACTTTTATTCTTGTGCACTGACTTGTTTGCTAAGCTGAACAGCCAATCAGAGTTCTCGCTCTCACAAACGGCCCGACGGCAATTCAACACGCTGAATCGGCCCAAAAACCCAGACAACGTCCAACTAGAGCCAACAGTGCAGAATACATGGAAAAAACTAAGCCGACCGGCGCTCAAAAACGGCCCAACATTGCCTGACGGCCGTCCATTGGCTTGGTGTTTAAACACACCTAAAACAAGCTAATTAAGGGTATGTTTACATGGATTCACGAAAATGATAAAAACGCTGTATTCTGCTGCCAGGCCAGTAGATGGCGATGTCACTTTGTAAATAAAAAACTATGCACCTATAAACCTTATTCGCCAGAGAAACAAGCGCGCCGCCATCTTTATAATATTGTCTTTGAACTTCCGTTTTTGCGGTAGCTCTGTATATTTTACAGGCATCGCTGTCAACGAATAATTAGCTGGTGAAATGGTTTTACTTGTTGTAGAGTTAATGAAAGTTATCGTGAGCATTGTAATGTTTAAAGCAGATGTCTTAACAAATGTCAGTAGACCGGGAAGATTTTAAAACGAGCAGTTAATTCATAAATACGTAAGATCGCTGTGGAAATACAAACCGGAAGTCAAAAGACAACGAGCGCAGCGCTGAAAAGGGGCGGGGCTACATAAGGTCTATAGACTGAACATGTAAAATATATGTGTGCATGACGTCACTGTTATCATAAATTCACGTTTTTGTAGTTTACATGGAGACGATAACAGTCTCGTTTTCAAAAACTTGCACTTTGAAACCAGTTTTCAAAAGTTTGCATTTTCAGGCCACCAAAATACCATTGTTGTGTAAATAAAGGGCCAAAACACATAAAAGGTTCTCCGTTTTTAGTTGAAAATGGTGTCGTGTAAACTTCCAGGTAAGTGTGTAGGAGCTTCTAGAACACAAATGATGATTTTTAACTCCAACCGTTGCGGTCTGTCAGTCGTATAATGCTTGTCAATGGGAACTCCATCTATAAGAGTAAAAAAAAACATGCACAGACAAATCCAAATTAAACTCTGCGGCTCGTGACGACACATTGATGTCCTAAGACACGAAACGATCGGTTTGTGTGAGAAACCGAGCAGTATTTATATAATTTTTTTACCACTAATACACCACTATGTCCAACTGCCTTGAGCATCCGGTGTGTGAGGTCTGAATACACTCTGACGCCAGACGCATTCATTGACGGATAAGCGCGAGAGATCACTTCCGTCATCAGAGCGCGTTTTCAGACCTCACACAATGGATGCTTAAGGCAGTTGGACATAGTGGTGTATTAGAGGTAAAAAATTATATAAATACTGTTCGGTTTCTCACACAAACCGATCGTTTTGTGTCTTAGGACATCAATGTGTCGTCACGAGCCGCAGAGTTTAATTTGGATTTGTCTGTGCATGTTTTTTTTTTACTCTTATAGATGGAGTTACCATTGACAAGCATTATACGACTGACAGACCGCAACGGTTGGAGTTAAAAATCATCATTTGTGTTCTACTGAAGAAACAAAGTCACCTACATCTTGGATGCCCTGGGGGTAAGCAAATAAACATCAAATTTTCATTTTTGGGTGAACTATCCCTTTAAGGGGTTAACCAATCGACTCAAAAAATCTGATTGAATCATGAATTTAAAAATAGTCTGAAATTACTTGAACTTTGAAGAAAACCACCTTTTGAAGCTCATGGCAACAAAAAAAAAAAAAAACTTATAACTTGACTTGAAGAATGAAAGCTCTTACAAACAAGCTCTCTCTTTTATAATACTATACTTATGTATATAACTTTCCTGAAGCAGCCAAAGCCATCATTGCTAGTTCTAAAGTGATATTTTTAAATTAGTAATGAAGGTTTGGGTGTATCAGTCTTTGTTTTTCCTTATTAATTTACATACTCTTATCAAACTGTTGTATAAAAGCAAAATCATAGTCGTGCAATACATTATATCCTCTATACTTCTGCTCATGAGATGTTGCTCAAAAGCGGTGTAAAGGCACATGCAGACGCCACATTCAGACCAGTAAACAGACCTAAGTCCAGTAAGCCAGAACCGCCATTGTGTTGATCAATATTTTATTAAGGTATTTCCATTACAGAGAATTTGTTAGTGGCATCATCTATTATTCTTTCATATATACAATCTCAAGTGAAACCCATTACATTTTGGTGTGTCACTCTCATTAAGTAATATAAAAGAAAGCGAGATGATGCCACAGTGTTCTAACATGGAAGATAATGTGAATTAAAAAGCATTGTCAATCTTCTTGTATTGAGTTAATACATGACTAAATAATGACACATGATCAATTAGTGTGTTTTTGAGGTCAGCTTCAGCAGTCTTTGAATGTCTGGTTCAATACTGATAGTCTGAAACTTTCTGCTGTATCTCTTGAAGGGCTCGCCCTCTGGCCCAATCAGAAACTTCTCAAAATTCCATGAAATATCATTCCGACTGATGGGATTCCAGACCAGATATTTGGGGTCCTGCATCAGTGACATAGGGTCATCATCTGGATAAGGAAGCTTGTCTTTCAAGTAGGAAAAGACAGGATGTGCATCACTCCCATTTACAATGCACTTTTCAAAAATGGTGAACGCAGGTTTATACCCTTCACCTGGACGCACATACTTCAAGGAATTTAGAATTTCTGCATCAGAGGAGTTCTCCTGGAAAATGACAAAATGGACAAAATAGGGAAAATTCAATGATTACTATAAAAATAAAAATTATGTACAATATTCAATATTGCATATGTAAACAAACTATATTGTTTTTGTTTCTCACGTGGACGTCTGTAAAAAAATTAATTTGCATGGCACCTCAGTGATAAAACCAGGATAAAACTCATGCATTCATATGGCGATGTATGCACGGAGGAGCGAGTTTTGTGATCCTACGAACCCGCGAACGTGCTGCTCACGCGGTCGCATTATTGTCTGTTGTAAATAACATCGTACGGTGTTCCACAGTGGTCAAAAAGAATTCAAACGGCGAATTTTAAATTGATCTCCTCTTGTAAAGTCGGAGCTGTGGATTCAGACGCAATTAAATTACCACACGACCTTGGTGTTTGTCAAAAACGGTAATTTGGCCGGGGATTTTTAAAAACACTTACAAAATAACACTTACATCTGGATTCGGACGGCAATAAAATCACCGACTAGCACCTGTAAATGTTGAAAATACCTTACATTACACTGAGAAACAATTAGCCTACCCTCTGAATAGAGCTTTAAGTGTAACTGAAATAGTGAATAGATTAGAAGGTGAGTTGCACTTCCTCATTTACAAACCTGGTATCCAAACTGGTTGCAGGGAAAGCCCAGGACCACGAGTCGGTGAGGATATCTGCTCTGGAGCTCATTAAGCTGGATATAGTCCTGGGTGGTTGTTCCTCAGAGTGATGCCACATTCTCTATTAGCACCACTCTTCCTCTGAAAATATTGAAATCTACTGTGTCCCCTTCCAGCGTAGTCGCATGTAGATCATAAAACGTCTTAGCTATAAATGTCATTGTTCAGTCTTGCTGTCCTCTTCACAATGACATAAGCAGTGTCTTTTTCTACAATAATGTCCACAAAACAGGTCATGTGATGTCATGTATAATTCATGCCAGGTGTCTTAAACAGATATGTGATACCTTTTGAGAAGATAACAGTCTTAAAATTTGGAATTAAAGACTGGTGCAATGAAGCAAACAATGTAGTTTTGAATCCTGAACTATTTAATATAGCTAGAATAATACAGAGTATTAATAAAACATTGAAAGGGAAAGCCTGCTACGGATAAAATAAAACTCCATTGAGCTCTGGGGAAATTTTAGCAACCGTATCAGTTTCTGGGCCGTATTTTATTTATGATGACTCCATCTCCATTACCTTGAATGTTATAAATAATGGATGACTGCACAGGTTAATCATCTTTAGAGTGCCTGTGCCTTAGATCTTTCATGCAGTGTAGCGCAAGAATTCACTTAATTGCTCATGTTAACATTTTTTTTTTTGTTCGCACCATTAATATCTTTGGAAATAGGTAAAAGCATGATGCAAATATGTATGCAGGGTTTCAGTTTCATGATTTTTTGTAGAAATTAGTACCACCACTATCTAATAAAGGTCTTCAGGATGTGAACGAGAATGCAATTCAGTAAGCCATCCACACTCTGTCTGAGAGGCAGCTTTCTGGGTGCACAATTCAGATGTTTGCGCACAGCAAATGCTAGTTATACTAAGTGGATTATCGCAGCGCCAGCCAGATAGGTCAAGACTAGAATTTAACAACAAAGTCACGTAATGGCGTAGACCGAGACGCAAGAATATAACCCCGCAGTAGCTCGGTGCCCAGCCTCTGAATGCTTTCTTGCACACTCAGAATGACAAAGAACTCTGACAGTCATCCAGAATTTACAGAAACACAGTTACATACGTAAGTAGTGTTCTGTTTCATTCCTCCTCACCACCAGAGGAGGTGCTATGCACATACCAACACAGTCATGAGGAACACCACCCACCTGAAAACATCAAGGTTGCTCCACGATTTAGGGCTCATCATATTACAGAGACTGCACTTGTCAGGGTCACAAATGACCTCCTGACCATGGCTGCATCTCTTTTCTAGTATTGTTTGACCTTAACAGTGCTTTTGACACACTGGGCTAGTGTTATAGTCAGGACCACCTAATCTGAGACCAAGACCAATGTGTGTTGAGACCAAGACTTTGAGGGGTTGAGACCAAGACAAGACCAAATCAGGGCAAGACTGAGTCAAGACCAAGACCAGTACTACTTAAATTCATAAAGATCCACATTACAGCCTGAGAAATGACTTATTTTTAATCAATAAATGTAATTAGAAAAATACACTATAGCCTATAGAGCTTTTACTAATCAAATGAAATCATTAACAACAAAATTCATCTTTGCGCTGCAGAGGTGGTACAGAAAATGCATCTGAATTGGTAAATTACAAATGCATAAATAAATAATGTTGATAAATAATGCTTTAAAAAATTTTTTTTTTAATTGTTTGCAGCCATGCTTAAATTTGTGAAAACAGCTCTCTTTCTCTTGTGGTATTGCTTTATTATATTACATGTTATTAATATAAAAATCCAGATCTCATACAAGTACTTTTTTTTGCAACAATATCTTGAATTTTGTGAGCATTTGTATTAATTTTGGTGACATTTTTGACACAATCCCTCATTAATTTCTGAACCGGCACAATAAATAAGTCAAATTAGAAATAAGTTGTTGATTGAAGTTATTGATCTGAAGCATTAAATTTGACATTCAGTCACATTACTGATGTTAATAAATAAATCAGACAATGCACCAGCAATTTAGTGACATCCCCGCAGTTGTGATCTTGACCGGTCTTGAAACAAAATCCAGAGTCCTCTAAGTCTGAGACCGAGACAAGACAGAGTACAAATGTGGTCGAGACCGAGACAAGACCAAGACCTTCAAAAAATGGTCTCAAGACCGGTCTCGAGTACTACAACGTTACATTGGGCCACAGCATTCTGTTGGATAGGCTTGAGAATCATGTAGGCGCGATTAAATCCTACCAATCACTACCAGTTTGTCTGTGTTAATAATGAGATCAAACACAAGTTAGGGCCACATTTTTCTGTATTAAGGCCCCAATGCTTTTTTCATTGTATATGCTTCCACTGTGGGACATTATCTCTAGGATATAATCTGTATAATTCTGTATAATTCTAGGATATAATCTGTCGTTTGATGGTTGTACAACTGCGTCATCCTCTACCGTTAAGAACCTGTGTGTTGTGTTTGATAACAACCTATCTTTTGATAATCACATTGCCAATGATTGTTAAACAGCCTTCTAAGAAGCATTTCTAAACCATGACACATAATAAAAGCTATCTATTGCTAAAAGCTAATTTATGCATTCATGACCTCCAGGGGAGGGCACAAATTCTTTTTTTTGCACAAAAAGTATTCTCATCACTTCATAACATTAAGGTTGAACCACTGCAGTCACGTCGACTGTTGTAACAATGTCTTTACTACCTTTCTGGACCTTGAAAGTGTTGATTGTATTGCTGTCTGTGTCTATGGAGGAGTCAGAGAGTTCTCAGATTGCATCAAAAATATCTTAATCTGTGTTCTAAAGATGAATGAAGGTCTTACGGGTGCGGAACGACATGAGGGTGAGTAATAAATGACAGAAATTTCATTTTTGGGTGAGCTAACCCTTTAAGCAGTGGTGCGCACAAGAACGCGAAAGTGAAAGTGCCCTTTGCGGTCGCATTGCGGTGCCCCCGCGTAGAAAATCGCGTTCCGGGGGGCAGAAATGGGAACGCGATTTCTACCGCGGGAGAACAATCGACCATCCACTTTGACCAAGAGTTTTCACTTTCATGTGAAAAAAAGTGCAACACACTGTAAATTAAAGATTTCTTGCGCACTTTAGTTAATTTAATTGAATAAAATGTGAGTTTTCACCAGTGTGCCAAAATCACGGAGCTTGCGCTGCACTGACTGAGCGCAGTGCTCACTTCTGTGTAATTCATTCACAAGAAAAGTTATTGTTTTTACAAAAGACCAAAATAACTGAATGCCATTTTTATCCCAAATAGCATGAGTGCAAATGTGATATAGACTTTACACAACAGTTCAATAAATTTTAGTTAATACTATGCTATATTTTAGATGCAAGATTGTCGGTTTTGTTGTCTCAATATTGCCAAAAAATGTACAACTGTTAAATGTCTCTGTAGATTTAGCAGAACATTACTGTAAAACCTACAGTACAATGCCACATTTCTACTTTACAGTAAAATACCGTAATTTATATTGTATGATTCTGGGCAATTTTGATTGAGCGGGAATATTTTACAGTATATTTTACTGTTGTAATTTTTAGGGTAGACAGCTTTTAGCTGTTGCGGTGCGAGGCGACGCGACGCGTATAGACACGGTATTATTCGTTACAGTAATGTCAAAAAACAAAGTAATCAGAATACATTTACATTTTGTAAAAATTTGGAATACTGTCAGGATTACAATGGTTTCATTTAAAGCTAAATAAATGAGTATTTTGACACGCTATATTAAGCGCTGCTTGATTATAGTTCCTGGTTCTGTTGCCAGTCATGACTCACGTGAGCCATCTGCTGGTGCATGCGCAAAAAAACTCCTGTCTACAATCATTCTCCTCAGATGTAGGTTGAGGCGCAGTTAAGTTATTAATTACGATGCTTCCCATGACAGAAAATGTTTTTTATCTCTGGAAATTTCACAGTTATTTTGTTCAAAGAAGAAAAAAGGAAACAGCATGGTTGTACAGTGTAAATTATGCCTTCCAGGTATGAAGACGCACAAAGGACTCAACATCCAAATTAAACGTGCAGTTACGACTAGCACGGAATCATATCAGCTAAAATTTAGTGTTTGGTAGCGATTTAAAATTTCATAGTTTCTATGATAGCAGTTTTGTGTAAGTTTCTAGTGGAAAATGTAAAAATTAACCCACAAAGGGGAACTCCCACCGCTAATGTAATGAAGGGCTGACAGCGTGAGGATCCATTTGCAGTTTCTTTATTGTGACAACAAAGCACGAGGCAGACAAGGGCAAGACAGTAGCGGAAACAGGGACAGGCTTGGGTCGAGGCAGGCGGCAGACAAACAGAAACTTACAACAGGCAGAGTTCAGGGCAGGCGGCAGACAAACGTAATCCAGGAAACAGGCAAGGTTCAAGGCAGGCGGCAGAGGTTCACAAATGATAAACAGTCCAATCGATAGCAAGGTAACAGTCCACAAGAAAACGCTCAGTAGTGATCACCGGGGCAAATCAAGACTTCGCAGTGTATGGGTGCGTGTGTGCGTCTTAAATAGTGTGAGTGTGATGCAATGCAGGTGTGTGCAATCAGTCCCAGGAATGAGGGCCTATGGGTAACGTAGTCCAGAAGGAAGTGACTCAGAACTCAGGTGATGGCTCCCTCCGGCGGCCGGGAGGAGGAGCCGCGGGAGCCGTATTCGTGACAGCTAATGCCTCAGGGTCAGTCAGTGAATTTAAGAAAGATCACCGCCTTGATCAACATGTATTTTGAAATAGACTAATATGTAGATGGTAGAGTTTTTTTAATGTTGTAAATAAACTATAATTATTTTTTTATCCTTGTATATGTTAAAGAAATAAAATAAAAAATAAAATCATCTGCATTACAATACTGTAGCCACTAGATGTCTGTATAGCCTTTTATATAACGGGGCTGTGTAATCTCTAGTTGGTGAAAAAAGACATAAAAAGACTTAGTTTTAATAGTCTAGTTTTTATTAGTTTTAATTTTAAATTCATAATAAATAAAAGCACGTTGATGATATTGCTTTTTACTTGACTTTATTTACATATGTGACCTAAAGGAATCCAAAAGTAATCAGATTACATTACTTTCATATTGCGGTGCTAGATTACGTTACTGAATACTTTTATTATGAAGTAATTTGTAACTAACGGAATACATTTGAAAAGTAACCCTCCCAACCCTGATGCCAGGCAATAATACAGGATTGCTGTAAATAGCGCACCACCTGACGACACTCCACACAGGACACAACTGCAGGTGACTGGAGAAGCAGAACAGTGTATTTCTGGAAGTTCGGTAAATTAATTTTACAATAATATAAAATAATAAGTATACTACATTACTACTACTAATAATAGGCCCTATACTCGCCGCCCTATATATAAATAATTTTAAAATAAAGCAAAAAAAGGTTCAGTATCTGCTTAGCTGCTTAGCTTCCGAGATCGGACGAGATCGGGCGTGCTCAGGGTGGTATGGCCGTAAGCGAATGTTACAGCCAATAGCGAGCTATTTAAAGAACACACACCGGCAGCACCCCTACACGACGATCAAAGTGATTCACTGACATTATCATTATTTTTTTTGTTGTTGAAATCTCACCATTGTTTTTACAGTAACTGAGGGTGCAAAAGTGATGTTGCAAAAATATCACTTTGTAATGTTGAATCAATAATATTATCATTGATTTTTGGTTGAAATCTCAACATTACTTCAACATTAACTGAGGGTGCTGAAATGTTAATTCAGTGTAATTAGCGTTGACGCATCAACATTGACTCAACATTGTTTCAATCATTGCTGGCTATCTGAGTAGTGTGATTATAAATTAAAGTCTGATTTAATTCAATATTCAGTCAACAATCTGATGTCACAGTGATGTCACCATGAGCTCCAGGACACTCATGATGTCACAGTATGAGGTCACAGCGAGCTGAAAGTGTAACAGCGCTCTCACTGTGTTCAAACTGTCATATCATTGTGTTAAACTCTCATTCTGTTAGTTTACTGGGAGTTCACTGGGATCTAACACTTCTCTAATATTGCTCAGTTCTATCACAAACATCCTGTAGAAGTTCATATTTTATTTCCATCAACAAAGTATTTCAAAAATTCAGTTTTACTTGTTTATTTTGTATTTTTTCAGCCTGGCATTGGCATTTGACACAAATATTTCTATTTGATGGATCCATTCAGATTCTGGTGTTGTTTTGGTGACTTCTTTTCTTAACCTTTATTTCTTTTTCCCCTTGAAAAGACTTGACACATCCTGAAACACAGAGAGCAATATGTCAGTGCATTCAGTTTGATTACTGGTGTGATTACTGAATCCAGGTGATTCTACACCTACCTGGAAAGATGGTCATGTGCCAGTACTCTGATAACACAGGGCCAGGCATATTGGCATTATAATATCATATGAGCGTAGTTCACACTTACAAATAAGTCAGATAGAATAAATGGTTGCATATTTGGCGTGCTGTCTGAGGAGACGGCTCCGAGAGTACTCCCCCCTACAGATGCTGGATTGGATTGAGATCTGGGGAATTTGGAGGCCAAATCAACACCTCAAACTCATTGTTGTGTTCCTCAAACCATTCCTGAACCATTTTTGCTTTGTGGCAGGGCACATTATCCTGCCACCAGGAATATCGTTTCCATAAAAGGGTGTACATGGTCTGCAACAATGCTTAGGTAGGTGGTAGGTGTCAAAGTAACATCCACATGGATGGCAGGACCCAAGGTTTCCCAGTAGAACATTACCCAAAGCATCACACTGCCTCCGCCGGCTCGCCTTCTTCCCAGAGTGTATCCTGGTGCCATGCGTTTCCCAGGTAAGCGACGCAAACGCACCCGGCCATCTCGTGATGTAAAAGAAAATGTGATTCATCAGACCAGGACACCTTCTTCCATTGCTCTGTGGTCCAGTTCTGATGCTCATGTGTCCACTGTTGGCTCTTTCGGCGGCCATATTTGTGTAATTGTAGCTCCGTCCACCTCCAGCTCGTGCTTCAAGTGTCTTTCTGCTGTGAAATCTGCACTGATTTTTATCATGGAAACATAAGAATAACTTTGATATTGTTAGTTATATTTGACTGAAGCAGCTCAGGTTTATTTGATTATCCAGACATAATGTTTTTAGAAAAATCATGATGATCATCAGGGTTTTGAGGAAGGTTTATTTATTCATCTCTCAATCATCATTGTATTTTATTGCATTATATGTTTTAAAAGTACAGATTTTATGGTCACTGAATGGCTTTTCTGAGGTACACTACCGTCAAAAGTTTTTGAATAGTAAGATTTTTTAATGTTTTTAAAAGAAGTCTCTTCTGCTCACCAAGGCTTCATTTATTTGATCCAAAATACAGCAAAAACAGTAATATTGTGAAATATTGTTACAATTTAAAATAACTGTTTTCTATTTGAATATATTTTAAAATGTAATTTATTCCTGTGATCAAAGCTGAATTTTCAGCATCATTACTCCAGTCTTCAGTGTCACATGATCCTTCAGAAATCATTAATATGATGATTTGATGCTCAAGAAACATTTGTTATTATTATCTATGTTGAACAGTTCTGTAAATTTTTTTTCAGGATTATTTGATGAATAGAAAGCTGAAAAGAACAGCATTTATCTGAAATATAAAGCTTTTGCAACATTATAACTACCATTCAATTTTTCATTTTAATGCAAGTTTTGTTCAAATTTAACCTGAAGAAATCCTGATCTTGTTCTTTGAACCACAGGTGATCATGAACTCCACCCTCTTCCAACACTTACCAGGAAGAGACGGACTTATTATTTCTCTTTTCTGTCATTCTGACTCTCTTCTCTTTTGACAAAAGCAATAAAGAATCAGCGATCAGTGGAGAATGAAGAGAAACACTGTCAAGAAGGATTTTTGAGGCATTTGTTTCTGAACAGACAGCAGATCGTTGTGATTCTTAAGGTGATTCACTTTTAAAACCGTCGTTCAGAAAGTGAAAGTAAAGTTTATGTTGCTGAAGCTCAAACAGTGAAAATGGCTTCACTAAATGTTTCTGCTGAAGAACTTTCTTGTCCCGTGTGCTGTGAAATCTTCAAGGCTCCTGTTCTTTTATCATGTAGTCACAGTGTCTGTAAAGAGTGTCTTCAACAGTTCTGGAGAACCAAGAAAACTCAGGAGTGTCCTGTCTGCAGGAGAAGATCCTCAAAAACTGAACCTCCAGTTAATCTTGTGTTAAAAAACTTGTGTGAGTCGTTCCTGAAGGAGAGAAATGAGATGAGTTCATCAGGATCTGAGGAGATCTGCAGTTTACACAGTGAGAAACTCAAACTCTTCTGTCTGGAGGACAAACAGCCTGTGTGTTTAGTGTGCAGAGATTCACAACAACACGACAATCACAAATTCAGACCCATCAGTGAAGTGGTTTCAGCATATAAGGTAAGACAATATGCTTCACATAAGTGACTTGTGAAGGCCAAGTATGGTAACCTACACTCAGAATTTGTCCTCTGCATTTAACCATTCAAGTTAGTGAACACACATTAGGAGTAGTGAGTAGTGAACACACATCAGGAGTAGTGAGTAGTGAACACACATCAGGAGTAGTGAGTAGTGAACACACATTAGGAGTAGTGAGTAGTGAACACACATCAGGAGTAGTGAGTAGTGAACACACATTAGGAGCAGTGAGTAGTGAACACACATCAGGAGTAGTGAGTAGTGGACACACATCAGGAGTAGTGAGTAGTGAACACACATCAGGAGTAGTGAGTAGTGAACACACATCAGGAGTAGTGAGTAGTGAACACACATCAGGAGTAGTGAGTAGTGAACACACATCAGGAGTAGTGAGTAGTGAACACACATCAGGAGTAGTGAGTAGTGAACACACATCAGGAGTAGTGAGTAGTGAACACACATTAGGAGTAGTGAGTAGTGAACACACATCAGGAGTAGTGAGTAGTGAACACACATCAGGAGTAGTGAGTAGTGAACACACACACACACACACACACACACACACACCCGGAGCAGTGGGCAGAGATTCACTGTGGCGCCCGGGGAGTGATTGGGGGTTTAATGGCTCACTCAAGGGGCTCATTTATAAAGCGTGCGTACACACAGATTTGATCTTAGAGTGTATGTACGCATAAATCCACACCAACGTTCATATTTATAAAAACGGTCTTTGACGTGGAAAAGTGCTTAGAGCCACGTCAGGGTCTGAGCAGACGTACACACTTTTCCTTGTCAGGTTACTGCAGGTTTTTGGAAATCTAAGCTATTCTTGCAGCTCGCCATTCTAAATTAAAGGATTTGGACGATGACTGGTGATTTCTTAAATGTGAATGACATTAATTATGCATCATTTACAAGCCGGAGAACTGAAACCATTCAGCTGCGTGCAACTTCAAGATCATTTGCGATTTATAGATTTCTCATATGAAAGAGAGACGTACGCTCGTTTTCTGTGTATGTTCATTCTGTGAATCACACGTACGCAATGTTGAGAAATGATCGTAAGATCAAATGTAGGACCGTTTCTATGCAACATTTTACAAATGAGGCCCAATGGCACCTCAATCATTTCCTGCCTGTATTGAGAATCGACCCCCCCTTTAGCAGCAATAACTGCAGCCGAATGCTTGTGATAACTGGAGATCAGTCTTTCACAGCGCTGTGGGGGATTTAGTTCAGCCACATTGGAGGGTTTTTAAGCATGAACTGCCTGTTTAAGGTCCTGCCACATCATCTCAATTGGGTTCAAGTCAGGACTTTCCAAAACTTTAATTGAGCTTTTTTGAGTCGTTCAGAGGTGGATTTACTCCTGTGCTTTGAATCATTGACTCGCTGCTTGAGCTTCAACTTACAGACTTCTTTTGTGACTTCTTGATGAAACTCTTCTGGGAAGGTTTGAGTTTTTTCCAGTTTTTTCCATTTGGAGATAATGGCTTTCGCTGTGATTCTTTGAGTCAAAGAGCCTTTGAAATAGCTTTGCAATTCTGTGCAGACAAATGTATTTCAATCACCTTCATTATTTCTGGAGTTTCTTTCACCTTTGACATAGTGTGTTACTGTTTAAAGTGCCCATATTATGTTATTTTAAAGGTTCCTAATTTTGATTTGGAGTCTCCTACAACAGGTTTACATCCATGAAAGGTCAAAAAACTCCTTCATTTTCTCATAATATACAGTATTTGCACATCACCACATTTTTCAATGATTCTCAAACAACTCGTTGGATGAATCAGTCTCTCTAAATCCCTCCTTTCCGAGAGCCTGCTCTGCTCTGATTGGCCAGACGGCCCAGTCTGTTGTGATTGGTCGACCACTTACAGCGCCTGTTGGAAACAAAACAACCATTACCATAACAGAACTTCAGCCCTGGAGGCTTAATAAATTAAGCTCAGCGATTGTACACAGTGTAAAGACAGTAATAATGGCGTCAATTTTACCATATCAATCCGAGTGCAAGTCCGATGATGAAACATTTGAAGAACTAGTTATTCATCCTGAACCTCCATCATAAGAACAGCTTGAGCAGGACGTTTCTCAGTGATTCACTACTCAGTTTGACGTATATCGAGATGTTGCAGCTGTAACTCCTCACCATCAGCATTAACAAGTGTATGTCCATCAACAAACTGATGTGTATATTTCTAATTTATTGTGGTGCACATGTGGGAATATTAATTAGTGAGTATTATTAATTGTAATGAGTATTATTAATTGTATGAATAACAGCGCATACATTAGCCGAGCACTAACGTGAATGACTGATGTAACATTAAAGTTTGTAAAACAAATCTTGCTCCATCCTTCATCATTACTCAGAGTAGTAAGAACAACAGACAATCTGCATTAATGGACAGTTTTAGGTAATAGTGGGACACAGATGATTAGCAGAAGTATTTCAGTAAGACAGTAATAATGTGAGTTAGCCGGTTAGACCTACACAATATAAACTATGTATTTTGAACACCCGGTAGAAAATATATAAATCAATAATTCATTATATTTGATTCTGAAGACCAAATTGGTCCAAATAAAGTGGGTACTGTCCCATCTTTATTGACGTTTTGTAAATCCCATTTAGACCTCACAGAGATTTGAGAAGCAAACTTCAGAAGGTTATTCTGCTGTTATATCGCTGTGGTAATTTTAACCAATTAGTAATTATGGGTGAAAATACATTTTCATGCAGGTGCAGATAATATCGGATAACTTTTGCTTCAATAAATAACATTGTCTTTTACAAACTGTACTTTGTGTTTTCTCAGGCTGCTTTTGTTTTATGGTTTTAAATTCTGAATCAATTTAGTATGAGATGTTCACAAAAACAGAAGAAATCAGGATGAGGGAAAATACTTTTTCACAGCATTATATGATCATTTCACTGTATTCTCTTCTTCTCTTCACTGTAATCTGGTGTTTTATGTGTTTTTGTTCAATTCTAGGAGGAGCTCAATACAGCACTGAAGTCCTTAGAGAAGAAACTTCAACACAATGAAAAAATGAAAGGAGGGTTTGAGAAAACAGTTCATCACATCAAGGTGAGGAAACAGAATCGAGAGTCATTTTCATTACAGCTGTAGAATCTCTATATACAGTTATGATCTGATATATTTAATATAATGGATTCCAGTTTATTATTTCTGTAAATGACGAGCAGCGATCTGCTTCTGGATCTGTTATATGTCGGTATCCGAGTTTATCTCTGATATGAATGATGTGAAGTGTTGATGTGTGTCGATTGAGATGATTGAAGTGAATGTGATTTGATTTCAGTCTCAAGCTGAGCACACAGAGCGTCAGATTAAACAGCAGTTTGAGAAGCTTCATCAGTTTCTCAAAGATGAAGAAGAAGCTACAATCACTGCACTGAGGGAGGAAGAGGAGCAGAAGAAGCAGATGATGAAGGAGAAGCTGGAGGAGATGAACAGACACATCTCAGCTCTTTCACACACAATCAAAGACATGGAGGAGATGATGAAAGCCAATGACGTCTGCTTTCTGAAGGTCTGATTTCAGATCATTGGTTGATCATTGGTTCATTGATTGAGTTCTTGATGATAAATGGTGTGTTTGTTCTGCAGGAGTTTCCAGTCTCAAAGGAAAGGTGAGTGATCTGCTCCTGTCTCTGGTCTCTCTGGTTCTGATCCAAAGCCACTGCAGTTCTAACTCCTGAATGTTCTTCCAGAGTCCAGAGCTCACAGCCGGATCCACAGATGGCTTCTGGAGCTTTGATTCATGTGCCACGTTACTTGGGCAACCTGCCGTTCAGAGTCTGGAAGAAGATGCAGGACATCGTCCAAAACAGTGAGTCTGCTCTTTGTGAAATGATGGATGGGTGGAGAGATAAAGGTGCTTCATGACACAAACTGATAGATAGATAGATAGATAGATAGATAGATAGATATCAATGGTTAATGATCAAAATGCAACAATCACACAATCAGAAAACGTCCTCATCAAATTGGCATGTTTTACCAATTTCTACATCATAAAAAATGAATTCATCAAACAAGTTCACTTCTCCCATTTAAAAAAACATCAGTCACACAATAAAAAATATCACAGAAACTCTTTTAGACAAAATGTTTCCATCACTCTTTATACACATTTTGAAGTATCGAATTATAAACGAGTGATGGAAACACCAAATTTCAGGGAAAAAACTCAAGTGGTCCTCACTGCAGAGTCTATGATGACCAGCTCCTCCTCTCTGGACGTCCAGTGGGGTGAAATACGTTGGTCATTTTTAGAGTTTATTAAAGCTCCTCTTTAGTGTTTCTGGATTCCCTTTCTGTCTGTTTAGATTTGAATTTTTGTCAGTTGGAGTTTGAACAGTTTTGGCTCATTTGATCATTCCATCAATGACAGTCTGTGGGATTTTTCAGAGTTTTGATCGTCATTTTTAGGAAAACCGTAAATCTGATCAGTTTTAAAAGATAAAAAACCCGAGTCAGAACAGTCTGAAGATCTGAGCCGAGTTTGATGGTTGTTAGGAGGAGTTACAGTTAGAAGATTTACTCTCATAATAATAATATTAACTAGAATGTACATTTCCTGAAGAAAATGTAAGTGGTGCTTGCAGTGGCAAAACTTGGCACGCGTTTCTAGGCAGTTGCTAGGGTGTTATGAGTTTTTATTTATTTATTTAATTCTTTATTTGACAGGGACGATGGACAATAAAAGAGTACTGCCCCAGAATTAGCTACAGAGCTAAATTTCATCTGCTGTCTCTGGGCAGGAGTAAACCAAATTATCAATAAAAATACCATACAATATACAGGTGCTGGTCATATAATTAGAATATCATCAAAAAGTTGATTTATTTCACTAATTCCATTCAAAAAGTGAAACTTGTATATTATATTCATTCATTACACACAGACTGATATATTTCAAATGTTTATTTCTTTTAATTTTGATGATTATAACTGACAACTAAGGAAAATCCCAAATTCAGTATCTCAGAAAATTAGAATATTGTGAAAAGGTTCAATACTGAAGACACCTGGTGCCACACTCTAATCAGCTAATTAACTCAAAACACCTGCAAAGGCCTTTAAATGGTCTCTCAGTCTAGTTCTGTAGGCTACACAATCATGGGGAAGACTGCTGACTTGACAGTTGTCCAAAAGACGACCATTGACACCTTGCACAAGGAGGGCAAGACACAAAAGGTCATTGCAAAAGAGGCTGGCTGTTCACAGAGCTCTGTGTCCAAGCACTTTAATAGAGAGGCGAAGGGAAGGAAAAGATGTGGTAGAAAAAAGTGTACAAGCAATAGGGATAACCGCACCCTGGAGAGGATTGTGAAACAAAACCCATTCAAAAACGTGGGGGAGATTCACAAAGAGTGGACTGCAGCTGGAGTCAGTGCTTCAAGAACCACTACGCACAGACGTATGCAAGACATGGGTTTCAGCTGTCGCATTCCTTGTGTCAAGCCACTCTTGAACAACAGACAGCGTCAGAAGCGTCTCGCCTGGGTTAAAGACAAAAAGGACTGAACTGCTGCTGAGTGGTCCAAAGTTATGTTCTCTGATGAAAGTAAATTTTGCATTTCCTTTGGAAATCAGGGTCCCAGAGTCTGGAGGAAGAGAGGAGAGGCACACAATCCACGTTGCTTGAGGTCCAGTGTAAAGTTTCCACAGTCAGTGATGGTTTGGGGTGCCATGTCATCTGCTGGTGTTGGTCCACTGTGTTTTCTGAGGTCCAAGGTCAACGCAGCCATATACCAGGAAGTTTTAGAGCACTTCATGCTTCCTGCTGCTGACCAACTTTATGGAGATGCAGATTTCATTTTCCAACAGGATTTGGCACCTGCACACAGTGCCAAAGCTACCAGTACCTGGTTTAAGGACCATGGTATCCCTGTTCTTAATTGGCCAGCAAACTCGCCTGACCTTAACCCCATAGAAAATCTATGGGGTATTGTGAAGAGGAAGATGCGATATGCCAGACCCAACAATGCAGAAGAGCTGAAGGCCACTATCAGAGCAACCTGGGCTCTTATAACACCTGAGCAGTGCCACAGACTGATCGACTCCATGCCACGCCGCATTGCTGCAGTAATTCAGGCAAAAGGAGCCCCAACTAAGTGTTGAGTGCTGTACATGCTCATACTTTTCATGTTCATACTTTTCAGTTGGCCAAGATTTCTAAAAATCCTTTCTTTGTATTGGTCTTAAGTAATATTCTAATTTTCTGAGATACTGAATTTGGGATTTTCCTTAGTTGTCAGTTATAATCATTAAAATTAAAAAAATAAATAAATAAACATTTGAAATATATCAGTCTGTGTGTAATGAATGAATATAATATACAAGTTTCACTTTTTGAATGGAATTAGTGAAATAAATCAACTTTTTGATGATATTCTAATTATATGACCAGCACCTGTAAACACAGTAGAATACAAAAAATATAAAAACATATTCAAAAATCATTACATTGTATAATCAATGATCACAAACCTGACTAGTTGTTGCTAGGCAGTTGCTAGGGTGTTCTGGACGGTTGCTAGGAAGTTGCTAGGGTGTTGTTGGTGGTTTCGAGGGTGTTATGAGTTGTTGCTATGCGGTTGTTAAGGCGTTCTAGTAGTTGCTAGGCAGTCGCTAGGGTGTTCTGGGTGGTTGCTATGGTGTTGCTAGGTGGTTGCTAGGGCATCCTGGATGGTTGCTAGGATGTTGCTAGACCAATGCTAAATTGTTATGGGTGATTTCTAGGGTGTTACTAGATGGTTGCTGGGGTGTTATGAGTTGTTTCTAGGCAGTTGCTAGGGTGTTCAGGGCAGTTGCTAGATGGTTGTTAAGTAATCTAGGTGGTTGGTAGGGTGTTGCTAGGTGGCTGGTAGGGTGTTCTGGGTGGTTGCTATGGTGGTGCTAGGTGGTTGGTAGTTGTCACAGGTGGTTACTATGGAGTTTTTATAGAGTTCTTAGAACGTTTTTTTAGTCTGATTTAACACTTAGCTAATCACTATTAGCATGTAGCTATGCACTGCTAACACGTGTAACATGTTGGTCCACTTTGCTAGCATGAGTCAAAAGAGCCGACCCCATGTCTCTACAATGTTCTGATGCAGAGGTATAGGTCTTGCTGAACGGTTGCTAGGGTAACTTGTTTAGTTGCTAGGGAGAGGCTTGGCAGCTGCCAATCATAATACTTCAAAGTCTGCTTGTCAGTATGAATGATATAAAGCTTCTGACTTTCAGATTTGAAGATATCCCTCTTTAGGTTTCGGTTGCTAGGGTGCTTGACAATGGTTGCTAGGGAGTGGTTATGAAGTGTTGAAGGTGATTTGTGATTGGCTGTTTTCTGCCCCGAGTCAAACAAGACCACCCTCATGTTTCTATGACACTTCTATCTAAAGATATTCCCTTTTGATCTCTTTGAATGGAAGTCTATGGAACTTGTTGCTAGGGTAATCTAAATGGTTGCTAGGGCATGGCTTGATAGCTTCACAATGATCCTGAGACAATGATTGGTTGCCTGAGTTAAATGAGCCCACCCTGTTGTCTTTATGTGGGTCATAGTAATGTCCAATACAAAATCCCTATGGAAGTTCCCATAGTAGGAGAATCATGTGATCACGATGGTCATTCCCTTCACCATAGTGTGTCAATGGAGCACATTTGGGTGGCTCTTACACCCCAGGGGTACAACTCTCGCTCAGAGCTATGACCCGTCAAAGTTCGTCTCAAAGTCTATGGGACTGTTTTGCCCGCCGGGGGAACATCGTACACCCGATCGCTTATAAAAGTCACAGCACAACTTCACCTTTCAGACTCTCTAATAATTCCTCAAGTCTCATAATTAGTGAGTGAAACTCAACAGACAGAGAGAATAAACTGATTTAAATCAACACTGACTATAAGAGCCGATAACATGAAGATGATCAGATGCTGCTGAAGATCAGACACACACATTTACAGTTTGTCATCTACAGCATAAATCTTAACAGATCTCATTGATTTATTGTTATTTTAATTGATGGACACAAATGTCTGAATCACACATTTAATGTTTGTAGTTGATGATAAAATGAGTGTGAAACTAATAACAGCACTGACAGTGATCAGAGGAACATGTCTGATGTGTTTGATCAACAGGACGAGTGTCATAATTCATAATAATCTGTGTTGGTTCACTCTTGATCATTATATGAACATCAGAATAAAAGCATCTGTTGATTGTGTCTCATCAGCTCCTGTGATTCTGGATCCAAACACTGCGAATCCACGTCTCGTCCTGTCTGATGATCTGACCAGTGTGAGAGACAGCGGGAACAATCAACCTCTTCCTGATAATCCAGAGAGATTTGACTACTATCCCTGTGTTCTGGGTTCAGAGGGGTTTAACTCAGGAACACACTGCTGGGATGTGGAAGTTAAAGAGAGTTCAGTCTGGAGTCTTGGAGTAACTACAGCATCAAACCAGAGGAAGGGATATGTTTTCTTCAACACTGATGTCTGGTGTGTGTCGTACAGATGGACTCCATGTTCTGGTTTTCGTGTCAAACAGAAGCTTGATCGTGTGAGAGTGAATCTGGACTATGACAGAGGAAGGGTGTCATTCTCTGATCCTGTAACTAACACACATCTACACACATTCACAACCACCTTCACTCACACACTCTTTCCATTCTTCTGTAATTATATTTCTTCCTCTCTGAGGATCTTAGCGGTCAATAGTCAGTAATCGTTACTCCTGTAGGTCTGGATCTTCCTGCTTTCATCATGTTTCCAAGATTTAATCCAGATCACATGAGTAAGAGTGCTGTTGATCTGAATATCAGTACGGTGGCTGTGATTGGGCCGTGATGATCACATGACTGATATCAGCACTACAGCAACACTCACACTCATATTGCTTTAATACAACAGATCAATAAACAACAAGTTTATTTAATTAGAGTTTAGAAGAAGTTTAAAAAGCACTTTACACAATAAGAACAATTATTAGACAATTTTAGGACAATAACCGTTTACCTGATTATTATTTCAGTGAAGTTTGTCACGTTGCTATTTTCACATAATTATATATATATATATATTAAACTGAACCTAATTCTACACAGTTTCACTGAATTTGTAAATGAATAATTGTTTATTTGAGTTTAACTGATCATTTGTTCATTTAAGCTCATGGATATAAACAATAAACACTTTTATTATTTACGGATCTGATTCTGAAAAACACAGTCAATGTTTCTGTGATTCACTGAAATCTCTGAGAAAGACTGAGTTTCTGAACAGAATTTGATCATCCCGAGTTTAAACGTTTTGAGCTTCTGCATCATTCAGACTCACACAGACATCAAGAATCAGTGTGTGAATCTGAACAATGGTGACGATCCTGCTGCAGTGCATGCTGGGTACCAGCTAGTACAAAACTCATTCATGACTCCCAGCATGCATTGCAGTGTGAATAAATTATGCAGCTGAAATGTCCCACTATTTTTATTCTTACTCTTTATTTTTATTTCTGCTGTTGTTTTGTTGACTGTCGTAGCTTGTTCTGTGATGTTTGATCTGTTTATCTGAATATGTCGTTGATTGTCATCGTTGTTGAGGTTTGTATGATGATGTCATAGACTGTAAAAAACATGGAAGACGCTCCTCCACTCTCTTCCACTGTAGGAAAGTGAAGCTGCCATTGGGATATTGGGATATGACATCTTGTGCTGTTTCAGAACCTGTAATAAAATACATTTATCAAATGAACATTTATGGAAATGTAGTTATGGAAATTATGGAAAAGTTAAAGCTCCAATCTCATTCTGAAAAAAGTCCATTGGAGCCTCAGTGACTACTTCACTCAGAGAAGCTGTCAATCACAGCTGTCAATCATGACGTCACATCCTGTTTTTATAGCATCAAATAATTTACTAAAAACAAAATTATTTATAAAACAACACTTGAACTTCAGTGTGGTAAAAACTACATAAAATGAGACAAACCATCTTTGGAAATAAAATACATTTTTAAGTGTAATTGAATTGTTTAGTTTTTCTCACCCGTTTAATTACACAGAGAGGGCGGGGTTTATGACCTATACTGGGACCAACCACCCGGGGGCGATCGAGACTTGTTCAGGACTTGTTCATGTTTGGTTTGTGTCTCAATGCCTAGCTGAAAATTTCTGCATTAAAAACATTTCAGCACATTTGAGAAATAAACTCTGTTTAACTAATAATGCTGATGTGATTCAGTCAGCTTTCTGATGAAACTAATTTTTATTACAGTTTTTATTACCATTTCACAGAACCTGAATTTCATTGTTTATTTTGAATAATTAGTGTTTGAACCAGTTCATGGAGTGAATGAGAGTCATAAATATTCTGATCTGTTCAGATCTCAATCTGTTTCTCCTTCCATCTCTTTCTGTAACAATACACAAGTGTTTCAGTGAAACTCTATTGCAGTTTGTTAAAAAGAATGAACACTTATCTTTGGATATAGAGGTGGAGTTATACTGTCTCAGGGTTCACTAAACTTCTCCCTGGTTCTCTAGTGCAATAAAATCTGTCTTTGTGTAAGCTGTGTTTGTTAGAAATAGCTTGAATTGAACAGGGTATTCCAGAAAGCAGGGTTAACTTACCGTCACATATACCCTGAACTCTCGGTTGATTAACCCAAATCTTGCTTACTCGAGGTGTGCTGGTTCCTAAAACACGTCCGGGAGTAAGTTCAGCCAACTCAGAGTATGTTCCGGGTTAACACACAAGACATTCTCAACGAATCAATGATTCACCATGGAAACAGACGCTAAGAAACGCGCCATTCTACTTCCTTCTTCTTCTTTTGTTTAATGGCGATTTACATAACCTACTTAGTGCACATCGCCACCTATTGGGTGGTTGCGCAATCATTTTTTTCAATCTTTTTATTTAAGAAGTGTTCTTTTTTCACTGAGAATAAGAATTATATTGTTTTTTTGATGCTAATTATTTAGTAAGATATCACATATTTATTTTATTATAGAAATTATAGTACAGAAAACGTCCTGTTATAAGGAAAAAAGCAGATCCATGTGTGAGATGACAATAAAATAAATACATATTAGAATTGAATAAACATTTAAACATTACCGCTTTATAATAGTGCTTTATTTTATCTGTGTATATATATATATATATATATATATATATTGTATAATATAATATTGTATTATTGTATATATAACTGTAACTATATAAAAAATTTAGTTACATTAATATAACTATATTAATTATATAGCACGCATCTGAATACCTCTTAAGCAAACTAACCCTAAACATAACCTGCTCCGGAGCAGGTTATGTTCAGAGAGAAAGTTGCTATGGCTACTTACATATCCTGAAATTTACCAACGTTTTTGGAACTGAAAGTTGAGGTTATCCGCTTACTTATTCTTAAACATACCCAGGTATGTCACATAACCTGCTTTCTGGAATACCCCCCAGGGCTGGCTGGCATAAATTTACAAAACAAGCTGGATACTCCTGGGCTTTGAATTGAAAAGTGCACTTATTTCCTCAATGTCCAAAAAGTCTGCAAGTTCACGATCCATGGATAATAGCGACAGGTTGTTGTGTCTGAGTGTGGACATCGACGACCTTAAAGTGCCACTATTATTGTTTTGGGAGTCTCCTACAACAGGTTTACATGCATGCAAGGTCAAAAAACACTTTTGTTTTCTCATAATATACATTTAATTTCACCTCAGTTCTCAATGTTTTGCAAACGATTCGTTAGAAGCAGTTCAAAGAATCAGTCTCTCTGCGACACCCCATCAGCACCGCCACACTCACTAATGCATATAGTATGAATCTGATCTAAGCTACATGTAATTGAGAGCATTCTGACTGCTTATGTGTGTGTTATCAACTTGTCAATTTATTATAAGCAACACAAGACTTTAACATCCAATGACATTTACAGCTGAAGTGATTGGACTGATTTTCTATTGTTTAGTGTCAATCACCATCTAACTCAGCCAGTTAAGATCTACATTTATCCTTAGATGTTATATGAATATGGTCCCTGGAGGTTTTAGGCAATTTTCAATGCAAATTTAAGAGTGCAAGTTGCAACTATTATTAACAATGGAAAGATGAGGCTTATCAATGTACCACAATATCACCCTGTTTGGACTCTTTTTTCGATTTACTAACTTGCAATTCGATTCGATATCAGTTATTTTGGATATACTGTATATCAGGTCAGTACATGGCAAATTTTCTCAAGAAAAAAAATCTCTCAACTAATGCTGTATAATACACATATCAGTTGGTACTACATTAATATTGAAGGTTAAAACAAACCAATTTGTTTACAAACTTAAATTACACTTAAGGAAATTTTTATAATAATAAAGTTATAATAGGCCTACTTTAAAATTATTTCTACTCCAATTCGTTTTTTAAAATATAAACATTTAAATGGTGGTTGTCAACTTGATGGATGTATTCAAACATGGATAATATAAGCGATTAAAGAACATTAAAAATTATAATTAATATGTAATATGGTGCATATATTTAGCTAAATGCTCCTTTTTCTAGCTGATTAACCAGTTTATGGTCACTGAATATGTTTGTTCTGAGGTAA
This sequence comes from Ctenopharyngodon idella, assembly GCF_019924925.1. Lineage (NCBI taxonomy): Eukaryota > Metazoa > Chordata > Actinopteri > Cypriniformes > Xenocyprididae > Ctenopharyngodon > Ctenopharyngodon idella. The sequence continues at coordinate 31,414,921 of NC_067236.1, forward strand.
ATGTGACGTTACATTTGTTTGTTTACTAGCTTTTTTATTAGCCTACCTCTTTCCGCGGTTGAACACTGATTAAGCGATTACACGAGACATGATATGGATTTTGGTAGCCTAAGTTGTACTGTATCTTTTATCATATCTCGAGATTCATTCATGTTTATTTCGCGCTGTAACTGGTGTTAAAGCGGAGGAGAGGATCAGTTCACGTGCGCGTCAGGCTGCCGCTTAACTACAGCGATCTGTCACGACCGGTCACGACACATTAAAGAGCGCCAAAACGGTATTTGTTTTTTTATTCCAAAGTAAAATGGGAAAATATGAAACTTGAGACTTTGAGAAATATGAGACTTTGTTTCATGTCAAAAGCAACAAACCATATTGTGATTTATTGGATGGTTACGTATCTTCGCGCTTTTTTAAGTGCACGGAAATCCTTGACCTTTCCTAGTGGGTATACGGCGTATACCTGCATATCACGTAGACTACACCACTGGGATCCCCTAGGGAGAAATCGCGGGGCCCCATGCAATTGCATGCTTTGCATGGTGGGAACACACGCTACTACTGCATCAAAGATACGCCAAGTTCAACTTGAATGAAGTTTAACTGCGTTTGCAATATTTCACATTTATATATATATTTTTTTGTATAGATCTGATAGTTTTCACATGATTTTATTGATTAGTTTGATAAATACACACAATATTGCTGTTTATTTAATACAGTAGTTATCTCTTCAGTTTAAACCATAAACACATGCTGTCCACTCAAGTGGACATCTGAATAATTTTAAAATAAAACACTGACTGAATCAATATTTCATATGTTTATCTGCATGTCAGGAAGGTTTGTGAAGCTCTGGTTTAGTGTAAGTTGAGGAGACGAGCGGTTACAGAAGAACGTGTAGCGCTTAGTGTTGCTGTAGAGAGAGAAAGAAGATCTCGATCGCCCTCTGGAGGAGAAAGGAGGAATAACGAGGCTGAGCTGTCGCTTGCCGCACTTAAAGCAGAGAGAAAGCAAAATTTAAGAAAAATAAGAGAAGCAATGGATTTAAAAGAATAAAGGAACAAGCAGCCGAGCAAAGCCATGGTGAAGTGTGTTATGTGAGTAGTGAAGATAAAGCAAAAGCTTACAGCACCTGGTATTCCCAGGCGGTCTCCCATCCAAGTACTAACCAGGCCCGACCCTGCTTAGCTTCCGAGATCGGACGAGATCGGGCGTGCTCAGGGTGGTATGGCCGTAAGCGAGTGTTACAGCCAATAGCGAGCTATTTAAAGAAGACACACCGGCAGCACCCCTACACGACTCGGACCGCATTGATCACGTCCCGGGCTGCAGCTGAGAGACACAGACCCCTTTACCCCTCAAGTGTTTTCATGACTTTTTCAAAAAATATTCTCGCTTCAATGAAATTTGAACTCCGTTCACAGGATTTTGTGCCATTGCCATAACATTGATTTATTATGTATATCTATAGCTGCCAGTCTATCTGTCTTCTTTAAATAGCTCGCTATTGGCTGCACTATTCGCTTACGGCCATACCACCCTGAGCACGCCCGATCTCGGAAGCTAAGCAGGGTCGGGCCTGGTTAGTACTTGGATGGGAGACCGCCTGGGAATACCAGGTGCTGTAAGCTTTTGCTTTAGCTTCACTACTCACATAACACACTTCACCATGGCTTTGCTCGGTTGCTTGTTCCTTTATCCTTTCAAATGCATTGCTTCATTTATTTTCTTACATTTTTCTTTCTCTCTGTCTTCTGTCTGCTTTAAGTGCGGGAAGGGACAGCTCAGCCTCGTTATTCCTCCTTTCTCCTCCAGAGGGCGATCGAGATCTTCTTTCTCTCTACAGCAACACTCAGCGCTACACGTTCTTCTGTAACTCCCAAACCTTCCTGACATGCAGATAAACATGAAATACTGAACCTTTTTTTAGTCAGCGTTTTATTTTTAAATTATTTATATATAGGGCGGAGAGTATAGGGCCTACTATTGGTAAGCCTAGTTGTAATAGGCCTATTCTTATGATTCTATATTATATTATTGTTTTAACTCTAATTTTAAAAATGATGATGTAAATATATTATTGTTGCCAATTATAACTGTCCTGTGAAATAATAATAAAAAAAGAATATTTGATCATTAAGGACCTAAATATTGTTTGATTTTACACTTCAAATCTCAATACTAATAGCCTACTCCTGTTTAAAATTGTGAAGAGATGACCCTTGACCCCTGCGAAGACTTCAGATGAACCAAACTCCGGATCAACATAAATCATTTCAAATTTTGCTATATATCTTAATCATTGTTAACATGTTTTCATTACTTCAATGAGCTCATTGTTTCTGCCTTAAATTAATACATTGTTTAAATTATGTTTAAATTAATAGCTAACTGTGATTTGTATATGTACATTTCTGAAATTACATAATTTGGACACAGTCACCTCTGATAACAGATTAATCTAAATTGTAATGTTGACGTGCATTTTCTGTAAAACTGCTTTGAAATATGTATTGTGAAGCACGTTATACAAATACATGAGAACTGAATTAAATTGAAAATTCTTAAATTTCAAACATTCAAATCTTTGAGCTTATATTTTGGCGAATGTTGGTGAAATGCTATATCCACAGAAATGTTGGAAAATGTGAATATGAAAAGAAATAAATGTATTTGTGTTATTAGAATGTCATTTGCATTAACATCAGAAAGTAATCTGATTACATTATGTATGTTTCTTGTAAAGCGTTACCCCCAACACTGCTCATTTCAGATGAGATTGAAAACACCTGAGGTTTTCTCAGAGGAGAGCTGTTAGAAATGTGTCCATCTTGAACATAATCAGAATAATCAGATAATAAGGGTAAATGGACATACTCTGGTACACTGAAGGAGCATCTGAATTGAGTTTCCACAGTTTTACCTTGACAGGTTTAGAGATCTCTGATATCAGAACATGAGGACGTGATTCTATCAAAGATACGCCAAGTATGAAGTTCAACTGCGTTTTCAATATTTCACATTTATACTTTATAGTTTTCACATGATTTTATATAATTTTATTGATTAGTTTGTTAAATACACACAATATTGCTGTTATTACTGTTTGTTTAAGACAGTATCTCTTCAGGTTAAACCATAAACACATGCTGTCCACTCAAGACATCTGGAAATCTCTTTGAAAAATGTGTGTAAAAATTAAATTTCAATTTTTTTTTTTTTATGCCCTAAGAGCAGTAAAAACAGAAAAATAAATCCTGACTGAGGTTGTTCAAGAGATAGTTTACAAAATAAACTACTGGCACAGACTAAACCCTGCTTCAGAGCAGCGTTTCATAACCCCGGGTAAAAAGTAGTGCTAACCCCGCATCCGAATTACAAGTGTGAAATGCTCCTTTACCCGGGGTTAAAAGCGGTGTTTAGAATGACGGTCACCCGGGTTAAGCGCAGTGTGAAAAGCCCTAATGTCTTGTTGGAAAATGTATTTACATTAATAATTGTGAAAATATTATCTAATTAATTTAATTCATAATATTTTTAATAGTGGCAGCCCCAGTCATCCAGACCAAACAGATTTTACTTTAAGAGAAACGAAAAAACCCAAAACTTGAATTTTTTTCCGTAAATGAGATTTCTTTTCAAGAGTTTCTCCTGGATAGCAATGAAAATAAATACAAAGTAACTGGAGACTTATTGTGAAGTTTATTGCTTCTCAGAGTCTCAAATCAAAAGCTGGCATTACAGACACAGATGAGATTGATTGTATCTGAGGCTCAGTCACAAGTTTTTCACACAATATTCAAACAGAATCTGACAATCTTTCAGTATACAGAAGCTCACTTACTCTTATTTGGCACTTGACAAGAATTAAACTGTAGCCAGAAACTTTAGAGACAAAATATAGTTCTTAACTGAAATAACACAAGTGTTCAAAATGTTTAGAAATGACAATTAATAAAAAAAAGTCTTTAACCACTTACAAAAACACCTGGACCAGAGCATAGCATGGACAGATTTATTTTGTGCTCCAGTACAGTAGCAAAAATATTTATTAGAAATAGATTTTCATTAGGAAACTGGACAAATGTAATAGATCAGAATAGATCGAAAGTTAATGACAACACATCTGTTCTGTTAGAAACACAAACAACCAACAAACTCTGATCTGAGAGGATGGAAGACTTTAGTCCACTGGAAGGAATGCTACGTGGACCGCCACAAACTGTAATCTTAAACATGAAAATTAATAATTACAACTGTATTAAAAGATGTACCATTTTATGGATGCAATTTGTTACATTTAATGACAGATCTTTACATACCCCAATAAAAATGCCTCATTTAAAAGAGTCCAACAACCTCTCCACTCTCAGTGTCAAGATCAATGTCATAGAAACACGGCCGAGTAGGAAGGCCTGGGATAGTCGGCATCTGCGTAAAATGAGGAACATTTCATTTACATGGTACCGATCACATTATTACTGCCGTTTTTACATAATTACAAATTATACCTGGAATGAATGAATATATAAATAAATAAAAGTTATTTAAACAATCATGAAAATCCTGAAAAAAAAAAAAAAAATTATATTATATTACATATATATATATATATATATATATATACATATATATATATATATATATATATATATATATATATATATATATATATATATATATATATATATAGCCTACTTCTTATTATTATTTAAAAATAGCTGTATATTGTGTAAAAATGTCCATATTATACTACTTACTGTGCCAACCAATGGGTAGAGAAAGCCTGCCCCTACACTGGCACGAATGTCACGAATGGGAAGAACAAATCCAGTGGGGACACCTTTCTTTTCAGCATCATGTGACAGAGACAGATGAGTTTTTGCCATGCATATGGGTAGACTTGAAAAACCCTTGAGGGAGACAAAAAAGCAGTTTAAACATAATGGCAATCTCATGTTTAAGGATCTCTAATGAGACACAAAAATCCCTCTCCGATATTCATACCTGTTTGCTATACAGGTCCACCTTCTGCTGGGCCTCTGGGAGAAGTTCAATGTCATCTGCACCGTAGATCTTCTGCGCGATAATTCTTATCTTGTCTGCAATGGGTAACTGTAAGATAACAACAGAAATGAATAAGCAAATGGTGTGTCAATGCTAATGCTATAACACCAACATTCTTATTTTTTACCTTAATGTCATAAAGAAATTTGAAGCTGCTGGGTGAGTCTGCAGCTTTTTGTACTGCTCTAGCCAGATCTACAGCGCCAGCGCCACCATCAGCCCAATGAGAGCAAGGCACAGCATCAAATGCTCCTGCCTCTTTGGCTAGTTTACAGATCAGATCCAGTTCAGCCTTTGTGTCTGTCCTGCAAAATGAGACAACAAGATTCAGTTTGACATCATATTAGCTATACAGCAGTTTGATTTACATTGTCAGCACAAAAAAATAAAACCCATAATTCCTAAATAATACTTGATGATATTCAACATCGAGAAGCTTTACTCAAAAAAATGAATCTAGTCACAGTCAAACATGCTGTTGGCTTAATGGTACATTTAAACATGATAGAGATTAATTATGTATGGCCTTTAATCACATATTTACTGAGAGCAATGTTTTAATTGTGTGATATCATGTGCAATCAGATGTATTTGCATTGCCATTGCGTCTTAAAAATCCTGACATCTGCCCATCTTGACATTCACAGGAGACATAACAAAATGTCTATTTCATATACAATTAGTTCTTTTGAGTCTAATCAATGAAGGTTGTGTGTAAGCTTGTTTCCGCCAATTAATAAAAAAAATAAAAGGTATAATTGCAACTTTTTCTCTCACAATTCTGACTTTTTTTCCTCGCAATTGAGTTTACATCTTGTAATACTGACCTTTTCTCTAAGAACTGCATGATATAAACTCGCAATTGCAAGTTATAAAGTCAGAATTGCGAGATATAAACACAATTATGACTTTTTTCTCAGAATTGAGATTCATAAAGTCAGAATTGCAAGATATAAACTCACAATTCTGGAAAAAAAAAAAAAAAAAAAAAAAGTATTTTTCCCAAAGAACTGGACTTTATATCTCGCAATTCTGAGGAAAAAAAGTTAAATTGTGAGGTAAAAAGTCACAATTACCTTCGTTACATTTTTTTAGTGGTGAAAACAAGCTTCCATAAGGTTGATCTGGTTCACAACACCAAACTGATTCAATCACGAATCAGACAGATCTGGTTCTCAATGACCCAGTGATCCCGTTACAGCAGTAAACGGCCTACTGAAGGTAAACATTCAGTCAACATTTAATTTTTTTTTTTTTTTTTGTTACACAAATTGTATTGTTTCAGAAGCCCTATTTTTGGGTTAGCTAGAGCTGCATGAATAATAGACTGCAAACTCGATTCAAACACCCATGAAATCTTATTCCTAAATGACAATGATTCACCTGTGTTTATTAAACCTTTGACAAAATCATACCAGAACATTCAAATCTGTGTTAATAGTTCGGATATAAACACTGATGTCTACGGCAGCAAATCACCTTTTGAAATGAACTTGATGCTTCAAACAACGATTGTATACACTGCATCATTATGCATCACTAGGCGGCGACAAGTCATTGAATAATTCATTCAAAATGCTGATTCATCCAGTAATGAAACAACTGAAGTATTTATAAGTGAGTCATTGAATCATTCAATCAAACTGATTTTTAAAAAAATATTTCATTCAAATGAATTAAGCATTTTTAAATAGACTGCAGCAATTCACGTTTTGTCAGAACCTGTAATAAATTACAGGTTATTTTTTGGTTTAGTTGTCTGTACAGAATCATGGGAGAATCGTGATCTCTGTTTGAAACAAAGAAATCATGATTCTCAATTTAAACAGAATCGTGCAGCTCTATGGTAGTTCAAGTATGAAAAATGTGTCTTGAGAAACTCTGTATAGCTATTTTTAATGCAAGAAGGTGTCCTGTGTGTTATTAGGGAAAAAAAACAACAACACATTTTTCAAACATCTCTGTCCATTGTAAACTATTATAGAACTGTGACCAGCTATTAGATACACTAATAGCTATATTAATAGATAGCTTTGGGAATATCAAAAGACACTATATATGCTCCATCATAAGACTGATATATTGATCTTAAATATCTGTACGGTATGGATTTCATTAGCAGGAGCAGTCTTACTTGAAAGCATTGACAGCTACAACTACAGGAACTCCAAAAAGCTGAGCATTCTCCACTTGTTTCCTCATGTTACTACAGCCGGCCTCCAGCAGCGCCAGATTCTGTAAGAGTTCAAAACACTGTCATCAGAACCACAGCAAGTTTTGACGTTTACTCTAATGTTAGCATTCAGAACAGTTCTAGTGATTTCTCTTAGTTATAGTTTAATTAGATTATATGGACAAGTGCGAGCGGGGCGATGGTCCATAAAGGAAAGAAGGGCGTACGGCATTAGAACACCACCAGGGTGAGTAAATGATGACTTCATTTTCATTTTAGGGTAAACTTTAATGTCAATAATCCAATGTTCTGGAATGACTCCCGTGATTCGCTCTCATATTTTAAATGTGGCTGCCTCTCTCAAAACTTTACAGTGTGTATGTGGCCTTTCAGTAATCCCTTTAGTGGTACATTGGGGAAAAGAATTTCATTTTTAAGCAGATAAATGAATGGACAAACAGCTGTGTAACTTACAGCTATAAAAAAAATAAAAATAAAATAATAATATATATATATATATATCTCTCACCATTTGGTATGGAGTGAGCATTATGAACAAAATCACACCATGAGTAAATTTATATCATAGGGTAAGGGTATTTACCGATCAATAAGTTTAGAACACCTCCATTTTTCCAATTTTTATTGAAATTTCTGAAGTTTAATGTTAAGATTAAAGCATAATAATTGATAGAATTGTTGTTTAATAAAAATGTAAATTAATTAAGAATAGGTATAACAGCCCAACACATCTACATCCACTTGAACTGCTTAAGCTTCCATAACTAAATGGAGGTGTTGTAAAAATGTTGACCAGTAGTGTACATCGCAATATAGTCATCTTTTCTTGGAAATTTTATCCAAATAGGTTATAAATCTGCATACATATAGACCGACCAAACATACAGTAGGGTTTTGAACAACCTCACCATAAGTCCTTTTTCTCTGCATAACTTCATTAAAGCTTGCAAATGAAGACTAGAAATAATTATTTTTTATTTAATGACAAAATAGCAATTTATACAAGTCATAATCAGGCATGTGCCTTTGGCAGCTATGATGCCTGGTTACTGGATTAAATTTATCCTAGGTTTCTTTTTTGAAGACTCACAGCTTTATTGATTGATACTGGACTGATGGGATCAAGCTATCTCTGTGACAGAAATTTCATCTGCAATCCAGTGCTTTATTATAGGTTATTGACTGAACTCATTAATGAAAGTGACTCTTTTTCCAGCTACTCAAATCCCCACTGTAAATACTGACACATTTCAAAAGACTGCTTTATCTACAAGATCACAGACCAGCAGAAAAACATGGAAAATCTTACGGTACCTCTTCAATATATTCTTTCGGCAGTGGCGCACCTGCAGTGACCTATAGAAAAGATACAATACAATGTACATTAATAACTCCCTGTGCAATGTATGTACAAGAGGTGAGGCAAAATGTCAAACAGCATGAAACTAAATCCCTAATTAAGATGAATCTTTTGTTTCGAATCAGTGGTTCTGAGTGTGTATCAAACTGCCAAAGTCATGCCCCCCCAGTCACTTAATGACAGAAATTTCATTTTTAGGTGAACTAAACCTTTAAATGTTTATTTTCTCTCCCACTATACAGTAAAGGAGTTAATGTCAGACTCACCGTTGGTCCACCTCCATGCATCTTCAGTGCTCGAACTGTGGCAACCAAGACCACAACATGAGGCTTGAGACCAGAGTAACGACACTTGATGTTGAAAAATTTCTCCATCCCAATATCTGCTCCAAAACCTGCTTCTGTGACTGTCAGAATACAACTAGAGTAAATCCATGCTGATGGGATACATGACACCCAAACAAAGAATTGACTGTTTCTTTGCAAATACCACTGGCTCTTCTCAGATTTTAAATTCTTACTTACCCACAAATCCCTGAGGTCCAACTAGTTTCAGAGCAATTTTATCAGCCAAGATTGATGAGTTTCCATGCGCAATGTTTGCAAAAGGTCCAGCATGAACAAACACAGGGTTTCCCTAAACAAATGTTCATATAACAGCTTAAGACACAACTCAAAGTCACAAAAAACAGCTGCAGAACTGAGAGGATTTGAGCATGAAGTAGAGAAAATGTATCTATGAAGCCTTCAAGGCCTGTGTAGCTCTAGGTGATTAACTTGAATATAGTACTCACAACCCAGCACAACTCCTCTTACCTCTAGTGTCTGCATGAGGTTGGGCTTGATGGCATCTCGCATGAGTACTGTCAGAGCTCCACATACTCCCTGAGACACAAACATTACACAATCAAAACATTTACACATTTTAATTTGAGATAAAATTAGACGTGACAGCAGCGCACCAAATCCTCTGTGGTGACGGGCTGACCACTGCGGCTGGTGGCCACCACCATTTTTGCAAGTCTCTGCTTCATGTCCTCCAGACTGGTGGTGAGAGCTAAAACTGCCATAATCTCACTGGCCACAGTGATGTCAAACTGGGCCTGCAAAACAAAACATCACAAAATAAGTTAACCTGGCCTGGTTTGCTAACAGAATAAGTGAAATGTTCATCATTTTCTTGTCATTACAATTGATGTTCTGCCCATTTCAAACTTATCTAGCATCATTCATTGTGTTTACAAAAAAAATGACTGTCATTAGGTAGTTACATGGCTCACTTAGGAAAGAATTAAAAGTTAAACTATAATACCTTGTGAGCTATTAACTCAGCTGAGTTATTAAATCTTTTGTTTTGAATCAGTGGTTCAGAGTGCCAAAATCATGTGATTTCAGTAAACGAGGCTTGTTACGTCATAAGTGTTTTGCAACTTCAATAATTCACTTGACTTTGGCAGTTCGATACGCGCTCTGAACCACTGATTTGAAAAAAAATTCATAAAGCTTCGAAGCTTCATGAAGCAGTGTTTTGAAATCGGCCATCACTAGATATTGTGGAAAAATTTTGTTATTTTTGGCGCACAAAAAGTATTCTCGTCGCTTTATAATATTAAAGTTAAACCACTGTAGCCACATGAACTGTTTTAAATATGTCTTTAGCAGCTTTCTGGGCATTGAAAAAGGGAGTGTTATTGCTGTCTATGGAGGCCTCACTGAGTCATCAGATTTTATCAAAAATATCTTAATTTGTGTTCTGAAGATGAACGAAGGTCTTACTGGTGTGGAACGACATGAGGGTGAGTAATTAATGACAGTATTTTCATTTTGGGGTGAACTAACCCTTTAAATAAAAAATTAGAATTTAGTTTTCAGCCATTTTGACAGCCCTTATTCATCAGTATATTAAGCATTAGGTCATGTGTGTGATGCTCACAGTTCTGGTAAAGCCCTTCTCAGTTGGAGACTGGCCAATGGTGATTTTTCTCAGAAAACGATCATTTGTGTCCAGCACTGTAATAAATCAAAAAAAGATTTACATTTCACCTAAATGTGTATATACATGTATGGTACACATTCATTATGTTTGGTAACACCATCAAAGCTAATAGAAATCTACTAAAATGTTCTAGTTTTGAAGGTGCATTCAGTTTGAAATTCATTTTAGCTTATTCATCTCTATAGCATAAATTGTAAGAACAAAGAAAACAACAATACACATTCTATCGCACCTCGCTGCCATGTGACGCACTCAGGGTCGATGTCCAGCCTGACGAAGCGTGTGATTTCCTCCTCTGTTAATGTGCTGGGGTCTGTTTTCTTTATGCCTAGTTTCTGTAGGTATAAGAACATCAAATATATTACATTACAGAAAGCAAATGCAAGAGCAAATCTAAGGTAAAGCTTAGTTTTAGGGAGGGGGTTATGAAATGACACACACACAAACAATATTCTTACTTCAAGTCTGTTGATCTGAACTGGGGAAAACTTCCTCTGACCTCCAGTCAAGGGTACCAAGCGATTAAAGAGAGCCTAGTGGAGTGACAGAATGATATTTAACTGTTGATTTGGACTTTCACAGCACACTTGAATTGCATATCTACTCAGTATTAATTCATCTTAGCCACATAAGGTCAGTGATCAAATTATTTGAAAGAAGACCGATATTACCTTATCAGACTGGGTGGCTTCATGAAAGATACGAGCATCAACTGCAGCTGCTACAAGGTTATTGGCTGCTGTGATTGCATGAATGTCACCAGTCAGATGAAGATTGAACTAAAAGGAAAAGACCATCAGTGAACACATGATTGCATACATCTTTATTAAACAACCAAGCAGCTGACAAAACAAAAAAAAAATACCTCTTCCATGGGAATGACTTGAGAGTAGCCCCCACCAGCAGCACCACCTATTGAGGTAGAAATTTAATGTTTCATAATTGCTCTCACTGCTATGCAAACTGACAAAAAAAAAAAAACCATCATGACTGCACAGGAAACTCACTTTCTTTGCCATGTGGTACTATAAATCAAACGCTTGATACACAAAACTTGGTTTATCATTTTTACACATTTTTGACCAAACTTCAGCCTCAGTGGTAACCAACTGGTGTATGACTGTATGTCTTATCAGCATGACTTACCTTTGATGCCAAACGTTGGGCCTTGTGATGGCTGGCGCACAGGCTGCAAATGCATTAAGTTTGAGATGAGCCCCGAGTGCTTGAACCAACCCTATTGTAGTTGTGCTCTTTCCTTCACCCAGAGGAGTTGGAGTGATACTACATTAAACAAAACGGTTACTTCTTTGCACAAGTATCAAATTCTCCAACCCTATACATGCCTATAAAATGTGAATTTGATTTTCATCTCCAAGTATAACATAAATAAAGAAAAAATAAATTACCCAGTAACAACCACATATTTGCCATCAGGTTGAGCCTGCAGTCGATCAATTGTTTTCAGTTGGACTTTGGCCTTGGTCCTGCCATAGAGCTCAACTTCATCCGAAAAAAGACCAATCTCCTTAGCAAGACACTCGATGGGTTTAGGTACACAGGAGCGAGAGATGGCAACATCACTGCATGACGAAGACATACAAATTAGCTATTAAAATGACAAGAACAAAAAGTCAGAAGTAAAATGATGATAAAATTGCATCTAACCTTGGAACTGGTCTTTGCAGGTTGAGTTTGGTGTAATTTATATTCCACTTCCCAGGTTCCTGGGCTTGAAGGAAGTGCTTGGCACTCAGAACTGTGTTCTGTGAAATTAAAAGCAAACACTGAATTTTCTAAGAATCATAATAAAGACATGCTACTTCACTTCACTGTCACAAAAACAAACAAACAACCATAACAGATGTGTTCTCCTTGAGAAACAGGAATCATGTACCTGCATGAGCATGGCTACAGTCATTGGGCCGACTCCTCCAGGCACAGGTGTAATAAACGCAGCCTGATCTTTGGCTGAGTCGAAGTGAACGTCTCCAACAACTCTCTTTCCACTAGCTCTGCTGCTGTCTGAGATCAAATTTAAGCAATTAAGTGATTGTTTCTGAACCATGGATTTTACAAGTTTGCCTAAATACTAGCGCGCATTTCGGACAATCCTCACAAGTCTGACATCTGAGACTTACGAATTCTGACAAAAAGAAGAAAATCTTTATAAATATAATAGGGTTTCAGCACCTTTTGATGCTTGGACTACTAATAATACTGAAGAAAAATCACAACATCATCGTCATGGTACTACTTCAAACATTTGTCGAGATATTTAAGTGGTGTCTGTCATAAAAAGCATGTTTTTGAGAAAAATATTTTAAACAACTTTCAAGTACTTTTTGCAATTACATGCATTTTTTTCCTCACATTTCAAATACGTTTTACAGTATCTTTCAACATACTGTCCATTTATTGAACACATGTTCTATGTTGCTCCAAAGTTGTTGTTTTAATTTTGGTTTTGCGCATACAAGATATGTATATATAATTGATCATCAATTTAATAAAAACTCAAATATCAATATTCCTGAAAAATTTGAAATCACTAATTAATTCCTTGGGACCATTTAAACTACGGGAATTGTAGACCAACTGAAAAAAATAATATTATATTGTAAATGAACTGAAAACATAGTAGACTCCCACTGAAAAAGACCTGCATTAAAGTGCATCTGTCACACACACACACACACACACACACACACACACACCTGTGATGGTGTTAATCCCGCAGTCAATGACCACTGCACCATTCTTCAGCCATTCTCCACGAACCATCTCTGCTTTACCAATCCCAGTCACCAGGATGTCTGCCTTTCCCACCTACAACACACACCAATGGGTGCACAAACAACATTTATCATGATTCAAGCAGTTTGAGAAGCGGATTAATTTTACAACAGTTAATAAGTATGTACTTACAAAAATTTTATAATATAATATATTATCTTAAAAAGACAAATGAAATTGTCTCTTCATTTTAAGTGGACAGCAATGTCTGAAAAATGCAACCTGAAAATGTTTTATTGTGGCCTATAAAAGTTAAATAAACATTTAATGATCTATAAGTGTTTCAAAAATTTCTATATTTCTATTTATATAAGACCATACTGTCTTACACAAATAAACTAGATCGATGCATTTATTATTCAAAGGGATGGAATCTGATAGAAAAAATTAGGCTTAAAAGATTTCTTATCTTGTGGCTCCCTCTAGTAGAGGGATTTGAAATGGCTGGTAAAACAAATTGAATTTTAGAATTTTATTCAAAAAGCATTGCATTTAGCAGATGTACTGTAGGTTAACTCGTAAAAATGGGCGTTGTCTGACCAGTTAATTTAAATATCTTTGCAATGTTTTGACAAATCTAAATTCTTTTGCTAACTTTTTGCCAGCACTGTCCCCCGCTGTTGTATGCCTATTATGGTAAAGATCGGACGAACGGCCAAGGAGGAGTTAAAAAAAAAAAGAAGGTTTTTAGGAAAATTCAAAATGGAGGAAAAACTGTATAGACAGAAATTAAATCACAGCTTGGTCCTCTAATAATCCTGACCAAATAAAAAAAAAAGCTGTCAATATGCATCTTTGATTAATCTGTTGCCATATTCATAACCAGACTGATGCAAGCCACATAAAACTAAAGTTTCAGTTGTCACATAAGCCACTTGATACAGAATTTCATGACTTTTTTCCATGTCTTTTTTCATAGTTTTGATACTTTAGTATTCTAAAATGTGAACAGTGTGTGTGTGGATTTTGATTAGCTAATACAATTTTTTTCCCTTCAAGTTTTTTGCTAAAAAAAAATAAAAAAGTGGAAATAATGCTCCAGAGCTCTTTACCTCAGAGGCCAGGTCTGCAGTCTTTGAATGACAAGTTGTTACAGTTGCATGATTCCACAGGAGAAGGTCATGCATTGGTGCACCAACAATCTTACTGCGGCCAATTACCACAGCTCTTTTTCCTGCCACAGACACTCCTAAACACAAGACATCGAGGAAATGCAAATCATGAATAATCACCATTTAAAACTTATAATTCAAGTTCATTTAAGGTAGATGAATAGTTCAACCAAAAATTATTTAAGCGCACATCCTTATAGCACCACACCTTAGACTGAGACGTTACTTCAAAAGTTTTTGAGATGTACCAAAACTTTTTTTAACAGGTTCAATAAACAAAACTTTGACATGGATAAAACTATGTGTACTGTATCTAGTGATCCAATATTATGATTTAATGTAAATGCTGTCTGAAAATTAATGTCTAGACAGCTTGTATTTACAGTTGACGACACACATATTGAATGAAAACACTATCATAAGTAAACAGTAAACAGAAATCTGTATCCTTGCACACAGGAATCCAGAAATACACACAACAGTCACATTAAATCAGAAATATGATCCATCATGCACACATCAATCCAAACATATCCACACACCGGCTCTTCCTCGAGATGTCTGCCTGAAGTCTTAAGAAAGCAAATAATTTAGAGCAGGGTTTTCAAATGTTTTGATGCCAAGTACCCCCAAATATAACTATCCCTTTGCAAAAGACCAAATTCATAAAATAAAAAGGCAGCTATATATATTTTAAGGCTCATTTATACTGTTGAAGCAAATAGCGTGATATTATAATATAGCATGTCTAAAAAAAAAAAATAATAATAATAATAATTGGCATTTATGTACACTGTAAAACTGAACAGTGAAATTAATGAAATGAAATGAGTTCGTTTCACTCAAATAATAATCAAAGTTCATTGTACTTAATAGAAAAAAAGTTGCATGAACTCAAAATTTGATTGTAGTAAATTGAACTTAATATGATTGAGTTGCAGTAGATTTAATTCCCAGCATGCTTTGTTTGGTTGACGCATTTTGTTTAAAAGGAAAACAGTATACAGTTTTTATAGAAATTTTCGATTTATTAACTTTCATTAAACATATTCATTAAAGTACACAAATTAGGCACTACTAACTAACAGTATATCAAATATTATTTAGCCTTAGCTGCAAACTTCAAAGCTTTCATTCACATTTCGTCTTAAACTCCCAGCTGCTGCAACAATGGCATCTTTGGCCTTTTTCTTGTCATCAGTTGTCTTGACAGAGTGATATGGCTGTTTGTTGCGTTTTTCTTTTTCTCTGAGGAGAGCTCTGTACCTCTAGTTGGAGAGTTTTACATTTCTGCATTAACTGGACTCTCCTTGGTGTTCCTGGAGTAGAGCTGAGTGTCTGACACCTGTATGGCCTTCAGGTTGTATTTCACTGCTTGATAGGATTCATATGTCTCTACATTGAGGCTGTCTGGCAACTTTTGGAGGCAAGGAAAAATTTGATGATTTCCCCGTGCATCTGGATCCAAGCAAAATGTCCTGAGAGTGGCAGCTTTACTTGAAGATCACCTGCACAGCTAATGTAGGCCTGGATTACAGTCATTCTGTAAGTCTTGGTCACAGGTGGTCCCTGTCGGTTTGGTCCAAAATAGCTGAGGCCTCAAAGCCAACAAAAGGTTTGGACAGATAGGACTCTTGTGACTTCAGGTTGAGCAACTTAATCTTCGGCCTAGGCAGATTATTCCCCTTGCTGTCAGTCAGGTATTCTGGCTTGATAAAGCAGGATAAAATCCACCTCATGAGTCTCTCTTGAGCTCATGAACCCTTGGATCTTTAGATTGAAACAGCAAAACATTGCTTGAGCAATGGAAAGACCTTCGAGTAGAAATGAAGCTCAGCGAGGGTTTTCTTGCCCTCTAGCAACACCTGTCAAAACATGGAAAATATTTTATCACTGTATAAAGTACATCATTGTTGTCACAGAGTAAACACATTTTAAAAGTTTTAGGGCATTTTTCTTACCTTCCTGCAAATCCTGACTTCTCTCATATTACACTACTTTGTAAACTTTGTAAGTTTTTATACCAGTTAACCAACTCCTTCCACAACTCTTTTATTCAACTCCTGCCTGCTTCTTGTACATCCCCCATTTTGTAGTGTGGCATTGACATTATCTTCATATGTACTCTTATTTTTCCTGTCCAAGAAGGCAAAGTAAAACATAACTAACGCATCCTACATGCGCAATGTTTCCAGACTGACATCCAAAACTGAACTGAGCCCCTCATCCCAGAGCAGGAGTCTATAAGAATGGACACCAAATTATCCCATGGGAGAGGCATCCATTCAAAAAGCCCATCCAGTGCACTGAACAGAGACTCTGATGTGAGTCCCAGTGCTGCAAGGTGTTGTACAGCCATACTTTTATTCTTCTGGGACCAGTAGCTAACAAGCACACCTACATAATACCCTACAGAGTTTGTCTTGCTAGTGGCCTCCTCAATGTTGAGGGAGTATGGAACACTTCTTATCTGGTTCTGCCCTCTGGGGTCTCCACTACAACTAGTGTTTGAGGGCGAGTCAAAGTAGACGTTCACGGTAGAGGTCTTCACAGGTCCACTTGGATCCGAAAACCCGAGGTCCGTCCCAAGGGGGTTCGGGTCTAAAACTTCGACTAGTGCCTTGGACACAGGTCGGGTTTGGTATTAGTGGCCTCGGGTCTCAGGTAATTTGAAATAAATGTGCTTTCCGTGAAAGGACCCGAGAAAACCCGAATAATAAACTTTAATCATGGTCAGGTGAATAAAGTTATTTACCAAAAGTTAGAAAAAAAAAACCAAATGTTTGTAACCTCGCACACAGAAATCCATCTTATAGCCGAGGTCAATCAGGAAAAGCCACTCGCTTCATTACGCTGTGTGTTCATGCACAGCTTTTCTTTTTTATGTGCAGAAACCCTTCGTCGGAGATGTGGTCAATAGTTGAAGACAACACTAGCGAATCCATGATTTATCAGGCTATCGATTTCATTTTTATCAAGCTATCACATTTTTTTTCTAATCCACTGGTCATTATTGAAAGCTGAACTCAGAAATAACTTGCATCAGGCAGGCAATAATATAAAGTATAACTAAACAAATAAATGAAAGTAATGGACCAGCAGCCAAATCAGTCAGTCGGACACTGGAATTTTTCCTGACTGACTGCGGGGCTGCAGGCTGTGCACACGTCAATGCCGTTTACGGCAAAAATAGGCTAAATGTTGTCGGGTCAGATCGGACTCGGGTCTAATTTTATCGGGTCAGGTACAGATTTTAGGACCCGAGAAGACCTGTAGTTCACGGGCAGCCAATGAAAACCATAGGCTGGCATTATGCAAATTTGTAACATTGTTACAAAGGTTTGCTGGAATTGCTGATGACTTGTTTTAGCTGTTCAGAACTGATTCTTTTAGGATCTCTTTGATCTTTAAAACTTTACAGACCTTTTACATTCACAAACAGCTATACTACACACTGTGTGAAAGGTAATATTTAAAAAAGTACCTTAAGTTTTTAGTGTTTTATTACTTACACTGTCATATCTGTTGCAGTTGCTCACTGACGTGAAAATGACTTAATAAAAATTACATTAGATGTTTTTATGAGTACCAATCCATCTATGTTTGGTGTCTATTTTTCACAGAATCTCTAGATTCATTAATAAGATAAAGATGACTTACCTGAATTATGTGCATGGCATAAAACGTAGAAAGCACCAAGGATCCAATTGGCCGGTTGGATGACCGTACGCGCACCCCAAAATCCCTGTATTTATGCAATTTACACGGGTCATCCCAACGAGGTCAGAAAATATGGAAATCACATCCCTGGTAAGTCTATATTAAAGCATATAACATCTGTTTATGTTGTGTTGACCAAAAATGTTGTCATTACTTGGAACATTGATGGATATTTCCACTGTGTTATCAAATTTATATTTGAAATTAATTTTGTGAGGAGAACTGTTGAAGAAAATTGAACTGAACCCAAATTTTAGGATCATGGTAAAGGTGAGACATTCTTATGGTGATTGTAAGAATGATTAATGCATGTTGATGTCACAGTAATGTGTCTTGAATACAAAAATTAATTTTCGTAAAGTCCTATGTTTCTCTTTCTCATTTTCTTTTTGCAGTTATCGTCTGAGTAGACATATTTCATTATGTCTTTAATGATTTAATGAATTATGTTTGACAGGGAACGTATCTCCACAGCAGTTCTTAAATCCTAAGACTAGAATCTTTTTTAAACACAGACCGTAAACAGACCAAGCGCAACTGGAACAAACCCGGGCCGTTTGGGCATGATCAGTTGTCGCGACTAAATTACATTTATAATCGGCCTGACAGCTGTGTAGTGTGTTTCTGGATTTAGTCTGAGGTGTCCAACTCACCTGTTTGTTTGATGAGCTCCATACATCCATTAGGAGTACAAGGGATAAAACAGTCTCCAAGATCACCTCTTGCCAGTTTCCCTGCATTTATACTCGTCAAACTGAAGCAAGCAAACAAACAGACATCAAAACAGTTTACATTATTTCATGGAGCAGAATACAATTTGTTGAATAATTTGTTGTATAATTTAATAGCATAATGGTAAGGACTGCATTATATTTTCTGTACCCATCAACATCTTTCTCTGGAGCCACAGCGTTGATAATCCTTTCTGTATTGATAGTGTGGATGGAGTCGAGGGGCAGCTGGACTATGAGCCCATGAACTTTGGAGTTCTCATTGACTTCAATTATACTGCGCATAACCTTCAGAATGTGTAACACTCAATCATAAATAACAAAATCTGAATCACCGGTTAATGAACACAAAACAGACATTAATCACTGCTTCGGGTGATCTGCCCTACCTCATTTTCATTTGCAGTCCGTGGAAGTTTCACATGTACAGCATTGATCCCGATCTAAAAATCACGACCGTAATAGTCATTAAAGTGGTCCTGAACTGCATTTTTTATCATCATTTTACAATGTTCCCATATAATGTAGGTCAGATTTTTTTTTTTTTTTTTTTTTTTTTCCCCATCAAAAGCAAAAGTTTTCTACCCTGTTTTTAACACTCTGGTTTGAACACTCAGTTTATGTTTCCTTTAAGACTTCAGTGTGAATGCCCATTGCTATGATTGGACAACATCTTTGCATATGAAATAAGTATTATACACATGGAACTGGTGAAACTGGATCATTATTGTAGCTGCTGCGTTAAACTAATTGTGGAAAGTGTGGATTACGGCGCTCTGTTTAAAGTACATCTACTCCATCAAAGGTTTCTTTTAACAACCTGTTTTTGGGGGGTCTATGGGTGGGTAAATGTATGGGCTTTTTCAGATCTTTCGCCACAAGACCACGCTGTGAGTGTATGTTAGAAATCAGGACTGGAGAGAGAATATTCTGCTTAGTACGTCAAACCAAACTTGGGTCTTCAGCCAACAAAGTTTAAATTCCGTCTGGTTAGCGCTTCCCATAATGTTTAGATGTTAAGTCAGTAGGTGGAGAGTAGCCAGTCTTTTGTGGTTGTTCGACTGCATTCGACCACATGAGCATCTACACTACAAAAGCAATCCAGTTAAATGCATTTTAGACTATCTCTGGAAGTGGTTGAAAGTGGACATGCTCAATGTTTCAGACCCCGTTTACACCTGTATTTAATGTTGCCACTTGTGCTCCGATTGACCAAAAAGCATCTTAATAGCAGGTGTAAGTGGGCCCAAGTTTCTCTGTGCCTCCTGCACAAGTATGGACAAACTGAGACTCTTTAGTGCCTGACCATGTCAGTAGGGCATAATTTTTTGTAATCTTTTGTTCTTCCATTTCACAGTGGATTCTTTTGTAAAACGTCATAATTGAACAAAAGTTTTGCAAACAGACTTTTATTGAAAAAATGGGCCCACTATATCGGTGATATACATTTTTATATATAAAGACTCATGTGGTCAGCGTTCTGTGACAATCTCAAATTTTTCTCATATTTACAGTAGGTCTACACTTTGTTGGTTATAATAGGAGCATCTGTGAGATTGTGATTTCACACAGAACAAAACTTACTATTGCATTCATGTATTCAACACTGGCTACAATGCTAAGTGCTGCGCATTGTTAAAAGGAATCTTTTATGGAGCAGATGTAAATACAATACTGTAATCCAAATCTTCCGTGATTAGTTAACCACAGCAGCTGTAATCATAATCACAGTTCCACATGTATATGTAAATATTGTACACAATCTGAAGTCTTAAAGGAGACGTAGCCCTTTAAAATTAGTGGGTAAGAAACAGGGTAGAAAATACCAATTTATTTCTAAATTATGACTGTAAAATCTAACATTATAAATGATGTCCATTTTTCATGTATTAACATTATAAATAGGGATAGGTATTGATATTGGTAAAGAAATATATATTGGTATATTTCACAATTAGATTCCTTTCAAATTACATTAATGTTTTTCTATTAAAACAACAGCATAAAAGTATGTATTGTCAAACAAGGGTTATGTAAGTGCATTTATTCAGCAACCACAATCGCAAACAATATAGCTGAGATCCATGTTTGTCCATGTGTCATCACTGAGAAGGTATGATCGCAGATTTAGTTTGCAGAAAACAGTGCAAGAGGCTCGTGATGGAACACAGTCTGAATGAACGACACTTTCATTTAAGCAGGATATTTCAAAGGAGATCGCTAAACTCCAGCTTATTTGTTTGTCAGTGTTTCAAATCATCAGCTGTGCTTCCACAGTGTAGAGAGAGCGTGTGCACATGATTGCCAGATGCAAAGATCAAGTAAAACACCAGGCACTTTTAACTGAAAAGCTCTGATTGAGGGATTTAAGCTCGTGACATCTGGCAAACACAAGCATGAAAGCTCAGTACAGGATTGTACAGTAGTCTGTAAGATTTTCTCTTTTTTTCCCCCGACAAAATAAAGAGATTTTAGTAAAGTTTTAATTTTTTAACTACATTTTAGTCTTGTCTATTTTCATCAACGATACTGCATGTTACTATAGTCACAGTTATCACTTAACAACCTTGGTGTCATCCTGTCTTAGTCATGGGAAAAAAAGGTCGTTGATGAACAGTTTTCATCATACTTTTCATTAACGAAATTATCACCCACCCTCACCCCACCTACAACCCCTCAGAGGAGGGTTTTTTTTTTTTTTTTTTTTTTTTTTTTAAATGGGGCGCATCTGGCTCTGTCCTGGACTAATGATGAAATCCAGTCTATGCTGACCTACAATCTGTCTGGTCCATAGACAGTCCTGAAACTTAGTGTTACTGAGGACAACTGCTTAATGATCGTGGTGAGATGATGTGACCTTGTGTTAATTCAGTAATTCAGTAGAAACTGCACAAAGCTATTGCAATTTATTGGATGGGAGGTGCACTACAAATGTTTAGTGAAGATTTGTTCATGCATTTTCTGAGACAGCACAAATGAAAAGATAATTTCTTGAGATTTAAGAATCTTTAAGCACAGACACCTATACACTGTGTTGATGTGGCTTTACCTCAGCAGCAGCTTTCAGCTTCATGCTAATGTACAAGTTTGAGTCCTCTCTGTCTCCCACCTATAACAGACAAAAAAAATAAAAAAAATAATCAACATTCAAACAAGTAGACCAAAAACAGTTTTTTAAAACTTTCATGCATTTTCAGTGATTTCTTTGGTTTTCTCCTTTTGTGTTTTTCTAGTATGAAGCTTTTAGTATGAACCCACAGCAATGCACATTTTATATGTCTCCCTTACTAAACACACTTGATTCAGGTCATCAGCTTGTTGAACTGAACTCAGAATGTCAGATTGTATCCGGCTAGTTATTGGGGTAGGGAAAGGTAATGGAACATATGTGCAATCTCAGTTGGGTTTTTCCATCCAACTATTTTTATGCGCATGAGCCACTTTGTAGCTGCATTTCTTTCACTTCCTTTTTTATACACTTAACATTGTTTGTTTGTTTGTTTATTTATATAGCACAGTTTAATACAACATTGGTTGTCCAAAGTGCTTCACAATCCCAGAAAGCTAAAGAAAAAAACAAAAACAAATAAAAAACAGGTAAATGGTTACCTGGCCACCATCCTGGCCAGGTAAACAGGGGCTAAATTGTGAATGGCCTTAAAAACAAGTACGAGAATCTTATAAATAATTCTGTAATGTACTGGCAGCCACTTTAGTGAAATTAATAACGGAGTAACAGAGTCATATTTTTTTGCAGACTTGATCATTCTCGCTGCTGCGTTTTGGATTTTCTGTAGACGCATTAGCGCTCTACCATCAACTCCATAAAAAAGGGAGTTGCAATAATCCATTCGAGAAAAAACCATAGCTGAAATTGCCTTCTCAAGATCTGATAAAGAAAGAAATGGTTTAGCCTTTGCTAACAAACGTGGATTGAAAAAACATGATCTAACAACTGTGTTTATTTGACTATCCATCTTTAACTCACTATCCAAAACAAACCCCAGGTTTTTCACCTTGGTTTTAGTAGAGCCAGATAAGGTAGTTGAATTTAAGTACTGAACGACTTTGTGCTTTCTAGTGCCAAACACAATAGCCTTGGTTTTATTTTCATTATGCTTCAAAAAATTTACAGCCATCCAGTCCTTGACCTCCTGTAAACATGCCAAAAGAACATCAAATGAGTTTGAACGCAACTCTCTCTGCGTATCATCAGCATAGCAATGAAACGATACTTTATATTTTCTAAAAATAGCCCCCAAGGGTAACACATAAAGGGAAAAAAGTACTGGAGCGAGAATCGACCCTTGTGGAATTCCCCAGGGAAGATGTACTCTTGATGAATGGCAGTTCCCACTGCTAACTGAGAAAGATCTGTCCATGAGCTAGGATTCAAACCATTTCAGCACATTGCCTTTTAGGCCGACCCAGTGTTCCAGACGCTTGATTAAAATCTCGTGATCCACCATATCGAACGCTGCACTAAGATCAAGCAGAATTAGAATAACATTTTCGCCATTGTCCATTGACAGCAAAATGTCATCTAACACTTTAACAAGCACTGTCTCAGTACTATGGCAAGACTTGAAGCCAGATTGAAAGGCACATCTATTGCATTCAGAGTAATGTGGGCTCGTAACTGTTTAAAAACTACTTTTTCTAAAACCTTTGCTAAAAAAGCTAAGTTTGAAACGGGTCTAAAATTATTAGGATCCTCTATTGCCAGATTGGCCTCTTTAACAATGGAAAAACAGTAGCATGCTTAAAGACCGCTGGACAAATGCCCTGACTGAGGCATTTGTTAATAAGAGGCAGCACAGTGGTCCCTACACTATCAAAAATCTGTTTGAAAGGGCACGGTGGCATAACATCCCCTTTAGATTAAGAGGGTTTAAGATGTGCCACAACATCTGGGTAATAGGATGAAATTCACCCCATTCTGTGCTGCAAGGCACAGCCGGGTCTGCAGAATGAGCCACAAAGCACTTTTGGTATTTTTGACTGCAAGTCGACAATCTTCCCATAAAAGAATTTAAGTAAATCTTTACAACTTAAAATGACGGGATCTGGAACCCTATTTTGAACAGGGTTAATGACTGAATTTATAGTCTTTTAGGCTTATTCAATTTTAGGCTTATTTGCATTTCGAGTAATAACATCAGAATAATATTTGTGTTTTTCATCTCTAGAAGCCTTCTGAAATGTCAATAGAGAATCTCTAATATAATAGCAAGTTATTAACAACATTATCGCTATTATACTCAATATTCCTGAACACAGTACATGTACACAGGTCATTACATATCTTTCAGTGTTGTATGAGATGGGGGATCACCCAAATGAGGTGCCAGATCAGATTTCGGAGGTTCCGAAGCTGGTTTGTTCTGGCACAAATTAAGCCTTGCCCTTGACGAAGTGACCCGATGGTCACTTCAAGGAAGTAATTTCATTGTTTATGGTCAAGTGACCCAGGATGATGAGTCCTCGCAATTTATTTTAAAGCTAGATGGTGGGAGAGTTTGAGTAAATGTCAAAACTGAATAATTCAAGTTGTTTTGTTTTGATATATTACACACATTTTCTTAATTCATTTCTTATGACGTTGAAATTTCATAGCTAAGAAATGTTTCATAGTATGTTAAGTAAAGTTTCGAGCAGAGAGGGAACATAAAACATTTTTCATAAACTTAATTATAAAAAGTATATTTATTTGCAACAATTATATAAAAAGCAATGATCCTGTTGTAAAAACAGCTAATGGGGTGATGGACAATGCGCTGCGTTGACAAGGTAACATTCCAGTTGAACATGATGAGAAAATGACATTGTCTTTCTTTGATCCCTTTGCCAAGTGCATTCCAAACATTCCTACATTATGGCACGCCAGTGCCCTGCTCCATCCAAAGTACTTACTTCAACGGCTCTGCCTTCTGGAGTGAGTATATGGATGATTAATCAATTCTGATTGGAATTCACCCAAAATATGCAGTGCTGTGGGTCCCTAGGACCAGGATTAAAAAACTAATCAAAGTCTTCAGGATTACTTGAAAAATGACAAGACGGGTGTGTTTGATTTGGGCTGGAAAACTTACAGGACAGTGGTCCTCTAAGAACAGTGCTGCCCATTCCAGTTCTAACATTATAAGAGGACAGTTTAAAGATGACTGAAAATATCCCCTTCGTTAAAAGTTAATACAATCTCATTAAATCACAGACCAATAAAGTGGCAAAGCAAAATTGCCAATAGGCAACCAACTTTTTATTCTGAGATTTCTAAGATTATAAATTTGAAAGAGCAAAATATCAAACACAATCAAAATAAAACAGCAAAATCACTCATTTCAAAAGAAAGTTTGTCTCATTTATTCATTGCTCAAGTGCAAAATAAAACTACTACCATCATTTCACCAGTACTTCCCCCTGTAGGCAATAATTTTATCCCTTAGAACTCATCTTTAAAGATCAAAATGACACATTTCAGTGTTTTTTTTCCTGTGAAAATTTCTTCATGCCTTAAAATATCTTGAATGTAACTCTACACCCTTGCTTCATTTCGTATACACGGATCCATGAATGTGCAAATTAGCCCCGCCTCCACTCAATCACACCAGCTCAGACTACCTGATCCACTTGGTCAACTGTAGTAAACGCCACACAATGGTAAGTGGAAATATTGGTTTAATTCAGCCATATATGTTTGAACCAGAAACTGAAGAAGAAGAGCGACTTATAAAGGGCTATCTACAAGTCAATCTCTTGTATTGTCGGACACATAATAGTAATTGATATGATTAGCATTTGGCTTGACTACATAATCGAACAGCTAATAATGTGTTGCTAATATTACACAAACCAATGTTTACATTCACCATCTCAGAATCAGACAGCTGCCTTCTAAAAATCCTTAGATACGCTTTGAACAACACAAAAAAGCCCCGTCCTGCACGTTGACGGGATTGGTTACATGTTTGTGACGGCAGGAAACAGGCGGTTTCTAACCATGTTTTTGAGACTGTCTTTGGTGCACTGCAGTTTTAAGGAGTAAATACTCAGCAATGGTGTTGACTGATGAATTGGCCATAAACGACATTAAAAACTTTTCACCACAGGGGGTCTTTAACCCAACTGGGGTCTGAGGTGTTTTCTGTTTTGTGGTTTTGTTTTGTTTTGTGGTTAGTGAAAAAATATAGGCTATATTTTCACTGTGTCATTCAACATTTAAACAGGTAGCTTGTTACCACCAACCTGTAACACCACAAGGCCTGGTTTGAAATTGGGATGAGTCTTCGTCATGCCTTCCACCTCCTTCTTCAGCCTCTCTCTGACCTGACTGGAGAAACATAAGGATTCAAAATGAGTTATTCAAGCCACTGCACAACAAAAGCAAGCTATACAGCCCTACATATACTAGATATACATATTACTTTGGAACTGCAATTGCATATATAATGCTGTGACATTAATGAAATGAAGCAAGCCTTTTTCATACAAGTACATTTGAACTGTTGTCATAAGCAGTTGATGTAGTAGTGAACACGGTGCAGGCTTCTGTGTTTACGCCAGAGCGCCTGTCTCATCATTGGCCGGCTCCATTTAAAGGAGTAAACAAAGTTTAAAAACTAAACAAAAATTCCTGCATACCATTTGAATATGAAATGACATGAATTTATCCATTTTAATGTGTTTGAAAGACAAAAACCTTCCAAAGACAGTGATACATGGTTAAATCACTTAGTGATAAGTCAAATAAAAATTAATGTTTGGCAGGACTTCATTATGTAGGCTAATGTTTCAACGTTGAGAAAACAATTCTTAAAACGGAATTAAAATTAAAAAATTAAATTAAACCGTCATCCCTTACTCACCATCAAGTTGTTCCAAACCTATATTTCTTCTATTGAACACAAAATAAGATATTTTAAAGAATGTTGGTAATCAAACATTTGACGATAGCCAATGACTTCTATAGTAGGAAAAAAAATACTATGAAAAGTCAATGGCTACTGTCAACCAACATTCTTTAAAACATCTTCTTTTGTGTTCAACAGAAGAAAGAAACTCATACAGGTTTGGAACAACTTGAGGGTGAGTAGATGATGACAAAATTTTCATTTTTGGGTGAACTATCCCTTTAAAAGTGAAATAATTTCTGTAAATCCAATGATCAAATGCTGTGTGTGTCTCAGTTTTCAGTGATAGGCACATGACCTGCAGCTGGTCTGTGTGTCTAATTGCACAAACCTGGAGGACCTTCTGAACATATACTGTATAAGTAGTAGTCTTTAAGAAAGGAACATTTAAAAGAAAGAAATAGTAGGGAAAATCAATTAATTATTAATAATTTACTGCCATTCTGAGAATAATCTAAATACAAGTACTTAATTTTTGGAATCCGATTACATAACCCAAATTACATGTAATCAGTTTCTACCCAGCTGTATTTTATTTACAACTCTTCCCACCTAATGCCCGTGTGACTTTTCCATTTTTCACACCGTGTTCATTTAGGCCAGAGGAGAACTGGTCTCTTGATTGAGCCTGACTTCTCCCAAGATTTATTTCTTCATTTCAGTCACCTGATGGAGTTTGGGTTCCTTGTCATTATCACCTTTGGCTTGCTTAGTTGGGACACTTAATATCTGACACTGCACTGACACTATTGAATGAGAACAAAACGTGAAATGGATTGAGTTGAATAAATGACTCTACGGTCTTCTGCTGTATAGCTGAATCTGTTATTTACCTGTTTATTATTGTGAAGCTGCTTTGAAACAATTTCTATTGTATAAAGCAGTATAAAAATAAAGGTGACTTGACTTATTACATTAATAGAAAGACAGTTAATACAAAGATTTTTAACATAAACAATTTTTTCAAAATTCATTTTAATTGTATTTTCATGCAGAGACCGGAAGAAGGGGGACCGGAATTGAATCTAGAGACCATTTTCCTGGGGATCCACTGACCAGAATGTAATTTAGACCATCTCATTCTAGCGTTTAATGACTGTGTTTACATGTGCACCAATAATGTGATTATTTCCAACAATAAGAGTAAGGACGTAAATGCTGTAAGATGTTTAGATGACGCAAGCACACTTTTTCACTCCAGTTTAAATGCAATTTTCATTTTTCTGATGGTTCACATACCTCAATGCACAGAACATATGATGAACTCACATACAGTAGGTGTGTTATAGCAACATGAACTCAGTTCCTTCAGCACCCCAAAAATGCACATGTGCACTTTGGTCAGAGTGGAATAGATGCGATTAAAGTGTTTACATGCAGATTAAAATCTGCCTATATACACCACATTTTACAATGATTATGGTAGTTACGATTATGAGCTTAATTTGTTCAAAGTATTGTGTTTACATGAGCTAAATTGAATCACAATATTTCCTAAATCTCATTATAATCACATTATGAGGATGCATGTAAACATAGTGAAGGTTGAGGAGGACTCAAGCCTAGAAGACGCAGAAGGGACTAGTCTTCTAGGATGCAACTCAAATTATAAATCATTATTGTAAGCTTTCCATTGTTAATCAGGATAAGGCAGGGGTGTCCAGACTTGGTCCTGTCCTGCAGAGTTTTGCTCCAACCAGCTCCAAAACACCTGTCTGTAAGTTTCTAGTATGCCTAGTTTGACTTTGATTAGGCTGGTTCAGGTGTGTTTAATTGGGGTTGGAGATGAACTCTGCAGGACAGTGGCCCTCCAGGACAGAGTTTGGACAGCCCTGGGATAAGGCAAGGTTACCATTTTGAACAAATTTTTTTATGTACTTGCACAATATTTGATTTTTGTTAAATTTTAACCAAATGAAAAAAAAAAAAAAAAAAAAAAACTTCTGTAGACAACTAAATTTGGCTGCCATTTTTGCTTGAATGCTCACTTTTCAGTCCAGGAAATACATTTTTATTTTAATTTTGTACCTTAAAATTGTTTAAAAGTAGCATACATGTTAAAATTAGAGTACAAAATGTAAATTACAAGGCTAGTTAGGCATATAGGATACACCTCTGTGAGTACTCTAGACTGAACCTATTATATAATGTTAGCTAAATTAAAATAAGCCATAAGGGTAAATAAGAGACATTTTATAAGCTATAAAAAACATTCATGTGTGTAATGCAAGTTAACTAAATGGCTGATTATTTACTGACTGTGCCATTCTTTCAGGAATAATAAGGGTCAGTTGGAGATCATGTGATGTTTGGTCTGCTTAAATGCATTAAGATCTAATAGTATACGATCTGTACACCTTTTGAGCGTGTCCTGATTTACTTAACAAGCTACTCTTTCTGACTGTAACATCATCGATAAATGCGATCAATGAAAACCTGCAGTGCATTTCTCAAGAGTTCAGAGTTCAATTCGTGACAAAAATCCTATGCAAAAACCCTTAAAACAACACAGATGTGAAACAGGCACTCTCTAAAATATTTTTGCTTTCTAATTCACACAAGTAACGTTACGCGTGAACATAAAACATCGAAATGGTTTTATAGCTTTATCAAGGTAACATGAAAAATGTTAAAAGAAAATAGCTTACGCTGAGATGGTTTTCCCGCAGATGATTTGGGCTGGCATCGTGAGATTTCAAGTTCTTGAAAGTGAGATGAAGTTGTGTTCAACAGTTTACGCTGTTAACTGAGAGCACGTGCTGAACTCTTCTTCTACTTCTGTGTTGAGCTCTGTGTCTGTCTGAAGTTACGAAATAAATCCGCCCCTCAGTTTGTGAATATGATCAAGTGCGTAAATTTACGTCAATGATGTAGGTGTAGCTGTCTGCACCAATCAACATTTCTCTTTTTTTTTTTTTTTTGTCTGCTGAAATAAGAGTGGAACTTTTTCTTTACTGTTATTTACCAATGAACATTATTTATTTATTTATTTAACCTACCAAGCAAAAAACAGACATCTATTAAAAAGGTGGAAGATGGTCTATTAGAATTTTAAGATGTCAACAAGTCATGCTATACGTACTAAAATAAAAAAAGAAATATGTGAAAAGTATAAACTGAAAAGTTGAAGAGGGGGATGGGGGGGTTACATGGATAGACATTTGATCTATGAAGTGATGATAAGATCAGTTTTTCATTATGCCCATGTCGAAATGCTTTGTTAACAACATTAAAATGATAAGAGAGAACAAAACAGAGCACTCAGGATTTGTCTAGGAGCAGTTAAATCAACACACACACACACACACACACACACAAATACAAATGCCTTGGAGTTTGCACAGGTATTGTCCTTGGCATAGTTTGAGGAGTTATGATAGAAATCATATTGCATGCAAGGTAATAAATCCCCATGCAGATATGTGCCTATATGGATTATCCTAGAATTTTAAAGAGGTTTAGATATACTAGAGAGAAAAAAAAGGAAATAGGAGGAAATGTTTATCATTAAATACTGTGTAAGTAAACACATTCAGAACAGATTTTATGCCAGAGTCCAAAATACACAAAAGCAATGAAGTACTTGAAGTACCCCATCTGAAGTAATGATATAATGTTAATATACCAATTAACTTGAACCACCAAAATCAGCTTTTACCTTAAAATGCACTGATAACCACCATGATAAAACAGGTGGAAAAAAGAACATATATATAGACAGAAAGCCACACGAAGAGTCAAAAGGCCTGTCCTTAAAACATTGCCAGAACTCATACTCCCCGTTTCACAGACAAGGCTTAAAGGGATAGTTCACCCAAAAATGAAAATTACCCCATGATTTACTCACCCTCAAGCCATCCTAGGCGTAAATGACTTTCTTCTTTCAGCCAAACACAATCAGAGTTATATTAAATATATCCTGGATCTTCCAAGCTTTATAATAGGAGGGATTGGAGGATGAGTTTTTGAAGTCCAATAAATTGCATTCATCGATCATAAACGTACTCCACGCAGCTCCGGGGGATAAATATAGGCCTTCTGAAGCGAATCGATGCATTTGCATAAGACAAATATCCTTATTTAAAACTTTATAAAGTAAAATAACAAGCTTCTGGTGCAACAGCCATACGCATTCAACGTACGTCCAAAAAGCGTTAATTTCCGCGATGTAGTACACAATGACATGGTTTAGCGTCATGACGTAGCGTAGAACTAAGGCCTAATCCTGGCTTAATCTAAGCGCTGTCTGTGAAACTGGCCTTAGGTTATATAAAATTAATCCACCACTTGGGCACAAGTGATGTATTTAAATTACGTGTAAACATTAATGCAGTCTTGTAAGTAAAGCTGTTTGGATTATTGCACATGGCTGTCCTCTTCTTTGTACTTGGCTTGTAACACGTAACATGGTCTCAGAAGTAACTGAGCGATGGATTTAAACCTCCAGCGGGACTTGAGTTGCACCTTAGGAATTTATCTGAAAACAGGAGAAGTTTTCGAAAGAGGTTTGAATTATATTCAGTTGTAACAGGATACTCTACAAGTCTGCACACGTACAGTCTTCACTTTTTCTTCATGTTGCTGATGAAGTTTATAATACCTCAATATTTGAAAATTAAAAACAGTATGTGGGGAAGATCATGGAGTGTACTGTAACCTAAAGAACAATATAACATATTAAAGATAGTTTTGTATGTGTGTACAAGGAGAAATGTCAGTCAATATGTAATGGAATTGAGAGTTTGGAAAACTGGAAGAATGTCTGATACGAGGGATTAAATCAGATGCATATTATGAGAGAGGCTTAGGAGTGTCAGGGTTATGTTCCAGTCTGTTGACTTTTATTTTGATACTCTTCTGTTTATTTTAATACTAAGTTTCCGTTTGTCCGTTTATCCTCTCTGTTTAGTTTTGGTTTTCTTGGTTACTGATTATGTCCTCGTTTGTTTCTATAGTTAACGATTAGTTTCATGTCCTCCTTCCCTCCAGCTCCACCTTTGTCCTCACTCCCTCTAGTGGTCCTCCCTGGTCTTCCAGGCCCCTGGCTCCACCTCAGTCCCACGAGCCAGCGACTCCATGTTGGCTTGAGATGTCACCCCTAACCGTCGTCCTCTCAGCTCTGCCTGGGTCTCCAACTCTTCCGGCTCTGCCTCTGTGAGTCAGTTCCCAGGTTCCGCCCGGACCATCCACCTGGCTCCTCCCTCTATCAGCTTCTCTGTGGGCTCAGCTGCATCCACCACCCTCCCTGTACTGTTGGACTTTTTAGCGCAGGATTGACGTAAAAGTCGAATGAATTCCGAATTGACTGTTCAGACTGAGGTCGTATTGCAAAACATCAGGGGTCATATTCACAAAACATCTTAAGGCTAAAAAAGTTGCTCCTAACTTGCCGATTTAAGAGAAACTCTTTAAAAAATAATGGGCAGTTCATTTCTAATTTTAGGACTAAATTTTTGCTCTAACAGTAAAAATACTGTTAGAGCAAAAATTTAGGAGTCCTAAAATTTTTTTTAGAAAAGGGGATAGTTTATATCCTCAGTGTGAAAAGATGGATCTCAAAATCATGATCAGTGTTGGAAAGGGTATATGCAGAGATAAGAATGTGCAGGACTTGGAGGATTTTTCTGAAAAACAGTGACCAGTTTAACTGCTCAGGACCAACAAGGGAGCAACATTTTTTTTTTTTTAAATTCAACTATTGTTTTGTCCTGTGGACTACAGTATATGTAAACGTGATGTGAAATAGCTTAAAGTATAGTATAGTACATAAAAAAGGATGCCTTTTATTTTGTTAAATTTAACATTGTGCAGATTCTGCAAAGTGTGTAAACTTATGACTGTATTTTAAGCCTGTGAAGCCTGACATTTGAAATGTTTTTGAAATTTAACAGTTTATTGAAACTTTAGACAAAATATAATTACATCCAAGATTACATCCAGGCCATAACTAAAATGGAGGTACACTTTCATATCAGCCTCTTCGAAGCTGTGTTAGTAACAGGAGTGTTCAGAAACCTACAAAAACAATCAGCAATCATGGACTACTCATACTGCTCATCTCAGTTTTCATTTCACACTTGTCTCTGACAGACACTGTTTGTAATGCACAGGGTTTCAGCTCATGCAGAAGCAGCACTCGTTGCATAACTGTCTTCATTGTGGGAATATGAATATAAAAATGTTTGCTCTTAGGCTTTCAGAACTGAGCGCCTGATCCTCAACCCTCCACCTTAAAAACAGATGATGTTTCTCAGGAGCTGAGAAGAGACTGACCTCACTGAGGTTTTGTCTTGTGTGGAGGGGAGGCTCAAACTTGACTGGATCAATCCTGACGTGCCTCAGCAGTGCGAAGTCAGAGCAGCTGCATGACTTTATTCTGTGAACTGGGGTTATATGCATGACCCTGGGTTTTGATAGATTGCCACTAAAATTTAGCAATGTAGTCTCGTTTGTCACTGCTTGCCCATGCTTTATGTGCATACCCTTTTATTATAACATCACACACACACACAAAAATACTTTGCACTTGTAGATTTGTTTAACATCTTTATTTTCCCCTCCTTATTTTGTACGTTGTCCTTCAATTCTGTGCTATATTGAACGTTCACACTGAAACATTTCACCTCATTCTTGATTTCTGGAGAAAACCTCAGAATTGCAAACACCACAATCTGACACCAAGCAGTCATGTGGATGCCACAATTTACACTGAGCATTCAGTTTACTTAAATTGAATGTTAGGTGGAAGACAAGTACATTGACACTACTGTTAAGTTAAAAAATAAATACTTTCAAAAACAACAACAACAACAAAAAAGAATACAAATCCCACAGGGATATATCATAACTTTTTTCATCCTACATAAAATTGTACATTTTAAAAAATGTTTTCATCTAATTTTCATCCGAGAATTTCAGAAATACAAAATGGTTCTTTAACACAACCATAATGGTACATCAAAATGTTAAATATTGTACAAAAGTTGTTTTTCTTCTAAAGCACTAATCAAAATCCGTTAACAAACAAGGTGTTGGAACTACTATAAATGCAAGGGAGTGTAACTGGATGTACCTGTCAGCAGCATGTGACACAGTATGTGGTCCTGAGAGCAAGGCCTTGATTTGATGTGTGTGTGTGTGTGTGTCTAATCTAACCATCAACTGTGCAGCTCCTTTTCCAGGATGACCAAGGGCTGCATATCTTGAAGTTGTTTCAACAGAAGTTCAGAACAAGTGGATAGGTTTTCATACATAACAATTTTAACATTCTTTACAGTCTCAATCTTTAGTGGATTTCGGAAATTAACAACACATTGGACTTGGTCTCTCTCTTGGATGATTGGTTTAAGTTTTCGCTGTCGTTTTGATGGATTGGATAGAGTGTCTTTGCTGAACTTCAGGACAGATGTCTCAAACTCTGAAGGCTTATAAAGTTTTAGTGCAACATCTTTCTCTACTTGGTTCCCTTGAGAGTTAGATGAGTTCAATATGGATCCTGAGACTTTCAGCATACATTTAACCTGTTCCCCGGAGCAGTTACGAAGACTTTGCTTTCTTTCTACACAGACTTTGTTTCTGCATTCTGACTTTCGTGGACGACCTCTTTTCCGTTTGACTACTGGCATGGTTGGGGCAGTGAAACTTTCATTAACTGGATTAACTGGAACCTCCGCTGCAGGCTCTGGGCTTACATCTTCAGGACTGACGTTTGAATGGTCTGTTTGATCTTCATCAGGAACCTTCACCGTTTCCTCCACCTCAATGTTTTTTGAGGTACTATCTTCTCTGGGCATCTCACTGCTTTTCATGCAAAAAATGAACTGGCTTCTTTGATCCTCAATGTACTGATCTGCGAGGCCATGAGTGGTGTAATGTTTCAGTATGCTCTGCTCATCACTCATTACTGAATCACAACTCTCAATCATACAAGGGTACTGTAGAGGAAGTCTTTGATTGCACATGGCAGATGCTTCATCAATGGATTTAAGAGCAGGCTTTTCTAAGGCCACCCGAAGGTTTTGGACCTTGTCCTCTTTCTTTTTTGAATGCTTCTTCTTCGTTTTAATATTGTTATTTGCAATATTCTCTTTTCCATTGTTAGAACTTGCACTTAACTTTTTTGCTTGAATATCATTCCCAATTGCATTTTTTTGTTTCTCTTTCATAGTTTCAAAAGTAGCATCATGTTTCTTTATAAGATGTCGAAGAAGGTTTGACTTGGTCGTATAGACCCTATCGCAACC
The DNA here is from genome assembly GCF_019924925.1 of Ctenopharyngodon idella. Classification (NCBI taxonomy): domain Eukaryota; kingdom Metazoa; phylum Chordata; class Actinopteri; order Cypriniformes; family Xenocyprididae; genus Ctenopharyngodon; species Ctenopharyngodon idella. The sequence continues at coordinate 31,450,052 of NC_067236.1, forward strand.
TTCAAATTGACATCCGAATGTGAGGTCCACACTCTCAAAGTCCCCATCTGCTGAAACCTTTATTGCTTTGTGATCATTTTTGATATGATCAATGTATTTCAAATGACACGTAAAGTGAGCAGAACATTTTGACTGGTCACACTGAAACGTGCCGACCTCAACACCGGATAACAACGCACTTGCCTTTTCCAGTGTGCACCTGTGGAGCAAAAGATAGTGTTTCAACAAACTGGTAACTTTCGAGACTACTTTTGAGCATTGTTTGACTTGGCATCTGTATTCCTGCACTTGGACCACTCCGTCAGATTCTTTAGCACTGTTTTTTTCATCACGTTCTGACTGATGCATAGCCCTGTAATGGAGGATAAGATTTTGTTGGATTGAAAAGGCAGCCACACATCCTTCATGCACACATCGATATGGCCGGAACATAATGTGCGTATCACTTGTATCACCAGAATCAAAGGTGTCTACTGGCATTGTAGTTTTCTCTTGAATATCAACCATCACATTGGAATTCATTTCAATTGGTCTGTTAGTTTGTGTAGTTGCATTTTGTGTTCTTTCGTCAGGAGCATTCATCGTGTCCAAAAGAAAGAGATTTTGACTACTCAGCTCTTGCATCGCAAAAGTACCTGGTTCATTTAATTCACTGACATGATTCTCTGCAGTCAGAGAGGGGTCTTTTGGCGGTTTTACACATGTAGCTGGAAGTACTTCAAGTTTTAAATTTTTTTGTGATGCTTCCACAGTTTTGGAAGTCTGAGTGCTGGAAACTGTAAAGGATTTTTGTGTGGGCCGTTTCTTTTTTTTTTTGGTAACAATGTTGCCTTCTCCTTTAACATTTGAGTCAACAGATGTAACAGGCAAATTTGGATTGATTTGGTGTTGAAACTGCTTTGAGAGGGAGTCATTTCCCTGGTCGTTGATGAGGCTAGCATGCACATTTTCCGACTTTGATGTCGATTTTCTGATCTTTCTAAAACCAAGGCCAATTTTCAACAGAGACACTTCTTCTTTTGAAAAATGGTGGACATTTTTGTAGTGGATTTTCAGGCCTGTGGTTCTGGTAAATGTCTTTGAACATAAATGGCAGCTGTATGGAGCAAATTTGTCAGGGTTTTTCTTCATTTGATTTATCCTGTCCTCACTGTAGTCATGTACACGGCTAAGGTGTTTAAATAAAGCTTCCTTTGTCATTGCTCCATAAACACAGCCTTCTTCACATCTAAAAGGCTTTAAAACACATTTCTGCTCGTTTTGTTCAGGATCTTCAATTGTGTGACACTGATCATTACTGATGACAGCTTTAGAGCTCTGATCGTGCAGGTTAGTGCTCTGAGATTTGATCTCAGATTTGTCTCGACTGAGTATATCAACTAAATCAAGACGTTGTAATGCCCTTTCAATTTCCATGATTTTGCCATCTTCACCAGTATTTGCAGATATGATTACAGCTTCGGGTTTGATGTCTTTGCCAGTGTTTGATACAGGTGGATGGAAGAAACTGTAATTTCTAGTCATTTCAGAGGGGTCTTGAGAGGACATATTAGTGTTCTGGATGCTATCCGTGCCACCATGCATGCTTGTTAAAGTGTTACTGTTAAAGGTGTTGGATTCTGATGGTGCATAGACGCAGGATTTGTGAGCGTCCTCAAGTACGTCATTCATGGGGAGAGGCATTTGTGCCATTGAAATATCAGGATCATTCAGAAAATCAAGAAATGATACTGGTAAATCACCAGTAAGATCAATTTCATCTACAGTTTTGCACTGGGAACGTTTTGATAAATGACCTCCAAGTGACTTTGTGCTTGAAAACTCTCTGTAGCACCTGCAACAAATGACTTTCCCATCCTGTATTATGGCAGGCCATTTTGTTCTCTTAGATGTTTTAATTTTTTTGGATTTCCTAGTTTCACCAGAACCTGAAACATTCTGATCATCTGAAGTGATTCCTTCTGTTCCTTCCTGCGACAATTCATGATTACAAAAATCTTCTGGACTTTTCTCACCAGTCAGGGGGGCAGCACTAAAGAAATCTTCTGATGATTCCTTAAAATGAGGGGTTAAAGGATTCAACATATGTTTGACATCTGATGAGAGTAATGCATCAGTACCATCAGTGCTGATTTCTTTGTTTGAATTTTCCAATGACTGCACTGAAACAGGACCTGCCTCTGAAGGCATGGTTGGAAAATATAGGCTGCCGTTCTGCCCAGACAAAGTACTGACGGAAATATCAGTGAGATGGTTTTGTCCAATCCGACTGAATCCAAGATTAACGCTCGACTCAACCTGTGACAGGTCACAAGTCTGCTCACTGTTGAGGGCATGCAGTACTCTAAGAGAGCTTGACACATATTTTGAGGCTTCGTTCATCACACTTGAGGGTGTGTGGGGATTCGCAGAAAGGGGGACGATGTCATCATAAGATGAGGCAGTTGCGTAATCTAAGACTGTGTCAGAATGGTATGATGGGGTTGTGTGCTGGTTCTCAGATAAAATTGTAGAGCGGTAAGGATGTACAGAAAAACCTGAATCCAAATTCTCCATTGAAGGCGTTGCCCATGTCTGATTTATTGGTAATTGCATCAGATCTGTCTGGTTTGATGTTGCACTTTGAGTGTTTTCAAGCTGAGAGCAAAACTTGGCACTTATGGGCTGCATACTATCGTGACTGGAGAAAACAGAGGAAGGACTTTCAATCACCGAGTCCAGAAGTGTAGTATGTTCAGTTTGTTTGGAACGATTTGTCCATTTCACAATCCGAGAACTAGTGGTTGTGTGCCCAGACGACGACTTTTTTGCAGCAATTTCTGCAATCCTTTTGTACTTCTTAGACAACTTCCACTCCTCAAAAGCCTCCGAATGAACATTTTTGACATGTCTCGATAAACTTTTGGAGGTGCTGTATTTCCGTGTGCAGGTTTCGAATGGACACACATGATTCAGACCTTCTTCTCTGTTGGCTTTTGTCACAGAGGGAGGCGACTTCAATGTGGAAGGCTTAAGCTGACTCCATGGGAAAGAAAACAATTTCTTATCTTTCAAGAGTGTTTGAGTTTCACTGTCGGCATTCTTTACAGCATCTAAATACATTGGATCATTGCTCTTGATGGGAATAGGCTCCAGTTTTACATAGCAAGATTCAAGATGCGATTGCTTTGTACTTTCAGGACAAAGAGGCGTCTCAGATTCATCAGGCTGAACAAGATTAGTTTGGGAATCATTTTCGTTCAATGTCAACTGGGCTGTGCATGATACAGGAGGCTCAGGCTTTTCTGTGGGATCTTGAGTATTGTCTGCAATGCTTTCAACTGTGCATTTACTTTCTACTGGGGTAACCTCTTGAGAAACCTCTTTAATTTGGCTTGGAGGCAGCTCTAAGGCAGGAATAGTCGGAGTTAGTACTTCAAGTTGAGAAGGTGAGCCCCCTTCAACAGAAGAGTGGTCCTTCTGCTTTGCATGTCCTTTCTGATGCAGATCCAGCTCAGACAGGGTGTAGAACACCTTGTCACAGTTATGACTTTTGCAGGAGAACGTCACGTAGTGCTGTGCTTCATGATCATACAGCAAGTAAGTCTCGTTGAATATTCTCTCACAGTTTGGATATGCACACTGTGCCTGAAATTCAGCGTGTACTTTTCTGTGTATCTGAAGCTCAGCATGAGAGGAAAAGCTGCAATTACATCCGAGCTGAATGCAAAAATACGGCTTCTCGCCACAATGCATCTGTAAGTGATCGTTAAGATGGGTCACATTAACAAACTGACGGTGACAATACTGGCACATAGCCTTCTGGCTCTGTATTTCTAGGAATTGTGTTGCTTCCTGCTCGTTTTTGTGGGCCTTAACGTGTGCAACCAAATTCCTGAAGTACTTGAAAACTTTTTGACAGCTTGTAACAGGGCACGAACACTGTTCAGTGTTGGTAACATCACGAATAGGGTTGCCCTGTTTGGGGGATGACACTTTAATTTTACTTTTTACATTTGTGCTGGGACTACCGTTTGAAGCATATACACTGTTATTGCTAATTGTCCCTTGGCTAACTTTTTCAGTTTTGATGTAGTGCTCTTCTTTTTTCAAGGTACTGCTAGCTGCTGCCAACTTGGTGTCTAAACTGGGACGTTTCTTGCTCACACCCATAGCAGCAAGGCGTTCCTTACATGACTGTTTCACATGTGATGCCACATGAGGCTCTAGAACTACCCTCGTTTCAAACGTTTTAGTACATATTGGGCAACGGAAAATCCCATCTTGAACATGCTTCAATGCATGCTTCACAATCCTGTGTCCAAGGAACTCTTTGTCACACAAAACACAATACTGCATATAAGCTTGCCAATTGCGGAATCGAGCAGAAACAAATCCCATCTCTCTCATCTTCTTCATTTCCCTTTTCTTCTTTCTTTCTGCTTCAACTTCACTGAGCTCGTAATTAGGACTATCAATAAAATGTAGATGTTGGAAATATTTTTCATCATGGTCATGGACTTCATTGTCTTCACTGTCAGTACATTTGTCAGTAGACAATATAGCTGTTGCTTCCTGACCCATCAAAGCAAGGCATTGACGTTTTAGAGTTTTCCAGTCCCAGAACTCCGGATCAAAAGGCCACTTCGTCTTTAAGGCCAACAACACGTCACAGCGTAGTGAGTTCAGAATTGGTGGATCCTCCTGCTCAAGCTTTTGGTCAGGCTCATTAAAAAGAGTCTCAACAGCATAGTAAGAGTCCAAAGACGGATTTATCAGGAACTCAGTGAGTTGACAAGCCCGTTTTACTTCCAAGTCTAAAGGCAGCAAACAAGAGATTGTTTTGCAGATACTGATATTACAGCCCTCGTTATCATCAACTCCCATTTTTAGTGCTTGAATGCACATTTCGATGCACACTGAGAGTCCATTTTTCTCAACCTGAGAAAACAAAAATGTCATCGTCAGTGCCGCTGCCTTGGCTTTTGTAACACATTGATATAAAAACAAAAACTTTTCTAACCTCCGCCTGAATGACTTTGATGAGGAGCAGAATATGGTACACACTCACGGAGAGGCGTGCTAACAGTCTGCATTGCTCCAAAAAGGCCTGTTTTGATTCAAGCCGTATTAGAAGTTTACTCCAAAACAGTGTCAGCTCCCTGTAAGATATACAATATTATTCATGTGCTCAATTAAAAATTAAATCAATTAATGATTAGCAAGTATTTTTTAAAATACACAGTAGGACAGCATGATGAGTAAAATGATAATCACAATTATTTTGTTTGTCATTTTTTTGCACGCTCATGAAAACTCCTGTTATAATCAATAAAGCTGTCTACACTGCACAATAAATCTCGGATTCACACCGTGTATACGCCTTGTTGATTATAACGGGGACATTTGTAAGAGTGCAGCCAGTCAGTGAGTTTACGGTCATCCAGACAGTAAAAAAGCCTGCACTGAACAAAACAATGATGATCAGTGGTTTTCTTTCATGCCAGGGAACACAAAACACTTCTTTTTGAGTGTCAGGTGTTGTTGCAGGTGCGTGCATAATTATTAAGTGGATAGGTATATCAGGTAGGTTCTGGAAAATGGCACTGGCAAGTAAAGGGTTCCTGGTGGTTTTACACTTAATTTTGCAGTTAATAGGTTAGTTCACCCAAAAAATTTAATTTCTGTCATTAAAGGGGACCTATTATGCAAAATTCACTTTTGCATGGTGTTTGGACATAAATGTGTGTTGGCAGTGTGTGTTCACAACCACTCTATAGTAAAATCCACCCACTCCTTTTTTTTTAATCCCCATAAATCATAAGCAGTCTCTCTCTCAACGACCTGTTTTCAGCCATGGTGTTAATGTGACATCACATTAGCCACAGGCCCCGCCCACGAATGCTGACAGACACTGCCATTTTAACATAGAACCGCCCTGAGCGAGTTCACAGTGAGTTGTACACAGTCCGCCATTGCTGCACTGACGAGAATGTCTCCCAAGTGTTTTAGGTGTTCTGTAACTGGATGGATTAATCCACATAGCTCTCTCCATTTACTCCTGAAATCTGAGCTGCTGAAGACGAGGTGGATTAATTTTTTTTTCGAAGAAAATGCCCTCAACTCTACCAAAATTCGTTTATGTCTGCGCAAATCATTTTACAAAGGACTGCTTTGTGAATGAGGGTCAGTATAAAGCAGGTTTTGCACAAAAGTTGCTCCTGAAGGATGGAGCAGTGCCAACTGTTCGTGATCAAGCTAAATTTTTTTATAAGGAAGGCGAGTGTAAAACAGGAAACCAGAGCCATTTCGTTATTTTCATTTTTAACCCGAAAACGCATGTAGTTTGTATAATTCATAAACGCATCTTCATTCTTATTGAGTCTCTCCAACAGTGTATAGCTTTAGCCACGTTAGCCGTGCAGCACGCTATCAAACCTATTCAGAATCTAATGTTAACAAACATCAACAACAAAACATGCCATACCTGTTATATGCTGCATCACGAACAGTTTGTAATGATCCATTTTGCGAGTTATATTAACTGTGAGCTCCTGTATTATGTATGCCTCAGTGTATTGGAATGACGAGCGAGCCCTACTTGGTGAGCTTGGGGGCGGGGAGCGCATGCTTATTTGCTTTTAAAGGTACACACACCAAACAGCACATTTTTTTCTCCCACCCAAAAATAGGCAGTTAAAACATGGTATAATAAAAAATCCATGGGGTATTTTGAGCTGAAAATTCACAGACACATTCTGGTGACACCTGAGACTTATATTACATCTTGTAAAAAGGGGCACAATAGGTCACCTTTAAGTACTCACCCTCATGTCGTTCCAAACCTGTAAGACCTTGGTTCATCTTCAGATCACAAATTAAGATATTTTTGATGAAATCCAATAGGTCTTTTTTAATCCACCATAGAAAGCACTGTACTTACTGTCATTTAAGGTCCAGAAAAGTAGTAAAGACTTTGTTAAAATAGTCCCTGTGACTGCAGTGGTTCAACTTTAATGTTGGGAAGCGACAAGAATACTTTTTGCGCGCAAAAACAAACAAAAATAACGACTTTATTCAACAATCTCTTCTCTTCTCTGTCAGTCTCCTAAGCTGTAGACGTGGTAAACAATGCAGCACTTCCGTGTTTACATCAGAACGGCGGCTCAGTATTGGCCGACGCTGGTCACGTGAGCAGCACGACGCACGCGTGTGATGCTGACGCAGGAGCCGACCAATAATGAGTCGCCGTTCTGATGTAGAACCTGGAAGCGCTGGACGTAAACAGTGTAGGAGAATGACAGGGAAGAGACGAATTTGTTGAATAAAGTCAATATTTTTGTTTTGTTTTTGTGCACAAAAAGTATTCTCGTCTCTTCATAACATTAAGGTTGAACCACTGTAGTCACGCTGACTATTTTAACCATGTCTTTGCTACCTTTCTGGAACTTGAATAATGGTAATTACGTTGCTTTCTATGGGGGATAAAAAAAACCTCTCGGATTTCATCAAAAATATCTTAATTTGTGTTCCGAAGATGAACAAAGGTCTTACGGGTTTGGAACAACATGAGGGTGAGTAATTAATGACAGAAATTTCATTTTTGGGTGAACTAACCCTTTAATTTGTCTTTTCAATTCAACCATTTTTTGCAACCCTGCTGACCCAATGAGCATATCATTTTATGATGGTCATGCTTTAATTTTGAAATTTCTGTAGTGTTGCATCCTTCTCATGGCTATTGCATAATTGTTGACTTTTCAGTGTCAGTTATATGTTCATTTAGTGCAATTTACCTGTAGAAAAAACTGCCTAATAATTTTGTATATCTGAATATAAGGTGTTTTTCATTTTATGGGGAAGTCACAATTACATACCAATACTGTTATTGTTAAGTTTATTTAATAATTGATTCATTAATCTAATTTAATTATCAAACACTAACAGGTTAAAGGGATAGCTCACCCAACAAAGAAAATTCTGTCATCATTTACTCACCCTCAAGTTGTTCCAAACTTGTCTAAATTTCTTTGTTCTGTTGAAGACAAAGGAAGATATTTTGATGAAAGTTTGTAACTAGGCCACTTTGGGGCACCACTGACTTCCATAGTAGGAAAAAAACTACTATGGAAGTCAATGGTGCCCCAAAACTGTTCAGTTTAACACATTCCTCAAAATATCTTCCTTTGTGTTCAACGGAACAAAGAAATTTATACTGGTTTGGAATGACATGAGGGTGAGTAAATGATGACAGAATTTTCATTTTTGGGTGAACTATCCCTTTAAGTAAAAACAGAGTGAATATGTAATATGCACCATATTACATAATCACTATATTTTTACTCTATTTATTAAAATGCTCCTCTTTTTCTAGCTAACTAATGAGCTATGGACATTGAATGGCTTTCCTGGGGTGTAATGTAATGTAATGTTACGTGACATTGTTTTCCAGCTGTTTTACTGACATCTTTCCACAATTGAAACTGATTGAGCGATTAAATGAGAAATTATACATTTCAGTAAGTTGTACTGGGGTTTTTTTTTTCAACATACCTTCTCATGTCCATTCATGTTTATTTTGTGTTATAACCAGTAGTAAAGATGAAGAGATGATCATTCATTGCGCTCCGTGCTGCTGCTTGAACATTAAGGAGTGTTTTGACATTAAAGAGTTCTAAAACAACATTTATGGTTTGAATTTTGTGATAAAATTGAAAGCTGAAAGTTTTGTTCACTTATTAAATGAAAACAGCATAAACTAAAATATTGATCTTGAGATTTAAGAATTGATTCATTTATCAATATGAAGATTGACTATAATCACACTAGTGTAAATATTGTGAACCCAGCTAGTGTACACACAGCTTACATGTTTACCTGTTGTAGCTTATCCATGTTGTGCACAAGAAATAGACGCTGACACAGTCCAAATGCACCATTGGAGGAGCGTTAATCACTGTTTCATTTAATGATCGGAAAAAATATATGATCAGAATATTGACTTGCCTAATAATTATGCACGCACTAGAGTATATATATATATATATATATATATTTATATAAAACCTCACAAAATGGGAACAGAACTGAATGTTGAATTTATGTTTAGTGAATTGCAGGCAAAATCACAAACACAATTTTTACATTGTTTGTGCGGTCCTAACGCACAGTGATTGAAAATTAAAGGTGAAGTATGTAAGATTTTTCAAAATACATTCTCTTGACACAGTTTATTGTTTACTGACTACTATTAGTATGCTATTCATGGGTTTATCTCCCCCAAAAGTGTAAACCTCCCCCGGCACCATCGGAACATTAGCCGTGTTTTCAACTGTCAGGCCAAAAGCAGGCGTGCTAGTGTGTGCCAGGGCCAGTCGCGTTTCCACTGTCACTTCCGGGGCTTGATCGTGCCTCGTCGGGGCTTCTTCGGGGACAACAGGCCAGGGTTTTTAGCCCACTTTGGACCAAGGTATTCGGGGGCCAAAAAACCCTGGCCGTTTTATAACATATTTACCATAGTAAACATGGAAACATGGTCTTTATACTGGATTGTCTGATACCCATATTTAGCTCCGCATATGTCATAAAATAAAGTAACTCCACTTTTTCGTGAGTTTCTATGAAAATATAACTATTGGGACTGTCACTGGAAAGAGTGCTAAAGCACCTCAGGTCATATTTTTGGTGGAAAATATTTAGAAATGATCATTCTTTCTAAATGTAATATAAACATACTGTCCTGTGACTACAAATAAACAGAAACAGACATGACAGAATAAGTATGTGTGTCCACTTTCTTTTGTGAAAAATTATCTTCCAATGGGGTAAGAAAAATAATCTTATTTCTGTTTGAAATCTTGTTTCTTGTTTCTGTCCCAAACAGAAACAAGATTATTTTTCTTACCTCACTGGCAGATCATTTTGCTTGTTTTAAGCAAAAACTCACTTTATTTTTATTTTTTATTTTTTTCAGAAAACAAGAAAAAATATCTTACGTCATTTTACTTATCTAGTAAAAGGATTTAGGAATTTTTAGATATTTAGACTGGAAACGAGACAAAAATACTAAATAAGAAAAGCATTTTTTGCAGTGAAGTGCTGCGGAGCCTCTGGCCGGACGGTGGAAAAGCAGTGTGATTTTGGGCTCTGTGCTACAGGTCCGAGGCTCGCACTGGCCCGACAGTGGTAAAACGGCTATTGACAGCAGTTCACTCAGATCAGTCAATTTCTTTCCAGCAACCTATAGCAAAGGTTTGTTTTACAGAACTGCAAGCCAAAATTCACTGCATTTAGACCTTTGAAGATTAAACAGGTCATAAACACATGAAAGGAACAGGGCAATGCAATGCGCTACAATGGGCATTTCAATACCGTACAGCATCATCATGCACCCATTCTTAAATTCTGAAAGTTTTTAACATTTACTCAGCCTCAAACTGATGTGCTCGTCATGTGAAAAAGTGTGCCAGATACATTAGATGGGTTTATTATAAACGAGGAGCTCATGTTCGCTCTAGACAGAGTGTTAGCCTACTAAGTTGCTTACTCATGACACATAGCAACAAAGCTAAAAGTATTCATAATATTTTGTATCTTTTATTGAAATTAGCCCAACTTTTACCAGGTGGGGCATGCCTTCACAAGCACCTTAAGAGCTGTGTTTGTGATGTTTGAGTTGGGGAGGTGCTATGTGAGGTTTGCAAGGTTGTTTGAAAATATGATTTATTTCTGTAATTCCGCTAGCTGACACTAGTGTCGCTGAAACGACATACTTCACCTTTAAGAGTAAGAAAAAAGGTCTTACCAGGCACAATAAGCATCCCCGCTGAGAAGCTGGCGCTTGAAAAATGCCGTACAAAGACTGAGAGCTCCCTTCTCATCTTCCTCAGACTCCAAGTTACAAATCATGTCCAGAGCCTCCTTACAGTCTATCTCCTTTATCTACCAAACATAACAGAGCGAGTTTAGGTTACACATTAATTGCAATAGTCAAGCTTATGAAAATAAATAATAATAACAGATTAATGAAAGGGTTAGTTCACACAAAAAAGTTTTGTCATCATTTACTCACCTCATGTTGTTCCAAACACTTAAGATTTCCGTTCATCTTTAGTAACACAAATGAAAAGTTGTGAAAATATTCACTCATCACTTTTGTCCCTCTATTGAAAGTGAACGCAACAAAAAATTTCATGCATCAAAACCTACAAAAAGACATGGTAAAAGTAATTCATGTGAATTAAGCGGTTTAATCCCAGTCTTCTGAAGAGACATGACCGCTTTATATGATATAACACATTTAATTTAGGTTTATTCAAATATAAATAATACTTAACAACACACATAATGCACATACACACATCAAACGGGGTAAACACAGAAGCCCAATGGGGTTTGTTCTCGCATGCCAAGCAAGTATAATTGAGCTTCCATGCTTACCATATTTGAGGAATTCTATGTATATGTCTTGATCAAGGATGAGAGAATATTAAAAATATTCATTTGTGTTCCGAAGATGAATCAAAGCCTTCTGGGATTGGAACCACATGAGGGTGAGTAAATGTTGACAATTTTAATTTTTGGGTGAACTAACCCTTTATAGAGATTCTATCATGATACAGAAAAGAGGCATTAATAAATTCATGTTGTGCAAAGCTATACATTTTACATCTTACTGAAATATCAATTTGGATGTTCAAAAAAAAAAAAAAAAATCAAATTGTAGGAAGTAACATCTGGAGCTAAATTCAACAAATAAATACTGCTTGTTACAGATGAGAACTTTTCATGTGCAATCCACTTCTGCATACAACTGTAATTGTGGATAACATAAGGAACACAAACCACCCGATTATAATTTCAAATCAAACAAAACATGTGAGAGCAGAAATACATTTGTAAATATGCTTAAACTTCAGCATTAATACAATATAGACTGATTCTTTTTTTTAAAAAAAGACCCTCACCTCTTGCATAAGTTCTTGTTGTGGCTTTATTTCACACAGACATACGAGGTAGATTTGTTTAAAGTTCTTCTTTCCTCCAAATTCAGGAAACTCCGCGCATATCTTTGCTAGTATTGCAGCTTTATCCATACGCTTCTGTTTGATGAGGTGCTTTATACGCATATGAAGTAGTTCAGGTCCTTCTCGAGATAAAAACTCATGTACTACGGAAGACGCACATCCAAACAAGTTAACAATAGTAACAGTACAATTATAAATGAATGTCATTATTACCAAAATTTGGAACAAGTAAGGTTGACCCATGAAAGAGAGAACATTCAAATAAAAAAGTAATAGATGGTAGAAAGCATTTTTACCTTTCTCTACATTAACGGTGTCACTTGAGAGAAGGCTACACAGCGTGGCGTTGGACCACACACCATTCTCCTCCACTAGAGTCAACAGGGTGTGAAGCTGCGCGTTTCCATGTGCCTGAAGGATGTCATGAGCCATCTGCATCAAAGAAATCATCAACACAATTTTAAAACATATGTTTTTAAACCTTAATTAACTCAAATATTGAGAGGCTGCAGACTCTGCAGAGCCAATGGGTGAAGCTTGAAAGTCCAGCCACACCTAACCCTACCCATAACCCTATCCCTAAACCTAAATTATGTCAAACTTCACCCATTAGGTCCACAGAGGTGGAGCTGGACTAGGTTCCACGCACTACATCCAGAGAGGGGGACCTCTGCAGTGAGCACCAAATATTGCATAATTAATACACTTAAAAAAAAAACATTCAAAGATCTTCACCAACATTCAAAGCAATACTTTCACATGCACAAATGGCCAAGGGTGCCCAATCCTGTTCCTGGAGATCTACCTACCTGCAAAGTTCAAACAAAGCCACTTTAAGGCAAGCCTGCAACCTTAGCCAAAAAAAGTGTAAGGCTAGCTAATGCTGCAGTACACAGGGAAGAAGACAAGAGGCCTTTTTTTTTAATGGATGTCAATGGAGGAGAGGCTTCACTACCCTGAACAAACCGCTTTTGTGAGGAAATAGCTTATTTAATGAATCGACAGCCCGGCATCGGCTAATCTTCAGGGTTGGAGCTGAACTTCTGGTACATCTCCAGTAGCGGGATTGGGCACCCCTGAGTTAAGGCCCGTTCACACCAAGAACGATAACTATAAAGATAACTATAGCGTAACTATATTTGCATCCACATTAACGAACGATAACAGTCTGTTTATTCTAAACTCGCACACTGCGGTTTCAAAGTGTGTACAACATGTTTTTGCTGTTCTTGTTGCATTTACACGGCTTTAACCAGCAGATGTCCTCAGCATGCTATGTTGAGAGTAAATAGCTAGTGTAATCGATCTAATCTAACAGTGAATTTAGCTGACGAAGTCCATATAGTGGAATAAAAACAGCACCTAGTCTTTTTCGCTGCAACTTCAAAGGAAGCAAGACAATGTTGTCGAAACTAGCACTGGATACCTGAGGTCATTTTATGTTACACTGTTTGCTAGCCTGGCATAATGATCTCATCGTTAATACTTCACCATTTATTCCGAGGGTATGACCGATTGTTTTCCATATATCCATTTTCTTTAAAGTATCCTTGAAAAGAGGGTTTAACTTGTCAAACAGTGGTGGATTTTTCTGGACCTCTTCACAATGTCGTCTGCCATTTTAAATGCGCGAGCCCTTAAATTAGAATGAATGAATAAATGAGGCATTTATAGAGCTCTTTTATATGTACTACTCTACACCCAAAGCGCTTTAAAATCATATCAGGGGTCTCTCCTCATCCACCACCAGCGCTGGAATAGATTCTGATTGGCTGTCAGTGTTTTATCGTTCAACAGCTGGAAAAAAAAATCGCTCTGAAAGTGATCCCAGCGATATCGTTTCTCTATATCATTATTGTTATAGCTGTGGTGTGGACAGTGCTATTCTTTTATATTTAGAACGATTTTTAGAACTATATCTTTATCGTTATCTTTATAGTTATCGTTCTTAGTGTGAAAGGGCCTTAAGTATCATTCTGCATCAAAATTTGATGATCCACGTACATACACCAGTTCCACAGATGCTACACGTTACCTTTGTGTTAATAAAAACATTTAATGTCTTGTCTCTGACCTTGACAGAAGATTGAAACTCTTCCCATAAGGCACCAGGGATTTTCTCAGAGAATGACAACAGAAGATTCAGACAGCTCCTGGCAGGGAACAAGAACATCTATTGAGTAAATTAACTTACACTGTGTTCAAAAATACTCACTTGTTTACTTATGCACTATTCCCTATATAGTGAAAGGGACACAGTGCGCTATATTTTAAAATAGTGAACAAAAAACAGTGAGCGAATATGGACCTTTATGTACACACCTTGTACCTCATTACAGTGATTTTATCAAGGCTAAGAGGTGTCCTGAAACACCAGCACACACCGCCATCTAGTGGCTAAAGCAATAAATCAGATTCACACAGGCTCAGACACACAGTTCCATAATTGTGACAGATTGAATCCACAATTAAACAGTCTGAGCCATATTTATGTGCAGTTTTTCTTCCCATGACACTTGCAGTAACTCTTCAGTGCTCAGCTTCTAGCAGCAGGCAGATTTCAGATAATCTACAGCGTTTTTAAAATTAAAATTTAAGGCTTTTTAAGACCTCACATTTTAGCCTTTAAAACATGTTTTTAGAAAAGGGATGAGTCAAAATTATAAATGATTATATTTATATTCATTTAAAAATAATTACAAATTATATTCATTTAAATATATATATATATATATATATATAAACACAGGAATAGTTTGCCAGAAGCCAGTTAAGTTTTTAAAGTTTTAAATATGGATATTTTTCTTACACAAATGCATCATTTCACTTCAGAAGGCCTTTATTAACCTCCTGGAGTCATGTGGATATATTTCATAATGGATGGACACGCTTTTTTGGGCTTCAAAATCTCATCCTCTATTCACTGCTATTATAAAGCTGGGAAGAGCCAGGACATTATTTAATATAACTCCAATTGTGTTCGTCTGAAAGAAGAAAGTCATATACACCTAGGATGGCTTGAGGGTGAGGAAATCATGGGGTAATTTTCATTTTTGGGTGAACTTACCATTTAAATCAATTTTAATCAATGTCTTCCTATTATGTATTGTTTTGATTATTTTATGATTTTTTTTTTATAAATAATTTTTATGTAAAGCACTTTGAATTACCATTGTGTATGAAATGTGCTATATAAATAAACTTGCATTGCCTTTAAACAATATGTGTTGTAAATAGCTAAAAAAACGTTTGTCAAGACAAACAAACTTCGATGTTGGCTTGAGAAAGCCTGATCAGAAAGTTTAAAGAAGTTTTAAAATCTTGACGTTTGAAGGTTTTCAGTTTGAAGTAGTTTGAAGTTTTAAGTAGTTTTAAGGTTTTGAAGACAATACAGTCATCAGAAAAACAGATAGATAGACAGACAGACAGACAGATAGATTGGTCTTTTAGTCCGATCTTCAAGCAGAAGGAACTAGATGAAATACTCTGAATGATATCAATCCACAATTGGACTTGTGATGCAGCCTGAAATCATAAATCACACCATGTTCATTTGTTTGGCCAGAGGAGGACCGACGGAGGTAACCTGACTGAGCCTGGTTTCTCTCAAGATTTTCTTTTCTTTACTGCATTCTGTCACCTGGAGTTTGGGTTCTTGCCACTGTCGCTTTTGGCTTGCTTAGTTTGGGACACTTAATATTCAGCAATATTATTGATTTGACTGCACTGACACTATCAGATGAGAACTGAACTAAGCTGGTTTTAAGGTTTTCTCCACATTAATTAAAAGTGAATTAGAATGTTATCTTGATTTCTTCCACTGAAGGTTTTAAATCTTACTTGCATCCATGTTTAGAAAGCATTTAACATCATTGACATTCAGTCAATTTCAGTGTGTGCCGTCACACAAGCTATCATATGGCTTCAGAAGACTTGGGATATAGTGCACAAGTAATATGACATTTGTAGGTTTTTTTGTCCTTTTTCACTATGAGCTACACTTTTCTATGTAAAAATTCTTCCAAATTTCAGAATTTGCATTTGTAAGTGAACCGTTCTTTAAAATGGGAAAGATGCACTTCTCGTACAAGAAAGCTTTTCACCAGTGACAATGTGTCAATTCACTTTTTCTCAGGTTCTTTAAATTGGCCTATTATGCACTCTAAAAATGCTGGGTTAAAAACAACCCAAGTTGGGTTGAAAATGGACAAACCCTGTGGTTGGGTTAAATGTTTGACCAACGTGTTGGCAGTTTTATTTAACCTAAATATAGCTGGCTTAAAATGAACCCAAAATAGGTTGGAAATTAAAAATCAGACACATAATTACTAGAGGCAACAATAATAACCAAAAGGTGAACATTAATTAATAAGCAATTGAATAAATGTTTATTGTTTAGTTATTACTCATTAAACTTATTAATAAATGTGAATTTCCAACATACTTTGGGTTCATTTTAAGCAAGCAATACAGTAATTATTAAACAATCGTTGAATTAAATAAAACTACCCAGCAGGTTGGGCAAACATTTAACCCAACCGCTGGGTTTGTCCATTTTTAACCCAACTTGGGTTGTTTTTAACCCAGCATTTTTTAGAGTGTGTGGGCATGGCTTGGCAAAGACCATGACCACCACTAAAAAAAGGGGTTTCGGAGCTAAGAGCAAAATCATTCACTAAGAAAGTCAAAAGCTAGACTGCCAGTTGTGTATTTCACTAAAACAACTGAAGTAAGGAGTTACTTCCTATAGGGCTGTCACAGTGAAGGAATTTCCACCGCAGTGATTTTGAGTGGTTCAGTATCGTGATAAGCGATATTTTCACCATATTATTATTATTATGCTATATAAGTAAGCTTTTTGGCCTATTATTATATTTATAACAGTTAGTTCCAATAGTCGAATCTGTATCAGCACTTGCACATGTCTCTGTGCGCACTAGACAGGCTGTCAGTCAGTGCCGTTACATTGATACACCAGTAGGTGGTAGCAAGGGACTGTCTTCATGAGTGAGTCATCATTAAACCATTCAAAATATGCTTAACTACTCTGATTTATGAATGAAACAAGGTGTTGAAATTAATTTAACTTTGAGTGCCACTTCACAGGGCTCAATGATGATCAAGGCGTCAACTGGGTAACGTTGAAGTTGATGTTTCATTTCATAGAGATCAATGGCATTGATCCAGTGCATTGAACAGCGCTAAAGCCAGTCATAAGAAATCCCCTTAAACATTGAAAGAATACTATGACAAAGATATCGCTTTTATCTTCTGACAACTGTAATCGCTCTGTGTATGTGTGTGTGTGTGTGGAGGAGCTGTCTGAGCCCCGCCTCCGCCTCAGACACAGTGATCAGACGAGATGACAGAGACAGAGCTATAGGCCAAAATATTTGTGAAATTTATTTTTATGTTAACAAACGCACATTTAAACGCAATGGGCAATATATTGCGTCACCAAAACTTATCACGGCCATGTCCATATATCATTTGATAAGTCGATATAGTTATTGCTATATCGTTATAAAGTTTTAATTATACAGTATTAGCTTTTTATCACAACTGGTATCAGGAATTGTGATATTTCTATGCAACCTTATCTCCAGCAAAAAAAACAAACAAACAACAACATCAACTATATTGTGAAATATATTGTTATCGAGAAATAACAATAATGTTGTGAAATACGATTTTGGTGATGTTACGTTGAGTAATCGTGTTAAAAATAATGATCTCAAAACTGAACAAAATAATTGTGATTGATTTTTGCCATGTGTTTAACATAACCTTGAGTTTTAATGTGTTAAACTCTCATATCCAGCTCAAATGATATTCAAATATTAAATATTAACCTCAAAAGAAAGACCAAGCATGCAAACCCATTCTGGTTTATACTCACCATGATAACTTGTCCAGCACATCTGTTACGTGTTCACATTCAGGGCTGAGGAACGGGCTAGCCTCAGCGCAACACATTATAGCTACCGTGTACATCTCCAACAGAGGAAGTGGATCTTCATCTGGTCTCCACTGACATCCATGCTGCATCAAAACCTGAAAGTAAAAAAGTCTCAGTCTCAGTTCAGAGTCCAAACTATACATATATTCTCTATTGCTATGGCATGATGATCAGCGTTGGCCCAAAGCCAACAACAAAGGCATGTAACTGTATTCCTATAAATAATGAAATATGGTATATCTGATGAAAAGTAGTGTATTATTACATCACATATGCAGAGGCCACGTTGCGATCAAATACAGTATTGACAGGATTTAGTTTTCATTTAATCTGATAGTCAAAGAATTTGACAGATTCACTCATAATTCAATTGAAAACAGCTGTTTTCTTAAATAAAATACATGAGCATTACAAAATCATCTCGATGTTACATTAGCTTATTTTATAGATATATATATTTATAATTAGGATTATATGATTATGTATATAACTTAAATAACTGTTCTGAGTGAAAGTAAAGGCTGCTGCTACAATAAGCTAATGTGTTAGCCATCAGAAGCTGTGACCATACACACAAACAAACAGCATGACTGTAAGATTTAATGACTGTAAAACACAATCATGCTTCATCTCTTCAGCATACAGCTTTTTGTGTGTTTCCCATCATATTTATGAATGACTGTATTAGTATTGTTAGTTTTGTTATCGTTGGTGCAGCGATGCAAACATGCAGCATCGTCCACGAACAAAGACTGATAGATTAAAACGCATGAATAAAGTCGTACTTGACAGAAATCCTGACAAAAACTATTGGAGGCATCTAGCGTCGACTCGGAGCTCCTTTTTAATTCGGAGATGAGATCCTGAAATTTCTGTCTGAGGGCCACAGCCTCAGTCGCGCTGCCCTCCTCCTCCGCCATCTTCGCTGCACTCACACCAGCCCAAATATCTCAAACTACTACGGCCAAGGCCTGATCCAAATATTCATGACCCGTGGATTCACTATTAGAGGGTAACCGAGCAACGTCAGCACAGCCTAATTAATATTCAACGATAAAAATCTGCATTACAGCAAGGTTACAGAACGACGCCTACCACACATATTTAATATTTATGACTGGGAAGCAGTCGCCATAGTAACTGATATGAAGTACGTCACAGAAACATGATTAATATTCAATCATGACCCAATCTTTCGGCATAGTAGCATTCGGAATTTCTCTTCGAGTAACGTCCCGGCCGGCGGTATGAGGGCGTCTGTTTTGATTCACAGAAATTAACGCCATTGACACAAATAAATCAATCTTTCATACTTTCTTTGAAAACAGCTTGCGATTTTATAAAACAATTTAAAAGAAAAACCTTGAGAGAACATTGTTTTTTCCCCGCTTTCAGGCATGTTTTTTTAAAAAAAAACAAAGTTATGCTAATAGGCTTAGCAACAAAGAAATGTATCCTAGCTATAATATACACATGCTTAGATATCAGCCTCCCCCATTTAGAGGATTAAACAGACAAAGAAAATTGATTGAGAAAAGAAACGAAGCAACTGTCATAAGCAATCTTGTTTTTAATTAATGTATTTGAACAATCTTATAGCAGCGACCACAAAACAAGTCAGCAATTACCAACAAAAGAGGGCTTAAATTAATACCAAGCAGAGTATAGTAATGAAGTTATCTTGCATTTTATAAATGATACAATTTTATGCTCTTAAACTATGTATGGAAGTAGGGCACAAATTACAACAATATGACCTCCTTTTAAAAAAGAATAGTTGGAAACAATCTACAGTATGAAGACAATTTGCACAGTACGGGTATATAGCAAACTTCTAACGGTATGTTTTCACTTTAAATATGTAAGTCGTCATTGTGATTCAAGAACAGAAATAAGCACTGCAGAAAAAATGACAGGTACAGGAATATAACTAAGCAAACACAAGTAAATTAGGAAATGTCATATAGTGTTTTTAAGATTTGTGATAGTAACAGGTGCTACAGTGGCAGTCTGTGTGGTTCACTAGTTTGACATCGTTGACAAGTACCTACAAACAAAAACAAACAATTTTTATTATATACATTTGAAAGAAATAATGTAATATAGCAGTAGCAGTTATTAATTTAGATTTTACCCGTTTAACTTCTTTGGCTACACAGCATGTAGCTTCTGATGTGATATTTTTGGGAACAAGCATGGTTTTCTTGGACCTCAGGGGTGTGGGGTAAGCCCTGGAAAAGCAGCATCCCATACACTGATAGACGGGAGCGCCGGGTTTTGAGAAAATGTTGTTCTCCTTGAGTTTGCACTCCTCACATCCAACTTGTATATAAATACACACACACATACAAATATATATAACAAAAATGTAGCAGTTCCATGTTAATTATTAGAATTTAGTCATTGATTATCAACTTACAGTTAGTCATATCATTTCTTGGATATACTTGTCCAAGATGAATAAGCATTAAAAACAATAAAATACTTGCTCCAGCATATCTTGTCCAAAACATGATGGCTATAATAGGAAAAAAAATAAAAACAAAACAGCTGAAAAATAAATTACACTCACATTTTTAAAAGACATCAAATATGTCTTCTCAGAATTTGTTATATTTGTACATTTTAGTGTATTCTTTAAGAGCACAAATATTTAATTTGACAAAAAAAAAAAAAATTACCTTTGTTCTTGACTTCGAGTGAGATGTGATCAATCTGACTTCTCAGACGCAGGTATAGCTACCTTTTATACCTTGCTTACGCCTGCCCCATTTTGTGTGTGTGTGTGTGAGTGTGTGTGTGCATCGCATGTGATTGTTCCCTTGCTGACCTTGTAATCCATTAGTTAAATGAAGAACTGAATATGTACTGTAGTTTCAATTAACTATATTCTGGCTTGAGATCTCTGACTTTAACCGGCATTACATTGTTGATTGTGATAACGCACACTAAAGCTTGTACATAACACATTCGTTCCATTTTCAATCCAAACCTCCGGATTGTTACATGATTTACTGTCACATGAAGTAATCTGTAATTAACGTTGTCCCTCAACTCTTCTATAAACACACAGTATCAATTGTCAAGGATGAATGTTTGTTTGCCTCGACTATCTCTCAATCTTTCCATCTGCAGCAAATCCACAAGACCTTGGTTTGGATTATGCTGTTTCATGCCTGATGCAAAGGTAATTCAATATTTTCAATGCCAGATGGAGAGGAGAATGTGACATTAATAAATTAATAATATTTTATGCTATTTTCAACACTGCGGTTTATTTGAGACCTTTCTGCATTACTTCGCAATTACTTCTGCTTTTACGTTCTCTAAATGTACAAAGACCATTTTTTAAGACCAAGTAAAGAAAATTTAAGTAATAAATTGAAGAGAACACAGCACATCAAATTTGTTTCTAAACATAAATGTCTAGATGAAAAACAAATCTCCATTTCACAAAAAATAGCTGAAGGCTTGAATACAGGTGCTGGTCATATAATTAGAATATCGTGAAAAAGTTCATTTTTTTATTGTAAATTATTTTAAAAAATGAAACTTTCATATATTCTAGATTCCCTACATGTAAAGTAAAACATTTCAAAAGTTTTTTTTTTTTAATTTGTTGATTAGAGCGTACAGCTAATGAAAGTCCAAAATCCAGTATCTCAAAATATTAGAATATTTACATTTGAGTTTCATTAAATGACCATCCCTACAGTATAAATTCCAGGTATCTCTTATTCTTTGAAACCACACTAATGGGGAAGACTGCTGACTTGGCAATGGTCCAGGAGACAATCATTGACACCCTCCACAAAGAGAGTAAGTCACAGAAGGTCATTACTGAATGGGGTGGCTGTTTACAGAGTGTATATCAAAGCATATTAAATGCAAAGTTGACTGGAAGGAAGAAATTGGGTAGGCAAAGGTGCACAAGCAACAGGGATGACCGCAAGCTTGAGAATACTGTCAAGTAAAGCCAATTCAAACACTTGGGAGAGCTTCACAATGAGTAGAATGAAGCCGGAGTCAGCGCATCAAGAGTCACCACACTCAGACATCTTCAGGAAAAGGACTACCAAGCCACTTCTGAACCAGAGACAACGTCAGAAGCATCTTACCTGGGCTAAGGAGAAAAAGAACTGGACAGTGAACAGTGGTCGAAAGTCCTCTTTTCAGATAAAAGTAAATTTTGCATTTCATGTTGAAATCATGGTCCCAGAGTCTGAAGGAAGACTGGAGAGGCACAGAATCCAAGCTGCTTGAAGTCTAATGTGAAGTTTCTGAAGTCAATAATGATTTGGGGGGGCTGTGACGTCTGCTGGTGTTGGTCCATTGTGTTTTATCAAGTGCAAAGTCAATGCAGCCATCTTCCAGGAGATTTTGGAGCACTTTATGCTTCCATCTGCTGACAAGCTTTATGGAGATGCTGATTTCCTTTTCCAGCAGGACTTTAGCACCTGCCCACAATGCAAAAACCACTTCCAAGTGGTTTGCTGACCATGATATTACTGTGCTTTATTGGCCAGCCAATATGCCTGACCTGAATCTATGGGACATTTTCAAGAGAAAGATGAGAAACAGTCAATCCAACAATATACAGATGATCTGAAGGCTCAATAGTGCCTCAGCAGTGCCACAGGCTGATCACATCCATGCCACACTTCGCTGATGCAGTAATTTGTGCTAGGAGCAAGTCATTTGCTGTAATATGTCCTGCCAATCAAGTATTGAGTGCACAAAAGAACATACTTTAAAGAACTTGAACTTTTCTGTTTTGCAAATCCATTTTTTGATTGATCTTAGGAAATATTCTAATATTTTGAAATACTGGATTTTGGACTTTCATGAGCTGTACGCTCTAATCATCAAAATTTAAAAAAAAAAACTTTTGAAATGTTTTACTTTACATGTAGGGAATCTAGAATATATGAAAATTTCATTTTTAAAAATAATTTATAATAAAAAAATGAACTTTTTGATGATATTCTAATTATATGACCAGCACCTGTATATCTGCTCCCAACCACTATTTCTGATCAGACCCATCAGATACTCCTCTATGACACTGCCGTTTCACCTGAATAGTGTTTAAACACCCAAAAGCTCTGGAATCAAAGCATGCAATTTCCATCAAACATGTAAAAACAAGAATTTATTTATTCATTCATTCATTAATTCAAAATTCATTTTGGTGATAAAACTAGAAGCTCAAAAAAAAATCACCTTTTTTTTTGTTCTAGATTAGCCAGTAGTCATATAACAATAATAACACATGCATGACTCAGAAACAACCTATAAGTGGTGAACCTTTATAAATTAAACACATCAAGCCAACTATGCAAGTATTCTTACAAATCTGCTATTGACACAGCAGTTCAGACAATTTTTCATCATTTATAACACGTGATCACAAATATAGACATTCAACAAACTCATTTAAGTAATTTTACTTTTTAAATGGGACCTATAATGCCCCTTATACAAGATGTAATATCTGGTGTCTCCTGAATGTGTCTGTGAAGTTTCAGCTCAAAATTCCCCACTGATCATTTATTATAGCTTGCCAAATTTGCCCCTATTTGGGTGTGAGCAAAAACACACCATTTTTGTGTGTGTCCCTTTAAATGCAAATGAACTGCTGCTCCCCGGCCCCCTTTCCAGAAGAGGGCGGAGCTTTAACAGCTCACGCTTCGGTTGCTCAACAACAACAAAGCTGGAGAATCTCACGCAGCCAAAATGAGGATTGTCAGTAACGGTGTTCAGCCTTACATTGTTCAAACCGCAGTCGACACTGATGGAGAGACTCAGGAAGAAGTTACAACTTTTAGAATGAAACTGGACGTTTCTGAATGGTTAGTGGATAAATTTGTGGAGTTGATTCAACTCATCCACTAGCATGTGCCGTCATGTTAATCTTTTGTGCAAATCCAGCATTGAATTGACCCTCGTTTGTGAAGCAGTCCGGTGTAAAATGACGGCATGACCTCTTCCTCTTCTTTAAAGCAGCCCAAAATGGCCTCACCCCCTTTGTTGTGTGTTCTCATGGGCGGGGTTTATGTAAATTTTGGGGTTTATGATGTCATCATCCCAGGAAGAAGCTCGTTGTAATCCCTACCAGCCGTTTGTTGTAGTCCTTGTCGTATCTCCCTTTGCATTGAACTTTCAGTGCTGTAACTTTGCAGATGTTGTTTATACTCAAACAGCAACATTACTCGCTAACTAAAGTTAAAAAAGTGAAATCATAATCAATCAACCACCACTTTAAGACTTTTAGGCTGGAACAAACATTTCCTCAATTGCACTACATCTCTAAACCACAAGATTCAGAAAAGGTGCATCTGCACGTTTATCAAATTCTTCAATACACTTTAAGGTGACATTACACGTTACTACATGTACTTACTATAGTAATAACAGTAAATTATGCATAATTACAAGTAACTAACCCTAAAACCAAACCCTAACCGTAACTCTATAGGAAGTACATGTAGTTAGTTAATATTACTCAGTACTAAGAGTAAGCACAATGTAACTACATCACGTAACCAATTCTTCTACAGGTTACTGACATGAATCAGCACATATAGCCACTCAGCCTTGTGGAGCAGAATTTAGGTCTTCACTTTAAAATGAAGTGCAAGAAAATCCCTCGTGCAACATTTTATGCCGTAATTTTATGAATTCAAGACTTTCTGCTCCAATTTAAGACTTTTTAAAGGCCGTAATTTGCAGAGAGGTTAAGAACATGCAAAAACCCTGAAACATGAGAAATGTGACAAATCTATTGTATTATTACCTCGTCTAAAGACCGATCCTGTCCTTCATGCTTCCTGACTGGATTATCATTTGACACTTAGTGACATTCATGCACAGTACTTTTCTCTAAGTACAAAAACAAAAGTAACAAGATTTTTTTTAGCCGTATAATGTCCTCCAGTATAGCACATCTTACAATTAATCACCATTCTGTATAGCAGATATGGTTAATAATATGGTTTTAGCCACATGAAGCTAACCATAACTATGATGCAGAGTAACTGATAACCTGTTTATCAATGGTGATTTTATTAAACTGCATGGCCGATTCCAAGCAGGTGGGATATGATGTGTAAACAACTGAGTGAGACGTCATTGTTAAGATGGAGAAAAAAAAAAAAAAAAAAAAGAAAAAAAAGAATGATGTCAGCAAATAAAATCCTCTTAACTTACATCAGCATCTGCATGGGTGTGACAGATGACCCCCATGACAGATTTTTAGACACTCAGCATGACAGTGTGTAAAAATGAACAAGCAACTATGAATTTTCAATTTTCATGTAACACTTAAATGTGAAAAAAAAAGTATTGTATAAATGAAAAAGTTAATTTTTGTGTACTATAGTAGTTACTGACTTCTCAGTAAATATTTTACATGCTGTTAAAATCTGTATCTAAAAAACCTCAGTGTGATACATAGCATCAGCTAGACAAAAATAAATAAATAAAAATAGAAAGTAGTCAGTGTCACAAAAAGTAGAAAAAAAACCCCCATGACATTTGTATATAACATATTTCCATGGCGAAAAACAGAAAATCAAAACATTTTGACCAGTGTGGCTCACACGATGACAAAAACACTAATTTGGGGGCATTGGTCAAATTACTGACACATTAACTAGGTTTTGAAGCATGAGTTAAATGTTTTGGGTGAATTACTACAGTTTGCAGACATACAATAGAGTTCTGATGTTCCAGCAAACAGTTGTGATAATTGCAGTTACAGTTTAGAGCAGGGGTGTCCAATCCAATTCAAATGATTCCAATCAATAACACAATATAGCCACAAGCGGAAATCACGGCCCATGTGATTAGTGATTAGAGATCCAAATGAAACATATCTTATGGTGTGGTTTTTATAGCAAAGTCCATCTTGAATCTTCACTGAAAGTTAAGGTTTGATCAAAATGTGTGGACTCATATTGATCATTTAAATTTATATGAAACGCAATGTGAAGATTTGCAGCTCAAAACTTTACCTGAATCATTTATCTTATTTTTTCATTTTTATAAAAGTATTTCTACTGTACATGTATCTAACCTTATGCTTGCAGATTAACATCCAAGTGTTTCTTTTATTATTTATACCACAAAAAAAAAAAAAAAAAAAAAAAAAAATATTATTGTGAAGACAACATTAAATTGTCTCCATTTTAAATGAACAGCAGTATTTTTAATCATGGCAGCTTGAAAATGCGTTTAAATAAATCCTGCCTCGTTTTCGTGTGCGTTCTCATCG
This sequence comes from Ctenopharyngodon idella, assembly GCF_019924925.1. Taxonomy (NCBI): domain Eukaryota; kingdom Metazoa; phylum Chordata; class Actinopteri; order Cypriniformes; family Xenocyprididae; genus Ctenopharyngodon; species Ctenopharyngodon idella. The sequence continues at coordinate 31,476,291 of NC_067236.1, forward strand.
GCCTGAATGAAGACAGTGATGGAGTTAATGGGAAGACTAATTAAAAAGTAAGTAAATAACTCTTTTTACCGCTTTATGTCATGTCAAAAATCAAACCTGAAATGGTCTGAAAACATGATGACTGTGGGGGGTTTTAGTGAGAGTCAGCTTGGGGAAATTAAAGGTACATCTTCGTGTCTGTAACCAGTGTGTACAAGCTTGATGACTGCTGAAAATAAGCTGACTATTAAAAAGAAAAGCTGAACATTAGTTCACAAATAATATACTGTATATTGTTTAAATTGTTATTGCCTTTAGTTATTATTTTGGGATAAATGTACAAATGCGTAAAAACACTAGCTTGAAATTTATACTTGATGTTATGAATAGAACATTATAGTTATTGCAAAAAACACAAAATAGAATTGTAGTTGGTCTCTTTATGTAATGTTTATTTAACCAGGAAAATTAAGAATAACGGACATAAATTTACATTTGATACAAAAAATGTGAGGACTTTGCCTGCTCATTTTGAAACACCACCGCACACCACTGCTCCCAAGCATCATAAATTCATGAAACGAAGCATGACTGCTCAGAATGACTTGTTCTCTATGTGTATATAGTTGAGAAGTTTGTGCTAATTAATAACAAGAAGGGGGGGTCTTAGATCACTGAAGTTTGAACTCTTTTTATTTATTGCAGATAATTTTCTTTTTTCCCCCCACACATTTTAATTTACATCAATGTTCTGTGCGCCAGGCATCTGGGCTGGCAAAGACTATGGAGGAGTACTGAATACATTTCACAGGGAAAATCTTGTAAAAGGTACAAGGTGAGAAAATAGCAACCCCAAAAAACACAACCCCCCCCCCCCCCCCCCCCCCCAACAAGATACATTAAAAAAAAAAAAAAGAAAAAAAAAAAAAACCTTCTGTGTACTACAGCCGTGGTGCGCCATAATCGTCGGGCATTCTCTCAATGTTATACCTGTAAAATAAATGTTATAACAGTTTTAATAATTTACATAGGTGAAAAGATTCTTGCTACAAACTGAAACAGAAATATACACAATTTGTATGCATACACAGGCACACACACAAATAGTCCAAATTGATCGTTAAAAAGCCCCTTTATAGAACAGGATATCTGCAGGTATCAGCACTTCCAATTTAATACCATTTTTAAGACCTTTCCCAAAAAAAATTGCACATCTGCACATCAATTCCATTGAATACACAAATTCACCCTGGCTCAGCTCAACAGAGATGTACAAATGAACAATGGGTTTATGGGTTTAAATGAACTATAGCAGGATAAATGCCTGTAGAGGCATCTTGGAGACATAGCAAATATAATTTTAGCATTTCCATTTGCTTAAATGGTGAAAGAAAAAAAAAAATCCACTATTGCCTTTCTATGACTTTCCAATAGATGAAAAAAAAATATATATATATAGATTAAGACGGTAGTCAGAGAGAAAGATGTTAAATTTACTATCACTCCCTCAGCACATGTATTAGAAAGCATTATTTTTAACTTTTTTTTGTAATGTAATGCCATATATAACACACAATGTAGAGTTTGATTACCGTTGGATGCAGTATTGCCATTGACCAAGGGACTGTAAGGAAAGAACTTTTCTATAAGGAGGACATCTATATGCCATCTTGCACACTGCAGGTAAGACTGATCTCATTCTCAGGAACAAGCATTTAACATCTCTCGTACCTGCCATTATCTCACTCGTGTGATATTTTATGTAATGGCATCAGAAATGGTCAAAAGGGTTTTTTTAAACATGAAATGTACAGAAAATGCAGACTAAGGATGCTCAGGTCAAAGACCATGTAGACCTACCAAAAAAAGTCTCATGATTAGCTTAGATCATTACAAACCAATCACCAGAACAAATCACAGTGAAGACAACATTGATTTTTACTCAACTGTAAGACTTAAATGTGTATATATCTTTCTATTCATTGAGACTCACTCGGTTGTTGTGACCAGTGATCTCCCGGCCGTAAATAAAACTTAGTTTCTGCAGAGGAATACAACCTGGAAGTTGTGTCAGGTATATGCTGCGCAGCTGAGGAATAGAAGTACTAAAGGTCCTACGCTCAGAAGACAACAAAAGTGACAGCTAATGTGTGATTGAGGTAGTGATAGTAGCTTCTTGACAGGACGCCGTCACCATACTTCAGGGAAGTATTGTATTGTATTTTAATTATTCAGGGAATTACCTCTAAATACCATAGTATTATATTAACAACTAGGAGTTGTTTAAATTGTCTGTGGTGAAGTCAGATTCGTATTGAGAATTTCCACGACACTCGCCAGCACTATCCTACGTTTTCTATTTGGGATTGTTTGCTTTGTTGGTATTTTTTGACATGTGTTTATGTAGATTAGAGAAAAAGCAATGTTTAGTTCTTTAAAAAAAAATTCCATGGGTATTGTGCAGAAGTGATCCCCCATTTATTTTTTGTACTCATCAGTTCAAGGCAGCCACAGTTGTTACATCTTTGAGCCAGTAGGTGGCAACAAGTGATTCTTTTGAATATTATGAGTTAATCACTTAATCATTCAACTGAATTGTTAAAAAAAAAGAAACATTCAGAAATGAAACATGACTGTGTGTTGCTCTAAAACTGTTGATCCTGCATTGGCTTTGTTTTGAATAATTTTTGTTTGTGAAGCAAAGCAGACAAAATAACTGGCAACTCTAAAATGTTGGTTACAAAATATTACCTTCTTATTGACTGAACTGTTGTAGTGTGATATTACTTAAAATGTCAATGATTTCATAGAGATATTTTTAGTAAAAATATAAGCTAACCAAATCTCAGCTACACCATTTTCATTCAATTTCTCAATTCAATTTCTGGAGCTTGCATAGGCTCTTTCTCTCTTGCACTCACCAACTAGTGAACCTCCCCTCCCCTCACTAGTAACATTAAGACTAGTCTTAGCGAAGGGTCAATTAATACATTGTTAATTAAACTAGTTCTTAATTTAATCAAGCAGAGCGAGAGCTGGAGTACCTGTGATTGGAGAGGTACATGATTGGGACTCCTGGGATCTTCCGAATCCTCCTTTTTAGGTCCCTGTCCACTGTGGCCACAATGTAACACTTGTGCTAGCGGAGCAAAAGGAAATCCTTTGATCAGAATTTAAAGCAAAATATAACATATGTATCGGCTCTGAGGTTACAATTATTTCATAGTCCCGAATTATTCATTTTACATTGAACTCATTGAACAAATCTAAATGTTTTTTATTTTATTTTTTGAAACTCATTTTTTTTGGATCTCATTTTAGTTTTTTTTTTTGTGAAACTCTACATTTGTTATCTATTAACCCTCATAATGCATTCAAAATATGCATACGATTTTTGCACTGGAACGTAATCTTATAAAACAGGCATAACTTCATTTAATATATATATTTATGAACAATAGAAAAAACAAGAAACTAATTTTAACATCCATGAGAATCTTATATATACTATATATATATATATATATATATATATATATACACACACACCATTATATTAAATGTATAACATAATTATTATAGAATTACCAGTATTAACTCCTTTGAAATCAATGAATTTAACTGAAACCCATGACTGCTCAAAATTAGTCCAAATATATGGCTCCAACAATACATCAATATTACTCTGTAATGTTTTCAAACAAAGTATATTCATTTTACTTGCACAAACTTTCACTTCCAGATGAAAAAGATAAACCACTGCAGCATGTTTCACTGTACGTGAATCTTTTTTTTTTTATTTATTAGGGAATACAAAACAATTCTAACCTCACAGCTAACAAAGTTCTCATACCTGTGTTACTCTTTGTACCAAGCAGTCATCAGCATATGTTCCTTTATGTGAGCAAGGCAAGCGTTCAAAGCGGGGATCTTTGGCAATCCTGCACAAAAAGTTCAAAAAGCCATAAAAATCAAGGAAGAAAGAGTAGCCATTTTCACATATGAAAACTGCAGTAATATTGTCAATATTACCTTTTCTGTTAAAAGCCACATCTACTATTCACACATGCAACAGCTTCCATATTTTAACCATTTTGCTACCATTCACACATCAGCACAGAAATGCTGCTGAAACTCTGTGATGACTTCAAATTGGACAGTGTGACTGTACAAAGGTCATTTTCAGCAAATAACACTGCTGTCCACAATGCGGTTAACATTATGACCAACTTTTCAGGTAATGGTACTTCTTATCCCACAAAACTGCTGAAGCCAATCTGCGAACATTTCTAAACCAGGTCCTGTTCACACATGCCTTCGGAGCAGAAAAATGCCTTTAAATACAAAAATTACGACATTGTGGCAAGTCTAAACCCAAGGGCAAACAAAGCTAGTTCCTATGATGAGAGAGAACTAGAACAAAACAAGAGTACTAGAACAGAATCAAATCCTTGAAAAAAACATAGCTTCATAACATGAATCTGCAAGATATTTATTTACAAAAATTTAAAAGGTATTGTTTAGAGCTGTGGAATATCGTTTTTATGATGCATTGCAATGCTGATGTGAACGATTCTGCATCGATGCATAAAAACAAGAGATTTTTAAAAAAGTAATTCAATAGGTCTTTCATTGTATTTAAAGGGTTAGTTCACCCAAAACTGAAATTTCTGTCATTAATTACTCACCCTCATGTCGTTCTACACCCGTAAGACCTTCGTTCATCTTCAGAATGCAAATTAAGATATTTTTTGGGTGAACTAACCCTTTAATGAACTTAAGTTTTTTTTTTCTATTTTTGTTTATATACAGTATATTATTGAAATTTGTTGTTCTTTATTTACTGCTGACTGGATTAAGCCATAGATAATTGTCGTAATTCTGTTACATTGACAATACAGAAATCTTAAAAAAAACAAATTTTTATATATATATATATATATATATATATATATATATATATATATATAGACAATAAAAATGTTAAACAACTGACAGTAATATTTTTTGTCAAGTTCTTCAGTTTTTAATAAAAAAAATATAGGTGATTCATGTAATGAATAATTGTCAAGACAAGCATATTAACAGAGCTGTTAATATTCGGCATATGAATGCGTGCATAAAATAAAACTTATTTGCAAAACTGGGTCTAATCAGATTCAATGAACTATGCTAAAAGTGGTACCGCCAGACCCGGAGATCAGCTGAATGGATTCGAAAACGGTAAAACTCAACTGTTTAACTCTAGGGGAGTTGGAAAATGAGCCTATTTTCAAAAAAAGTGGAGTGTTCCTTTAAGCAAAATAAAAAAGGACATTTAAATAAAAACTTTTACCCAGCACAACAAAAAATGTTCAAGACACTATTATTGTTACATGTATGTCATAAGTGTGTATTACCGCAAAGCCACTCGAAACTTCATCCCTAATTTCTCAAGCTCAGCCATCACACAGTCTGTGATGCAAGGGATACCTGAATAACACAACACAAGAAATTACTACACATTACTCATGTGATCACGGAAAAAAAAAAAAAAAAAAAAAACACAAAATGCATAAAAACATTAGCATGAAAAGTACAAAAAGTATGTGTTATTAGTTTAGTCAGATTGTGTTTGTCAATAATTGTGACTTGTATCAGATCATATTTTATTAGTAATCAATGCAGAAATTGTGATTGCAAAGGGTTCACAAACATTTTCTCACAACCGTTCCCCATTCAGAGGATCATGATCAATCACTTTGACTAACTGGGTTGGAATTTTTTCATCATGTTATTTTTCCCCCCCTCTCTATCGCCACCTGTAGATAAAATTAAAACAGAACAGTTGTGCTTCAACACTGCTATTCTGTGCAGATGAATCTGATGGTTTGAGGAATTAGGGGCCGAGAAATTACTGGCGATCACCATATCGGAGAAGATCGATCGATCTCGAGTAAGAAGAATTTCCAATGAAAAGTATATTTGAAAAGAAAAAAAAAAAAAAATCTATGCGGTGATTCAGATTATTTGTTGGTATAGGTTTTGTCACGTAACGTTCCCTTTTTAGCTGCAGACTCTCTGCAGTTCTTTGTTTTGTGTGATTTCCCAGAAGTAACCAAGGGCTGCAGTTTAGAACTATATATGTTATTCATGATAAACATGCCACAAATTATAAGCATGGAATTTTCTTGCCAAAACCCAGCCCAAAAGTTTTAAATTTAAAATCAACATCGTAGGCTTATGTAGTAAAACAGGTTAAGGCAAGGACATGGTGTTGATGGATTTTTTTCATGGACTTTCATTAAACTTCCATAGTGCAGCTTTAAAATTACTTTTCACTAATTTCACTAACATTTCGCTAACGTTTACCTATGCACTTTTGATTTCAGCTAATCAGTTTGAGCAAACACAGAGAACATGATTAATATTCATGAGCCCAGCAGCCTATGAGACCTTAGTGTGTTTTACATTATTAGTAATAGTATTATTTTTTAGGATTGTTAAGTCATTTTTACAGAAACACTGAATAATTTTTCAAACACCACCACTACCCCATAATTCTCTAAGTTCTGTTTTCATTAAGTTATGTTTGCCACATTTTAGTTCTAATTACTATAATTTTATCATAAAAACACTTGACTGACGTTTATTAAAAGTTTAGTTATTCATTCAAATGATTTTCCAGATGAATGTATCTTCGAAAAAAGCTGTAATTCTACAGCCAATGTGTGTGCAGAGGATTGGTAAATTACATAATACTATGTCTTTATCTGTAGACCACATGTTTATGTTGTGTATATTTGTATATACATACAGTTAACACAAAGTGTATGTGTGGCATGTGCTGTAAACTGTGTTGAACACTGTCATTTCTGTTCAGTGCTGCTGAATAGGAATCTCTACAGTGATCAACACATCCAAAATACATTCACTCACTTCACATTAGCTTGCTGTAAGTAATTCTGAGAAAAGAATGTGGGGACTTACATTTAGCATAGAGACAGTCCATCATTGACTGGACAATATCTAATTTGGCCTTAATAGAAAAGTTGATAAAGTTGGTATCAACAAGGATGTAATATGGAGGTCCGAGCTGGGTGTTGTATTGAAAGAACAGACAAGATGGATACTTTGCTCTGAAAAAAAAAACAACAACAAAAGAAGATGTGTCAAGGTTATTGCTCCTAAAACAACTAATGCAAACACTCAACATATTACTATAAATTTCTCTATAAGAATTACACTGATCATTTTGTTTGTTTTCTATGTTGCTGCAAGCACAGCATGAATGTTTTTTTTTTTTTTAAGAGCTCAATGCAGCTATCTCTAAATTCATATGAAATAAACATAAACCCAGAACTCAATTTAATGCAATATAGGAAACTCAATGGGGGTTTATTTCTTCCTGAATTAAAATAATTTTAATCAAACATTTCAAATAAGACTACTAAAAAAAAAAAAAAAAAAATGACCTGACTCTCCTGTTCCATGGCAAGCTCTAGAAATAAATATAAGCCATTCTGTTCACTTAAAACATCTCCCCTTTCCATGTCTTTTAAAATGCTCAATGAAAAATTATGGACCAACTGACCAAAGGTTGAAAATAAATAAATAAATAAATAAATAAATAAATAAATAAAATAACGGGAGGCCAATTTTATATACTAAAGACTACACCCCTATAGCATAATTGTTTATGTAGCAGTGTCTTTAAAGCTTGGTCTGACTGTGGCATTCACACTCAAATAACTTTTGTGAGGAGGGCCTTAAATCATTTCAGTGTTTTTTTTTGTTTTTTTCTTATACTTGAGACTGAGATCAGCTCTGAAGGCCTATGACAGGTCCTCAAATAGCAGTAGGGCATAGCGCAAGTGTTTGAACTGCGAGAGGCATTACACTTTCTTCCCAACTTGAATACAGAAGGCGGTCTGGTGGAAGCTAGATATTTTACTTCATAACTTGTTAAATATGGATATTTTTCTTACACAAACACATTGCTTCGCTTCAGAAGGACTTTATTAACACAAAAAGACAAAAACAAGCAATAAAATAAAAGCAATAGTTGTTTTTGGTAAAACTTTTTTTTTTTTTCTAATTAAATAAAATTTATTTTTCTAGTTAGGCCAAGCTCTAAAATTAATTAACAAGTAAAATGCCTTACCCAGAAAATTACTAACCTCCGTGGAGAGGAAAAAAAAAAAAAAAAAAAAAAAAAAAGCATGATCCCAGAAGAACAATCAGCTTCAACAAGTCTTCAGTAAATCTTAAATTTAACATATTCATTTTACATTTAACAACACGTTTTGAAAACTAAACTGCCATTATAGCAGATATATCAGATGAAACCTAGCTTACATGGAGCCGGGCTTTTGAATATTGCTGTGGGCAATTGTTGTGACTTTCATTGTATGGACAAAAACAGCTGATTATTCAAATATCTTTTATGTTCTGCAGAAGAAAGAAAATCTTACAAGTTTGGAACAATATGAAGGTGACTAACTGAACCATTATTTTGGGGTTAACTATTATTTTAACAATGATAAATCATAATTTATAAAATAAAGAGGATTTTTAGAAAATTAAAACAAGTATAGATTTTAAAATATAACAAGACATAATCTCCAAATATATTGTTTTACGAAAAATGTCTGTCAGGTAAAGTTCATTTAAAAAGAATAAGTACACAATAAAAGATGATGTTTCCATTTAAAGTTTTGCAAAATGTGCATTTATCACAAATAGCTTGGGTGTACCTACTGATTGCTTCATTTACTGGACAGTATTATTATTAAACCAATTATTGCATTATTATATTGATTATTTGAAGTTCTGTAGTTGTATTATTTGTGTTAAAAAGTGAAGTTCTGATTAAGGTTAACATACCTCTGGGAACTGCATTGATTACCTTTCCTTATGTGCCTAAACCTAACTTTTCACTAACCGCTAGTTTACATTTGAAGAAAAATTTGATTAGATATATAATAAAGGTGTATATTGTGAGCAAATGTTGATATGTCATGCCATTTGTCATTCATTTGATGCATGATGACCTCTAAAAGGTAACAAACACAATATAAGAGAGAATTCAAACTTACACTTCTCGTTCTTTAATGGCTGACGGATCTTCTTTCTTCTTCTTTTGCGTTTTTGCTCGGTCCTGTTGTTTTCTAGACAAAAAAACAAAACAAAAACAGAAAAACAAGCAAAGCTTTTATCAGATGTTCAAAGAGCAACACAGCGATTCACTGATGTTTTGTACAATTCAATTGATGACTAAAATAAACCTCGTTTCAGACTCAAAACTACAATACAATATTCGAAATCAGCTACATATTAGCATGTACATAGCTCAGTTTTTTACGCCCATAACATGCTTGCTTTATTGACCATAATCCAATGTGGTACTGCAGGAAAAAAGATGATTGCAGCTTCCTGTAAGACATTATAATTTGGTGGATTTTTTAAATATTATAAAAGGTTTTAATGTTTTTTCGAACAATCACTGAATGTTATTGATGACTTTAGTACTGGTTAGTACAGTTCAAATCTAAAACTAGATTTATAAAACTAACATTTGGCGCTTTGATATCAGGTATTGATTTAAAGTACAAGGTCCCAGATCGATATATCACACTGCTCGCCAGTTTGTATGCGACCGGGTGTATATAATTTTCTATTACATTAGATTCTCTTAATTGTGACACAATATTTCCAACGTGCAGACGCATTTCAATCCATGTCTTTCTTACAGATAACCAATAATAATACAGATAATAATACTCACATCCTCGCATCCTTCAAACTGATCATTCTTTTCATGGTAGCATACTTTCTCTGTTTCTTCTGTTTCCCCTAATTCACACAAACACAATTTGTCATTCAACCAAAGAAGTAATAAAGCGATTATGTACATTATTTAACAAACATTGTTGAGATAAACCCTTAATTTTTACCATGACGGCTGAAAATGCTCGAGAAGTCCTCGTGTGTTAAACTTCCGACGTCATCATCACGCGACGCATTCCACATTTTACTTACGCTGCGCCATTTCCTACGTCGATACTGCGGTGTTTCCGGTTCTCAATAGACATCCATCAAGGTAAATATCTAGAAGACAATACTGCAGCTGTTCGCTAAATATGAATTGTTATATGTACTGTCATACAGTACTTCTAGGTTTATTGTTTACTTTTAACCCCATTGTGGGTATGTCAGTACTGAATGTTGGCTGTATGAATGACATTGTTTGATCATTTTGCGTCGCATATGTTCTGTTTATGCCACTGTGAGTGAGAGTTTAAGATAGGTAACGTTAGGGTTGGATTGTTATTTCGTTAGGCAACATACACTAAACATTTCCGCTGTGTTTTGCTTCACTAGTATGCACCAATGTAGCACTGTATAATGTTAAAGCCTGTACTGATAACAGGATGTTCATGTTTAAAGACCCAAATTACATTACGGTGGAGCTGCAGTAATTATTTAGCAGAAGGCTGTCACTTGGTGAAACAAACAAACAAACAAAAAACGTGCACGTGTAGGTCTCCCTTGCCAGATGTAGGCAGGCGCTCATGAGAATGGACGCTAAGTTGTTTCTGTATTCTTAAATGAATGATTAAACACATACTCATCTTGAAAATTATAATATCTTTAAAATCCAGCACGAAATAATTTTTATCCCTTTAAATCCTTTAGTTGAGTTGCAGCATGCTTTTTGCAAATATAATAGATTACACAGTCCTGTTTCCCAACTCCTGTAACACTTCACTGCTTTCAGAAAGTATTCCCATTTTGTTATGTTGCAACGTTATGCTAAAATGCTTTATTTTTACACTTCAGTCTACACTCTATAACCCATATTGACAACACAAAAACAGATTTTTGATGTGTGAAAAGGCATACCAGAGTAAAAACTCAGAGGCAGAATTGTGTCGAGGCACAGATCTGGTGAACCTGATGGTCATGTGTGGAGATGGGAGAAACTTTCAGAAGGACAAAACTTCACCAAACAGAGTTTTATGGCAGAATGGGGGACTGGTATATAGAGATATCTTTAAAGTGATAGTTCACCCAAAAATGAAAATGTCTGTCATCATTTACTCACCCTCATGTTGTTCCATACAATGAAGGTCAGTGCTGTTTGGTTCCCAACGATCTTTAAAATATCCTCTTTTGTGTTCCACAGAAAATCCCTAAATCCAGGTGTGCAGAGCTTGTTGCGTCATATCCAACAAGACTTGAGGCTTTAATCGCTGTCAAAGGTGCTTCAACTTTTATTATGATATATCAGGGTTTTTTTAAATAAATAAATTTGCAAAGTTATCAGAAATCTGTTTTTTGCTTTGTCATCTTGGGATATGGAGTATGATGTGAATAAAAAAAAAAAACATTTAAAGCATTTAAGCAGAAGTCTGCAGTATAACGAAATATGAAAACAATCATAAACATGCTCTGTGCATGTTTGTACATTTCAATGAAAATTCCTTCACAAAGCCTGAATTGTATGTTTCCTGTCCTTTTCCTCAGTAGGAGAAGACATGGGAGAGGTGCTCAGGACCAGATAGGACAGCAGAAGTCGAGGCAGACTCTGAGCTCACAGAGGTCTGAGCGGAGGCTGAACATGGTCTGATGGACCGCCTCTTTTTGCTGACCTTTGTCTTCTGTTCAGTCTTGTGGGTTTTGTTCTGGGAGGTGCGCTGGAAGAAAGGCAAGGAAAGTCAGATTGAAGAATGGCTCCAGAGGCACAGCCTATCCGAATACAAGTATTTGTTTGAAGGTTAGTTAAATGCTTTAAAAACAAACTCTTTTAGTTCTTGAGAGCATGTGGGGGATTATATATTATGTCCTGGTCATATTTCAAGTTTATTAAAATTTATTTCACAATACACATTGTTTCAAAGCAGTTCAAACACTGTTATGTCTGTAATGCCTTAGTGCTTTACCATATAGCAGGTTTTAAGACTGGTCGATGATGGTGTATAAAGATGACATGAGTAAAGATCTAGCTATATTATATTTATAGTATTGTCTGCACATTGCAAAGGGGTGGAAACTTTCATTGGGAAGTTAAGCTGGGGAATTTTGGGAATATTCCAAGAATTTGCAGGAATTAAAGGGGATTAATTGGAAATCTGGGGTTATTTATACAAACTTTATTATATGCAAACATACACATTTTGTTTGGCCATAATCAGACATGCATGCAAACTAATACAAATTTTAAAAATAACATTTTAACTGTACCCAGCATCATGTAGTTTTTGGGATCTATTGGCTGTAGGTAGGCTAACTGTTGAAACTGAGGTGAACAGACTTCATACACTTTATGAGCTTGGGACCAGTTGGCTAAATAACTAATTAAGTGAAATTAGTTCTGAGATAAAGACTAGCAGCATATTAGCAACAATCTGGGGCTTTTTTTTTTTTTTTGGTCACAGACTAGTTATACACAGTTAACGTGACCAGTGAGGTTCAGTTTTGTACTGTAGTGTGCACTTGGTTTATTCAGTTTTTTGTTGCATGACTTTTTCATCAGAAAAGTGTTTGAGCATAGAGCAGTACTCAAGGTTGTCTATTTTTACATCCTTGTATAAGGCATTATATTTGTGCTGACCACAAATGTACACTAAGTTATTAGATTAGTGTAATTTTTTCCAAGTTTTTTTTTCTTTCAAAGTTCTTTTAAAAAAAATCTATAGCCCCCAAACTTTTGAACAGTAGTGTATATAAATTTCATTTTAGAGGGGCTATATACAGAATTCAGAAACTCTTGTTTTTAGTGACACCGGTGGCCATTAAATGATCTGCAGCCAGCAACTTATTGCTCATGCACGCACACACTTCATAGTGACGCGAACGAGCCTCGGCCAAAACAGTGACTGAATGTGATTCACTGACATAATGTCGGCTTTCAGAGACAACCTAGGAAGTCCGGGAAGTTCATGTGCAGGGTATAAATTCAACTGAATTTGCTTTAAATCTGGTTGTTTTAACCACGATTATGCTGCAAGATTTCAACCACATTTAAGTTCACTGTTATAGGACTAACCTACATTTTTGCAAATTTCCAGTTTGTTCCCTTTAATTCCCATTAATTCCAGTAAATTTCCCATATATTCCTGTGAATTCCCATGGAAAGTTGCCATCTTTGAAAATTCCTGGAATTTTGCAACCCTACTCATGCACACGTCTGGGCATTCAAGGCAATGAAGAGATTTAAATGCTGCTTGGTGTTGTTCTAAGCGAGAATAAGTTTAAAAAAAGAAAAAAAAAAAAGATATGATATAACATATGATCGGTTATTATAGGTGAAAATTCAGAAAAAAATTACTTTAATAAAAAAATAAGAAATTAAAATCTAGGGCCACTAACATTTTTTGCATGTTGCATTATTTTCATGACAAATAAGAACTTTCCCTTCCAAAAGTTTCATTACCGTAATGCATTTCCAAATGAGCCCGGTTCATCATGGTGTGATTACATATTATTCCTGACCCTGAATTTTTTTTAGCATGGTTAGCTAACCGTGATCAACTGTGCTGGTGTAACACTATTAGTAACATTAGAGGTCAACTAATATTGGATCTTACTGATAGTGATAACTAAGTTGGGCAGTACCTGTCGATAACATATTAATTAACAGGGTTTCCACACGTCCTGGAAAACCTGGAAAATTGATAACAGATTTTCCAGGCCTGAAATACACATGGAAAATTATAGAAAATGTAAAATGTCCTGGAAAATCTTGTTGTTGTCCTGGAAAATTATTTAAAAAAATCTTCTTGGGTTTTTCTTTAAATGAGAACAAAGAGTTTTTCACTGGCCCAAAACAATTAGCATTAGTAGCAGAAAGTGCTATGTTCAGGGACGCTGAGTTTTGAACGATGACGTTTAGCCTTGTATTGCCACTTGCAGCTAGCTAATGTTGTTAATGTGTCAAATGTTTGCAGTGAATGTCAACTGGTAAGCAGCTACCTAATTCAGTAACTTCAGTAAATTTCAGTACCGACTTGGTATTGCGGTCGGTACATTTGACAACACTGTTGCCTACCCTACCTTTAAGCCCAAGAGCAATACGTCACATGCTGGCCAGTGTACCTAGTGGAAGCCATGCGGCTGGTAAGAGTATGGGTGGTGGAGCTGGTGTCCTTAGCATCAGCCTGCCCATATAAACTCATGCAAGTCAAGCATTGCTCTGAACAGGCATACAAAATAGGAGCAGCAACAATTGCTGGTTCACAACAGTACTCAATAAAAAAGTGAATAAACATCTGATGACAGCCTTGCTGGCATTAACATGACGACATCAATATTCAGCATATCGCATTCGCACACAGCAGAATGCTGTTTATTAGCTATACAACATAGTCAAAACCACCTCTAACCAAAAACGGGGCATAGCCTATGTGGGCATATGTGGTGAGCCAATGGCTGCTTGGCTCGAATGCTCTTGCACACAATACATACGGTGCAAAAGAAGGGATTTCTTGATCGTAAAACCTAGCAAAGATATTCTGTGAGATAATCTCTGTTTCAAAACTGGCAGACCCTTCGTACAGGCTGGAGCTCTCAGTATAAACTCTCAACGTGTGTACGGGACACAGCAGTGAAGCTGTCACAGCCTACGTCACCGACCCCTCCGGGGGGGAATTCTTGCAGCATAATAACTTGGACTTTGAAAGGTGTTGTAAGCACCTTAGGCACATAGCCACACCTAGGCTTCGGCCTGACTACACAGTCAACTCCAGACAAGTGGGGTTAATGGACAGTTGCAGGTCTCCCACACGCTTTCAACATGCTAAAGCAAGCAAGAGCGCTGTCTTCAACGAGAGCACTGGCAGCTGGGAAAGTGCCCTCAGATCTAACGCCAAGTCCCAAACAGGTATCATAGAGAGACGAGGGGGAATTAACCATCTCCCTTCCCATCAAAAAGCCGTCTCTAAATTATGACTCCCAAACAAGCATTGTTCTACCTGTGCATTAAATGATGTGATAGCAACCACATACACCTTAAGTGTAGAAGGTGAGCAGAAATGATAAAACGACTGACACAAGGCAAGTCTCTGGGCCTTCATTATGTGTCTCGCATCGATCCACGAACACCTTCCATTTATGAGCATTAAGAGCTGCATCAGCTCCAGGAGCTGTGGCTGGTTGGGTCATTTTGGCGCAACTAACAGTAATGTCTCCCACTCCATCCTGGCCTTCTGCAGCAAAAGCGGCAGATGTGCAAAAGCATATTTGTGGATACTAAGCCAGTGGCTCAACAGGGGAGCATGATGGGGAAAAGAACAGCTGGCAGTGTGTATTAGAATGCGTTAGATAGATTGGTTAGTGTGATCCATGCTTTGATCCTAAAAGCTATCAACACAATTCAGAAATTTGATAAACTAAAACTGATTTGTGTGAAGAGATGGCCCAAAATTGGTCAGAAAAGTCAAAGAGCCCTATTTTAACGATCTAAGCGCATGGTCTGAAGTGCATGGTGCAGGTGCACTTAGGGCATGTCCAAATCTTCTTTTGCTAGTTTAACGACGGAAAAAATGGTTGGCGCGCCAGGCACATGGTCCAAAAGGGTCGTTGCTATTCTCTTAATGATTCATGAGCCATTCCCTTTAAAAGCCAGTTGCACTTGCACCATGGCAGATTCGCTATTTACATGGCAAAATTTGCAAGCGGAAAGACTAAACGCTTCTCCAGAGAGGAACTGATGTGCTGCTGTGCGTCCCTGTGTGTGTAATAAGCAGAGTGTACACGCGTTGTACACCCACCTAATAGGCGCATATTACTAACACCCTTTAAATAACAAAAAATAAATAAAAAATACTGCGGCATTGACTTTAGACCAGAATGTTAGTTTGATTTTCCACTTAATTTTTTTTGTGTGCTATAAAATGTATACTGTAGGGAACTGAGGCTAGTAGAAAAGAAAAATAGTAAGTAGTCTGCTCACAATAGGAAGCTTTACTTGTAAATATGAAGATGCAGTAGCTCTGTAATTAATTAATTAATTAATTTTAAGTTGTAATTTTGGCCACCCTTTAAATGTGTAATAGGAATGACATTATCTGAGAACCTAAAGTAAATGTGCTAAAAAAAAAAAAAACCCTCATTAAAGGACAGAGCATGATCATAATGTAATTCAGGTAAATGATACATTTTATCCTCTTTAACTTACTACTGTTGAACTGAATGCAAAATTTCTGCTGAAATAACCAGACCAAAAAAAAGACTAAGAAATGTATCTGTCAATCAGATGTGAGTGTATACATGTACTGTATACATGAGGCCCTTGGACTTTGTGCTGACTGGATCGCAAACAAATATGACACCGAGCAAAGTGTTGGAGCACTTTCACTTTCCGCCTGGTTACATCTTCTATTTGTGTGTGTTTGTTCATGAATGTGTATGTTCCTGCGTGTATAGATGTTCAGACTCTGGAGGAGCTGAGTTTATGTGTGCTGTCTCGGCTGGAGGAAGTAGTAAAGGAAAAGCATCACTGGAGGGAGATCGCTGAGGCCCACGTGCAGCTGCTCAGAGACTTTGCCTTCCAGGAGTGGCTTTGTTCCCAGAGCCTAGAGCACTACTATCACACGTGAGTGCTATTCAGTAAACAACAACAGCGATCTATACATCAGCCTTATATCAGGTGTATTTTGGGCTTGTTTATAATTAATAGTTTTTATTTTTGTTATAAGAGACAACAAAAACAACTTTGTGCATCAAAACCACACCTTTCCTTGTAAAAAATTAACGATTTTTAAAAGTCAATGAATTTGCGACAGCTGAATGTAACACTTTTGACAAGCCAAACATGTCAGTCTCTGAATAACATGTATTGTAAGCCACGAAATACACTTTATTCTGTAAAAAAAGTATAATGAACTATAGCAAAAAGCATTTCAAGCTTCTCCAGCACATTTTATAATTACCCAAAATTCGAACATAGTTCACCCCTCACATGTTATCACGTCCGTCAAAAATGTAGGTTGGCTGTTGGTTGGAATATTAGAACTAAAAGCATCGATATAATACACTCATGGGCATCTGTTTTCAAATCCACATAATTTGAATATCACAACATCGATAGCTGTCAAAAAATAATGTGCACAGATTTGAATCCGAATGATCAGGGAACTGAGTAAAATACTTTACACTAGGGCTGTCATGATATCAGATTTTTCACTACACAATTATCGATATATTGAGACATTATATTGAGACGTTATTATTCATTCATATATTATTCAAACACTAGATGTGTATATATATATATTTTTACTAGTGGGTGCAGTACACTATAGTTCATTTATGTAAGTGAGGATAGCAAAATAAAGTAAACTGTGACATATTATACCCAAAAATTGTTCATACAGTGGACTACCAATAAAATTGATTAAAATTTGGATTCAAAAAGTATTTAGACAATTTGACCTGACCACTTAAGTGTTATCTGACATAATTAAGATTATTTTTTTCTGACACAGTTAACTCTGAGATCTTGTCATATTTTATTTCCATTTTGTTTAAACTATAGTGAATAAACGCTATTAATGAATGAAATGTTCAAGGTGTCTGAATAAATTTTGGTTTGACTGTATATATACTGTATAAAATTGTACAGTTTTAAATTTTTTTTTCTTTTTTGTAGAATCACACCATTCCATACAAAAGAAACAATGATGAACAATGAACAATGATGTGGCTTCTTATCACAGAATGTGGCAGAAATAATTTTTTTATGGTATTCTTTAAAGTAATAGTCTATGTCGATTGCATTATAAATATACATTATCCTTTTGAAAATACCCCTGATGGCTTGAAGAACACAGAAAAAGCATATACTGTCACAATGGTGTGTTAATTGATGTTTTTTTTAATTAAAACAAAAGTTTTTGCACAGGCGGGAATACCTAGTATGTTTGCCTTGCTCACCCACAGATGTCTGCGCTGGCTCGGTCATGTCAGCTGCATGAACACTGGCCGAATGCCCAAAAACTTGCCACTGGCTTCAGGCCAGTAGGTAGGCCTGTACTTTGCTACAAAGATGTGTGTAAACAAGACCTAAAGACTTCTGGAGTTCTGCAAACATCCATTCGTCCATCTATCTCATCTAATATATTTCTCCCCTTCTTTATATTTTGGCAGTCTAAAGACCCTGGGCTGCACTACCCTGGATGATCTAGCCCAGTTTGACAGCCAGCTTCAGCTCTCTCTGGCAGCGTGGGGCTATTACTACGAGGATTACATCAAACTGTCCACAGGCGTGAGGGTCCTCCAGGCATCTAAGGGAAGCAGAGATCAAGACTACGAGATTCAGCTGGTGCACAGCCTTGCTGAGAGGCGGCTGAATGAGAAGTGGTCTTTTGGTATGTGCCGTACTTTTGGAATTTATTCACATTTACATCGAGCTACTCAAATAGGGAGCAGGTTTAGCATTGTATGATATAATATTTGGAGAGCTAATTTAGTAGGGATGGGATGATACATCGATTCTCGATCAATACTTTGAATCTGGATCGATCCTGATATTTTCTCTCTAATCGATTCTGAGCTTAGTTTTAACAGCAGATGGCGATCTAGGCTAGTTTTTAACCGCACACTCTCAAACGCTTAGGAAGAAGACTGCTAGACAGCGCTCGTGCGGTCGGCTGAGTCATGTAAGTGGTTAAATATACTTGCACCTTGGCTCAGAATGCTTTTAAGATGCGAGATTTGTAATTCACTTCAACCTTTTCGACCTTTATGAATGATTTTAGGTTTAAGTGGTATGTGTAAAGGAACTGGAAGCAGGCAGTGTACGAGTGTTTCTAAAGCACGTATAGTAGTGCCATCTGCCATTTAAAACTAAGCTCAGAATCGATTCGAGAGAGAATCGCGATACATTCGGAAAATATCAGAATCGCTCCAGATTCTTCGTATCGCGAATCGAGATTCGATGTATTGTCCTAGCTCTATAATTTGGCTCATCTTAACTTTACAGATGGTACTCAACCAGAATAAGTATTTTGCCACTGCGGGCACCGTCACCGTTTCTGCAGCAGATGCATTTTCAGCTTTTTACCGACAAGTGGTGCTTAGGATGCTTTTGTCACAGTTTAGAATTATTATTATTATTATTATTATTATTTTTTATTTATTTTTTTTTTTAAATGTTGTTGAGTCTTCTGGCTTATAGCTAACTGGTAAACATTCTCCAAATGAGCCTATGATCTCTCTCTGCCTCTGGCTGTGTTTGTGTGTGTCAGTCTGTTTTGTACTCACACAACTTACCACATTTATTGCCACCTACTGGCATGACCATGTAATAGATGTAGTAGATACATGTGGGCCTATAGCCTATGTATTTTTGTATGTCATATTTGTACCAGACCTCAAAACTAACCCGGCCCAGGCCTGGGCGGCCACCCTGCTTCCATGAACCATGGTACTTGGCCCCTAATAAAACTTCAATACACAATAAGAAACAGTGGCTGGTCTGCTCCTTTAAGAAAGAGAAATGATACACATTAATTACCAGCCACACAACTCAAAATATATTATACTGTAAAACAACCAACAAACAAGACATCCTTTAATGATCATGCAATTGTGGTAGACCACAGCTGCTAATTCTCAGTGCAAAGTCCCCGAAAAACTCTCAACATTAAAGATAGAGGAGGAAATACTATAAACAAAGCAGAAATATTAACCACATCAGTAAAGGTGTGTTTATTTTACCAACCACACAGAACTGATACCAAGACAATCTCAAAGAATGTTACATAATTAACCGTTTGTTCAGCACTCATACAAGGCCACCAGATCATAAAGGTACAGTCGTCGTAAAAACCTCTCTGCCTCACTTCCCAGACAGCGAGTAAAAACACTGTCAAACCACAACCACTCAAACACAAGCCAAAAAAAAAAAATCACAGAACAACTTTCACAACTTCTGTTGCCACAACTCTTTGTTCATATTTTTTTTTTTTTTTTTTTATGTCTCACTTCTCAGCAGGAGCTCTGATATTTGGCTGTACCATTGCCCTGTGCTTTCTGATAAGGGACCTCATGTTTTACGTGATTGGTGAGTCAATTACCTGACACCATTACTTTAAAGATTAATTATATAGTTCCAAAATGTGTGTTAACACAAATATGTTTATTTGTAAATGAATTACATGATCTACAATATGAATTTTTTTTATGAAATACAAAAGGAATTTGTTGAACAATGTTTATTATAGTACCTATAAAAACAATTGCTTGTTTAGTGCTATGTCTGCTGACATTAGCATTACTTATTTGCAATCATTTCTGTGCTCTCTGAGCTGAGTCTGACCAAAAATTTTTAGATATAACAAAACTGTTCATTCATAATATTATTATAAAAATAGGAGAAAGAAAGTGCACACGCTTGAGACTGCACATGCATGTTATTTCAACCTGAAATAAGCTTTTTAACACAATTTGAGCATCATAGAAAACATTCATATGACAGTTTATCTCAGATTCTGTTGCTGATTTAATGATTTAATGTTATTTAAATGTGTGTGTGTGTGGAAGTCTGCAAGCAGTTTTTGAGATTTGAAATTTCTTTGCATTTACTGTTGTACACAATAGGAGCAGGAAAACTCATGATAACTGTGCACTTGCATTAACCCCGCCCACTCTGCTTCTGATGGCTGGGGTTGTGTTTTTTTTTTCATCCTAATTTTACAAGTTGCAAGTTACAAAACACACGCACAGCGCTGACTGACTCTGATCACGGCTGGGTGTTCTCCAGTCGGCTCGGGTATTACACACAATGTTAAACAAACCCGGCACCTGAAGTAATAGATTGGGACCCGACTGGGTTCTTGGGTGGCGGGTTCTCCGTGAAGACCTCTAGACAGTCTGGTACCACTAGACAGTCTTTTTTGGATGTGCCCTTGATTGACCCTCTGACTCTGGCTAAGTAACTTATGGTTCCCTGAGAAGGGGAATGAGACACTGCTTCTCGATGCCATGCCCTGGGCCTGCCTTTTCTTCTCCTTCAGACAAAAGTGTTGATTACATGTATTACAGGTGCATTCTCTTAAGCGCTCCGCTAGTGACGTCATGGACTGCCGTTGGCCAATAAAATTGGCGTGTCTGTCACTCGTGCTTCAGAGACCGGTCATGCTGATGGTGTTCCAATCCAAGACGCAGTGTCTTGTTCCCCTTCTCAGGGAAACCATGGTTACAGCTGTAACATGAGACAATTTATTTGGAGTTAATCAGAGTCACTTCAAGACAAGTGTGTACTATTTCACTTGATGATTACAAGCCACATACCTAATTAAATGTTCATTGATTCAGTTAGTTTATTTTAAGCTTTTATTTGTATCTTTTTTTCCTCTGTAATGTCACTTTGGTTTTCAGTGACATTGATTAGGTTATAATTTTTAAGTTAAAGGTGCAAAAATAAATAATACATTTTTATTTTTGGGTGAATTGTTAAGCAAATTTATACAATAACTCTCAGTTAAATATTTTTGTTCTGATTACATTGTTACTGTTGTACATTTATCAGTCAGTTATTTTAATATGATGTGTTTTGACAGCTGTTTTTAAGACAACATTTATCTTTTTATGCTGTTTCATGCTGTTGGATTGTGTGGAAAAATAGTTTATAAATTCTCAGTTTATAAAGGCTCATGTGTTCTCTTTAGGTGGAATAACTGTTTCCATCATCGCATTCGTCTTTACCATCAAGTTTCTGTGTGAGCTTGCTGCTCGTGTGGTCAGCTTCTTACAGAATGATGACCCTACCCGTCATGGGGACCGCAGTATTTACGACTATGTGCGGGGTAATTATTTGGACCCACGCTCATGCAAGGTCTCCTGGGACTGGAAAGAGCCACAAGAAGTGGGTCAAACCATGAGTTTCCGAGTACAGGTAACAAATCATAAGCTGTTCACAAACAGTTTTTTTAAAATTTATTTAAAGTTTGTACTGACTATACATTGGGTACTTCATGCAGCTCAATTAAAATAACTGCAGTATTGTGTATTAGTTATTTTGAAATCTTTCTTGCAGCTCTTTTACAAAAATGGCCAGCCATTTCCTGCACATAGACCTGTGGGACTGAGGGTGAACATCACTCACATAGAGCTGGCTTTAGAAGTCCCTGTGACCCAGGAAGTCCTTCAAGAGCCTGAATCTAATGTAGTCAAAGTGGCCTTCACTGTGCGCAAGGCTGGACGCTACGAGGTAGCTGTAAAACTTGGAGGCCTAAATGTGGCCTACAGTCCTTACTACAAGATATTCCAACCAGGTAAAATGCAAGCACAGATTCCTAATGCTCACTTTTATACAAGCCTCATATACAAGCTATCATCCTAGAACTGTGCATTCGCTGAAATGTCAGAATTTGCATAAACCCATTTTACTCAGAATCCCTCATACAGTATATGCCAATTTGCAAGACTGATACATGAGCTTCATTGTCCTCTTTGTGTTCTTCCTGATGCAGTCATAAACAGAGTACAAACATCTTTTTTTATTATTCATCAATGATCAAAACCCCCTACTTTTACACTGTTTTGAATGCCAACAGATGGAATCTAACAGTATGTTTGAAGTAAAATCTGATGTTGATATCAATTTACTGTTTTCTCCAAAAAGGCTTAGTCCATACAATTTATGAAATATGTGCGTTTTTAGCGAGCACCTCAAAGATACTAGGCTGCAAAATTTGCTGAAAACAAAGGTTATATACATAAAACCAGCACAGGAGATCATTTTAAACAAAATGAAGAATTAAACAGCACAAGAGATAATTATAGACAGTATAAAGTATTTAAAGATTCCCACAACTCCAGAGACCATTATGATGTGTGATGCGATCTCGTGCCACAAGGTCTTGCGAAATAAAAATGTGGTGATATTTTCGTCGAGGTGAAAAGTTATCTTGTGCGATCAGCATGATGGAGTGTGAGGGTGAAATTAGTATTGAAGATGCCCTCGCTACTTTTAAATCATTTGTATGCCAACATTTTGGACTTCCGGAATAAGAAACGCCGAAAGAGTGACAGACAAGACACAAACAATATGTAAACATTGTAAGAAAACAGTGCCGTACACCTCGGCTAACACAAGCACTATGCGAAGACACATACATAAAGAATAACCACAGCTCTCTACATAAAACCAGCCTCGCCTGTAAAGAAAACACTGAAAGGGCAAACAACGCTAAATGCTTTTGCATCTCAACTTCAACCATCATGTGCAAGAGCCACAGCAATAATGGAAGACATGGGTGTTTTCATTGCATTTTCAAGCATCTTATAGAACAGTATAGTATGGAAGTATAATGACGTCATAAAGTGCAATTGAACTGTCTTGAGCCAAGGAATCGGAGGAAAAAATAATTTTTTATTATAAACATGGGTGCAAAGTTGATGGCACTAGAGTGATTGACTGAGCTGCCATAGAGTCAATCGGAAGAAGGAGGAAGAATAATAATAAGAACACTAACACGAACAATAACAATCAGGCTTGACATTAACATCCGCCAACCCTCTAAATGCGGGTGGATTTCAGCAATGGCGTGTAACGCAGTCACTCCTACTAGCCAGTTTGGCAGATTGAATTTTATATATAATATATTAGGGCTGGGTAAACAATATTGATTTCTCGATTTTAATCGATTCTCATTTTTACGAACCGATATCGATTCTTAAATCCCAAGAGTCGATTAGTCTAGTCTGTTTTCAGTTCATGAATGAGCAGAATATGTAGCGCCTCCCATCCAATAAATCGCAATAATCTTTGTGTTTTGTTACTTTTGATATGAAGCAAAGTCTCAGATATCAAATGACGTACAACTCACCGAAATCCGTATCATGTCTTGTGTAATAGCTCAATCAGTGTTTCAACCTCGAAAAGACGTCAATAAAGCAGCTTGTAAACAATGTCACGTAACGTCACATTTACCTCAGAAGAACATATTCAGTGTCCATAAACTCGTTAGTCAGCTAGAAAAGTGAACTCTAGAAAGCAGCATTCTGATAAATGTAGCTATGCACCGTTACATATTCATTATAATGTTCTTCAATATTTAATGCATGTTTGAATAAATCAGTTATGACAGCCGTGATTTAAATGTTTATATTTCAAATAAACGAATTGGTGTAGAAATATGATTATGTAATTCTAAACTTTATTTATAATAAAAACATCATTGAGTGTAATTTAAGTGTTTGTATATAAATAAGTTAATTTAACCTTCAGTATTATTATAGTAGTACCAACTGACTTACATGTGTAGTTTACAGCATTAGTTGATTTTTTTCGTCTAGAAAATTTGCCATGTACTGTAACTGAAATACTACATCCAAAATAATCGATATCGAATCGAAATTGTAATCGAATCGAATCGAATCCAAAGCATGTGAATAGTAATCGAATCGAATCGTGAAAATTGTGTCAATACCCAGCCCTATAATATATACATTTTTCAATTGTATAGAGATGCCTGAGGGATTGAGCCACAGCCACAGCTCAACTTGAGCAGATCCTCATATGCGTAAGAGTGAGAAAGTGGCTCATCTGAGGCCACCATAACAACATTTTCTACATCCAGCTCCTCAGAGCTGAATGCTGCCAGCATTAGTACCTCAATCTGATCGGAAGGAAATGCATAGTGAGATTCTGAATCCAAAATGGGGTTCTCAAAGAGCCGCCTCAGCAGATGACCTGAACCATGGGGCGCAGATGCCTGACTCCCATCTCTCAAGAACAGAGTCAAACAGGAGCAGAGCTAACTTAACACCTGACCTCCGCCAGCCAATAGAATCAGCGTGATTTCAAACAATGCTGGAAGCGCTTCCATGGCGTCAACACCATGACACAGTACTGAGCTCCTTTGAAAGGGAACCCTTTATAGCACCACCAAGTGTCAGGCAGATTTGTTTCTGTGTGTATGAGTAGATGCTCACGTTTAGAACCCTCCTGCTAAGTTTGGGGTCTCAACAATTCATGACCTCTGATACCTATACACTTTTAGGGCAGAAAAAAAGAGAAAGTCAGTGCTTGTTCCTTTAGTGCTTAGACTTCTAATAATCAGAAAATTGGATTAATTAAATTATATTGGATTAAATTAAATACAATAAAGTTCCAGCACCTTAAGTAACAAGAAATCACAAGAATCAAAAGAAATGTAGAGTACTGCTGCTGTTCCCTTGAACTAAAACACATTTTGATTTAAAACTAAGCTGGTACATGTGTTAAAATATGTTGTTGTCCCAATAATTTTGTCTCCCATTCTAAGTTAGAATATGTATGCTTACAGTCCCAAAAACAGGCTCGCTCTACAGTATATAAGCCAATGAAAAAGACCTTCAAAAGAGCAACAGCAAATCCATTGTCAGGCTTTCTTTTTCTGTTAGTAATGTAAAATAACCAGGTGATACATTGTTACATTTAAGCTTGCATTAAGTTGTGCATTCCAAGACACTTACTCTCTCAGTCAAAATGAACAGATGTAGATGACTCAAGACATGAAATGCATGTGTGTTGCAGGTACAGTGGTCCCATCCAAAACAAAGATAGCATATCACTTCTCAACACTGGTGCTGACTTACGGCCAGCAGCACACGCTGCAGATAGAACCAAGGGATGAGTATGGCAACCCCACCAGTAACTCTGTCTCACTGGTGGATGAGGTCAATTACAGCGTGCATGTCCACCCAGTAAGGATACTTACTGCATTGTTTTTAATTCAAACTTTTGAGGTTTGGTTATATGTATTATCATTAAAGTGGTTTGTATTCAAATCTCTTTTTCTTACTATTCCTACAGTTGGGCACAGTGGAGGAGGAAAGCTCAGAAGATTGCTACATCACATCAGTATCATTAAACAAGCCTCAGTGTCAGGTTCTGATGAGGCTCACTTTTAAGAAGAAAGGCTGTTTTAGAGCATGCATCTCATACAGGGACCAGCCCCTCAGCAATGGGGAGTTTGACATCATTGTACTCAGTGGTAAGTTAATCTTGGTATTGGAAATGGGGAGATTTACCCAAAACGCTTCCCAGACCTTTTCACCAATTTCCATGACACTTGCAGTTATTTGTGTTCCCTGGATAAAGATTTTAAAAAATAATTGTAATGGGATTGTACTCATAATGAGCTAAGCATTTTTTTTTTTTTTTAAATCCCCACCTTATTAATTAATCCTCAGAGTGTTTTGGTTACCCCCACAATCAAAAGACATGCAGGTGAACTGGTGAAACTAAATTACTAGATATATTTATCGTGTTTATTTCACTTGTTTATATCAAAGACTATAGAATAACACAAGACGCGTCACTCTTATTGTTTTGAATGAGAGAAAGTGCAACGCGCAATATGGTGGAATAAGTCCCGCCTTCTAAATAAGAGCCAATCGGCGATTGGTAAAGTCATCGCGTCACTGCAGCGGCCGCTAGAAGCTCCGGTTCCTATAGAAACAGTCGTGGGACACGCATTTAGGACTGTGCATGCGCATTAGCTTGATCTAGCCTGAAAAATACAGTTTTTGTCTCTCGCCATGATTTTGTATTTTTGTCATGATTTGAGCGTTTAGAAACAAAATTTATAAAACAGTTGTTATCAGATTTCATTGATGATTTCAAATATGAAATTTACTCGAAAGCTTGGCAAACAGCTTTGGAGAATTTGATGTTTCCCCATTCAAAGAGATAGGAGCTGCACTTGAAGAGGAGATAGTGGCTTCTGATTCAGACAGTTTTATTTCACTCTCATTAAGTTAAAAGCATCAAAGCTTCCCACAAATGCACTCTGCAATTTACCATTACATGCAACACAATATACATACATATTTTTTTTTATTATACTGCATAAATTACACAAATACATACATATCCTGTGACAGCTATAATTTAATGCACAAATAAATGCACAGCTGTTTGCATTTGTACTCTGCATCGAAAATATATATGAAGGCGCCGTTGCATCTTAAACTTTTGAGGCATATTTTGCCATTTGATTGGTTATACGGCCGCAAAGACCTGTCACAGGCTCAGGATATATGAAAGACAACTTAAGCAACGCAGAAACTAAATATATACAAATCAAAAACAAACACTAATTTTTGACCCATTAATGTATCTCTCACTTACTGTATGTGATCTCATTGTTTGAAGCGCCTGTCGAAGGCAAATCAACATGTGCTGCCATGAATAATTAAGCAAGGCTCTTCTCATGGGATAAGGACATGTGGTCTCATGAATAATTATGATGAGTCATCAATGTACTATAGTACAAGAAAATGTCACGTCCTGTGACGTTGACACAAAGACGAATTTAAACCCGGAAGATTAAAATAGATCGAAAAAGCTTAAAATTAACTAGTTTTCTCCTACAATTAAAACTAACAGATGGTAATAATCTATGATGTTCAATACACATCAAAATTACAGCACACAGTTGAATTGAATGATTACATAATATCCAGAAGTGTGGACGTTACATTGAAAAGTGCTGTAACCTTTTCTGTAACCTTTTTGCCTTACACAGAAAATGAGAAGAACTGTGTGGAGAAAAACGTGTCTACTCCAGGCATAAGTATCTACTTTGAGGCCTACCTCTATAACATGGGCACTTACAGTAGCTGTCCATGGCAGTTTCTAGCATCGTCCCAGCTAGCCCTGCAGAGACGGCCCTCCATGGGCGATGAGGAGGAGGAACATGACTCCCCTGTAGAGGGCCAGTCAGAGAAGGTCAAGAAACCAAAAAAGGTCTATTGCTATATCTCACCAAAGGTAAAATATTTTATAAATAGGTTAGTGCTAACTTTGTTGGTTAATTTTGTTTGATAATATTGGTTCTTTGTTAATTTGGATACTGTTTTATTATATTGTGTTTCAGCAATTTTCTGTGAAGGAGTTTTACCTGAAAATTATTCCTTGGCGCCTTTTCACTTTCCGTGTATGCCCCGGAACTAAGGTTATCTTTTCTTCAGACTCACTCTTTTCTGAATAATATACAAAAAACACTATTCTTTTGCTGCAAAACTGTTATTTCCTTCAAGAATATGTACACTTGCAATTAAAATTGTACCCCCTAACTTGCAAGACATTCTGGTTTTATGAACAAACATTGGCCTTTATGTTCTCAAGAGTGGCATTCATCGAGGTGTCCAGGCATGAAGTCAATGCTTGTTTAGTGTTCTTCTTATAGTCTGCACTGAAATATTTTTTATTCCCCTTGGTGAAATTGTGCTTTTTCTTCCATTCCCTAGAAGGTTTGCTATGGTACCATACATTTTAAACTTACAAACAATGCTGCCAACTGTGTCTCTAGGAACTTTTTGTGCATTGGAAATGTTCTTGTAGCCATAGCCTTTCTGATGTAATACAACAGCTTGTTTTAGCTTTTGTGAAAGCTCTTTTGACTTGGCCATATTTGCTACTCAACTTCAGCACATGCATGGGCTAAATGTATGCATGTGTCACAACTAAAGCTAATTAAGTGTCGTTATAAAGTTCCTAAAGACTTAATTGTGTTTGTACCCTACTATACTTGTAAGTGATAAATAAACAGCAATGTTGAATAGGGGTTGAATAATTATGGCATATCTGCATTATGAAAAAAAATCCTATGACTTAGAAATATTACATTATATATAATCAGTATCACTTTTAATGTCACCAAAGTGGTATACATGTTTTTTTTTTTTTTTTTGTTAAGCTTTAAAAAAGCTTGCATTTGTAAATTGTTACAGTTTCTATGGGGATGAATCATTTTGATTGCAAGTGTGTGTGTGTATGTATATTTATTTATGAAGAGTTCAGATGCAAAAACTTCTAAGTCCGTCTGACATGTTTTCTTTTAAATGAGCATTTTTTTTTAATCAGGCTCCTATGTTTAGGTTCAGTCATTTCACTTTAATGGCAATGAAAAGGTTATTGAAATACCTTATTTTCAAAAATGTCACTTTAGATTGGTAGCTTAACTGCAAAACCAGCTAAGTCCATGTGTGCTTTTTTTTTTCGCAAAAACCTCTAAGTCCAACTATTTGAACAACAAGACAAAATAAACGTCCCTTTCTGTCAGTTTTACAGCAGCAAAAGGAACACTATTGTGTTTACTTACAACTCGCGAAATCCTGTTACGATGGACAAAACATGATAATTTGCAGCTCAGCGTCATTCATCTTGAAATCAAATGATCCAATTTGCATCTTCCGATTGGTTCTTCTGTGGACTTAGAGGCTTTTGCTGGCAAAAGGAAGTGGCGTTTAGCAGTTTCTGCCAATGAACTGGTATTTCTGAATGGGCTGACACTGGGATTTAGTGGATTTGAATTGAAAGTATTTAATGAATGTATACTATGTGTGGAGAGCATTCTCTCAATAATATCATTTTTGACAGAGGTGGCGTTTAGCAGGTTTTTGCATCTAAACTCTTCATATATATGAACTCTACCATATATATATGGTATTCATTTCTTCTCCCCTGTCCCTGGCAGTTCACATACCATGGACCAGACCCTGTTCATAAATACCTAACACTGGTGGTAGATGATGGGATTCAACCTCCAGTAGAGCTCAGCTGTAAGGACAGAAATATCATGGCTGCCACCTTTATCCGATTTCTCCACAAGAACATTGGTTAGTGTTGGTGTGTCAGTCAGTAAATACAATCAAATGTAGATATGTTGGTGTGTTTGATGTCTTAAATGTTATTTGTGTTTTTATATCTTCTAGGAGGATCAGAGACTTTTCAGGATAAAGTGAACTTTTTTCAGCGGGAGCTGAGACACATTCACTCAAAAAAACCTCGCACCAAAACCTGCCTGAAAATCAGTCGTCCTTCTCTGCTTGAGTCGGTGAGCAAATATGGCAGATCATTACTCATGGGCCATATAGAATCGGTTTCATAAAAATATAAAGACCTAAGTTCCCTAAATATTCATACTCACACAAACCTGCCCCATTTATTTCTTGGAATCCTGTATTTCTTTTGTGTTGTACACTCACTGAATTTTATGGGAATTAAAAGAGATTCTTCCCCTCCTTTTTAGTCTCTGAAGGCCACACGGAACTTTTCTGTGTCTGATTGGAGTAAGAACTTTGAAGTTGTGTTCCAGGATGAGGAAGGTTGGTTCACTGATTGGTGTTATTAGAAACACTAATTATTCTTATTAGGATGCATTTCACAAAACTTGTCAAATTTTTTATACCTATTTCAACCTATTTTTGATCCCTTAAGATCGTGACATTTCATAACATTTCTGTTTTTAGTGTTAATAAACATATAAATCCTATTTAAAGATTAATTTGTTCTGTGTGTGTTTGGCTGTGTTTATTAGCTCTGGACTGGGGAGGGCCAAGGCGTGAGTGGTTTGAGCTTATCTGTAAGGCTCTGTTTGATACCAATAACCAGCTTTTCACACGCTTCAGTGACAACAACCAAGGCTTGGTAAGTCTCAGTATCTACCTCTGATTATTTTTGTGTGAGCAGAAAAACTGATTCCTATTCCTCTGTGTTCTGTTAAGAATATATAAAGAGTTCTGGTATAGGAGAAAGTATGTTTAAAGGATAAAATTACACCCATCACCTTTAGTGAACTGCAGTAATATAAACATTGACCTTTGAATTTTGTGAGCTGATATCTGATGAGCTTTTTTGTGTTTTTTTTGGGCAGGTCCACCCAAACGCAGATCGCCCCCCTCACCTGAGGGTGAAGATGTATGAGTTTGCAGGGCGAGTGGTCGGGAAATGTCTATATGAATCAGCTTTAGGCGGGGCCTACAAGCAGCTAGTACGAGCCCGATTCACCCGCTCCTTCTTGGCTCAGATTATTGGATTACGTATGAACTACAAGGTGACAGTTGATTCATAACCTTCTAATAAATGTACATTTTAACCTGTACTGATACAGTCCTCATTTGCAATTGAATATCATTTTAATCATGTGCCTCCTGTTTGGATGCAAATTTTGCAAATCATACCTGCAAACTCGTCTCCTTTTGGCAAATTATCTTTTTTTGACATGAAATCGTTGTTTATATGAATGTATATCTGAAGGGAACTGACTGCAGAAATAATAGGTAATAACTTGGAATGATACCATAGACATTGGTGTTGTTTCAAAGAATGTTGCTAACTAAACAACATGTAGTTCTATTCTAATATCAGAATTTTTCCGAAGTTATTTTTTCAACTGCTGATTCTAAGAAATCCCCCCAACACACAATATCTTTTTCATCGGTCCCGAGTTTGCAGGTATGCAAATACATCACTTACTCTCTTTTAATGAATTTATATGAATGTTTGTTTGTGTTGTTTTTTGCTCTGCCAGTACTTTGAAACTGACGATGAGGAATTTTACAAAACTAAGGTCTGCTTCATTCTGAACAATGATGTCAGTGAAATGGACCTGGTGTTTGCAGAGGAAAAATATAGCAAGTCAGGACACCTGGAAAAGGTATTCCTCATTAATTCAATGAAAAATGAAATATGTTCCATTTTAATCTTGGTTCTAAATATCATCATACAGTTCATGGAAGTGCTCTTAAGGCAGAAGTGTCCACTCCTGTTCCTGGAGTGCCAACGTCCTGTAGAGTTTAGCTCCAGCAAGCTCTAACACACCTGCCTGGTTTCTATTGAATCTGAAGACCTCAATTAGCTGTTCCAGGTGTATTTAATTAGGTTTGGAGCTAAATTCTGTAGGACAGTGGGTCTCAATCACTAATAATTGCGTGGATTATTCGTATTTATACCAAGTGTGCCGCACAAGTCCTGAAAACTCAAGCCAAAACTTTTTGACCGCCCCCAGGTGGCCACCCTCTCCATGAAATCTAATGGGATGTGAGACAAACTAAAAAATTAAATTACTAGGGCTGCCCCCTAATAGTCGACTAACCATTAGTCGATGAGAAGAGGCTTA
Source organism: Ctenopharyngodon idella (assembly GCF_019924925.1). Lineage (NCBI taxonomy): Eukaryota > Metazoa > Chordata > Actinopteri > Cypriniformes > Xenocyprididae > Ctenopharyngodon > Ctenopharyngodon idella. The sequence continues at coordinate 31,508,150 of NC_067236.1, forward strand.
GTCGACCAAAATTGTATTAGTTGCTTCGTCGCAGGAAAAAAAATCCACAGTAAGTGGCGAAGTCACGCAGTCTGTGATGGACAGATTGTCTATGTGGTAATTACAGTACACTGGGCAGAACATCCAAACACTCATCTATCATTCATCAACCTCAAATATGGCTTATCATCTGAAACATGTATGTAGTAGCAACTTTACATGGCCGCTCGCTTTAATGTTAACCTAGATAAATGTGGGCTATTCAAGTGTTTGTGCGGAGTGTGAAAGCTGAATAGTAGCACGTTTACTGCATGACAGATAACATGGAGGCGCTGGTGCGATCACTTGCACCTAAAATACTCTGTCATTTTTGGTCATACAGATAAGAGTAATACATCTTTTGAATCTGTGAAGAGTCTACTTTTATTTGTGTGAACTCACAATAACAACAAAATGTTATGCTTTTGTAAAATAATGAAAGCAAACAGGGTGCACTTTCTGCCTACTCTTTATATGAACTTGAGTGCGTCGAAACCAAGAACCAAAACTCCAAGTAAACTTTCCTCACAGACATGAAAAATATATCTGTAGAAAGCAAAATGTCTACTTTTAAATGAACCAATCCATCTGGAAATCAAATATTCTCAGGTTATGTAATCCGTATGAAACGTGCATATAGGCACTTCCACTGTTGCGGAGATGACGAGTCAGCATCGCCAACTTCATCACTGCAGCTGAAAATACAGAAAACACTAGATTATCAATTAATTATTAAAATGTTAAAGCAGTCTCCTTGCTGTTTTTCCCTGATGCATTCATAATCATTACTTCTGCCGGTGCGCTATGGCAAGCTTTATGCATCCACTTGAGCGCTGATTAGGCTATAGGCAGTAAAGGCTCTTTATTAGGATTTATGGTTTATTAATAAACGTGCGATTAGTCGACTAATCACTTAAAATGAATGACTACTAGTCGATCAGAAAAATCTTTAGTTGAGGGCAGCCCTATACATTACACTTCAAATACACTTTTCCAAAGATGGTTTCTGTCGTTTTAGACAGTTTTTATCACGCTGATATAAGTTCAAGTGTTTGTTTTTTTTAAAATAAGTTTGGTTTTATTTAAAACGTTTGTATGGAGATTTCACTAACAAATTTGTGCGTACGCATGCTTAGTGAATGAGACCCAATGGCCTTCCAGAAGCAAGTCAGGACACCCCTATTTTTTGAAAATACAGATGAATGTTAGTTGTGCACCTTCACTGAGAGTAATAATGTTACAGGTAGTGGAATTGATATCTGGTGGTGCTCAAATTGCCGTGACCAATGAGAATAAAATTCACTACTTAAACCTGTTGGCCCAGTACAGACTAGCCAGTCAGGTGCGAGATGAAGTAGAGCATTTCCTCAAAGGTAAGAGCCCATGATCAGACTCTTGAATTCAGTGTCTTTATGAGAAGACAATCTCAAATGAACTAAATGACCTCTTCTGTTCAGGTTTGAATGAACTGGTCCCTGAAAACCTTCTAGCCATATTTGATGAGAATGAATTGGAGGTGAGAACAGTAGTTAACATAGCTGTTTCCTTTTATCTAAGCACAGTTCAGTTTACATACACCGGTGTTCTATATCTACATACTAACCATATCTTTATATCTTTGGATTTCAAACCACAGTTTGATGAGCTGTTCCATAAACATCCCCTGATAAACATTCAACCAATACTTCCTTAAGGGAACTCAAAACATTATTTTTCCATTCTTTGCAATGTTTTTTTTTTTTTCTTCATTCTTTCAGTTGGTATCATTCAGTGTCCATTCTTAAGTTGCGGTCACATTAGCAAATTTAAATTAGTGAAATTTATCAAGATTTCATGGGCAAAAAGGTCCATTGTCAACAGTGTTGCCAACATACCAACTTTGTTGATAATTTAGCAACTTTTCAGACCCCTTTAGTGACTTTTTCAAGAAAAGAGTCTAGCGACAAAATTTGCAACTTCTTGAACAGACCTTGTCTAGTTTCCAAGACTCGCCAGTATTGCCCCATGAGCATGAAGTCTTGCTTTCCCTCCTGTTCAGTGAGTGGCAAAGAGGAGCAGTTGAAGATGCAGTCTGTCAGTGAAAAAATAAGACATTCTGTTGCTTCTAAGTTTTTCTTTTGAGTAATCATTTTACATGTAAATATAGCCGAAATCACAGCAAAGTTATTGTCTTTATCTTATGCCTGTGGTGATTTTTCAGAAATCTCAATTATAAATCATATTCATCCCGTTGTCTTCCCCCCCCTCGGTTGAAATCGCGCTTGTTACAATAAGGATGTAATTACAGGTAAGACCATTGATGGCTCTCATTACCATGCTTAGGCCAGTGTTAACTTTTTTCTTTTTTATTTATAGCATTTGTTATGAAAATGCTATATATTTGCGCCACTCATGCAAAATTTAACAATTTGACTAAAGTTATATTGTGAAGATAATTGGTCCATTTAGTTCGGATAACTTATAAAAGCTGTGAACGTGCAATGCATACAATTATTTAATAGCCTGGTTCTATGTTTCAGTGTGGGCGGTCAGAGTACTGGTAAACGTGAGAAGTGAGAGAAAAAGCGAGGGTACGGTACAGATTCAAATATACGATGTACCAGCCCACTTCAAGCACTGTCTCCAACAGAAAAATATATAAATGAGAATAGTTTTATTGGTAATTCGGCTGTATTAAAATACAGTATGTAAGCACAGGGAGTAGAAGAAAAGCAAACAAATGTAAAGGGCTGACACTAAACCAGAATGTGAATATGACGTAATTATGTCATGAATATTGCTTTTCAAGCAGGCTTTGGTTACTTTCCACTGAAAGTAGTTGGCAAAAGTGAACGATTGTATGAAGTTTAGGTCACACAGAAGTCAAATCAAGCAGCTTTTGTTGGTGAATGTGGCGAATCTTGACCAACTTGAACACAAGTGAATTCTAAAAAATTTTTTACCCTCACACTAAATCCAGACAGATTCCTATTTAAATGACTGGATTTTTTCCCACAAAATTTCGCCAAGCAATGGTAAATGTGACCGCATCTTTAACAATCATTTGAACCATTAACGGTTTGGGTTTTTCTTTACAGACTCCCCATGTGAAGTCGATGTGTAAAAAGTTAAACGTTTGACTGTTCTGTCCTGTTCTCAGTTGTTGATGTGTGGTACAGGAGATATTAACGTACAGGACTTTAAAGCTCATGCTGTTATTGTTGGAGGGTCATGGCACTTCAGAGAAAAGGTGAGTGATTTTAACATATTAAAAAAAATGTATTTCATTAGTTTTTCATGGTATGCAGCTAACATGGGTTATATACATGTGCTGTGTTTGAAATCGCCCCCTATACCCTCATTCACTATTCCCTACATTAGTCCACTAATATAGTCCACTAGAAGGAGTGAATGAAACAAGTGAGTGAATTCGGACACTGAGTGCACCGAAAGGGCTGCCGATTTCGCATAGTTTGTGCTTGCTGTTTAATAATCATTTAAAATGTAGCAAACTGGCAGCACCAGTAGTAAATATTTATGTTAAACTCTGCCATGAAAACTAGCATGCACAAACCTTAAATAAACGATTTAATGATCAATTAAAAAGGAAATTATACCTGTATGATATTATACTGGACCAGCACGGTTTGGAAAATGAATGGATGATTGATTCAACTGCGGGCGCCATCTCCTGGCGAGACGCGGGAATTCATTCAGCACGCGACTCTCAGTGCATTATGGGTATTCTCTAGCCGTTGAGCGTGTATCAGTTGTACACTTGTTATTGCAGTGCATTGTGGGATTGAATGAGTGCACTCAACATCGTCCACTATGGTTTCGGACACCACTACAAATGGCTGTCTCCTCAAATAGTGCTCTATTTAAGGGTATAGGGGGCGATTTCGGACACAGCCATGGATTATCCACAACATAAAAACAACTGACAGGTGAAGTGAATAACATTGATTTGGCACCTGTCAAGGCATGGGATATATTAGGCAGCAAGTGAACAGTCAATTCTTGAATTTCATGTTTTGGAAGCAGGAAAAATGGGCAAGCAAAAAAATCTGAGTGACTGTGACAAGAGCCAAAAAGTGATGGCTAGATGATGGAGTCAGACCATATCCAAAACCGCAAGTCTTGTGGGTTGTTCTCAGTATGCAGTGGTTAGTACCTACCAAAAGTAGTAGGATAGGTGAACTGGTATCAGGGTCATGGGCGCCCAAGGCTAACTGATGCATGTGGGGAGCGAAAACTAGCCCATCTGGTTCAGCACACAGAAGAGCTACTGTAGCTCAGATTGCTGAGAAACTTAATTCTGCCCATGATAAAAAGGTGTCAGAACACACAGTGCATGACAGTTTGCTGCATATAGGGCTGCATAGCACCAAACCGGTCATAGAGGTGGAGACAGTGTTATGCTCTGGGCAATGTTCTGCTGAAAAATTGTTCAGGAATGGTTTGAAAAATATGATAAAGAGTGTTTTTAGGTGTTGTCTTGGTGTCCAAATTCCACATATCTCAATCTGATTGAGCATCTTTGGGATGTGCTGGACCAACAATTTGGCCAGCAGCCCAAAACTGGTTGCCCACTGAAGCTAAGCAGGGCTGAGCCTGGTTAGTACCTGGATGGGACACCTCCTGGCAAAACTAGGTTGCTGATGGAAGAAGTGTTAGTGAGACCAGCAGGGGGTGCTCACCCTGTGGTCTGTGTGGGTCCTAACGCCCCAGTATAGTGATGGGGACATTATACTGTCAAAAAAGCTCCGTCCTTTGGATGAAACATTAAACTGAGGTCCTGATTCTCTGTGGTCATTATAAATCCCAGGATGCCCTTTGAAAACAGTAGGGGTGTAACCCTGACATCCAATAAGCTGGTGTGTGGTGGGCGTTCTGGCACATCCAGGTGGATGCTGCACATGGGTGGTGGTTAAGGAGATTTCCCCTTCCATATGTAAAGCACTTTGAGTACCCAGAAAAGCGCTATATAACTAACAAATTATTAATTAATTATTATTATAATTATAACAAATTCGATCCTTGGAGGCCCCACTTCGCAACTTGCAGGACTTAAAGGATCTGCTGCTAATGTGCTGGTGCCAGATACCACAGGACATGTTCAGAGGTCTTGTGGAGTCCATGCCTCGATGCATCAGAGCTGTTTTGGCAGCACGAGGGTGGCCTGATATAATACATGATATAAGGCAGGTGAATTTAATGTTGAATTTAATTAATTTAATGAATTTAATGTTGTGGCTGATCAGTGTAGAAAACACGGCATTGATAAACAGATTTTCATAAATGTTACTATACTAGTACAAGGTGACAGAAAACACTCAATAGGCCTCATTCATGAAAAATTGAAGTAAAATAAATTGAAGTATATGTAAAATAAACTAATATCTGTGTAAATTCTTCATAAAAGTGTTCAGATTTGATTGTGGGTAGTGTATATAGTAGTGATATATTTATATCGCCCCATTTCACTGCCAGGCTGAACAGACAGGATATTAAACTCAATCTTTCAAAGATGTGCCACTCTTTGACCCTGACAGTGAGGGCCCTTAACGTCAACCATCTCCTCACTACGTATTAGGTAGAACTTATAGGGAAGATGGGGAGGCTAGAATAGAGTAGAACGGGACAATTAACATTGTTCTGTGGACTGTGTAAACAATAAAATCCTTCTCTGTGCATCCACACTTTGTGGGCACAGCAATAGGCTGTGCCCACATATATAATATGCTGCAGTCTCCTGCAAAGAGAATTATTGCCTACAGTTCAATGTCATTTATCATTCAATAAAAGTGAAGTCTCTGTCCCATTTTGGATTTACAGAATCTCAACAGTAACCTCAGAAAATACAAATTCAGAATGCTCATGCTCAAAGTGCTGTCTCATGCTATTCCTTCCATAAACCGATTTATATTAGTCAATCTCAAGGACACACATTTCATGTATCCGCCAATCAGAAAATATTCTTAGCCCTGCAGGTGTTCAAGTGTGTGGAAGCAGCTTTAATTCTATTGCGGAGTGATGATCTGCTCTTCTGTTCTCTGCTGCTGCTGCTGCTGCTGCTGCAAGACCAAGATGGACCACAAGTGTGTTGGTTACTCATATGGAATACGTTCTCAGAAAATAATATACCTGGCTCTCCGATTGAACTCTATTCTGTATCACGCTTTCCTTTTGATAAACGCATCAGATCAATTCACAGCTGTCTCTCTATTTTTAAGAAATGGAGAAAAGTTTTGTTCAGGTTGTGCTTGAGATGGCCCCATCGCTCACAGACTAAAGTGTTGTGTGTGAAGGATAGTGAAAAGGGCTTGGCTCATATTGTTGCAGAATGCTCAAATATATACATCGAGTTGTTGACTGTCTTTTTTTTTTGTCACTGAAACATGGACAGATCACACAATATAACCACGGTGGCATACGTTAATAATAAAGGGGACTGCAATTTAATTGTGTGGAGCAAAGGCCTTTGTGAATGCAGGGACAAATTGTTACCCGGATGAAATCCTCTGTATGGAGAGTGGCGGCTCCACTCCTAGGTAGTGAGTCAGGTTGTGAAAAAATATGGTTGAGCCACCATAGATCTCTTCATACTGCACAAAAATGATGATTGTCCTCTATTCTTCTCTGTCTGGTGAGGGGGGAATACACCTAATGGTGTAGATGTGATGACATACCCTTGGCCAGGCATGCTGTGTTGTGTTTCTTGTCCTCAGTCTGTGTGAGCCAACTCTAAAAAGGGTAAAAGAGTTTGGTTACTCATAGTGATTGCCCTGAAGTGGCTAATGAAATTGTAGTTGGTGCTGGCAATCTAGCTACTATACAACTAGCCCTGGCCTTCCCTGTGGTGCAAGGATCTTCTCTCATTGACACAAGGGGAGACTTTTCCTTCTCATTCAGATCCGCTCAGGGCCTGACCCATGAGAGGTGGGAAGTGTTTGAGCAGTGTGTGCACAGACATATTGTTCCCTTCTTATGTTCTGTGCCAGACGTATTGTGTTTCATGCCAGAACTTTCAGACAAAGGCAGGGTCTTTTTCTACCATTAAGGTTTACTTGGCTGAGAAATCAGCTTTGTCATGTGAGTATATTTTCATTTATTGCTTGCTCTTAATACTGCAAAGGCAAGTAGTGAATTCCATGCATGGCCAGCATGGTCAGTTCATGGCTTTTGTATGCACTTTGCTTTGGATGTTTCAAGGGCAACAATGCCACGTTTGTGCTTTTTCGTATGTGCGTGAAAGGGATGCACATACCAAAATATGAGACTGCTTCATATTAAGCACGTACTGTATAAGCACATAGTTTAATGTGTCTTGTCCTGTCTGGTGCTTTGACCAGTCTCTGTGTTGTTTAATGCATTGGAGACTTGTTTTCCCCACTGCAGAAGTTACATCTTTATGGTTATATCCTTATTTGTAAAAAAAAAAAAAAAAAGATAGTCATGCAAACATTTCCATTTTACACAAGGGCTCGTCCTGTAACGAGCACCGGCAGGAGGGTGTGCGTCAATCATATGGTTGGTTTCACCATGTTTATAATGCTACATGTAACAGGTATTTACATGTAATATGTTGTTCAGATGAATTAATGTTTTCTACATACACTAACAGTTAACATTTAGACTGTTTTTGTGTTTTATCAGTTCATTTAAGAAATAAAATTTATGAAAATAATCATTAGTTGCAACTCTACATGGGTCGCAAGCTTCAGTGTTATGTATCAGTTTACCTAATAATCGTGACGAAGCAGTTGGTATTCGATAGGTGTGAAAAGGAGTTGGTTAAGAGCTGAGAACAGAATGGCAATTCTGTTCTGCAAAAACCACTATTGTGTGAATGTGTGTGTGTCAGTGTATATGCACACTATATGGCTTCTAAGCAGCCTAGCCCTAGAGTAGCCTACACTGTCTGAAACTGTGCAAATTTTGTACTTTTCGGAGTACAACAGCTTGTCACTGGGGCAGTATCCTTAAAGGGACAACTTTTTAACTTATCTTACCTTAATAAGTTACAGGGATGTGATTTTTCCATAATATTTTCTGGGGGGTTACTGTATGATGATTGAAATTGTAATAAATAAAATAAATTAAATAAAATGCAAAATGTAAAGTTTTCTAATATTTAATGCACGGATTGCTCCTGACAGCACTGCACAAGTTTGTGGCACCATCTGCAGCACCTCGCCAGTTGCCCAGTAACTTTTTATGAATTTTGACAATACATGGTCGTGAGAATATGATATGGCTTAGTGCGATCATCAAATTGCTGTTCTAATTACATAAATATAGTCTGATGTGCTGCATGTTTCAGGAGCATTCATTCAGTGTTAATTGTGAAAATGACAAATAAATGCCTCTTGACTCTTAAAAGAGAAGCGATAAGGTCTCCCCTGCTTTTTTTAATGCCAAAATAAAAGCTAAATGGTTTAATGTTTGAAAGCAAAGAAATTAAGACAACCATAAATGTTAGTTGTACTCTAAAATAAATAAAAATAAATAATAATAATTGTTATTATTGTTATTATTAATAATAACAATTCTGTTAATACTTTTATTATAACATGTATTATAATATAATATATTATGATTATAAAATACTCAATTTGTTAATTTTTCAGTAAAATAGTAAGCATATTTCTTTATTATTTTTCTTTGCTTTGGTTTGGGGGCAGTTGTGGCGTAATGGTTAGAGAGTCGGACTTGTAACCCGAAGGTTGGTGGTTCGAATCTCAGTACCGGTAGGAAATGTAGGTGGGGGAGTGAATGAGGTGCCCTTGAGCAAGGCACCTATCCCCCAATCGCTCCCTGGGCGCCATAACAAAAATGGCTACACACTGCTCCGGGTGTGTGTTCACTGTGTGTGTGTGTGTGAACTTGGATGGGTGAAATGCAGAGCACAAATTCCGAGTATGGGACACCATACTTGGCCACACGTCATGTTTTGAGAGTAGTAATATGTACCCTTAAGTTACTACTATAAACATTTTAGGGGTAATTAAGGTATAGTACACAAATGACATTTTTAAGGTAATGCTTATTACAAGCTGTTGTACCCTTAAAGGTTAATGTTTTTTTTTTTTTTTTTTTTTTTTTAAGGAAGTTACATTGAGTTTGCAGAAAACCAGTTGTGTTAAACAGAGTATACAGGTGCTGGTCATATAATTAGAATATCATCAAAAAGTTCATTTTTTTTATTATAAATTATTTTTAAAAATGAAACTTTCATATATTCTAGATTCCCTACATGTAAAGTAAAACATTTCAAAAGTTTTTTTTTTTTTTAATTTTGATGATTAGAGCGTTCAGCTCATGAAAGTCCAAAATCCAGTATTTCAAAATATTAGAATATTTCCTAAGATCAATCAAAAAATGGATTTGCAAAACAGAAAAGTTCAAGTTCTTTCAAGTATGTTCTTTTGTGCACTCAATACTTGATCGGCAGGACATATTACAGCAAATGACTTGCTCCTAGCACAAATTACAGCATCAGTGAAGTGTGGCATGGAAGTGATCAGCCTGTGGCACTGCTGAGGCACTATTGAGCCTTCAGATCATCTGTATATTGTTGGATCGACTGTTTCTCATCTTTCTCTTGAAAATATCCCATAGATTCAGGTCAGGCATGTTGGCTGGCCAATAAAGCACAGTAATATCATGGTCAGCAAACCACTTGGAAGTGGTTTTTGCACTGTGGGCAGATGCTAAAGTCCTGCTGGAAAAGGAAATCAGCATCTCCATAAAGCTTGTCAGCAGATGGAAGCATAAAGTGCTCCAAAATCTCCTGGAAGATGGCTGCATTGACTTTGCACTTGATAAAACACAATGGACCAACACCAGCAGACGTCACGGCCCCCCCAAATCATTATTGACTTCAGAAACTTCACACTAGACTTCAAGCAGCTTGGATTCTGTGCCTCTCCAGTCTTCCTTCAGACTCTGGGACCATGATTTCAACATGAAATGCAAAATTTACTTTTATCTGAAAAGAGGACTTTCGACCACTGTTCACTGTCCAGTTCTTTTTCTCCTTAGCCCAGGTAAGATGCTTCTGATGTTGTCTCTGGTTCAGAAGTGGCTTGGTAGTCCTTTTCCTGAAGATGTCTGAGTGTGGTGACTCTTGATGCGCTGACTCCGGCTTCATTCTACTCATTGTGAAGCTCTCCCAAGTGTTTGAATCGGCTTTACTTGACAGTATCCTCAAGCTTGCGGTCATCCCTGTTGCTTGTGCACCTTTGCCTACCCAATTTCTTCCTTCCAGTCAACTTTGCATTTAATATGCTTTGATACATCACTCTGTAAACAGCCACCCCATTCAGTAATGACCTTCTGTGACTTACTCTCTTTGTGGAGGGTGTCAATGATTGTCTCCTGGACCATTGCCAAGTCAGCAGTCTTCCCTATTAGTGTGGTTTCAAAGAACAAAAGATACCCGGAATTTATACTGTAGGGATGGTCATTTAATGAAACTCAAATGTAAATATTCTAATATTTTGAGATACTGGATTTTGGACTTTCATTAGCTGTACTCTCTAATCAACAAATTAAAAAAAAAAAAACTTTTGAAATGTTTTACTTTACATGTAGGGAATCTAGAATATATGAAAGTTTCATTTTTTAAAATAATTTACAATAAAAAAATGAACTTTTTCATGATATTCTAATTATATGACCAGCACCTGTACATAATTTTTCAGAAAGCTGTTTTCTGGTAAACCCAGGAATAAGCAGTTTTCTTAAGTGCATGCAAAAACGGTCATAATTAAATACAGGCAGTGTTTGGCTGTAGTTCCCTTTCGAGACGGTCCACTCGCATTGCGTGAGATTTTGCTGATGTTATAGGGGAAACTCTGTTTCTCCAAATACTGAAGCCTGATTGGATTATGTCTGTGCATCTACACAGACTCGCCAAAACGGGTGGGGCCGACTGCCTATAAGTCATGCTGGATGCCATATCGTCAGAATCTTTCTCCTTGATGCATTAAGAATCATCTCCTTGCTGACTCTTAAGAAGTCAGAGAAAAGAAGCCTTCCTGCTCATCGATTACAACAAGCCTCAGCAGCAGATTAACGGCACTTCAGCAGCTGCAGTTACTATGCGCTTTTTCCCTGCGTCCATCCGGTGACCTAATAAGAGCAAATTTCATTCATAAAAGAGCAAATTCAACGGCGTTTGCAAAATGTCACACCATGAGTATAGCTCATGCAGGCCTCCCCTCACACACCGAGCGCGTTGCTTGCCTGGGTCTTGCATGAGTCTTACCTCGCTGTCCTCGCAAATCGCTTTCAAGGAGAGCGATCACGCTCGTCATGTTCCCCTGTTGTCTTCCTCTCTCAAGCCAAGACAAAAAAAAAAAAAACAGCGGAGTTGCAAAGCCGAGCATTTCCAGATCCTACGTGCCTCACTCTCCCCACAGCGAGAGGATTTCTCTTCACCCGCAGACGGTGCAGATGATTTGGAGTATTTGAGCGAGCGAAAGTAGACCTCTTTGCATAGAAAGAAAACTCCCACTGCCCAATGTTCTTCTCAAAGAAACAGGATGCGTTGGCCCATGTGTGGCCCTGTTCACACCTGTATGCCTTCTGTCCGGTAGCTCTGTTCCTTTAGGCCATCAGTCAAATCATGAAGGTCAGATGCTTGGTCATGCTAGTGGCCCTGATCTGTCAGAACCAGTTTTGGTTCCCAAGTATGGTGCAGCTGCTGACAACAGCCCCTTTGCCAGTTCTGCTAAGGAGGGGCCTCTTTTCCCAAGCAGAAGGGACAATCTGGCATCCCCAACCCGAGTTGTGGAGTCTCCATCTGTGGCCCCTCGACAGGAGCCTTCATGCCTCTCCTGGAGTGTCATGAACGCTATCTCTGATTGTATGTGATGGTCATTGCAGCGCACTACGCCCCTATTGCTGGCCAATCAGTTGGAATAAACAAACTAATTGTGAAGTTCCTTCGGAGAGCCAGAAAGCTGAATCCACCTTGCCCCCTTACAGTTCCATCCTGGGATCTATCCATGGTCCTTAAGGCACTTCGAGACCCTCCGCTCAAGCCACTTCTGATGGCTGAACTCTGACCCCTTTCACTTAAGACTGCCCTGCTGCTAGCCTTAGCATCAATCAAGCGAGTTGGTGACCTGCAGGCGCTCTGAGTGAACTCTCTTGTCTTGAGTTTGGACCCAATGACAGTTAAGTCATCCTAAAACCAAGGCGAGGCTATGTAAGGTACTCTCCACTCTGTTCAGAGCTCAGGTTTTAACACTCTCTGCTCTTCCTGCTTCTGAGGATGAGCAGTCATTACATCTACTCTGCTCGGTCTGGGCCCTCAGAGTATATATCGCTCTAGCCAGTTCCTGCAATCAGAGCAGCTGTTTATGTGCTTCGGAGGCCTCTCCAAGGGGCTGCCAGTCACGAAGCAGAGACTATCTTGTTGGATAGTGGCACAATAGCACTGGCCTATAGTTCCTTAGAATTGCAGATGGCCTACTCCCCCAGGGGAATGGCCTCCTCCTGGGCGTGGTCAAGTGGGGTGTCCATTGGTAACATCTGTGCAGTGGCTGGCTGGTCCTTGCCATCCACCTTTGCCAGATTTTATAACCTAGACTCCTGCTCTTCAAACATGGATTTTGTCTCTTTAAAAGCTTGTCCCTGGCCCCTGAGGGGTCCTGTTGAATTAGGAGACCATGTCTCACAGAGCTCCTGCCTTGAGGGCCCGAGCATGCTATGTTAGGTGAATTGTGGCTTCGCCTCCAAATATTTTCCCCTGATTATAAGCCTAAATAGTGCCCTGGACCCAAGTGCCCTCAGGTTGGGCTCTCAGGACGGTCTCTGTTCTGTGCTCGTAGCACAGCTCTATTGGATTGTGTTACAGCATCAGCAAAAACTGACGAGAAGAAAAAATGGGAGTAAACCATATTGAAAGAGAATGTTTCGGTTACTAGTGTAACCTTGGTTCCCTGAGATAACTAGAGCAAGCATTGCGTAGCTGGCAATGCTACTGCTCTTATGCACTAATCGACACTTGCCACTCCTCAGTCGAAAGATTCTGATGATATGGCATCCAGCACATTCCAGCCAGTTTTGGCTGGCTGAAATGCCATTTGTCTGTGCAGGTGGACAGACGCGATCCAATCAGGCTTCAGTATTCGGAGAAACAGAGTTTCCCCCGTAGCATCAGCAAAAACTGACGCAATGCTCGTTCCCATTATCTCAGGGAACCGAGGTTACATTAGTAACCGAACCATTATTGAAGCTAATGGTAGTATAGCTACTTGTTGGCTCTTAGGGGGCAATCACTTTTTCACAGGGACATTGGATGTTATGTACTGTGTATATATTTAAAGCATGAAAGTTTTGTGGTTTTGTTCATGACTGGTCACTTCTATGCATTATATGTTGTGCTTAAAGACTGTGAAAATATGGTAAAATACAGAAAATCAGACTAGTACCAAATATTTTAACAGCACTGTATTTACATTAGTATGATATCTGATAATGTTTGCTGCCTATCTATGTTGTATATTTTGTATATAATGGTTTGATATTGGGAATGTGTTTGAGTTCACATGAATATGTCGAAAGATCACAGCAGGGGATGAAAGTGTGAATTTATCCTGATTCTCCTGTTCTTTAGGTGATGAAGTGGTTCTGGGCAGTTGTGTCATCCTTCACACAGGAAGAACTGGCACGTTTGTTGCAGTTCACCACTGGCTCCTCGCAGCTCCCACCTGGTGGCTTCAACACTCTCTGCCCCTCCTTCCAGATCATAGCAGCTCCCACACACAGCACGCTGCCTACCGCACACACCTGGTGAGCACACAAACAACAAACATTCCCTTACTTCCGCAGAAGGACCAAAATCCAATTCCCAGAATTAAATGTGAAATTAATAGACTGTAGAAAGGAACATTTTGCTAAATATATGCACCATATCACATATTCGTTTTTTATATATATATATATATATATACACATTTTTATTTATTTATTTATTTTTTTACTGTTATACTTTTCTTGCAAGTTTAACTCCTCCTCCTCTCCTGTTCAGTTTTAACCAGCTGTGCCTCCCAACGTATGACTCCTACGAGGAGCTCCACAAGCTGCTGAAGCTGGCCATCAGTGAGGGGAGTGAGGGCTTTGGGATGCTTTGAACATCAGTCCAGCTCTGGCAGAAACAGAGAGTAATCGCTGAACCTCTTTTTTTATGAACATCTCACCCCAGTGCACTTTACAGTGTACTGTAAATGACAGACTTTGATCACAAGATGCCTCTGGCAGGATTCAGGAGTTATGTACATATGTATTAAAAGATTGTTCTACAAGATGAAAATGGGAAGATTTTTTGTTTGTTTGTTTGTTTGTTTGTTTTTTTAGATAGTTGCCTATCTTTCCATATGTGAATGCAGACATAATTAAATGGCCTAAGTGTCAGGATTCTTGTTTTGCATTTGGCATAAAGATAACTTTTTTTATGGAGCATAGTAGACTGTGGGATTTTGGGAATGACTGCATACCCTCTGCACTTGGGCCTTAACTGATCAGGGAAGGTTGTGTATATAACTTCTGTTTTATTGTATGCTTTATTTATACAGTGTATGCATTTTCCCTGCAATTGTTCATTTGATATCTATGAAGAAGGGACCTTAGACACATTGTCACATACCACATCTTTGTTTTTGTTTTTTTTGAACAAGTGAAATTTGTTTAAATGGGGATTTCATAAATCATAAAATTGCTTTTCTCAGATATGTTGATATTGTTTCAGTTGCAACTGTTTTGGGAACAGGCATTCCCGAATGTTTGATGCTGTTGGTCAGACAGCTGACTTGCACATTTATCAGATGTGGTCTTTGCTCTCATCTTGAGCCTCTTACTTTTTATTTTGAACATTAATTATTAATGAACATGCATAGGACACAATTTATGAACAAATTGAGGGTAAGATGTCCATTTAAAATATTATTTCAAAAACTTATTTGTACTACTTAAACCTCCTTTCTACTGTTATGCTGAAATACCGGTATTTGAGTAACATCTATGCATCATACCAACAAGTCCCCAAACAACAAACACTGGCTTTGCTTGTTTTATAAATAACTGATGCTCTGTTTATCATTTTGGTTCAGTTAATGCCGCGAAAAAATTAAAGTGTAATCATACAGGAAAAAATCATAATGCACAATGGCTGACTGTTGAACATTAGTGACCTGTTTTCTACTGTATAGAGCCTGTAGCAATATTCTATGAGGTCACATGCAAATCTGGAGTGTCCTTTTGTGACCACTACAAACCATTTGCAGGGATAAAAAAAAAAAATGCTAAAACATAACTACCCTGATGTTACACTGTGCTCTTGCCTTTGTCCTCTCTCTCCATCCCTCCCGTCATATATATACATATATATGTACATATACAAACACACAGACACACATTTTCTTTTTCCATGAAGTTAGACTCTTGGGTTTCAAAATTAACATTTCTGTGCAGATGGCTACATTTTATGTATTGTTTATGCAACACAATAAAAATCAGAAAATTATTCATCCATTCATTGTAAATGTCATCATAAAATTGTTGGGTGATAATCTCAAGCATAATGTTATGGATCAGCTTCACTAAAATTCCAAATTTAGTCTAGCATTAAGAAAGCTATATCAGTAGCCAGAAAGAAAGTTTGGGTGTGCTAAGGGGAAAAAAGGTTGTGCAAGAAAAGAAGTGTAATAAAGTGACATACTATTATGAATCATTGCATTGATGTCTTTCAGCTCTATATTTAGGCTTGTGTTACTTTAAAGACTCATTCAATTGTATGTTTTAGTCATAATCAGTAGAGTAGTTTTGTCTGTTAGTAAATATTAGGTGTTAAGCTTATTTATTGATGAAATCTGAAATTCAGTTCATTATTATTCTCCAAAATATACTTGATACTCTGCACTATAATGAAATACTACAAAAAAAAAAAAAAGTTTTTACATTCACTGGCATAAAAAGTTTATGTACAATAAACATTGTATAAATGGGTGTAAGTACATTGTGTAAAACTGCATAGCAATAAGACAAATCAAAATAAATTAAATGTTGGTAAATTTAACATTTAATTCAACAATATATAAAAATAATTACTATGCAAACTAACATGCTAGTAAGAAGCTAGATAATTTGCTCTTAAATGATTGCTTCTCAACCTCCAAAAATTTGAAGTGGATGTTGGTCAATCAGAAGAAAATTAAAAGACTCTTTAGAGAAATAACATTGTCTGTTAAAGACGTGAAACATTAGCTGCGTCCTAATTCAGAGGGCTGCATCCTTTGAAGACAGATTGAAAGTGAAAACGTGAAAGTGACGTGAAGCTAAGTATGGTGTCTCATACTCAGAATTTGTGCTCTGCATTTCACCCATCCAAGTGCACACACACACACCCGGGGCAGCCATTTGCTGTGGCGCCTGGGGAGTGATTGGAGTTAGGTGCCTTGCCCAAGCTAATTAGAGTGGAAGAGAGCACTGCTCATTTTCTCCCCCACCTACATTTCCTGCTGGTACTGAGACTCGAAACCCACAGTCTTCAGTTTACAAGTCTGACTCTCTAACCATTAGGCCAAAACTGACACCAATTGCATCACAGTGGCGCGACGAAGCCTGTCCCAATTTGAAGGCTCCTTCAAACGCGGCCTTCTTTCCTGGCCAATGAAGGATACAACAGAAAGCTCCTTCAAACGCGGCCTTCTTTCCTGGCCAATGAAGGATACAACAGATGGATCCTTCGCAGCCTAGTCTTACCCTAGAATTCAATGCGTGCCGGTGACGACAGGATTTTTTTTAGAGTAATTTCCGGGTTACATTTTAGATGCAAGTATCAACCCATTTCAACTTACTAGAATATTTTGAAACAAAAAAAACTAAAGATCCACACTCGCTTGTGTCTTAATAAATTATTAAATTCTTTTATTCTGCAAAGCACATATACACCAGATGTTTCAGCAATCAGACTTCTAATTTATGTTGTAGCTTTATTATTTTTCTGGTGTAGTGGGCTAAACCACTGAACTGGTAAGCAGAAGATTGCTGGTTCGATCTCCGCAGCCGTCACCACCAGAGCAAGACACTTTACTCCAGGTTACTCCACGGGGATCGTCCCTGTAATAAGAGCACTATAAGTCGCTTTGGATAAAAGCATCTGCCAAATGCATAAATGTAAATGTGATTTTTGTGATTTTAAATGTGAAGTGTCTCGGGCACAAACACTCAGTAAAGCTGCTTATTTCTTAAAGTTACTAAAAAAAGTTACTTATTTCTTAAAGCTACTACAGTAATATAAATACAAACATACATACATTTCATACAATTTCTATTTGGGGCTTAAAGTGTTAGTTCACCCAAACATATAAATTCAGTCATTGTTTACTTGCCTTCACGCTGTTTCTGAACATAAAAGGTTTAGATACAAAAGACACTTTTTGTTTCTGTTCATACAATATCAGTCAAGGAAGCCTGACTTCCAGAAGCTTCATGACATTATTTGATGATGCTTTTGAAACTTCTGAAAGCCGAGCTCCATTGTATGAACAGAAACCAGCAGAACATGTCAGGTGCTCTGGCTCCTGGCAAACTGTTACCCAAGAACTCACAAGTACAGTGTCAGAAACAGTGATTTGCTCTGGTCCCCTTCCTGTTCGTCGGAGTGATGAGATAGTTAGCAGATTATCATCACTCAATGGCTGGCTGTCTAAGTGGTGACTGCAGAATAACATAGGTTTCATAGACAATTGGAAAAGTTTTGGGGCAGACCTGACCTGTTGAAAAGAAATGGTATTTATCCCTCCTGGGATGGTGCTGCTCTTCTCTCTAGTAATATGGCACATAGTCTTAGAGCTAAAACATGACAAACTGGGGCCCAGGTCAGGAAGCAGACAGACCAGCTAAACCAACCATCTGCTAGCCGTCTCACGTCACAGAAGTCAGATAAATCCCAACACATAGAAACTCTTTCACCTAGATATTATCACATAGAGACTGTGTCTGTACCCCAAATTAGTAAATACAAAAAAACTTCCAAACCCATTTAAGGGTAAAAATTTAATTGATGTTCAACAAATAAAAAACAGAGATAATACTGATAAACAAATAATAAAGCTTGGGTTGCTGAATATTAGATCCCTTTCTTCAAAAGCACTTATTGTAAATTATATTATCACAGACAATAATCTAGATGTGCTGTGTTTGACAGAAACCTGGTTAAAACCAGACGATTACATTACTTTAAATGAGTCTAGCCCTCAAGGTTACGATTATCGACACAATCCTTCTGAGAAAGGCAAAGGGGGAGGTGTTGCTGTAATTTATGGTAATATTTACAGTATTACTCAAAAGTCTTTCAAATATAATTCCTTCGAAGTGATGGTGCTTTATGTAACGTTATGTAAGTTGACATTTGTGCTGGCTACTGTATACAGGCCACCAGGACACTATACAGACTTTATCAAAGAATTTGCTGATTTTCTATCGGTGTTAGTACTAGCTGCGGATAAAGTCCTTGTTTTTGGTGATTTTAATATCCATGTAGATAATGAAAACGACGCATTGGGATTGGCATTTACAGACATTCTAATCTTTATTGCAGTTACACAACACGTGTCAGGACCCACTCATTGTCATAATCATACTTTAGATCTAATATTGTCACATGGAATCGATATTGATGCTGTTGAAATTCTGCATTCTGCAGCAGAATTCTGCATTCTGAGTGATGACATCTCAGATCATTATCTAGTGTCGTGTATACTACATTTAGTCAAGGCTGCTAAACTGCCTCCCTGCCACAAATATGGTAGAACCATCACTTCTACCACTAAAGATTGCTTTATAAATAATCTTCCTGATCAGTTTCATCGCCTTAGCATACCAGACAGCTTAGAAGACCTCGATGTTGCAACAGAAACTACTGACTCTGTCTTTTCCAGCACATTAGACTCCTTTGCACTTAAAAAAGATTAAGGAAATTAGTCCAACGCCGTGGTACAACGAGCACACTCTGGCCCTTAAGTGAGCAGCCAGAAAAATGGAGTGCAGCTGGAAGAAAACAAAACTATACGTTTTTCGCATTTCGTGGAGAGAGAGAATGATTGAGTACAGAAAGCCCTTAAAAACTGCTAGATCTGCTTATTTTTCAAATCTTTTAGAAGAAAATAAACACAACCCAAGGTATTTATTTGATACAGTGGCTAAATTAACAAGAAAGAAAGCTTCAACTTCTGATGTTTCCAAATAGCACAGCAGTAATGACTTTATGAACTTCTTTACTTGCAAGATTGACAATATTAGAGAGAAAATTATGACCATGCAACCGTCTACTACAGTATCACATCAGACAGTGCACTGTAGTGTCCCTGAGGAAAAATTAAATTAATTCGCTGCTTTAGGAGAGGAAGAATTGTTTAAACTTGTTAAATCATCAAAATCAACCTGTATGTTAGACCCTATACAGACTAAGCTATTGAAAGAGATGCTTCCAGAGGTCATAGATCCTCTTCTTAATATCATTAATTCATCTTTATCACTAGGATACGTACCAAAAACTTTTAAGCTGGCTATTATTAAACCTCTTATTAAAAATCCACAACTTGATCCCAGAGACTAAGTCAATTACAGGCCGATCTCAAATCTTCCTTGTCTGTCAAAAATACTAGAAAAGGCAGTTTCATTACAACTATGTTCCTTTTTAGAAAGAAATGGTATCTGTGAGGATTTCCAGTCAGGATTTAGACCGTACCATAGTACTGAGACTGCTCTCATTAGAGTTACTAATGATTTGCTCTTATCATCAGATCGTGGTTGTATCTCTCTTTTAGTGTTACTAGATCTCAGTGCTGCTTTTGACATTATCGACCACAATATTCTTTAGAATAAACTCGAAAATTATGTTGTAACTGTACATGCTACCCTTGGGAGATATCATTAGGAAGCAAGGCATTAGTTTTCACTGTTACGCTGATGATACTCAGCTCTATATTTCTTCGCGCCCTGACGAAACTTACCAATTCACAAAATTAACAGAATGCATAGCTGATATAAAAAATTGGATGACCAGTAATTTCCTACTACTAAATTCAGAAAAAACAGAGATTCTAATTTTTGGACCAAAAACTTCTTCACATAATAACCTAGAATACTGTCTAACACTTGATGGCTGCTCTGTTAAGTCTTCGTCGTCAGTTAGGAACCTGGGTGTGCTCTTTGATACCAATCTTTCATTTGAAAGCCATGTTTCTAGCATCTGTATATCTAAACTATGACATACGACAAATGCAGAACAGTTAGTTCATGCGTTCATGACCTCAGGGCTAGATTACTGTAACGCTCTACTGGGTGGTTGCCCTGCTCGCTTGATAAATAAACTACGGCTCGTACAAAATGCAGCAGCTAGAGTTCTTACTAGAACTAGGAAGTATGACCATATTAGCCCAGTTCTGTCAACACTGCATTGGCTTCCTGTTAAACATCGTATAGATTTTAAAATCTTGCTAATTACTTACAAAGCACTAAATTAGCTCCCCAGTACCTGAGCGAGCTCTTAATGCATTATAGTCCTACACGATCTCAGAATTCAGGCCAGTTGATAATACCTAGAATATCAAAATCAACCGCAGGTGGTAGATCCTTCTCCTATTTGGCACCTAAACTCTGGAACAATCTTCCTAGCATTGTTCGGGAAGCAGACACACTGTCAGTTTAAATCTAAACTAAAAACGCATCTCTTTAACCTGGCATACACATTATCAATTTATGTTTTCAAATCCGTTAAAGGATTGTTAGGCTGCATAAATTCCATATCAAATTCCGTCCATACCGGCGTGATGAATACGATCCTCAACTGGATGGAACTGGAATAAATACTTTGACTGTTGCGATCCCATCGGACTTGCCAGCTGCCTGAATCATAATAAAGCACTGGTCGCCAGAGGAGAACTGGCCCCCCGACTGAGCCTGGTTTCTCCCAAGGTTTTTTTCTCCATTTTAACAACTGTTTGCCACCTGATGTCACCTGTTGGAGTTTGGGTTCCTTGCTGCTGTCGCCTTTGGCTTGCTTAGTTGGGGACACTTGACATTTGATATTCAACAGTGTTTTGATCTGCCTGCATTGACACCATTGTATGCGAACTGAACTGAGCCCAATGATGATATATATATAAATTAACTAAATTAATAACTATTGATTCTTACATTGGAATGAATCAATACTGAATTTACTTAAGATGGATAATGACACCATTTTCTTTAAGAGCTGCTGTGCAGTCAAAATTATACACCAGTTATCACTGTAAAGCTGCTTTGTCACAATCTGCATTGTTAAACGCGCTATATAAATAAAGGTGACTTGACTTGATGCTCTGGGCTCACTGAGGATGAAGAGACCACAGCAACATCTGGGCCAGATGAGGCAATAAGGGCAGGTGGAGTGATGGAGGGTCTCGTCCATGGCACTGTGCCTTTTCCAGGATGCTGCTTCTTTCAGACGAACACAATCAGAGATATATTTAAGAATATCCTTGACCCTCCAAGGTTTATAATGGTTGTGAATAGGGGGCCACATTTTTAAGTCAAAAATAATGCATCCATCCATAAAAAAGTAATCCATATGACTCCAGTGGGTTAATAAAGGCCTTATGAAGCGAAGTGATGTGTTTTTGTAAGAAAAATATCCATATTTAAAACTTTACAAACTCAAATAACTAGTTTCCAGTGGACGACTGTACACAGTAATCCTCTGATGAGATGTATGATGCAGGATGTAGGAGTATTGTAAGCTTAGACGCCTCTTGTGTTCAAAAACAAATAGGGCTGTGCAACAAATTTAAGCTCCTCTTCTCTTATATGGAAATCCTCTGAAATTTCTCTTTAAAAATGATCGTTTTAGACTTATAATCTGTGACTTGTTATTTGTTTTGCTCTATCCTCTGTGCCTCTGCATTTGTCCTTACAAAGGACAGATCAAAGGATACTCTTCCGCCACAAATCGACTTGCGCATTCTGCGTACGGTCGTCCACCGGAAACTTGTTATTTGATGTATCCTCTCCCATTGCCTCTTGGGAAGTCTGGGATAGAAAAGTGTCCATCAATGAACACTTCAGAATCTGGGCAGAAGCAGTAGCCATCCAGGGATTTCAGTTTTATGAATACTGAGGTTTCAGACATACTACTCATTTCAAGTATTATTTTCACCTACTATTTAGTAAGTAAGTAGGCATATTCAAACGCACTATTAGTATACGCACATCTGAATCTCGCGAGAATTAGTACACCACCCAGGTATTTTATGCCTACTCTTTGATAAATACTAAGGATTCGGATATACTTATTCGTTTGCCTACTGCTTTTTGCTTTTTGTACTTACTATAGTAATAACAGTAAATTATGCATAATTACAAGTAACTAACCCTAAGCCAAACTCTAACTGTAACTCTATAGTAAGTACATGTAGTTAATTAATTGTACTCAGTACTTACTTGAGTAATTACAATGTAACTACGGCACTAAAATAAAGTGTAACCAAAGTTTATTATGGATGAAAAATAAATGCTTAAACATTTACACAATAGACAAATGCGTGTAAGTACATTGTGTAAAACTGCATAGCAATAAGACAAATCAAAATGTAACAAATTAAATGTTGGTAAATTTAAAATTTAATTCAATAATATATAAAAATAATTACTATGCAAACTCTAATGCTAATAAGAAGCCAGATAATTTGCTCTTAAATGATTTGAAGACAGATCAAAAGTGTAAAAGTGAAAGTGACATGAAGCCCTGTATAGTGTCTCATACTCAGCAGCCATTCAAGGATTTCAGTTTTATGAATATTGAGGTTTCGGACATACTACTCCTTTCACGTATTGTTTTCACCTACTATTTAGTAGGTAAGTAAGCATATCCAAACGCACTATTAGTATACGCACATCTGAATCTCGCGAGAATTAGTAGACCACCCAAGTATTTCCAGGTATTTTCCAGGTGCTTTTTGCCCACTAAATAGTAGGGAAGTATGCTGTTTCGAACGTAGCCCATCTTTTTTTTTTGTGTAAATGAAAAAGCGTTTTGAATGAATCGTTTGAAAGATTGACTCCAATGACTCACTACTTAAGTCTGTTATTTGCTGCCACCTACTGGCGGTGTTCATTTAATTTTAAAAGTATCTTTCATTTTTTACCATTCAGAATTTAATTTATTTTAAAACAAACTCATAGCAAGTTAATTTAAGTTTTGATATCTTTTTTGTTGATTTTACATTATTACACAAAATTATTACTAATGATTGTTTACATAATTTCATTAAATTATTAATATATGAATACATTATAACAATTTAAGATGTATATAGAAAGTGTGCTTTACAAAAAGGAAAGACAATGAAATACAACAACTAAATGCTCTCAATAATATAATAAATAAAAACTAAATAAAAAAAAAAATACAGTAATTTATTGTAAAATAATACTCTTTAATCCTGTAAATTTCTGGCAATTATTTACAGTGTGAGAATGACATCTTCTGCATAAAGCGTTATTTATTTATTTTTTGCTGTTTTTTTCCCAAATGAACAGCATGGATTTTTTTTTTTATTCTGTTGTACATGTATTACTGGGGCTCTATTGCGATTGCAAACAATAGAGGTGAGAGTGGGCAACCTTGATGTGTTCCATAGTGAAGATCAAATGAGGCAGAGACAACATCATTAGTTATTATTGAGGCTTTAGGATTAGTGTACAACAAACTGATCCATTTGGAGAAGTTATTTTCAGAGTAGAATTTTTTCATAACCTCAAATAGGTAACCCCACTCCACCCTATCGAATGCTTTCTCTGCATCGATTGACACTAGAAGGCCTGATTATATAATTACACTGGGAATAACCAGTTCTAATCATTTGCTAAAATTTCAGCCAATATTTTTATATCAATATTTAATAAGCTTATAGGCCTGTACAATCCATATTATTCAGGGTCTTTTCCTTTTTTAAAATAAGTCAGAAGCTCATAACATCAGAAACAGAAGATTCTGCAAATGCTTTAGTTAGGGCCTTCAAAATATAGCTACTTGTCCTTGTAAAATATAGCTTGTCCTGCAATATCTGACAAAAATCGACTTACCGTCTGACCTGGGGATTTCCCTGGCTGTAAAGAATACATAGCAGACTTGACTTCTAGCAAAGAGAGAGGGGCTTCTAATAAATCATGTTGTTTGGTGGTTATTCTTGGGATCACTACATTTTCAAGGAATGGATTATCTTTTAGACTATGTGAATTATCTTCAAAAGAATACAGTTCAATATTGAACAGTCTAAAAATATTGTTAATTTCTTTATCAATACATCTTCTCCCCTCTGTATCTCTCACAGCTGAAATAACATTTTTACCTGGTCTATTCTTTATAAGTTTTGCAAACAATTTGGTTTATTTCCCATCTCAAACAAGCATTGTCTGCAAAAAGAACATCTCTCTCAGCCTGTGACGTCAGTGGCCCTGTTTACACCAGGTATTAAGATTTTGTTGACCGTTTGATCGGATCACATTTCCGTTTACACCTCGTGTTTTAATTCGTCTCTTTTTTCCACTTTCGACCACATCTGTCCTGATTTCTTTGAGGGGACGGTCTATGGGCACGTAAATGTATGGGTTTTTTCCAGATCATTTGATCTAATGGACAAAATAAGCTCACGCAATTTATATATGAACATGACCAGAGACGATGGAAAAACATGCAGAGAGCAGCAGCTTTCGTTTCTTATCTCTTCTTGTGGCTGTCTGAACACATTCAACCATATGAGCATTTACACTATGAAAGCAATCTGGTCGAATGTGTTTTTTCGACGACATCTGGAAGTGGTTGAAAGTGGACAAGCTCAAAACGTTTTAGACCCTGTTTACATCTGTATTTTTTGCGTCGTCCACTTCTGATCTGATTGACCAAAACGCATCTTAATACCAGATGGAAACGGTAATTAAAGAGCTAGTTCAACAAAAAATGAAAATTCTGTCATTAATCACTCACCCTCATGTTGTTCCAAACCCGTAAGACCTTTGTTCATCTTCGGAACACAAATTGAGATATTTTTGATGAAATCCGAGAGGTTTATGACTCGTAAGGCAGGAACACACCAAGCCGAAGGTCGGCCGTCGGGCAGTTTTTGTTCGTTGGCCGACTAAAGGCAGGCATACACTGTGCAATTTTCGTCCGATTTTGAGCCGAATTATGACTCGTGCGACTCTTTTATGAGTCGGGCCGATTTTCAGCTTTGTCGTGCGTCGTTTGTCGTGCAGTGTTCATGCAGTGTACATGGGAAAACAAGAAGCGACAAACCTCTCCCGACTGGCAATCGGATGGTCGGATGAATTTCTGGCATGTCAGAAATTTCGGTTGCCCCTCGTGAGGATATCGCACAGTTGAAGGAGAGCTATGGACCGATTGCCCTAAACTCTGTGTTTTTTCCCCTCACTGCACATGCGCGAAAATAGAAATTAAACCATTTAATCTAAAATGCAGCAAGAAAGAAAACAAAAAGAGGGAGATCTTTAAGTTCTGTAGCTATCAAACTAGCTGCAATTTAGCAAACTGTTGCTTACCTCTAGTTCGTGTTGCATAATGGATAAACCATAGTCTATTATACCCACGTCTTCCAAGCCACCTGTGTGTAAATAACCGGCGCCTCTTGTACTAATTTACTTGATCATTAATTTACTTGTTTTGCTTTTCACTTTTTGTTTACTCATGTAGGCTATTTAATGTTTAGCCTTACTAATTTTATTATCACTGTAAATGCGGAAATGTGAACCGTTGTCCATGGCAATTGGTGAAAAATGTCACCTTGCAATAATGGCGAGTCAGTGTACTGTATATCACGCAAGCAATGTGCAAACTTTGTGTGAGAGTTATGTCGATGAAGAAGTCTCAATCCCCAGTCAATTATTCAGCCTTTACAGAAAACAAAAATAAAACCGACAAGCTTTCGGTACATAATCTCTCAGACACAACGAAAGATAAATCTAGCCTACTTCAACATGCTGATAACGGTACGCTATGTCTTAATTTATTTTCTTAATATTTCTCTTATGGCCCATATTCTGTAGGCTATGTAGTGAAAAAATGAGAAGTATTTTGTGTTAAACAAGTTGTTTTTGAAATTAAGCTGCTTTTATTGACTGATTATTGCAGTGGTCAGACACACTGTTAATAATTTTAATTATAGGCCTATAATTCATTGTATAAATGTCTGTAAATCATTTTCAATGATGAGTAAGCTAATCTAACAAATCTTTTGATTATCCTCGCAGCGCATCAGTTATGCGCTATGAAATTAGCCTATTGTGGCCCAAATTAATTTTAATATCAATTGAATAATAAAAGTAGGCCTACCCTAATAATAATAATAATAATAATAATTCAATATATAAATTGAAATGCTAAATTCTCTTTATCCATAGTTGATGCTTTTGACAATATCTCTGGAAACATATGGTCAATTGGTGCAACCCAGTATGTGGGTTTATTGTGCATATTTCAAACGCATAGTGTGACCAGTCAAGTCACAGCTCGACCATCGGACCACATAGTGTGAGCACATAAATCGTGCGCATTGGCTTTTAATCGCATGTGATATACTTGTACAGTGCGATTTATGTGTGATTTCAACAAGGTTACCAGCTCACAATGTATGCCCGCCTTTAGTTTTCTCAGTGTTCCGCACCGTCGGCTGAAGTTGGTCCTCATCGGCTTTTTTTCGGCCGATTCAACATGTTGAATCAGCGTCGGAGCTCGTTGGTCCATCTGATCATTCTGATTGGCTGTTCAGCTACTGCCACCTGCTGGTACGGAAAGGAATTTCATCTTACGCAGGAGCAGAACGGACGTGCTACTTGGCCATCGGCTGTCGAGCGTTGGTTTGGTGTGTCAGGGCAACTTTGGACCCAGACGCTGCCGACGTGAGCCAACCCCGCAGTCTGCTTTCGTCGCCACTAGTTTGTCCGCGTCAGTTTGGTGTGTTCCTACCTGTACATAGACAGTAATTTAACCACCACTTTCAAGGTCCACAAAGGAACTAAAGAAATCGTTAAAACAGTCGATGTGACTGCAGTGGTTCAACCTTAATTTTATGAAGCGACGAGGATATTTTTTGTGTGCAAAAAAACAAAAATAACGATGAGGGTGAGTAATGACAGAATTTTCAGTTTTGAGTGAACTAACCCTTTAAGTCATTTAATAACATCCTGGAGTACTTGAATGGAGTCAGAATATTTTATGATTTCAAGATAGAATATTGCCTTTGTAAACTGGATATTTGCTTTTCTAATTCAAAATTGTTTAGCTATTTTATCCTTGTTCTTTTTGCTTACATAAGAAATTATCATGCCATTTTTGTAGACATTCCATAGCACTGTAGGATCCATCTCTTCTAAATCATTAGAAAGAAATTGTTCTCTCTTAAATTCAACAAACAGGTCATCCATCAAATAATAAGGATCCAATTCCAAAATCGAGGGGCTTTTGAACTAACTGCAAGGTGTATAGAGATAGTGACTGGGGCGTGGTCAGAGATGATAATGGGAGCAGTGTTTGCTTGGTTGACCAGATGAGCCATATGACAAGAAATAAATATATAATCAATAAGGGAAGTGGTTTGATGGGGATGTGAAAAGAAAGTAAACTCTTTAGAGGTGGGGTTGTGAAATCTTTTTATTTCAAGAAGATTCTTTTCATGATAAGCATTAGCATTAGTGCAAGAGTAACTGAAGGGAATTTATCCATAGTAGGGTTACCCATTAAGATTATTGGGATATATACATCCAATAACAATTTATTATCATGAAGTAGATTCTTTATTAAAATAGAGATTAAAATCAACCTTCTTCATTAGAATATTATATTAATGAGAATATAATAGGGTTTTTTATGTAATAATATACAAACACCACTACAAACTTTTTGTAGAAAAATAAGAATAGTATTCATACCGCCAATAAAACAAAAGAAAGAAAAAATAATGAAATTTCTTTCTTATATTATTGTTATATTTCATTTCTACTGTGTAATTCCTATGCATGTCTGCACTATGTCTGTACTTTCTTCTGCACTGGAAGCTCCTGTCACTAAGACAAATTCCTTGTGTATGTAAACATACTTGGCAAATAAAGCTCATTCAGATTCTGACTCTCTCTGTTCCTTAGTAAAAGTTGGTCTCAGCAGCTTTGTGAATAGGTTTTAAGAGGAAACTCTTAGAACTTTTACTGCTATTTAGGAGAACTCTAAGTGGTAAGATAAAATGTTTTGTGAATACGGCCCCAGGCCTTTATAAAAACAAACATCTTCGAAACCAAGTATTTTTCTTAGCATAGTATTCATATGTTTATGATATCTAAATACATAAACTATGATACTGATCTGCAGCTTTTCCTGTACTTCAACTATGAAGTAATAATCAATTAATAAATATTAAATATTGTGAATATTGAAATGTGTGAATATTAAAGGAATAGTTCACCCAAAAATGAAAGTTGTCATCATTTACTCACCCTCAAGTTCTTGCAAACCTGTATGAATTTCTTTCTTCTGTTGAATACAAAATAAGATATTTTAAAGACTGTTGGTAAACAGAAAGTTGACAGTAGCCAGACTTCCATAGTTTTTTTTTTTTTTTTTGTCAATGGCTACCATCAACTGTTTGATTACCAACATACTTTAAAAAAAATCTTATGTGTTCAGCAGAAAAAATAAATTTATACAGATTTGCAAGAACTTGAGGGTGAGTAAATGATAAAATTTTCATTTTTGGGTGAACAATCCCTTTAAGAGTAAATTTCAATAAGAAGGTGCAAGTGACCTCTGGTGGTGAGATGAACGTACTGCACTGGAATCACACACTAATTTGACCATTTAAATATCAAACCATGCTGTAACTGATTCTTCATATAAAACAAGACTCACAACTTCACCTGCCACTGGAGTTTAAAACACAAGATTTTTTACATGCTAGATTTTATAATCCAGGCAACATTTTTTATATGTATGATAAATATTTGACATTACAATATTTCTAGTATCTGTGTTGACCCATATGTGATTTCATGTTCATGAGATGAAAAAAAAAAAAGATGAAAAAACATTTAAGAAAATAAATGTTATTGGTCATTAAATTAAAAATGGTTATAAAAACTTTCTTTTAAATATATTTGAGGATTTTGGAAGCAACAATTTAAAACAATTTAAAGATCAGCCTGTAATAATGTTGATGTCAAGAAACACAATAGAAGTCTGTGGTGTCTCAACGTGTGTGTGTTTCTATATACGCACTGAAATTAAAATTAGGAGAGAAAGAGTTTTCAGCTGTGCGAGCTAAAGAGAGAGATAATGTTAGAGCGTTTCTTTCACTCAACTGACACTGAACTATTAGAATAATGAAGCCCAAATCCAGCATACAGGGGTTCAGTGAATGTGCTGTTGAATGAGTGTAAGTTTGTGAGTGTGTGTAGAAGGACAGAGTGTTGGCCGACCAGTTAGAGGAACATGAAGGGACATATATGACTGTGCTCTTCTTGTGCTAGATGGTTAATCTGTCATTAAAACAGGACAGACTCCAGGACCTTTTACTGAATCCAAACCAGCAGTCATTGCTCCATCCTTTCCTGCTGATTCCTTTGTGTGTCACTGATATATCAGCCTTCTCGCTCTATTTACACTCCCATTTACAGCATCCAGTCTGCTTCTTACTACACACAACCCGAACAGACTTATCAAATGTCTCTGGATTATCAGGATACAAACGCTTCATCATAATACGTATCACCTTTCTGATCCTCTTAGGTAGAGCAGAACAATTAAGTGCGGTGTTTAAATCCAGTGTGGGCTCACATGCATCTTAACACAAGAAAAGAGATTAAAACATTCATGACAACAAAACAACGTGTGTGTATGTGTGTGTGCTTGTGTGTGTGCTTACATTTATGCGGCCCTTGTTTAATCCTGCTCTCTTCTCCATGATCTACACTATAAAAACAAAAGATTTCACACTAATTTTACAAAATAATGAAGTGTAAAATAAGCCAAAACACACAGTTAGATCTGTTTTTACTTCATGTCTCTGAAAGCAATGCAAATTTACTTTCTAGAGCAGCAACAGCATTTGAATTGATGTTTTGGGATCAGAGACTTGAGTCTGTTTCTCAGATGCCGTTATGAGTCACAAGCAGCTGTTGAGCTGAAGCAAGATCATCTTCAGTCACATGCTGTTTTTGAAATCACCCCCTATACCCTCATTCACTAGTCCCTACATTAGTCCACTAATATAGTCATCTTGAAGGAGTGAATGAAAACAAGTGAGTGAATTCGGACACTGAGTGCGCCAGAAGGGCTGCTGCTTTTGCATAGTTTGTGCTTGCTGTTTAATAATCATTTGAAACTTGGCAAACTGGCAGCTCCAGTAGTAATGAAAAAATTTATTTAGAACTCTGTGATGAAAACTATCACGTATAAACCTTAATAAAGCAATTTAATAATCAAGTAAAAATTAATTTATACCAGTATGATATTATGTTGTAGCCACATTGGGAAGTGGATGGATCGATGATTTAGCTTCGGGCACCATCCTCTGGTCAAGAAGTGGGAATTCATTTGGCACGACTCACACATTGCATTATGGGTATTCTCTAGGCGTTGAGTGTACATCGGTTGTACACTTGTTATTGCGGTGCATTATGTAATTGAATGACTTGACTCTGTAATGTCCACTTTGGTTTCGGACACCACTACAAATGGCCCTATTTAAGGGTATAGGAGGCGATTTCGGACACAGCCACAGAGTTCAAGACATGTCTTTACTTTTCTGTGCAGTATTTATGTGTATAAATTTGCTGTATGCGGGGATCTATCAGTTTTCAGTGACTTTACAGCACACACATGTACAAACACACTCGACAGGATGATTTTTAGTATTGAACATACTTGAGGTTGTCCAGTCTGTAGTTTGGATCAGAGAGCAGCTTGACTAATGATTGTCCTGGGTGATTGTAGCTCAGATCCAGCTCTCTCAGGTGTGAGGGGTTTGAACTCAGAGCTGAAGCCAGATAACAACAGCCTTCCTCTGTCACCATACAGCCAGATAATCTACACACAGAAATCATCACATGACTGGAGGTCATATTAAACTGATTCACACACATGAGTGTTCAGATTAAATCAAAGGATTCATTGATTCAGTGTAGCACTTTTCACAGATCACTGGTTACAGGTTTAGTTCAGCTGGACTAACTCTGGGTTCAGCATATTACTCAATGTCGCAGTGTTGATGGAGCAGAATTGATCTCAGTAATAGTTTCTGTT
This sequence comes from Ctenopharyngodon idella, assembly GCF_019924925.1. Taxonomy (NCBI): domain Eukaryota; kingdom Metazoa; phylum Chordata; class Actinopteri; order Cypriniformes; family Xenocyprididae; genus Ctenopharyngodon; species Ctenopharyngodon idella. The sequence continues at coordinate 31,539,510 of NC_067236.1, forward strand.
TATCTCCAATCCTCACAACTTTGACATTTTAAACAGTGAATCAAATCAAATCAAATAAAAAAATTTATAATAACATTCTGTAGCAAATACTAAGTCAAAGTCTTAAGATTTCAGGGTCTGCTAATATATTACAAACACACAGGAGATCATGACCACAGTAGAGGGCATCTTTAATTTCATAACCACATGAACCTTAATCAGTTTTTTTTTTTTTTTTTTTACTTCAGTATGTTGAGTTGACAGTGTGAACTCTTCAGTCCATCTGACAGAAGCTTCACTCCTGAATCCTGCAGGTCATTGTGACTCAGGTCCAGCTCTCTCAGTGAGGAGTTTGATGATTGTAGACACGAAGACAAACCTTCACAACACTGATCAGTGAGATTACAGAGGGACAATCTAAACGGACAAGAGTAAAAATATCCTCATGCATCTTGCCAAAATATGCAATTTTTCACTGTTTCTGATAACTAAAGAGTGATGGCCACAAATTTTGAAAATGATTGCATTATCAGACACTGATGGGCCAATTTATTGTCTGGACTGAATTGCATTTTAATGAAAATTACAAACCTCAGTATGTTGAGTTGACAGTAGCTCTTTAGTCCATCAGAGAGCAGCTTCACTCCTGAATCCTGCAGGTCATTGTAACTCAGGTCAAGCTCTCTCAGTGAGTTTGATGATTGTAGAGATGAAGACAAACTTTCACAGCACTCATCAGTGAGATTACAGTCAGCAAGTCTATAAAAAAGAATTAAAGTACAATAAAGAAAAAAAAGATCTGTTTTCTGATCCCAAGACTAATATTCTGGATCAGGAGTTAATCATATCTGAAAAATCACATTTATTAACTAACAAGGATGAAACAAGTTGAAATATGGAGATAAGTTAAAATATTGTTTTCTGTGTTCTGCATATGGCATTGACCACATATTGATCCCATGACTGGTATTTTCTTCAATTAATAGATTGTGAATAGGTATGGGCCTGTTCCCGGTTTCAAGATATACTGCAGTTTGAAAAGGTTACAGTTTCAAAACTACTAAATTTTTTTTGTCATATCATTCCTGCGGTATGAGCTGTTTTTTATGTCTCGTCAAAGACGGAAAGTGCAGGAATCCCACAGGTTGTGTGCAGCATATAAAGTAGCATGACTCCTCGCCCTCTGGCTGGTGCAACCAGTCATTCACATTTCACCTGTGTGTAGGATGGTTGAATGGAGGTGAACCCCTCGAAAAAGATGATGGGGGGTGGCTGGTAACTGTATGATGATTGAAATCACGAAATGGCCTTAAACAATTACTAAATAAACTGCAAAATATTACATTTTCTAATACATTTATTTCATGGATGAATTGCTTCTGGCAGCAGTGCTCGAGCTTGCGCCGCCACCTGCAGGACACTATTAGCATGTTTGTAAGGGTTTAAAGCGCTAAATGTGTGGAAAAATCGGCGCTGAAACAGTGTTATCCACCAGCTGCCCGGTAACTTTTTTAAGAATTTTGACAATGCATGGATTTGAGAACATAATCTGTCTTAGTGTGATCATCTAATCACAACTGTTGTGATGTAATTATAGAAATATATAGTCTGACGCACTGCTTGGAGTAAAACAGCTTTCAGCTTCGATTCACAGAAAATGCTTCTCTGCAAGTGCTGTGCGTGTTTGAGTCCCTTGCATTTGGGAACGCAACATGAGTCAACCATCCGTAATGAGTGTCGTTTATAAATCTCAAAGAGATATGTCTTCCTGGATCTCTGTGGTATTCCATCAAAATAAAAGTGCGATGATTTAATGTTTGAAAGCAAGCAATAAAGACATCCATAAATGTTAGTATTGTAATTTTACTGTTGTTCTGTAAAATAAAAAATAATAATGATTTAATAATAACTTTTAATATTTTCATTATAACCATTAATACCTGTAATGTCTTGTTTTAGGTGTTATGTTTCATGTTTTTTGTTTTCATGTTCATGGTTCATGTCTTTTATTTTGTAGTTTTATTCATGTTGCTTGCTTGTGTCATGCTTCCCTTGCTCCTCATGTTCTCCCTTAGTCTATGTGTCATGTTATGATTGGTTGTTTATAGTCATGTGGTTTTCATTTCTGTTCTGTCATTGGTTCCCTTGTTCCTTGTGTCACTTGCTCATTGGTTGTCTTAGTCATGTGTTCACTTGGTTCTTGTATTTAAAGCCATTGTTTCCCCATGTTACTTTGTTGTGTATTGTTAATGTAACCCTACTGTTGGTGAGTGTCATGTCAAGTCTGTTCATAGTCAAGTCTGTTCATAGTCAAGTCTGCTCATTGCCAAGTCTGCTCATGTTTAAGTCTGCTCATCGTCAAGTCTGCTTATGTTCATGTTCATGTTGGTTGCATTCTTTGGTTTGTTCACTTTGGATAATTCAATAAACTGCACTTGGGTTCATCAAGCTCGCCTTCAGAGGACTGATCGTTACAATACCCAATGTTTTTTGTTTGTTTTTTACCAGAAAAATCATTTAGAAAAAAATAATTATTATTTAATAGGGTTATATTATTTATGTTCTAAATCTAATATTTGAGCTCCAGGTTTAGGCTTTCTGAACTTAACTGCAATTACTTTATATAATTTTAATTTAATTAAGAATAAATAAATTATTTAATGATTTAACCTAACATACATGTTTACTACTGTTCCAAATATTCTATATTCTATTCTATACAATAAACATTGACTGACGATCAGCTCAAAAATGTTTAAATTAGTATGATACTTTAAGTTATTATGAAACCGACTCCAGATCAGTTATAATCATATATTTGACACAAGTAAAGGTCTGTTTGCTGATATCATGACAAAAAACAAAGATTCTACACAACAGTGCAGCAAAATATGAGAATGAAATAATTGTTTATTTATTAAAGTACTGTTGTATAATACAGTAGTGAACCGTGACTCTTTAGAACCATGGCCCTCTCACACCTTTCCCTCGTCAGGAAAAAAGTAAACAAAGCCTAAAATCAGCCTAGCTTACTCTGTTCTCTTCTATAATACTCCATGTTATCTTTGACAAGAAATGCCACAGGCAAACATCTGAGTGAGCGTGAGAGTTATCAAAATTAAACAAAAAGTAATAAAATGCAAATCCTCATTACATATAATTGCATCGTCACACAATTGGTGTGTGTATTTCAGCGGAATATGGTGACAACTGGCCACAAAACCAACAAAATTTAATGTAAGCTGATGCATGACAGTGCTCAGACCAAAGCACATTAGTGACAGACACTTCCGCATCACAGACAGCGAACAGCAATCGTGGCATCTTGAAAACAGCATGGTTAATATATTAGCAATGAGGTCATCCTCATTAATGTTGTTTTCCGGTTTCAATAATGAATAGTGCTGTAATATCGTGTTTCCCATAACAGGCGGAACGAATCATAACATTGGTGATAGCAAGCCCCACCCATTTACAATATGACCGGCCAATTTTCCTGTAATTTGAAATTCGTCTCTCATTGACTTGCTATGGCTTGGCCCTCTGTAATTTTACAGCTGGACCACCAATCACAGAGCTGAAAGCGTTAGACAGAAAAATCTTAATATGGAGAAAACAGACATCTACACAACACAAACTGAATAGGCAGATTTGAAGAGTTTATTTTCTCAAAAAGATTATGTCTATTGTCAAATTATAAATTCCTAAAATAACATTAGAACTTTTGACTTATTAAAAAAGTTCTTACTTTTTAAACTAAAAGTTTGTAAATATTATTTTTGCAATAGCCCTGATGTTTCCCCTCTGTTATAATATCAAAGAAATGCAATTACCCTGCCTCCTTGTCTATTGTAGATATCTTTTTGTTACACATATTTAGCCAATGTACTGATTACAATGCACTGCATATAATGCATGTGTACAATGTTATTTATATTTGTTTCTATGAAATGCCTTATACTGTAGTGTCAGAGATGTACAGTAATTGTTAGTTATGTATGTATGTGTGCCTAAACATGAGAAGGAGGAGCAGAAGAGTGTGCATTTATGTGTGTGTTCAAGGACACACAAAAAACTGTGGTTCTAATGTGGTTATACTCCTCGAACTTTAAAAGGAAATCAGCCATCTTGGTTGAGTTTACTGGAGTTCAAGGACATGAAAAGGCAGACAGCCTTTACCTGCAAGGCCTTGAGAAGGATCTTGGAAACTTTGGGAAAGTTACAACTACCTCTTTACATACTGATATACATAAGTTCCCCTGACACCTAGAAGCCCAGAGCTGAGGACAAAAAACCCCAAGCTGAAGACAAGAAGCCAAGAGCTGACTACACCTTTGATTCAAAGTGGGATTATTAGAGTTTAAATACAAAGTTTTATTTGCCTTTACATTATTGTTTATTATAAAAAGAAAAGTAACCAATTAAAAGAATTTATTGATTACAAAAACTGCCTAACCAGGCTTGATTTATAGTGTTTTAAGACTTTGAATAAAAACATACCAAAGAGATAATCATTTAAAATGCTTATAATTTAGGCCAGACTCGACTTACTTTACCCAACAAGAGAATAATAAATAATAAGGCTAAAGGCGTTAAGATCAAAGTGCACACCGCAAAACAATACTTTATCATTCACATTCTTATTAATGGTCCTAGATAAACACTCTGTCTGTCTTTTGCTGGCTACATGTCAAAGAAAAGTGTCAAAGAAAAAACATTCAGTCCGATTTCCAATCACATAAATTAATACTCACAGAGCTTTTCTGCAGTTCAGCACAGCTGGTATCAGTCTCTTTCTACCCTCATCTGATGTGTTGTATTTCTTCAGATCAAACTCATCCAGTTCCTTCTCTGATATCTGAAGCATGTAGGCGATTGTTGAGCAGTGAGACGGAGAGAGTTGATTCACTGAGTGATTCTCTGATTTCACAAAGTCCTGAATCTCTCTGCACAGAGTCTGATCCTTCATTTCCAGAAGACAGAGGAACAGATTAATGCATCTGTCAGCTGAGAGACAATCAAATCCCTTAATTTTGTCTTTAATGTACTGTGAGATTCTCTTGGTGATCTCTGTGCTCTTCACTGTGTGTGTCAGTAGATCCTGTAAGAGTCTCTGATTGGACTCCAGTGAGATGCCCAGCAGGAACCGCAGGAAAAGATGCAGGTGTCCATTTTCATTCCGTAAGGATTTACGAACTGCTACTTCTAGTAGCTCATACAGAGAGTTTTTCTGACTGTACTGCTGATATCTTTTATTCAGAAACATCTTCAGTGAGTTCTCATTTTTGACAGCATGGCAGTAAAACAGATATAAAGCAGCTAGAAACTCCTGAAAGCTCAGATGAATGAAGCAGTAGACTTTCCTCTGATGAATCACAGATTCCTCCTTAAAGATCTCAGTGCAAATCCCCGAATACACTGAGGCGTCAGTGACGTCTATGCCACTCTCAATCAGGTCCTCCTCATAGAACATCACATTGCCCTTCATCAGCTGTTTGAAAGCTAGTTCAGCAAGTTTCACAATCACATCTCTATTGGACTTCAAGATTTTCTCGGGATCTTTCTCATCATACTTCTGATTCCTCATATTGATCTGAGTCAGCAGGAAGTGGATGTACATTTCAGTCAGAGTTTGGGGGATTTCTGTTTGTTTCAGGTGGTTTTGAAACACAGTGGCTGAGATCCAACAGAAGACAGGTATGTGGCACATGATGTCAAGGCTTCTTGATTTTCTAATGTCTGAAATTATTCTGCTGGCTTGATGCTCGTCACTGATCCTCTTCCTGAAATATTCCTCCTTCTGATGCTCATTGAATCCCTGAATTTCTGTCACACGGTTGATGTATTTGGAGGGGATCTGATTTGCTGCTGCTGGTCTGGAGGTGATCCAGATGAGAGCAGAGGGAAGCAGGTCTCCTCTGATGAGGTTTGACATCAACACACCCACTGATGAAGACTCATTCACATCACAAACCTTTTCATCATCATCTGAAAACATCAGTGCAATTCTGCTTTCATCCAAACCATCAAAGATGAAAACAACTTTACACTCCTCATAAATCTTTGAGTCCAGATCTTGAAGTTCAGGGTGAAAGTCCAGCAGAAGTCTGTGAAGACTGTACTGCTGATCTTTAATCAAATTCAGCTCTCGAAATGGAAGCACAAACATGAAATCTACATCCTGATTGGCTTTTCCCTCGGCCCAGTCCAGAATGAACTTCTGCACAGAGATGGTTTTTCCAATTCCAGCAATGCCCTTAGTAAGTACAGACTTGATTTTGTCTTTGTCCTCACATCCTGGTTGATGCAAGGGATTAAAGATGTCATTGCAGTAGATTGGAGTGCCTTGTGTTCGAGCCGTTTTCTCCATCTGTACAACCTCATGTTCTTCATTTACCCCTTCACTCTCACCCTCTATGATGTAGAGCTGTGTGTACATCCTGTTCAGGAGGGTTTGATTCTCTTTTAGTTTGATTCCCTCAAATAATCTCTCATATTTGTTCTTCATGCTGGTTTTGTGTTTGTCTTTGACTCTCTGCCTGATGAGGGTCTGACAGTCGGAGTCAGTGAAAGTCACTTGTCTGATCACCTCATCTCTCTTCCATCTGCAGAAACAGTGGGGAGAAAAGGACAAACAACTGTGCAAATGCATTTTTATAAATGTTTCTAATACACCAATCTCTAAAATTTAATTATTTTAATTGTTTTAAATAATTAAAATGACACCACATTTAGACCAAATTAACACTATTTTCAAATTTAATTTATATTTTAATTTAGTATTAGGCAGTATTAGGTTAGATTTTGAAATTTCTGTGTCTTTGTATTTACATGTCTGTTTTGTTTTAGTACATTTTAGTTTCAGGTGTAGCTGGCTCTTATTTATCCCAATAGTACTAGTGGTTTTAGACTCTATACTGGCACCTGCCCTGGATGCATGGGGTTTGTTTACTAACTACTGCTGCTTTACACAGAAGCTCATTTTTTGTAGCTTTTTGTACTTGTTTTTCTCTGTCTCAAAGTAAACACTGGACTTAGGATGGCTCCAGAACACTTGTCAAAACTACAGGTAACTACAGGGTATTTGGAGCCAAATTGCAGAGGGGTAAAATAAGCAAAAATAATCTGCCAATGAGGTGAGAAAAATAATCTTATTTCCAACCAAAAACCAGATTATTTTGCTTACCCCATTGGCAGATTATTCTGCTTGTTTTAAGGAAAAACTCACTTAATTTTGACTTATTTTTTCTGAAAACAAGACAATAATTTTTACTTGTTAAGAAAATGCTTCTTGATTTAAGAATGTTTAGATATTTGGACTGGAAACAAGACAAAAAATCTAAGTAAGAAAAGCATTTTTTGCAGTGTTTGAAGATGGTAGCATCATTATTTTTTACATTGACAGAAAACTGTAGTGAAAACTTTAGCAATCTTTGTTGTATTATATTCTAACAGTGATAGTTAAAAAATGGTACATGTAAATTGTACATGTTACAAATTATGATGGCTTTAAAGCTGATTTGTACTCTCTGGCATTTTAGTACATTAGTGTATGGATGGTTTTATGTCTTGTTTTGTTGTTCTATTGGTTTCTATTGTAATGTACAGCACTTTGGAACTACTGTGTAGCTTGTAAGGTGCTATATAAATAAAGAAACAAACAAACAGTTAATTGTACACATTTTCAGTGGTCGAAAACAAAATGTCGATCACTTTGCATACAGCTGATACTTTTTTCTTTTAAAGAGGAATATCTGAACAACAACAACAACAAAAAATTTAGAGTCTTAGATATCTATCTAGTTATATAGATATCTGTAACAACAAAATCTCCTAATATTGCGTATCTATAGCATGAGTTTATGTGTGTATTTGGCGTGCTATTTATATGCTAAAATTAATTTTGCGTGCATATGATACACAATGGGTAGGATTAGTGGTGTGGGGTAGGGGCGTATTATATGTACATGTGCGTGGACATAATCTGAATGTCATCTTAAGGTTTTAGATCCAGTCACTGTGTTCCATTAGTGCTGCTCAATTTTAATTTCAGGAGGTTTTAAATCTGGGGACAGAAAAACAGGAATCGCAATATTGCTTAAATGTGATAATTAAACTTCAAAAGGCTATGATTTAATTAATTAAATGCGAGCGCTGTATGTTTCCATGTAAAAATGTGCCCATATTTATGCCAAGTGATTGCTTTAATTTATGGTGTTTAAATCATATGTAAACTTGAATTTCGGACAGGAACGTTTTGAATGCATTTTCTTTAAATATTACCTCTGTATAATGCCTATAATAATGTAGTGTTTATAAGCGCAGCTCTACTTTGTGTAATGCTATAATTCTACTGTATAGTTCCACAAGCGCCACCTACTGGCAAAGACTGTTTTTGCTTACTCACGTACACTATGTTCCAAATTATTATGCAAGTGACATATCAGTAGGATATTTTAGCACAATAAACATTAGTCTTTCAAAGAAAGTGTTTGTTTGTTTTATTTCTCATATATTTTTAGACAGGTTTGTTAAATAGTTTGCCAGGCCTACTTGGGTAAACAAATATGAAACCTACCTAAAGATGTTGTTTCACATTATTAAGCAAGTCACAGTTTTCATGCAATATGGGGAGGAAGAAAGATCTTTCTGAAGATGAAATGCATAAAAGGGTGCAAAAGGAATAAAAAAACAACAACAAATATTTTGTGAAAACTGAACACAGATTTTCAAATTGTCAAAAGATTTGTGAGTGAAATAGAGTCTTCATGTATTTCTAAACCCGCTGTAAAGATTTCTATTTGTGAGCTTTGTTTATAATTATAATTATATTATTTAGGAGTGGCTGAAATGCAACTTTACGCACAACTGCCAGCCTGCATGGAGAGGTTCTTGAGACTCCAGAGACACCAGCAGCTTCAAATACCTGTTTGCTGCTCAACACCAGCTTTTTTACAGTTGCCCTTTTAATAATTTAATAATCTTTTAATAATTTAATGCTTGACAGAAACTTTCCTTAATAAGGCTTCAGCTAACCGAGTTCTTATGTGCTCTAAATAACTCACAAATCTTTTGACAGTTTGATAATCTCTATTCAGTTTTCACAAAATGTTAGTTGTTTTCATGCCTTTTGCAAGACACAGCACCTTTTCATGCTTTTCATCTGCAGAAAGATCTTTCTTCCTTCCCTATATTGCATGAAAACAAAGTGTTGTAAATGTTAACAGGTGTATCGACAGAACAATTTAGACAAATATTTGGCAGCAAGATAAAATAACATTTTTATCTGGGGTGTGGGGCCTACAGTAATGCTGCAGCCCAGGAGCCTCTGGTTATCTTACTGACGTGTGATGTCTGCGTGTGCAGGGTGTTGACAGGCAGGTAGGACATAGTTCATCTGACATTACATGCAGTTGATTGATGACTAATATGATGCAAGGCAACAACTCACTGCATAACGAAGCCTATGGAATGCAGTCAGAAAGTCCCTTAAATTACAGATATAGGGGCAAAAATGGCCGATTGAGTTTTTGTCTCATATTTAGATCATATGAGTTAAGCAATATCACACGAGCAACGAGTGCAATATCACAAGTGCTGTTGTCCCATAGCCTATATAACGAGTGCAAATGCAATACTGACTTTATACAACAGTTAAGTAAATAAGAAGTTAATGTTGTTATTTTAGACACTATATTGTCTATTTTGTTCTATTTTGCTAATAAAAATTTAAAGACAAAGCAGAACTGTTCGTCTCCGTGCAATGGACAGCAGTGTTTCATTTCAGAATCTGCATTTTGAACTAACCGAGTGAAATCAATGATTCAGCAGACCATTCATAAAAGACTTGTTGGACTTGAAGCAGCGCTACACAGACCAATCGGTGTATGAAATCAAAGAACAGCCAGAGCGATTCAAAAGCAAACAGAGACATCTGCTCTCTAATCGCCCTCGTGATACTTTAATGTCATACATGTCATCAGTCTGTGTAGCGCTGCTTCAAGTCCAACAAGCCTAAAGAGAACCACTGACTTCACTCCTGATGAATCAATCAGCTGTTTGAATGAATCGAATGAATGAATGAACGACTTAATCATTAAGACATTCACTGCCACCTACTGGCAGATATAATTTCTTATTTAGAGTCTAATTTTACATTAATGTATATTTGATGCTTTACACAATAATGACTTCAAATTATCTTTTGGGGGTAATTCCTCAGCCAAAACTGATGTGCGAATAAATTGCGATTAATTAGATTAATTAATCGCCACAACATGTAATTAATTAGATAAAAAAATGTAATCGCTCGACAACCCTAATAAATATATTTAGACCACTTAACTTAATGATTGCTATCAGGATGTGAAGAGACTTTAAACCAGCATAACAATGTTTCTGGAAAAAATTCACCTACTCTGCCTTTAAGTCACATTTGCCTGTTTTATTGTCTAGGCCATTCTTTAACAATTTCAATAGAGCAGTAAATTGTTCATGAATTAAACTAATCCACACCATATTAAAATATATAACAAATTGTAATTATACACAACTAGCTTAATTTCAAAGATTGCTCCAATAGAAGTGCATGAATCCATTTGTGATTGTCATTATGATGCACAATAATGGTCACAGAAATGTTTTTAAAAAACAGGCTTAACTGGTTTTCATTTTCAGAAGAAAGAGGAGAGCTGAGAAAAAGATGGTCATTTATGAAACAAAGGTAAACAAGATTTCTTTCTTTCTGGTATCAGATGGTAAGGCCCAGAGGTGGGCAGCATTTTTACCCCATTACTGTACTGTACTGTATTTTTTTTTCACTGCAGCAGTTAAACAATGTTTATACTCACTCAGGGTCAGAGGTCACTGCTCCACCTCTGAGATCAGGGGGAATGATCAAGGACTCAACACTCTGACTGCATCTCAGAACACCCTCCTCCTCCTCTCTCTTCTCATAGACACTCATATTAGAGGCAGTGCACTTGAAACAGACTAAAAATGTACAACAATTTTAAACATTAGATATACAGAATATAACATGAGAATAAAAAAAGCTTTAGGTATAATTTACTTATTTCAGTATGGCAGTGAATTGTTCACAAGCTAGACAAATGTTTATTTTTTTGGTTTGTAATTTAATACAATGTTTATGTTAACAGAAGAGATTCTCCAAATGCTGCTGATATGTCTCAGAAATCAGTGATCACATTAAGATAAGTTGTTATAGATAGTACTATATATGAACTCAGGAATATGTTTGTTCAAACCTACCTCTGTCTCAACAATGAAGAACATCAAACACAAACTTCATCCAGTTCATAAACCCGTCCTGTGTCTAGATAACAGCATTAAACTGATCTGTTCTCAAACTGATCCACATTATTCTCTAACAGCTTTTCTCTACTAATGCTCATGTTTGTCACAAAAAATGTTGTCAAGTTAAACTGGTTCAACCGGTCTAAATTTTTACCTGTAAGGTTGCCTGTCACTGATTCTTGAGACAAGGGGCAAAACATGTTTTAGAAGTTAGTTTTTATTATTTAATAATACATTATTTTTAAACTGATATATTGGTAGACAAAGGTCTCAGCTAATGAACCATGTAAGGGAACAGGTTTTTCTTCCCTAAAAATGTACATTTATTTACTTCGGAACTGAATTTTTTTTGTGTCAGCTCCATCAGACGCATTAAAAAGCAAGATATTTTAATTTGATCTATCCAACAACAGTGTAAAGTCTTCAGTTATGTTATAAAAGTGTTCAGTAAAGGAGCTAAGTGAAAAAAATGAATTATCTACATTTTTTTCTTGGGTTAGGGTTATGAACAATCCAGTTCCTAAATCACGTAATTCTCTAACCTCCTTTGTAATATTAAATATGTATATATACCATATATAACATGTATAACCAATGTTCTTAGGTAAATCAGACATGATATCATGTAGTTCAGTTGATGTTTTAATATTTTAACACAATGTATTTAAAAAATAATAAGTAATTTCTTTCAAAATTAACAAAAAACTTCACCTGACGGTGTTAAATACTGATGGAGTCGATAAATATTGACGGTGTTGACAAAGGTCCAGCTGGGGCCAAATATACAGTAATGCAAAAAACATATTAAATCACATTATATAGACTTTTTGAGAGCACTTGTCAACCATCAGACATAAAACCTGACGGAGTTGACAAAATTGGATTGTTTTCCATCTTAACCATGTGTTTTACAGTGGAGCAATTTTGTTTTCTCTCTCAGTTGTAGCTGCCTTAATAATAAACATATCAAAAATGCCAAGATTTATCCCACAACTATTTACATTAACTATTACACCGGGATGATGGAGTTGACTTCAACATTGTTTCTATAAAATATAAAAAAAACATAAAATTTCCAGGACTATGTGTCACTGTGAGATCCACAATGAGATCCTCAGAGTTAAAGATGACCATGACATTGCCTGATTTATTCAGAATTATAAAAACTCCTGACGGAGTTGACGCAAAGTGAGGACACAAACTTTATAGGCATTTTTTATGGAAAATATAATTCAAGACTTATTTTTTTATTGTTTGATATATTACAGATCTCTGCCTTTCAATTTAAATGTAGATTTTTTAATTTGTTGCATTTTTAAGCACTTTGTTTGGCAGTTTTGCCGAGGACAGGTTAAATTACATGTATTTCCAAGTATAGAGCATGTATTTAAATAATTCTAACAAAATTATTTAAAAATAATAGCAAAGAATGTCCTGAGTCTCCAGATTTCCTTTAGATGTAACTTTTTAAGTCTTTTTATTTTGATGAATTTATTTATTTTTAACATAAAGAGGGCTTTTGTGTATAGGACATGTTTTGTCTCTTATCTCGAGAATCAGTGTTGTGTGTAAACCATGTGTGAAACACCTTCTCAGGTGAAGCAGTTTTCTTCATTTTTGAATATATCTAATCTAAATACAAACACAAAAGGGTGTTTACTGTAATGCTCTTACTTTACCTGTCCTAGATAACAACAACATGTCTTGAAAATATATCTGTCCTTTTCAGAAAATGTCAACAAGCTCTGCAGTAATACATGAGCCGAACAGCACGATTGTGATATTGCTTTTAAACAACTCTCGAATACACAAGATATTACGATTACCTTACTTACATTTTAGACACGTCGTCTGTTACTCTATCTATATTTGTTCCATTAACGAGAATATTTCTACAACAAAATAATTTACGCATCTCCGAGCAACACGCAGTGGGTGTTTGATGTGCGAATGAATCAATATGGCTGAACTAATCAGTTGAATCGATTGAATGGTTCATTGTGTGGTCACTTGTCGCCACCTACTGGTGGAACGATGAAACTACAGAAAGGATGTCTGAAAAAATTCACTGACACACTGTTGTACTGCACTATATTATATTAATATTATATTATTTACCCTTTAGTTATGCATTAGAACTTTTTTTTTTTATATTAAAATGTTTTATAATTAAAATATAAAATTAATAATTATTTAATTAAAATGGCCCTTCAATTATAAACCGTAACTTCATTTATTCATACAACTGTTCATCATGACTGGTGTACCTTGGAAAAGTAGCCAATAATAATGTAACAAAAGCACAATATCACCTATAAATTTACATTTTATAGACCCAGTCATACATTTTAACAACTCCAAAGCTTCTACAAAAAGTACACCAAGAATAATGCAGAACAAGAGGAGTTATTTCACACATCACAATGTACGCAAATTTGAAATAGTCTGTATTATATAAAAATTACATAATAAATCTCTTTGAAATTGAAAAGAATAGTCCCCTGTATTTATATATTTATAAACTGAAAAGATGAACACAGATATTGGTTCTCAGGACTGTAACATTAGTTCACTAACAGTGATTGTCATGAACATACAGTAAGTTCATTAACAGTGTTTTGGAATAATTATTAAACTATGCGAATATTGGATGGTCAATTTCAATAAGCGGGTGAAAGAGACCTCTGATGGTGAGATGAACATACTATTCACACTCATTTGACCTTGAAATACTACACCATCCTGTATTATTAAATGGTGAAGTTCGGATTGAGGATATCATGTAACATCACTGAAGACTTTCTCTACATACAGGCTTCTGTTTATTTTTATTTTAATTATTTAAATAAAATGTTCCTCTGGGATCACAGACACAGTAAAGATGCAGATGTTCAACTCACCCTCAACTGCTGACACATTCGTCCAGTTGTAGTGTTTATCGATGTCCAGGAGGGATCTGCCCTGAAGACTGTCAGAGGTCACGACCCTTAAGGACTTATAGAGGGCTTTATCTCTCAGATCAATGCGTGTAGCTGATGACACAATCTGAAGACACAAAATAATGATGAAATTCATTCTCAACGTCATCATGCATGGTGTCAGATGTCTTCACTTCAAATCAGCTCCATCTTGTTGGTAAGAGACACAGATATTTGTGAAATTCCAGTCCAGCCATCATCCAAACAGCTTCCCTGCAGAATGAAGATGAGAATGAATCACTTAATATCACAATCTAGCAGCATCCTGCAGATGTCATAAACTGTCATGATTTGTTCTTTTATAATTCATGCCAGTAGATCAAAGTCACTGAATTGAGTGTGTACTGCATTCAGCACTATGGACGGCACTCACACTCACAGATGAACCAGAGTATAACTGTCAACAGCAATGACATATTCAAGCATAATAAAATTATATCCTAATAGTTTGTAGATTAATTATGATACATATTATATTTAGCGTTCACAAACAATACAAATGCACATCATCCTAGATATCTGATCACTGATTAGACATCAGACAAAACGTGCCACAACTTCACCTGTCATTAGTTTTTAAAACAGCAACATTTACACTTTAAAATTAAGCAGTTGGTCACAAAAATGTTTAATTTCATTAGAATTTTCTTTATTGTATAAAAAAGGATGACAGTGAACAGGTGCAGGGAATCCAGGGAGAGCGGGAGAGATGATGATGAAGTGCATTCAGGTGTGGAACAGGGAGGATCATGGGAAATGTGAACTGTAACAATATGCTGGTTAGGTATCTTTTGAAGCATGGCAGCTGGTTTGAGCTGGTTTAGGCTGGTCCTTAGTTGGTCATGAGCTGGTTTAAGCTGGTCAAGTGCTGGTCCTAAACTGGTGCTAATCAACAAGCTCCATCTCAGGACCAGCATAAACCAGCTCAAACCAGCTGCCATGCTTCAAAACATGCCTTTTTTTCAACAGGGCATTTGAATGTAGTGAACTCATTGTCATGTTCTGGAAAACAAGTTTGAGATGATTTGAGCTTTGTGATATTGCGCGTTATCCTGCTGGAAGGTGCCATAGTAAGATGGGTACATTGTGGTCATAAAGGGATGGTCAGCAGCAGTACTCAGGTAGGCTGTGGCATTTAAACAATGCTCTGTTGGTACTAAGGGCCTCAAAGTGTGCCAATAAAATATCACATCACACCATTACACCACCAGCAGCCTGAACCGTTGATACAAGGCAGGATAAATCCATGATTTTGAAATCCAGACTCATCAGACCAAGGAATGTTTCTTAAATCTTCTATTGTCCAGTTTTTGTGAGACAGTGTTAATTGTAGCATCAATTTGCTGTTCTTGTGTGTCTTCTGCTGCTGTAGCTCATCAGCTTCAAGCCTTGACGTGTTGTGCGTTCAGTGATGCTCTTCTGCAGACCTCGATTGTAATGAGTGGATATTTGATTTACTGTTGCCTTTCTATCAGCTCAAACCAGTCTGGCCTTTCTCCTCTGACCTCAACAAGGCATTTTCACCAACAGAACTGCCACTCAATGGTTATTGGTGCCAGACTAGCCCGTCTGGCACCAACAACCATGGCACGTTCTCTTAAATCACCTTTCTACCCCATTCTGATGATCAGTTTGAACTTGTCTTGTCTTGACCATGTCTACATGCATTGAGTTGCTGCCATGTGATTGGCTGACTGAATATTTGCGTTAATGAGCAGTCAAACAGGTGTACCTATAATAAAATGGCTGGTGACTGTATAGTAAATCTTTCAAACATTAATTAAGTTTCTATTAAATAAAGCTCTTTGGAACAGTGCTCTTTTTTTCTTTTTTTAAAAAAAAGGTTCTCTGTGTTCATGTATTTATAAGCTCAATTTATATCTTGGTAGCACCCCTTTACACATTCTGTTGACTATAAGTAACTTTGCCACTACATGTCAACTAACTCTCATTAGAGTATAAGTAGGCTGTCTGCTTTATATCTGCTATCTGATGGTCTCCCAACAGACATTCTACTGACTAAGTAACTTGGCAAGAACATGTAAACTTGTTCTACTAACACTAATCCTACCCTTAAAAGTCTACTAATACTCAACTAGTACTCTAATGAGAGTTAGTTGACATGTAGATGCAACATTATGTATAGTCAACAGAATGTTTAAAGTTTTTATAACAGTATATTTATAACAGTGTTGACCAATATTGAGTGAAAAACACACATGAAAAAAAAAATTGTTAGAAAACAGACTTTTATTGATTATTGGTTGAAAATTACAATAATTGATTGATTGTATAGTAAGATAAGCTGTAACATAACCTGCGAGAAATTCGAAAGTAAACAGCCACTGGAGGGCACCTTTGTGTTTTTCACGTGCATAAAGGATTGTATATCATGCGATTTTTCGCACACGCCTACAACATTCATAACACATGGTAGAACTCCTCATTCTGAGCAAATTTGTTTCTAGGACCGCTGCTAAATTGCCTGTATTGGCTGTAAATGGTCTTTTCCATCTATGATCGCGATGGTTACAGGCTTGCTAATTAAAACATTATACCTTTTTAGGCATGTGCTTAAAGGCCTTAAAGGATTAGTTCACTTCTGAATGAAAATTTCCTGATAATTTACTCACCCCCATGTCATCCAGTATGTTCATGTTTTTCTTTCTTCAGTTGAAAAGAAATGAAGGTTTTTGAGGAAAACATTCCAGGATTCTTCTCTATATAGTGGACTTCACTGGGGTTCAACGGGTTGAAGGTCCAAACTGCAGTTTCAGTGCAGCTTCAACGGGCTCTACATGATCCCAGACAAGGAATAAGGGTCTTATCTAGTGAAATGATTGGTAATTTTTTTAGAAAAATAAAAATTTATATACTTTTTATTCACAAATGCTCATCTTGCACTGCTCTGCGATGCGCCACGCATTACGTTGAAAGGTCACGTGTGACGTAGGAGAAAGTACTGCAGTAAGGCGAAAACATTCATCTAATTATCTCCAAATCCAAAATCATCCGATATCATTGTTTTACCTTTTTTTTTGTAAAGGGCGTTTGGCTAAATCTTTGCACGTTCACTTTGTGAACACTGGATTGGTAGTTCTGCCTACATCACGCATGACCTTTGTAACACAATTACGTCAGTGTGTGGATCGCAGAGCTAGTGCAAGACGAGCATTTGTGGTTAAAAAGTATATAATTTTTTTTTTTTTTTTCAGAAAATGATCGATCGTTTCGCTAGATAAGACCCTTATTCCTCGTCTGGGATTGCGTAGAGCCCTTTGAAGCTGCACTGAAACTGACATTTGGACCTTCCACCCAGTGAACCCCAGTGAATTCCACTA
Source organism: Ctenopharyngodon idella (assembly GCF_019924925.1). Lineage (NCBI taxonomy): Eukaryota > Metazoa > Chordata > Actinopteri > Cypriniformes > Xenocyprididae > Ctenopharyngodon > Ctenopharyngodon idella. Next base: position 31,557,124 of record NC_067236.1, read on the forward strand.
TATGAAGAAGAATCCTGGAATATTTTCCTTAAAAACCTTCATTTCTTTTCGACTGAAGAAAGAAAGACATGAACATCTTGGATGACATGGGGGTGAGTAAATTATCATGAAATTTTCATTCAGAAGTGAACTAATCCTTTAAAAGGCTTCAGAGCTTAAGTGGAGAGAACAAAGGCGTGGGTCTTTAGGAAGATTTTCATCCACATTCTTCACAACTTCCCATTCTTTTCTCTTCTTATCACTAGTAAAGCAGTGAAGACTTGCATCGTTTCTCTTGTTGCTCATCGACTGAAAATTACAACCAAAAGCCGCACAATGTGGCATCATATATTATATTCCGAGTGCAACCATTTGACATCATCAATGTAGAATGCACTGTGCACGTAAACAAAATGGCAACCCCCATTGTCCAAAATATGTCATGGATTTTTTAAATAACGTAAATCTTTCATGGGTTTTCTACTACATATTTCAGTAAGAGACATCATTTACGTTACATTAAGCCATACAAGTCTTAATACCCAGGGTTCCCTTTAAAGCGCTTGAACCCCGATAATTGCTGCTCGCAGCTATATTTATTATTTTTTGTATTATTTATTGATTTATTCCTTCTAATTCTTGAACACATTGGCTTGTAGGAATATTAAAAAATAGTGCCAACCCTACTGCAAACTTTCTATAAAAAAGTTAATATGAACTTGTTTTCCTTATCATACGTTAAGCTAAAGAATGTTAGTCAGGAAAAGATAAATGAATAGCCAGAGACCAGCATGATCTGATCCTTATTACTGTGACCTCCAGTACTGCTCTAAGTCCAAATGCAGTCTCACATTGACCGCAAACCAGTAATGATTACCTCTTTAAATTTTTAAGTTTGTTACTTTGTCCTGTTCATGCTGTCCATTTGAAGTCAGTTCAAAGAGATCTAAGTCATAGCCTGCATTTCTCCACTATGGCAAATGAAAAGGACAGGTCACCTGATGAGCTAAAACTGAAGACTGAAGTAGGGCTGCTGGGTGGAGTGTCTCTAATTGCAGGGGTCATGGTTGGTTCTGGAATCTTCATGTCTCCTCAGTATGTTCTGCTTTACGTTGGGAGTCCAGGTGCTAGTCTGTTAATATGGGCTGCTAGTGGATTGTTGGCCATGCTAGCTTCTTTGTGCTACGCTGAATTAGGAACTATTATTCGTGAGTCTGGAGGAGAGTATATTTACATCTTGCGCACTTCAGGCAATATCATGGCCTTTATATGTGCCTTCACTAGTAACATTGTGATGAGACCAGCTAGCATGATTGCAGGGGCACTCATCTTTGCCCAAAATGCCCTTGCACCTTTCTATGATGATTGCCTACCACCAAATGGAGCAGTGAAATGTTTGGCAGCCCTAGTGATTATGGGATTGACAGTTGTGAACTGCTTGAATGTGCGCTCCTCCATCACAGTCACAGTGTTATTCACGGCTATGAAGGTGCTGGCACTTATAATAATTTTGATTGGAGGAATTGTGCTACTTATTCAAGGGGACACCTCCAACAGCCTCCAAAACTCCTTCGATGGGACCAAACTGAGCATCAGACCCATAGGAATAGCATTCTACCAGTGTTTGTGGTCCTATGATGGCTGGAACACTTTAAACCATGTTACTGAAGAGATCAATCATCCTGAGGTAATTATGCCCTCAATGTTTGTCACACTGACAAGAGCAAGTAAGCTGACGTTTTATAGTTTTGCACACAAAGTGTCAAAAAAGAAAGACATATAAATAGCTCATATTTAAAATATATAAAAATTAAAATATACAGTGCATTTTGCAAATCAAGGGATAAGATGCAGCATCATGCTGTGAAACTAGAATTCATTTTACAATGAATCTGTAAGTGCATGTATGTGGTAATATTTGTAAAAGATTTTTATGACTAGCGACTGACATGAACATTTGCTCTTCAATGCAACATTTTTTTTATGGAGATGGATTCTTAATGATGCATTTCTGCAGTGGATTGAGTGGAGCAGAGCGGGCGTTTTCGATCTATTCCTTGAACTTCATGTTCGTGCTGTGAATTGAGGGATTGATGATTTCATTCAGCTAGTCTTCATTTTTTTTCACATTGGTCTGACACTGAATATTGGTGCGAACAGGCCTTTAGTCAGTGGATGTATATCAGGAGCAGGGTGCATTATGCAAAAAAGTTGTATGGGAACTATGTGACCAAAAATAGTTAAACCCATAAAACCCCTCTCAAACTGTATAGCTCCTGTATAGTTTTTAGTTCCTGTTTCCTGTGCTTGCATTGCTGTCTATGTTTCCATAGATACCCTGGTTAATCTCAGTGTCAACTAATCACCTGCACCTCTTTATCCAGTGTATACCCTCAGTAATCCTGGTGATGACTGGTTCCTAGTGGTTATGCGATATGTAATATAAGTTTATCATCCTTCTGCGTAAATCATTTTTGTTGTGGATTATAAAGTCAAGCCAGTTTGTGACAATTATAGAGCATAAAACATCCTCGTGTTTACAACCTGTGATGCAGGCATCCTCTCAGTATGGCGGCATGGGTATTGTCGTTCCCATAGCATCAGAACCATGACGCGGCATTGATGTTCCCTCAAAAGGTAATGTCTCTGGGTTATGTATATAACCCGGTTCCCTGAGAAAGGGAACGAGATGCTGCGTTGCGGTGTCATACTTCAAGTACGCCTGCATGGCTTCTTTAGACAAGTGAATCTGGTGACGCTTTCACACAGGCGTTGCTTATAGAGTTGATCACGCACAATGTTGTGTCACCTGACTTCGTCTTCAAGTCAAGTGTAGTGTTAGTTCTGGCAGGTCATGTCAGTCAAGCTTGCATCAGCTGACTCACAGCTGATCTACATCTACCTATCCACCTTATTTTTCATATAAGAGCGGGCGTGGCCATTTGATGTGTTTGGCTTCCGGAGTCATTCGCTTCTAGTTATTTTTAGCTGTACAAAAAGCTCATTATGCTGCTTGATATTGCAAACTGGTATTTCTTACCATATTATTTTAATGTATTGTATTGCTCAGGAGCTAATTACCCTCCTCCATCCCCAGCTCCTCCTCTTGTCCAGTCAGGACTTGGCCTTCTGATTCCCCTTCGAATCAGACTAATTCTTGCATTATGTTGTACATTAAATTATTAAACATTAATAATATCTCCAATACATTTATGTTGGTTCTGCTCTGTTTACCCTAGGGGGTATCAATGCTCTTATCAATGCTAAGCTGCATGGATGCGGAGGGAGTTCTTGCCCAGAATGGAACCATACCGCCAATCTAAACTGTATGCTAATTGTCAATCATATTTGACGATAGTGGTCCTGACAGAATTAGAATAACAATCTACAAACCAAAAACTAACATTCTATTTCTGTTAAGAAAACTTTCCTGGCTAACCAAAAACAAAAATTAAAAAAGAACCCAAAACTAATGTTCTAGGAACCAAAATTTGTTAGCTGCGTCTAGTTTGGTTTCAGTTCTGTATCGGGGTTCGGGGGATTCATTTAATGTGTTTGTAAGCATTTGCTCGTTCTCGTGTGCTCTGCTCTCGTCGTTCGATCGTGCCGTTTTCGAGTTCGCCCGTTCGCTGTGTTCTGTGTAGCATGCAGTTTGTGTTTATAACAGCTGCATGCTTTCTTGTTTTGTCTTGTGTTGTGTAGCACGTGGCTCATGTTTTTCATCGGCCGCATGCTTTCATGTTGTAATGTTTTTTGTGGACATTAAGTCAGTGAGAGCTCTCACTGGTTGCGTGTTTGTGTCATGTTTTGTTTGAGCACATGGAGCACAAACATATATGTCATGTTTGTTTCTATGTGTCATGTGCTCTCCTGTCTTTTGTCTTAAGCTTGCCCTTCTTGTTATCTGATTTTTGGTGTATTTGCCCCTGTCCTTAATTGTTACCTGCTTTGTTTACTCTCCTATTTATTTTCCTTGTGTTTGTAGTCCTGTGCCAGTTCGTCATCTAACGGTCGAGTTTTCCCCCACGGGGTAATTTTGTTTGTTTATTGTTTTGTTAAATAAAGCCCATAACTCTGCATCTTGCTTTCTCAAGCCAACTTAATTTGATACATTGGTCCACCCTGATTGCAATTTAGACTTTGAGGCTGCCAGGCAGTTCCACATTATTACATTTATTCCACTTTTTCCACTGTTTGATGATAATTATATTTTTTTCTAACACTCTGCTTCAGCAATATCATTATAAAGTCCATCCACCAGGCTGAATTTGGTAAGCACCACCAGATATCTCTCCCACACCTGAATACTAATTCTCTTACACACCCGTGGCTTGTTAGCTCATCAGCCTTGGGCTATATGTAGCACTGAGCAAGCTGATCCCTTGCCTGTTCTTGATTACAAATTATTCCTGGGCTGTTTATATGTGTATGACTCACACCTGTTTACCCTGGCCTGTTCACTCAATATGGATTATTCTGGGACTGCTTATTGGTATTTGGCCCTTGCCTGCCTATCGTTTGTGGGGTTGCTCTGCACATTTGGTATGCCTTCCTTATTTAACACGTCAGGGGCCGTATTCACAAAACTTCTTAAGGCTAAAAGTAGCTCGTAACTTGCCAATTTAGGAGAAACTCTTAAAAATAAGGGGCGTGTGAGTCCTATTTTGGGACTCCTAAGGCCCCGTTCACAGGGAGACACATTTAGGTGTATACGCAGCGGTTTTGTGTGTATGCAGATATTCCTTGAGACGAGGAAAAAAAAAAATGGATAAGGAAAGATCTGGCTTCGTGTGGACGGGGCCTAAATTTTTACACCAAGGCTACAATCAGACTGTCAGTCCAAATTTTTGAGCATATCTGATTGTAATCCGATCAGATTTAGTGTGAATGGCAAAAAATCACATGGAATGTGATTTTTACAAATCCGTTTCGATCTACATTCTTATGTAATCAATCTTAATGACAGTCAATCTTTTTAGATCAGATTCCAATCAGATACACAAATAATCAGATTTGGACTGACAGTGTGAAAGCAGCCTAAGAGTATTTCACAAAGCATTTTAGCACTAAAAAAACCTCCTAAATCCATGAAAAGTTAGGAGTAGTCAAGAGGACTCCCGAGTCACTAAGACCAAATCACAAACAATCCTAAAATGGCCATTGCTGGAAATTCGCCTCAGCAATCTGCCCAAAGACACTGACACCATTGAGGGAATATAAAGCCTTGGGTGCTGAACCTTTTCTTCATAAATGCAATAAAAATTTTGATTTATAGATTTTAATCTGCGATGACATAACATAAATGTTCATTTATGTATAGGCAATATGCATTGAATGATGGAGAATAAAACATTGCAGTCAAGTTGAATATAATGTCCTATCGTTTGCACTGATAGCCTTGTGGGCTGACAGCCAGCTCGGGTGACTAGATTTTGAGTTTCAGCTTTTGGACCTTTCCCGATCCCGTCCCTGTCCCTCTCTCACTCTGCTTCCTGTCTTCTTCCTGTCCTCATAATAAGAAAGCAAAAACGCCAAAAATGAATCTTTGAAAATAAATAAGAAAATAATGTCCTATTACCTGTGGCAGTTGTATTCACGAGTTCACACTTACAAATGATTGAATAGAGTAAAAGAGTAAAATAAGCGTTTCTGGTGTGCTGTCCCAGGGGAGGCTCCGAGCTCGGAATTTAGCCCAAACCCAAAAGATCTGGGAAAACAGGAAGTGGCCAAAAGATTAGAAAAGATAAATTTTAAACCACTAGTAAAGAAAGGCGTACTACTGAAGGTAAAGGCGTTACTGCTAAACTGAATAATATATTCCAACCAGAGAATTTTTATTCAGTTGTTGCAATAAGTGCCAAAATATACGTATTAAATAATTGAAATAAACAAATGCCATTCTTTAACAAACACATTATTCCTATATAATATCAGATTATTAAAAAAGAATATTAAATTTATATATATATATATATATATATATATATAATTAAAATACTGATAAATTAAATTCATGAAGCATGTCTTTATCCTTATTCAGATCACTCATGAAACTCATTTCAGTGTGGTGCAATCTTTTAGAAATGATTAGACAGATCTGTTGCTTGATGATTTATTTCATAGCAGTTGAACTGTCCTACAACAGAATTATGTTAAATGTGTTGTCTAGCATAGAGTTTTCTAAATGTACACGCTGCTGAATTATCAGGTAAAATTCTAGAAACTGTGTTCATTGGCACAACAAATGACAGAGGTTAAACAATGTTATTCATCAGACAGCACATATATATCTGCAAGAAGATAACAGTCTATTTGTAAATCCAATAAATTGTGAAGCCATGACAACTTGTGCTGCCAGTGTAGTTAATATTGAACAAGAACTTTGATCTTGTTGAAGCATTTCTCTTTCTTCATTTCATCCTCTTCAGAATCAAAGCTCTGAGGCACGACATTTCAGCACAATGAAAAATGTAAAAAACGAAAAGCTGACTCTAAGACGGGAATTGGGGCTCACCAGTGCTGTATCTTTGGTTGCAGGCATCATGATAGGTTCAGGAATTTTTATGTCTCCACAGTTTGTACTGGTGTACGTTGGGAGTTCAGGGGCGAGCTTGATCGTCTGGGCAGTGTGTGGTATAGTATGCATGTTTGCTGCTTTCTCATATGCTGAGATGGGAACCATTATCAGAGAATCAGGGGGCAACTACATCTATATCCTGCGAATTTATGGACCTTGTCCTGCATTCTTTGTGGTCTTTACAACCATGTTTGTGATGAGGCCATTTGCGACTATAGCTGGTTCTCTGAGCTTTGCTAAGTATGTTGTGGCACCGTTTTATCCAAGCTGTACACCACCCATACTAGTGGTAAAGTGTATCGCCGCAACATGTATTTTGGTGATTGCAACTATCAACATGCTAAATGTACGTTTTACCATGGCTACTCAGGTGGTCTTTATGGTGGTCAAATTTGTAGGTCTAATGATAATAGCTATTGGAGGAATAGTAACACTTGTACAGGGAAACTATGGAAGCCTCTCCAATCTAGAAAGTGCCTTTGCAGACACAAAGCTTGGCATTAGTACCATTGGAATGGCACTATATCAGTGCCTGTGGTCATATTCTGGGTGGTACAACTTAAACAATGTTACTGAGGAGGTGAAAAGACCAGAGGTGAGATTAAGTTCTGCAATGTTATGATTTTGACAGTGTTGACATAGCAGATGAAGTATTAAAATCAAGTAAGAATGTCATTATATGATTAAGGTGATAAATGTGGATATATCTCATAAAACTGCTAAATTGTGTTGTTTATCACTATAATAATCTCATTTATAAAGTGATTTTGTCTTTCAGGTGAACCTGCCAAGGGCCCTGATGATTGCTATTCCCATGGTAACGATTCTGTACCTACTAGTCAATGTCAGTTATCTGGTTGTTATGACACCCACAGAGATGATTTCATCCAGTGCAGTAGCTGTCACTTGGGGGTAAGGTTCTGAGTGCTATTCAATATATCTTTTTAGGTAATATAATTGTGTGATTTAGCGTGATGTACTCAAACCCATTAAAAAATTTTTTGTTTTATGATGTGTAAGCACTTATTTGTTTCTTGTGAAAGGAATAAAGTATTGGGAGGATGGGGATGGGTGATGTCCGTTGTTGCAGCATTCTCAGCCTTTGGTTCTCTAAATGGATCTTTTTTCAGTGGAGGACGAGTGTGTTACGTAGCAGCAAGAGAGGGACACATGGTAAGAAGAATTGCCTTGAAAATGACTGAAAATAGTAGGGGAGTCAAATCAGTAGTTTGACTGTAATGCAGAATTCTTCACACTTTGTTATATTTTAATAATCAAAAATATTAGTGTGGTTTCAGGAAAAGTGGGGCAAATTAGTTTTTAATATTGATAAATTGCCTTTTAAATATAATTAAATGCATAATTCATTAATAATTGCCACAAAGACCTTTGGACATTGTTAACTATTAAAAAGTTAACTATTAAACAAATTTGCGTTCCGGTATTTGTTTTCAAACGATACAACATTAACAAGTGCGAGACAGAGCAAACACGGGTTTATGCTAGACATGTGCCGGTATATGATAATACGATATATCAGTTTAAAAATTTAATTTATTCCTGTGATGGCAACACTGAATTTTCAGCATCATTACTGCAGTCTTCAGTGTCACATGATCCTTCAGAAATCATTCTAATATGATGATTTGCTGCTCAATAAATATTTCTTCTTGCTATTATCAATGTTGAAAACAGCTGTGCTGCTTGGCATTTTTGTGAAAATGGTGATACTTTTTTCAGGATTCTTTGATGAATAGCATTTATGAAAAACATTTATTTGCATTTATTACATTTATTTATTACATTTAAGTTTTTAAAGGTGCTCTAAGCGATCCTGGGTGGAGTAACTTCCTGTTGACGTTCGAAGTGTTGTCAAACAAAACAGAGGCTAGCTAGACCCTCCTTCCTCCTCCTCCTCCTCCCCTCCGTGATTCCTGAAACAGTCATGAACGCGCATTTAAAATGGAAGTAGCTTGCGTATTGACGCTGCTGTGGTAACGATGGCTCAACCAACTACTTCACGCTCATTGTGAGTAAATTGATGTACTTTTAAATAAAAAAGTATGTTTTAATTAGAAGTCTAGATAAATGATAAAATAGTTTGTTGATAGTAACGCATTCTTTAACCCCAAAACTCCACCCCCAAATCATTCTTGTCGGTTATTGGCTGGAGCACTGTTTATTATGCTTCGTGGTCCAGACTGCACCAGTTTGTTTTTGTTGCCGTTTTTGGAGCTTGTGGCGACTACAGAGACCGCGTTTTTTTTACAGTGTGTTCAGGGGACAGGCAGCTAGCGGATAGTGAGGAGATGTTTGCTGTATGTGACAAAAAAATGTTTTGGCCTAAAAACGCGTGACATCGCTTAGAGCACCTTTAATAAATAGAAATCTTTAGTAACATTATAAATGCACAACTGGTTTCCAGCACCTTTTGTGCTTGGACCCCTAACTATATCAATAAGTCTTAAATAAGCCTCTGTGATTTTAAAATGATGATTGAATAAAAAAAAAGAATGTATTTTTCTAAAACCCATGGTTTTACATGTTGAAAAGAAATATTTTTTGCTGCTTGTTCAAATGACTTAATTGAAATGAGCTAAAGCAACACAATTGTTATACATTTTGTCCTAACTTAATTTCATTGAGTTCAGTCATTTAAAATTAAAGTTTACTTAATTTGTGTTGGGTTTACATGAATGATTTTTGTTGCATTAACTGAAACTGGGCAGAGGTTTTTTAGTTCTCAGCATGCTTTGCATATGGCTAAATCATGAGTAAATGTTAAAATTAAGTGTTATTTTATGTGTTTTTGAGTGAAGGGAAAGGCCTGTTAATGTTTAATGTTCAGTTATGTTTGAAATGTAAAACATTATGATCAAAAATGTTCCTTTTATTTCAGCCAGACATCCTGGCCATGGCTCACATGCGCAGGCGTACTCCCTCTCCAGCCCTCATTTTCAACACAATCATTTCTCTTATTGTTCTCATTCCGGGAGACTTCCAGGCCATAATCAACTTCTTCAGGTATAGTGCCTGATTTTGCATAACCTTTCTGCATTAGTTCAGTTCAGTTTTACTCATCTCTTAGAAAAATTAGTTGCCACATAGGTGCCACACATCACATTGACATGCATATCTTAGTACTCCATCAAACATTTAAAACAAAGACATAAAAATAATATTAATTTTTTTAATGACGCATTCTTTAAAAATGTCTTGAAGCAGTTTCTGTTGAATTCCGATCACCTTGAAGGTAGTCTTAAACAGCTTAGTCATTCTGATTTTACCAGACATGCTAATACAATCACACCATACTACAGTTAACACAGTAAAGAAATAACAGATTCAACAAAACTCAGATAAAACAGTCATTAACACATACTTTAAAATAATTTTCTTAAGAAAAACAGAAGCTTCAGCTCATGGAAGCATGTGCATTAATGCAACCCTGATCACATGAGCATAAGCATGTTCTGAAGTTTATTGGAAAATTTTAATTTGGGCCATGGTAATCCGAATCTCCTTTTAGCAAAAACTGTTTTAGGCTTGGAAATTGGCCAGAATTGTTTCTCTAACATTATTCCATTTGTTTTCTAGCTTTACTGCCTGGTTCTTCTATGGGATGACATTATCAGGTCTTCTGTATTTAAAAATCAAGAAACCTGAACTTCCCCGGACAATTACGGTGAGAACACCCATTCCTGATCCATTCATTCATTAACCCATTCATTCATTCATTGCAAATATGTGTTATTGTGTTTACCTGAATGAGGGAAATTCAAATCATCTGTTGTACTGGGCAAAAAGCCTTTAGATGGTTACATGCTTCACAATGGAAGATTTTCCCTGAAGGTACTCATGTATGGACCACTGTCCTGAAAAATAGTGACTGAAGGCATCTTGCATTGTTCTGCCTTTTCTTGGTACTTCTGCTCACAAGTTACTGCATTTTAAGTTGTTTCCAGTTCATTATTTGGTTGCAGGGCTTTTGCATATAACCATTTTGAGTAAACTAAGTAAAGGGAAGAAAGGGTAAAAGAAGGAAGTGGGTGAGATGGGACAAATGTGTAGGAAGGACAGGACAGAAAGAAGCTTTCCAGCATCTACACTCAGTGGGTTATGGAGACAGATGCCTGAATGCTAAACACTGTCTTTGTATTGTCTGTATCTCAGAAGATCAAAGTATCTGAGGATCTTCCAGCCTTGCACCCAACATGAATTACTTGTTTGTAGAACAGCCAAGATATGACTTTTTAAAGTGGAAACCTGCAATTGTTAACTTAAAGAGCTGTTTTAACCTGATTTAACCCAGGTAAACCTGTTTTGTTGATATAAAATGAAATGTATTTAGATTTTAATCAGTGATGTTAAATACTATTTTTGACTTGAATAAAACCAGTTAATTTAGGCTATGTTCACACTGCAAGCCTTAATTCCAAATTATTGTTTAGATCCGATATTTTTGTATAGCTGTTCACATTGTTGTTTTAAATGTGGCCAGTATCAGATTCCAGCGTGAACAGATCATGGTCCTGAACTGACCCATATGTGCAAAAGAGCGATAAAAAGACATCACGCTGCGCGCTGTAATACAGAAGTAAACATGAACATTAAAGTAAGTGATTATACATTTATTTATAGTGTAATAAACCAGCGAATTTATGCACAGCCAATATTTTTAAAAAAACAACGATGAGGATGCAAAAAAGAGAGTTTTTAAAGAATTATACAAGCCCTAGTGTTTTGCTTGTATATAGAGCTGTGACACATCCCAGATAGCATGTAATCATTGAAACAAAGTTGAGTCAGTGTTGATGCGTCAACTCTGTTTGCATTGAATTAACGTTACAAAGTGATGTTTCTTTAGTATCACTCTTAAACCCTCAGTTAATGTTGAAGCAATGTTGAGATTTCAACCACAAATCAATGGTAATATTATTGTTTCAACATTATGAATTGATGTTAGTTCAATATCACGTTTGCACCCGCATTTAATGTTGAAAAAATAGTGAATAAAAAAACAATGGTAATGCTATTGAATCAACATTACAAAATTAACAAAAATAATCAATGGTAATATTGTTGAATCAACATTACACTATGATTGATTCTACATTATCAATGTTGAATCAATATTAAAATTAACAAAAATAATCAATTATGTTAGTGAATCGTTACTCTAATGCTAATTATACATCACTGCCATTTAATCAATATTGAAATTAACAAAAATAATCATTAGTAATATCGTATGATCAATATTTATATGATGTTTATTTTAAATCACTTTTGTTGAAACACTGAAAATACAACTGAAATGTCAACATAAAATAATGTTGAGATCTGATGTTAATTTTGAAAAAACATTATTATTATTTTCAGCTACACTACGTCAACAAATTCCTGACCAGAAGTTTGAGGAAAATCTTTTAAAACATAAATGACACTTTTCTAGCAATTGAGACAGTTTATTTTATTTAACTGTTTAACACAATCAATGACAAAGAGATAGAAAATTAAATTCTTTAAGAGTGGGGCAAAAAGGACAAAAGGATAACAGCTGTTAAAAATAACATTACTTTAAGAAGTCTTTTGTCATCATAAATACAAGAGGTCCAGTTTTTCTGGCTTGCATCAGACTACTGCCTCTTTTCCTTCGGGTTCTCTGAAATCTGAAAAAGAAAGCATGATGTTACTTAAGAGCAAGTCAATGCAGTTGTCATACATACAGTCACATTCAACAATGTAAATATGCTAATCACAATATGATTCACTTTTTATAAATTGTTAAACACAGAATATTCAAACTATATTTATAATACTTTTAAAGTTGTGTATATTTAATCTAATTATCAACACTTCAATAACACTATGGGAAGATATCCAATCTTTCCACCCAAGTTTATCTCCAGCCCTAAACACACCTGAAGCAGCTAACCAAGGTCATTAGGATCAATGAAAACAGGTGTGTTGGAGCTAAACTCCTCATGAAGAGGAATAAACCCCTCTGAACTATGGCTATTACATAGTTCATTACATAGTTCTTACATAATTCATTTTCTGTGAAACTGCATAGCATTCAAGTAACAAGTTTTTTGTTGTTGTTTTTTTTAATGAAAATTTCTTTAAAGCTGCAGATTCACCTTATGTAGACCTTAATCTGTTTAAATATCACAAAATAGTCATGTCAGTCACTCTCTCAAACATGAGGTGTAGTTTTTTGTGTGATTGTGTTTCAGTCTAACTTCCGTATTCTGTAAAACAGATCAGATCGCTTCCGGTTTAGGTCTTTTGTATGTGCTTCATGAAAAAATTAGCTGTTTTATTCAAGATAACTTAAAAGGAGCGAGCAAAGATGAGCATAACTGATGTCCCCCCATATGCAGATTGATATTTAGGGTTAGGGTTAGGGTCACACTAACATTTAGATATTTAATAGAATAAAACACATAACAATGTGAGGTAGTTTCACTGATTACCTTAAAAGTCCATAGATATGCCGTCAGTTCATACTGCTGTTAACACTTTCTCTGACAAGCAGATGCAATGAGACCAGTTTTCTGGTTTGGTCATGTGACGTTCAACATATACCCTATACATATTGAGGAATATGAATGATTACCTGATTAAGCAGTAATGAGGGAGTAGGAGATAAGGTACAGGATAGCATCAAATCCCAGGTGATAATCCTATCAACTACAACTCATTTATCAGGAGGGTGCTTCTCATTTTTTTAATTGTCCATCCTCATCTGCCTTCATCCCTACTAAAGGAAAGAAGGAAAGGTGCTCTGCAAGCATTGAGTAATAGATGCAATACATGGGCTATGTGTAAAGTATAACATTCTTGCTCATGTTCATGTCATTTGCACTTCAAGAAATGTTGTTGGAACTTTAATCATAAAATTCCTAATAAATATTACTTAAGCAAGATGCGTGCACTTTTTAAGAATTTAGAAAAATGGATGGTTTATTCAAACACTTTAATAACTTTTTAAATAATTATATCTTATTAGATTCAGTAACAATTAATCAAATGCAAATAACAAGCACAAAAGAACATAGAAATAATAAGAAAGATGCAGCATTGTTTTAAACCCAGAGAAGTCAGGTGGTTCAACAAACAGACTTCTGTATAGGATGCACCTGTGTTTTCTCTCTAATAAGGAAGCATCAGTTAGACTACTGAGAAGTAAACATGCAGATCCAAAATGGGCATTTACCAATCAGTGTAAATTTTCAAACTACAATTGGTGTTTTTCAACCATTTTTCAATAGACTTGCTAAAATAATGAGGGCCCACCCCTAAACCAAGCCCCCAGTGGATTAGAGCAAATCAGGTAAACCAATTGAAAATGCCTATCATGAACTGACATGCCCCGCTGATTGAGAAACACCCACTAGTGTTCTGCAGAAATACAGACCTGCATGATTTTGTGCTCATCAACTACAAATCACTGTTAGTTCAATGTCACTGTCTCCACCCATGTGTGCTGTCGACTTTCATCAAAATTTCAATGCTGATCCAACACACTTTAAACATTGACATGTGAATCTCAACCAAAATGATGGTTTGGATCACAACTCAACATTGTATCAATGTCGCCATGCTATCTGGGACCATTGTCCTTCACTGACTACCTTCACTTCACTGACAAGTGACTCCCATGAGCGCAGAATTGTGATGAGTGACGTAAAAGAGTGACGTAAAAGTCACATGAATTCTGATATGACTGTTCAGACAGTGGTCGCATTGCAAAACATCTGACCTGTGTCGGATTTAGTACCACATATGGTAGTGGCTCAAATTGGAATTGAAAAGATGAGATTCCATGTGGTTTGTGCCATTCACACTGTCATGAGAAAAAAAAGTGTCACATATGAGCAAAAAAACTGGATTTGGGCCACAGCACTTGTTCAGTCTGAACATAGCCTTAGATTTTACCACTTTAGGTTACCATTTTTTCTTTTTTTTTAAATATAGACTTATCAAATGAAGTCTGGAAATAATGGACAAAACTGCGCAAGCGCATAACCTGCATGCAAGTGATTGACAACAGTGTGAGCACAGTGAAAAGTGTAAACCTGCAGAAATAACACATCACCCTGGTGTGCTAAAAAAATGTAAATATGAATGGGAATATTCTTCAGAGATATTTTACTCATAAGAATTTCTAGGGGTGCCAATAATATGGCCAACATGCATTGGAGAAAAACATGAGTTTCAATTGTTTTACTTTAATGAAAAAGGATAAACAATGCAGATTTATTTTCACAGCCACCTTTGCTATTTATTTATTGGTTATTTGAACTGGATTTTAAAGTAACATTGTTTCTTTTCCAGTGGGCAATATAACATGATAAACCTTGACAGAGAAACAAGTTAACATTCAACAAATGTCTTTCTGTGTACTCTTCCAAGGTACCCATAATTATTCCCATCCTGGTGTTGCTGGCCGCAGTGTTCCTGGTGCTGGCTCCCATCATTGATGACCCTCAGATTGAGTACCTCTATGTGATTCTCTTCATACTGAGCAGCTCTGTGATTTACATTCCTTTCATTCACTTCAAGCTGTTCCCGGGATTGTTAAATAAACTTACAGTCTTCCTACAACTTTTCCTAGAGGTGGCACCAACTGCTAAAAATCTGTAATGCTGAGGGAACAGGACTGTCAGATTCATTGCATTTTAAATTCATAATATTATATCTCTCGCAATACTAAATGTTATATGTGTGATATATAAAAGAGAAAAATAAATTAATAAATTAATTCTATTCTTCTAATCTATGAAATGTAATGATCTATGTAATGATCACTGTTTTTACTGGGTATAATCTGAATAATAATGTTACATAATGTTAGTAACATAATGTTAATTAGTTAAAGGGTTAGTTCACCCAAAAATGAAATTTCTGTCATTAAGTACTCACCCTCATATCAGTCTCCTACGCAGTAGATGCAGTGCAGCGCTTCCGTGTTCTACGTCAGAACGCTGACTCTGTATAGGCTGGCTCCTGCGTCAGTATCACACGCATGCATTGTGCTGCTCACATGAACAGCGTCGGCCAATACTGAGCCGGCTTTCGGACGTAAACACAGAAGCACTGCACTGCTTCAACTGATAGGAGACTGACAGGGTGGAGAAAAAAATTTTGAATAAAGGTTTGTTTTTGCACACAAAAAGTATTCTCATCGTGTCATAACATTAACCACTGCAGTCACATGGACTATTTTAACAATGTTTTTCCTACTTCTCTGGACCATAAATGTGGTATTTTCGTTGCTTTCTATGAGGGATTAAAAACCTCTCAGATTTCATCAAAAATATCTTAATTTGTGTTCCGAAGATGAAGGAAGGACTTGAAGGTTTGGAACGACATGAGGGTGAGTAATTAATGACAGAGTTTTCATTTTTGGGTGAACTAATCCTTTAACCACATTAGTTAACACACAATGAAAAATACTTCTGAAGCATTTATTAATCTTAGCTAATATTAATTTCAACATTTAAACATTGTATCTGTTAATTTTATTTAATGGACCTGCACTATTAACTAACATCAACAAAGATGAATAAATACAGTAACAAAATGTATTGCTCAGTTTTTAGTTCATGTTAATGTTACTAGCTACGGTTAAACAAATGGAATTGCTAAGATGTCAAGATAATAGAAAAGTAATTTTAAAACAAACCATAATGCATGGTTTGTTTTATATTTTATATACTCTACATAACTGTGACAACCACAGGCAAGGCTGAACCTATTGGACGCTCACGCTTATAACACTGTTATTTTAATTATTTTCATTAATTTAATTAGGGAGCCAGGATCTTTTACTCCTTTCGGAAGAATAGGAAAAATACACCTGGAGAAATATACCTGTAAGGAGATGTTTGGTCCTGATGTTCCTCCAGAGTGTGATTGTATAACCTGGTCATTGGTAATGAGACTGGGTGACTTAATTTAGTCAATAGTTATCATAACTGAGGAGACTGAATTGTAAAACTACACTCTGCATAAGGTGTAAGTGGTTCTATGGATATATATATATATATATATATGAGTGCGAACTCTGCAGTTGTCTTTATACAACTCGACTTTATTTCTTTGATAATAAACAGTATCTTTTGGTATTAAAACCTCAAGACTTCAAGAGTGATTTTTCACAAAGGCAGCAGTAGCCACAACACTTGCTGTTCCCTTTCGAGGGAACTCGTGCTGCGTCCGATAGGATCGCTTTGGGAACGCCCTCAGCGTGATAGCGTCTGATGCACGTCTGTCAACTAGTCCAATGGCGAGAGTGAACGTCACGGGCGGGTGACGTCACGACCAGGAAAGGATAAATACACATCCGGCGAGACCGGCTTCAGCTTTTCTGCCTCAGCTAAGCGCTCTATGTGAAACTGTCCTTGTCTATTTATTGTTGTCTGTCCCGATATAGTGCAGCTCAATATATATACAGTTATGGCGAACACACAGGCATTTAAACCGTGTACTCCTCCCTGCCCTCGTTTCCTGAAGGGTGGGGATACACACGATTTGTGCGTGATGTGTTTGGGAGCGGAGCATGCTCTTTCAGCCTTCGAGGGGGCTGAATGCGAGCATTGTGAAAAGCTTCCTTTAAGGACGCTCCGCTCCCGCCTCGCACTTTTCGAGGAAAGTGCGCAGGCAAGCGTTCCCCAAGGCTCTGGGCCCGCGTCTGCCGAGGCGGCGCGGAGAAAGATGTCGTGGGATTCGCAGATGGATCTGTCAGCGGGGCTTGAGACGGGCATGAGTGCTCTTTCTCAGCCTTCACCTGGCAGATCCCTTGCCCCCTCACTGGTGTCGTAAGCCCGCCCCGCGGCTTCTTCTGCCCAGGGAGAGGGCTCGTCGCGTCAGCACTCTAGTTCTGAGGAATTGGATGTGCTGAGCGTCGATATGGGGGAAGATGACTCGCCATCACTTTCCCCTGAGTATGAGGAGCTGGTGGATGTGCTTTCTCGCGCTGTGTCTAAGCTAAGCATTGATTGGCCAGCCGAGAATCAGGGCGCTCGTCCGAAAAGCAAACTGGACGAGCGCTTTTTGTCATCAAATAAAGCACTTCCACCACGGGGTCTGCCATTCTTCCATGATCTGCATGATGAGCTAACGAGATCATGGAAGAAACCATATTCATCACGCTTGTTCAGCCCTCATGTCAAGCACTATTCTAACATAAGAGGGCTGAAAGAATATGGTTATGGGACGATGCCCCGGGTTGAACAGACGCTTGCGAGCTATCTGTCCCCGGGTTCAGCGTCGTCCCTGAAGACCCCCACGCTTCCCACAAAACCACTTAAAGCTACATCAGGGTTAGTGGGAAAAGCGTATACGGCAGCAGGTCAGGCTGGTGCATGCTTGCACACTATGGCTATTCTGCAAGCATACCAGGCAGACCTGCTGAAGGATCTGGATGGCGGGGAGGGGATTGGCCCGGACGCAGTTCGAGAACTGCGTCGAGCCACAGATCTGTCTCTTAGGGCCACCAAGGAGACCGCCAGAGCTGTTGGGCGGTCTATGGCAGCCTTGGTGGCGACAGAGAGGCACCTGTGGCTCAATCTGTCTGAGTTAAAGGATAAAGACAGGGCCTTTCTCCTCGACGCCCCGCTTGTGCCTTCTGGCCTGTTCGGCGACGCGGTTACATCAGTCGTCGACAGGTTCCAGGAAGCTAAGAAGCAAGCGGAGGCGTTTAAGAAATATTTACCATGCCACCATCCATCCTCTGGGGCTTCTGGGCGTGAGCAGCCCCAGCCGTATAGCTCCTCATACCGAGCGCAGCAGAAAGAGAGTGTCGCTTCTCGTGCTCCACCTCAAAGACACGGTGGGCCGGGACGGCACTCTCAGCCCAAGCCTTCTAAGCCGAAGACAGACCTGAGGGTTTTGCTTCAGGCGAAGAAGGCTGGGCAGAAGAAGTCCTGACGCCAGGGGTGTCAGGCTTCTGAGGGCAGCCCCGCACGGGGTGGTGCGGTACACACCTCAGTATACGGTGCCCATTCCACCTCGTGGCCCTCAGGAGGCCGTTCTGCCAACCCCGCCACCTCTGGTGATTCGGGGCGCAGCGGTTCCCACCGAATTAGTGACACAGTGTTCAGAACAACACGACGCTGCGTCACATCCTCTGAGGAGGATAAATTTACATCAAAAATGTGCTGTGAACAAAACGCCAGAGGCCAGCCTCGAGAGGCTGGTTCCCTTAGTAGATTTTCTGGTAGAGTGGAAATCTCTTCAAAATATCTCACGTTGGGTCCTGCAGATTATACACAAAGGTTACAAAATCCAGTTTTGGTGCCATCCACCTCTGTTCAAAGGAGTGCTGCAAACGTCAGTGCTTCCTCAGCAGGCTCTGGTGTTGGAGCAAGAAATAAAAACCCTATTAGCAAAAGAGGCTATAGAGAGGGTTCCGGTTGCCGACAGGGAGTCTGGGTTTTACAGCCGGTATTTCTTGGTTCCAAAAAAGGATGGGGGGTTGCGCCCTATTTTAGATCTAAGACATCTGAATCGAGCAGTACGAAAGCTAAAATTCAAGATGCTGACGATAAGTCAAATCGTGACTCAAATCAAATCCGAGGATTGGTTTGTCACAATAGATCTCAAGGACGCATACTTCCATATCTCCATCCTTCCACAGCACAGGAAGTTCCTGAGGTTCGCTTTCGGGGGCGAGGCGTACCAATTTCGGGTTCTTCCGTTCGGCCTAGCTCTCTCACCCTGCACATTCACGAAATGCGTAGATGCAGCACTGGCCCCGCTCAGGCTGCGGGCATACGCATCCTGAATTATATCGACGACTGGTTGATTTTAGCACAGTCAGAGGAGATGGCGGTTCGGCATCGAGATGTCGTTCTCGCACATATTCAGAAATTGGGGTTGAGACTGAATGCAAAGAAAAGCGTGCTTACTCCACGACAGAGGACCACTTTTCTTGGTGTGGTTTGGGATTCAGTGAGCATGTCTCTCTCCAGTTCGCATCACTGCCATTCTATCAGCCATGAAAGAACTGAAGCTAGGCCAGTCACGCACTGTAAAGCAGTTTCAGAGACTGCTGGGTCTGATGGCAGCAGCGTCCAACGTGATACCTTTTGGCCTGCTGTACATGAGACCCTTACAGTGGTGGCTCAGGACCAAAGGGTTCTCCCCGAGGGGCAACCCACTTCGTATGATCAAGATCACGCGGCGCTGTCTCCACGCCTTGATCATATGGAAGAAAAATTGGTTCCTGTCCCAGGGCCCTGTGTTAGGAGCTCGATGTCGCCGTGTCACTCTGACGACGGACACTTCTCTCACAGGCTGGGGAGCGGTAATGGAAGGCCGCTCAGCTCGGGGTCTGTGGAAGACTCATCAGCTCTCATGGCACATAAATTGCCTGGAGATGATGGCGGTCTTCAATGCGTTGAAGTTCTTCCTTCCAGACCTGAGGGGCCATCATGTGCTAGTCAGGACGGACAACACATCGGTGGTCTCGTATATAAATCGACAATGGGGTCTGTGGTCGCGCCCATTATACAAACTGGCGCAACAGATCCTCCTGTGGTCTCTGGGGAAGATGCTCTCCTTGAGAGCTATCTACATTCCAGGGACTCAGAATATTGGAGCAGACATCCTGTCGAGGCAGGGGCTGAGGCCAGGGGAATGGAGACTTCACCCGGAGGTGGTGAAGCTCATATGGGAGATTTATGGCCAAGCGGAAGTGGATCTGTTCGCGTCTCAGGATACGACGCACTGTCCACTTTGGTTCTCCCTCACACATCCAGCTCCTCTGGGACTGGATGCCATGGTACAGGCGTGGCCGAGGCTGCGTCTGTATGCATTTCCCCCAGTTGTTCTGCTCCCAGAAGTTCTGGAGAAGATTCGCCGGGAAGGGATAAGTCTACTGCTAGTAGCACCTCACTGGCCAAGCCGCATATGGTTTTCGGACCTGATAGCTCTTCTCGATGGCTCACCTTGAAAGATTCCGATCAGGAGGGACCTCCTGTCTCAGGCGGGGGGCACAATTCTCCATCCCCGTCCAGAAATGTGGAATCTGTGGGTTTGGCCTCTGAGGGGGCCAAACTCATAGAGGCTGGTCTCTCAACTGAGGTTGTAGAGACCATTCTTCAATCCAGAGCTCCTTCCACGAGGAAACTATACGCTTTGAAGTGGAAACTTTTCACTTCCTGGTGTCAAGAACGGCAGTTGGATCCAGTCTACTGCCCGATAGGTTCAGTACTTGAGTTCCTACAGTGCCGCTTCTCATCTGGGTTAACCCCATCTACACTTAAAGTATATGTTTCAACTATATCTGCTTACCATGCCCATGTGGATGGTACTACTGTCGGGAAGAACCCGTTGGTTATTCATTTCCTCCATGGCACCCAGAGGCTGAGGCCTGCAATGCGCACGAGGGTCCCTGCTTGGGATTTGGCCATTGTGTTAGAAGGCCTATCTACAGCTCCATTTGAGCCACTTGAGTCAGTCTCAGATAAGTTCCTGACACTTAAGACTGTCTTCCTTCTTGCTATATTGTCCCTTAAGAGAGTAGGAGACCTTAAGGCCCTTTCAGTGTCCCCAACCTGTCTTGAGTTAGCGCCGGGGATGGTCAAAGCCTTCCTCTACCCCAAACCTGGGTATATCCCTAAGGTTTTGACTAATGTTCCAAGGCCTATTGTGCTGCAAGCTTTTTGTCCTCCTCCATTTACCCCAGACCAGGAGAAACTGAATCTACTGTGTCCAGTGCGAGCACTGGACACATATGTCCACAGAGCTGCCCTGTGGAGGAAAGCAGACCAGTTATTTGTGTGCTTTGGACCACATAACAGGGGTCGTCCGGCCTCTAAACACACTGTAAGCAAGTGGATAGTTGAGGCTATTTCGCTCGCTTACGAGGTCTCTGGCCAGCAGTGTCCTTTAGCTGTCAGAGCACATTCAACTAGGAGTATGGCGGCCTCCAAGGCCTTAATTTCAGGGGTTTCCCTCCAAGAAATTTGCGATGCGGCCGGTTGGTCCTCGCCTCTCACTTTTGTGAGATATTATGACCTTGACCTGGACGCAGCTCCAGGATCATCGGTGTTACTGTCCTAAGTGTGCCACAGTTTCACACAGACAGGTATTTGTGATTATGGCGTTTTGGTATATCGTTCCCAAAGCGATCCTATCGGACGCAGCGCGAGTTCCCTCGAAAGGGAACGTCTCAGGTTACGTATGTAACCATAGTTCCCTGAGAAAGGGAACGAGACGCTGCGTCGCGTTGCCATACTCCCTGCATCCCTGTGATCGATTTGCTTCGGCAGTTTGAGCTGAAGCCGGTCTCGCCGGATGTGTATTTATCCTTTCCTGGTCGTGACGTCACCCGTCTGTGACGTTCACTCTCGCCATTGGATTGAATGGCCTTCAGCTGCTAGTCATTAACATCCTCCTGGACCAATCTCCAGTGGCTCACCCACCGTTTGACCGTAATATTACTGTACAACTGGGTTTTACGACCCGAACACCAACCAGAACAGCCAGGAACAGTTAAACTTCACTGCATGACTGGACTACTGCACTGCAAATTCTGTTTAGAGGTCAAAGCTCCAAAGGTGCTGGAACTAGAGTTCTTCACGGGTCCACTTGAACTCAAGTGGATTTAGGTCCAAAACTTTTACAAATGCCTTGGACACACATGGACAATCTGATAGTGTTGCCAACTCTCGCAAGACAAATAAGCAACTGCAGCTTCGAAAACAACACCAATATTATTATATTATTTATTATCATCAATATTATTTATTATCAATTATTTGTTATCAATAAATGAGCCTGCAACATATTAAAGTGAAACTACTATGTGTTTGAAAAGCAAAAACAGACGTTGTTTTGCAAAAATCAGCAAATTGCAACAAAGCGGGAAGGCACACACTATCCTGCGATCACCTGTGAGCAGAATAGGTTTGGAGATGGAAAAGGAGAAATGGCAGCATGAAGGCCAAGTATGGTGACCCAAAGTTGGAATTTGTCCTCTGCATTTAACCCATCCAAGTTACTGCACACACATTAGGAGCAGTAAGCAGTGAACACACACACACACACACACTGCAAACTGTGAAAAAGACAAGAGCACTAAGGGAGAGCTGTAATATAGCCATACATTTATAATAAAATAAATTTGAACCAAACCAACATTTAATGATAAGTACATTATAAAAATATTTTTAAAATGAACTTGGGTCCTCTCCTCTCTGCACTGTCCATCATCTCCCATGTTTCCTCTCCATCTGTGTACAGCTCTGTCGGTGGCATTGTTTGTAAAGATGTACATAATGTCTATTTATGTCTACTAACTATCATTACTTGCATTTACAATGTCACATGGGGAGGAGGGGGCTACGGCACTATTATTGCACTGATTGGCTATTAGCTGTGAGCAGACAGTGTCAGTCAATTTACTGGAGAAAACAGCTACCATAAATGTAAAGAAACAAAGTTGCTTGACAGATTTTCAACCACATTTTTTAAAATGAGCCCAAAAAAATGCAACCCATGACCTGTGAATGTTTAGCAAGACTTACCAAAAAAAGAAGCCCAAAGTCGCAGATTATAAGCAGACTTGGCAACTATGTATACTGAGGATACACACCAAGATGTGTCAAAATCCACCCATAAGAGCGTCACAACTGTAACTGTTTGATGACAAATGATGCATTCATCCTTACATTGGATCACTGTTCTCCATGTACTGTTTCATGTTTATGGAAAGTAGAATGACCAAAAAAAAAAAAGAAAGAAAGAAAGAAAAAGAAACTGATCATAGTGGTCATAGTGGAATTTTTGCACTGGACTATATATTTGTTTTGAGTTTGCTATCAATAAACTAATTTATGAATGAAATGGTGTAATGTATTGATTACCCAGTGAACAAAGTAGAGAATGATTGTGGACAAACTTTAGTTCACAGGCATTTGCTGCGTGACAGTGAAGCACTTACAATGGAGGTAAATGGGACCAATTCGTAAGCTTTAAAATAATCACAGTTTCAAAAGTTTAGCCACGTGATGTAAACAATAAGCTTGTTAACATGAAAAATGGCCTACTAACCTTTTTTGTTTAAAGTTATACCAAGTGTTGCAACTTTGTTGCCATGACATGTAACAACAAAACCCTAAAATGACCTCAAAAAGGACGAGTGATTCTTTAGCTCAAAAAGTGCTGTTATACAGCGATCTTCCAACCCTGCCCCATTTACCTCTATACCAGTGGTTCCCAAACTGGGGTACGCGTACCCCTGGGGGTACGTGAGGTGACAAAAGGGGGTACACGAACAAAATGCTGAGTAGTTCAGTTAATTCTATCTTAAAATAATATTAAAACCAAGCATGTTTTTCTAAGTGCCAAAATGCCGTAAATCCAGTACATTTAACCAAATTACCTCATCATTTTCAGTCAAAAATGACTGTATCCACACAAGCAGCATGCATAGGCCTAGAGATTGCGTGCAGTCTGCTGCCTTAAATCGCGCTAAATTACTGTCGTTCTCAACAATGCACCTTTGTAAAAGTGGGGATTTAGCACTTACTTGCACGAAGAACAGATAGACACAGATAATGGATTAATTTCGATTTAAGACTCAAACTTTCTCCGATACAAAAACATACCTTGTGTGAGTTCTTGTATTTAATGATGATGATAACGAGCAAGAATTGTTCCCAAATATCCACATGACTGCAAACGTGACATTATTATACAACAGGTCAAAAAATAAAACGTACATTTTAAACACAGTACTGTCAGTATTACTCTATTTTGCAATGAAATAATAGTTATGACGAAAACCACAGCAGAACTACAACACGCGTCTGTGTTTCGCGAACAATTCTGCGGCTTTGAACGAATCGTGAGAGTCAATGATTCAATGATTCATTCACAGCCACTTGCTTCGTTACTGAATGAATGACTCGATGACTCACTTATAAAAACAGTGACTTGCTGCCACCTACTGACGGTTTTAGTTTAATATTTAAAAGTTTTACTTCGTTTTACCATCATTGCATAAAATGATGGTAAAGCGTTTTACTATGTTCTTTATTGAACATTTTTATTTAAAACATTTATTTTATAAAGTTATTCATAAAGTTAAAAATATGCACTGGAAAATCAATTGAACATTTTTATTTTTATTTAAAACATTTTATAAAGTTATTCATAAAGGTAAAAATATGCACTGGAAAATCAATTTAGGAGGCAAATATTGTCCCTTAATGGTAAAGGTGTGACTGCAGTCTAAGTGGAAGAGAGGGGGTATGCAGAAGGATGGTAATCCCTTCAGGGGGTACTCCAAGCTAAAAAGTTTGGGAACCACTGCTCTATGCAAAGTGCCTCGCCGTAACCTTGATTTTTTTTACGCTTAATGGGGAAAGGGGACATTTTATTTACTTCACTAGCGTGCTAACATTTCAAATTTCAAATAGCCACAGCTTTTTTTTTCTTCTTCTTTTTTTTTTTTTTTTTGTAAATTGTAAATGGACTTAGGGGTACAATACAGTACATGGAATACAAACAAGTTAAACCAATACATTTACATTGCTGGATACAATAACAAGACAAACAAACAGATCTACATAAAAAATACACAACTGTAAACTCACGTCATTTAACATCTTAAACAGTCATTAAGCATCTAATTTATCTGCACCTTTGATTATATGCATTATTTCATGTTTCGAGTTTCTGTTCAGGAACGCAGCCATTAAAAGCAGCCACTTCAGCCTTTTACATTAATTTGCTTCACCAATTATAGCCTCCCATGGCACAGTCAGTTCCACGATGAACAGGGACGTTTGCGAGGTTGATCACAGGATCAGGTCCGGTCTGAGGTTAGTTGTGATTATCTCAGGTGGAAAGCTGAGCTTCTTGTCTAGACCAACCTGCATTTTCCAGTCCCGGGCGTTCAGCAGCATCGTTTCCATTGTTGTAGTTGGCTTGACTGGCAGTTGTCCTGCTCTTATGAAGGCAGTGGATTTTGAGAATCCAGGCTTTGGAGGAGAGAGGGCATTGGTGGAGGTTCTCCTTCCTACCAGGATAATAGTCAATTGTCTCAGGTCCTGATTGTGCCTCCAGGGCTAACGTCCTTGGAAAAGACTGGTTTTGCAGCCAACAAGGATGTGCCTTAGCGTTGCTGGGGTTTGATCGAGAGGACATGATGCATCTTCTCCACTTCACTGGTTTAGGTTCTTGGGCGTGGGAAGAACATTGTAGGTGGCTCTGATGATGAAGCTCAGTCTGCTTCTCTCCATCTTCCACAGATCCTTCCAGGTGAGCTTATGCTGCTCCAGGTTTTCCTAGTTAGTCCATTGTCCCTAGTTGGACAGCGAGATTGCCTTTGTGCATCTCTCTGCCTCCTCTTGCTGCTGGACCTTGGCTACTATCAGCTTTCTTCTCTGAGCGGATGTTGCCTTGAACCATATGGGTCGGTTTGTCCCGAGTCCAAAACCCCCTTTTCCCTGCTGCACCTGTCCTACAATGTTTGCATGCCTGAGAGTGGATTTTGCGTGCTGTATGGCCTCAGTCGGGGTCCACTTCCTCCCAGTTGCCAGTCTGGGAGCAGCCACTTGTATTATAGCATAATATAGCTTTTATACTCAGTCAGGGTCATTTCCAGTCTCACTTTGGTGCATTTGTACTCTTCAGTGAGGCTAGAGACAGGCAGTTCCAGAGCACTTTTCCCATACAGGCCGATATTACTGAGGCAACACGGGAGTCCAAGACACTTCTTGATATAAGAATTGACTGTTCTCTCCAGCTTCTCAATTTTTGTAATGGGGACCTCGTAGTCTGTTAGAGGCCACATCAGACAAGGGAGCAATCCAAATTGCAGGCACCACAGTTTCAGCTTGCCATAAAGCAGGGTATTGTTTATGCTAACAATGCCTTTGATGGTTTCTTCTCTCAGTTGGTCACTCTGATCTGAGTCCTTGAGGCTTGTGTTGTACCATCGCCCTAAGCTCTTGACTGGCATCTCCAACACCATTGGGATGGGTGTTTCGTTGACATGGAATCTCTGGTCCACAAGTTTCCCTCTGATGATGGATATGCTTCTGGATTTGCTGGGTTTTAACTTCATCCATACCCACATTATGTTGGCATGAAGCTTTTCCAGTAGACGTTTGGTACATGCAATGTTTGAGGTCAGGGTGGTCTAATATTTTGTTTGCTAATATTGATGAGGTAAAGATAAATGTTTTTGTTTCTTTTGAAGTGTTAATGGAAGAAAGATATCCCATTAACACTTCACAGAAATACTGAAGGGGATTGAGAGAGATTAAAGTCTAGAATCCCTTCAAGTTTATATATGACTTTTGACCAGAACTTATGTATGTACAGTTTCAGAAGGAATAGATATAATCATGTAATCTATTTTGACAGTATGTACATGTATTAGTGTTGACATGGCCTATATGAGACAATTTACTTTTTGTGATATATACTCTAGTATTTTGTATTTTAAAAACTGTATTCTGGAATTACTAGGTATGGCCAAAATAACTTTGCAAAGTTTTAAAAGGTAGGTCAGTACAGTGACCTCCACTAATAATGGTGCCAAGATTAGTGAGGGTACTGTATATTCAATAAAAAATTCCATTTATTTGTAGGTAGAGAAATTATGGGATCATTGGAAGCTAGGATATTATATATTCGTGATAATGATGTGTGTTTTCTGGAATATACAAAAGTCATAAATTAATAATTTTAAAAAAAATATCTCCTAAGTTCAATATTCCTTTCTCTTTAATTTTCAGGAAGATAATTTTTTTTTTTTTTTTTTTTTGATAGTGAACATGTTCCATAATGGTGTCCAACTGGATGGTGAGGAGATGAGATGAAAAAGACTGTTAGCTTTCCACTACACTAATAATGTCGTACTCATAGTATGATATTTAAACTAAGGTCGGGTCTTACAGCTGAAGAGAAACAAATGTTAAGGAACTGTTACTCTGGGGCGAGCGCTCCTAATGCTCAAGATCTTTAATTGTCTAATATTTTTACCTAATCTTGATGGATGTACAGGTCACTTTTTAAAGACTTGGGAATCTTTGTGGTTGGACTTATTGTCAACTAAAGGTATTTTTTTTTTTGTACAGAGCATGTGTTATGGTTTTTAATAAAAAAATAAAATAAAAAAAAAACATTTTGAAAGAAAGATTGACACACCATGGCACTATTTTTTTTTTTTCTTCCTTTTTTTCTCTCTTTGGTTGGGCTGGATGAAAATGTTAAACCTGAGTGGAGATCTTTGTACAAGCCACCATTATCTAAGAGCGTATGGGAAATACAGTAAAGAATCCTTCATGGTATCATTGCTGTAAACTCTTTTATTTCTGTTCTAAATCCAGAAGTTAGTTCTGAATGTCCCTTTTGTTCTCAAAGGGAAACAGTGTTTCATGCTTTTATGCAATGTTCTAGATTAGAACCATTATTTATGTTATTACAAAAAAATCTTCTTTTGGGACAAGCAAAACTATAATATATATTAGTAGGAAAAATAAAATCGAGCTGAAGTATAAAATTCTGAAAGATTTGTCTACTTTTGAGTGTTTGTCATTTAGCATTGTGTGTTGTTTTTGAAGGTGATTTGGTTTTTTTCTTTGTAATTAATTTTCTTGTATAGTTGTGTGAAGAATTATTGTGAATAAAGTTTTTTCAAAATTCAAATTCTCTCTCTCTCTCTCTCTCTCTCTCTCTCTCTCTCTCGTCACAAATAGAAAGTGAAAGTAAGTTAGAGTTCATCTGTCACCATTTTATGCTGTTAAAATACGAATACGAGCGTCAAAGTGTTTAATAGAAACGTTTATCAAAGTTTATGCAGGAATTTCCGTGTATCTTTATGATGTTAAAGCTGGAGGATTTGAGAACCTGTAACTTGTGAAAGTTTGATCAAGGTGAGTGTTCAGGTGTGGTGACTTCCTCATACTAATATGAATCTCTGGAGGACATTTTAAGTGATTGTTTGTTTGATGTAAAATCTTTTATAAAGGGTTTCTTTTGTGTTTTGAGATGTCTGCGATCCTTCAGAAGTTTAACAGCGTATATGTAAATGTGTAATTGAGCTTGAGTTAACGCAGTCACATGATCCTTTTTCTTCCAGACTCAAGATATGTTATTATGATGGTTTTTTAATCAGATTCACACGCAGCTTCATCATGGGTGATTCACAAGGATCCAGACATGGAGATTTTTCTCCAGGATGCAGGTACTTTCAACAAACACTGTTAAATATTGTATTATATCGCAGAAAAAGACAGTTTTTTTTTTTTTTTAATACTAACATGAAATGTTAAATAAAAAGGTCATAAAGTTACCTTAAAATGCTTTTTGATGAAAGATAAATGTGTTTATATTAATATGGTTCCTATCATAAAGAATGAACACAGTAATCTAAAGGATTGAACTGAATCTGTTCTGTTACAGTTCAGTCCAGCAGAAGAGCTCAAACCCAGAGTCCAGCTGTGTGTCTGTGAAGAGTAACTGCTCTATAACTGAGCCAATAACATTTAAGAGTGGAAACACACGGCCTGATCTCAGGTATATTACCAGCATTGTTGGACGTTAGGTGTTTCTGAAAAAAAAAAAAAAAAAAAAAAAATTCTACTAATAATAACAATATGAACCACACTAAGGATTGGTGAGCTGCTGGGTTCATGAGTATTAATTATGTTGTCTGCGTTCGCTCGAACTGATTTGCTGAAATCAAAACACGGACAGTAATAGGTGAGCGCCAGCCAATGAGATGCTGTTTGTGCATTAGTTTCTGCTTGCACACAGAAATGCATCATCAACTAGGCTTTATTGTTTACATTTGAGATGATTTGGCACATTGTGTGTTGTTTCAGAAGATGATTTGTTTTTTTCTTTGTATTTGTTTTTTTCCTGTGAATGTCGATTGTTTTGAAGTTTTTAAAACTATGGAAGTTTTGTTTGTTTTTGGAGATGATTTGGTGTTGTCATGAGAATTGTTATTATCGGGGGAAGACAAATTCTTATTGTGGGGCGAAATTTTACCGGTATATTGCAAATGATAAGATATCGCCCATCCCTAGTTTCAAGTATAGTCAGAACAAGAGGTATGCCTGTCAATTGTTGAATTTTATTTAGGGACAAGCAAAACTGACAATATATATTAGTAGGAAAAATAACATTGAGCAAAGCCTTGCCAAAGCATCACTGAAGTTTTTGCAGTTTGTTAAATATTAAGACTTGTGTGGCTTAATATAACATAAATGATGTCTTTTACTGAAATATGTAGTAGAAAACCCATGAAAGATTTACATTATTTAAAAAAATCCATGTTGTTTTATACATATTTTGGACAATGGGGGGCGCCATTATTTTAGGTGTGCAGTGCATCCCAATAGGGATGGCTGCAGCCTGAGGGGGCGACTGGAGCTCCACTCATGGGCGGAAATACGTCACCTCCACTAGTGGAGCTTATTGTAAGGGTAGGTTTAGGGTTGGGGTAGGTGTAGACGTTAATAAAACACAAATCAATTTTGCATCATTTAATTACTGTATTTGCATTATTGTAAGGGTAGGTTTAGGGTTGGGGTAGGTGTAGACATTATTAAAACAAGTGGAGGTGACATATTTCCTGTTCGAGAGTGGAGCTCCACTCGCCCATGTTCTGTAGCCAGACCCTTCTCGTGCATTCTGCGTCAATGACGTCAAATTGTTGCACTCTGTGAGCTACTGACACTACTTGTTGCTATCTTTACCGAAACACAAGTCTGACTAAGGCAAATACAGAATGTAATGAATACAAAAATACCCTTTAGGTCTTCTACAGACTTGATAAAGTGTTGTGGACAAAATAATACAATCCAGACTATTAGGTGACATTTCATTCATTTTAATGCTGTTGGTCAGAAAAACACAAATTACAAATAATGTAACAAAACTTATTCCATGACACATTTTATACAAGAACCCTTAGCTGTTATGAAATATCCATTTCATGCAAAATATCACAGCTGAATAACAAAAGTTTAAATTTACAACTGGAGTTAGGTCTAAATGATTTTAAATATAAAGTTATACGCGAGGGTTGACTTGCCTATTTGTCACCTGATTCTGATTCGGCAGGCCAGCTCTCTCCCCGTCATGGAGACTGACGAGAACAACTCATAACACATCTCGATTGAACAGCTACAGTGAGAAATTGCAGCTCCTTACAGCAAACACTCTCCCTCTCGGTTAGCATCAGCAAGCAATAGCCACAGAGACACCATCCATTTTACCCCACTCTCGCCTCCTCAACCCTCCGAACGTCTTCATTTTGATTTAATTTAAATTAAACGTCTTCAATGTTTTCATTCTCACTAATTTTGCGCTCTGGCTCAAATTGAAAAGGTTGAACAGATGACATTTTTGTAACACCGTGGGATCAAGATAACGGAGCCGAGTTTGGTGCAACCATTTGACGTCACTGTGCAGAATGTATTGCGATGTCAACAATGCGGCTTACTACCACTAATCTTTTTTTTTTTTTTTTTTTTTTTTTACAAATTTTATAACAATTAAGACATATTTTGTGAATTGTATACAATATCTTTATACTTTGGGGCAACAGTATTAAGGCATACAAGTTTTAATACCAGGGGTTCATTTTAAATCAAGAGTGTTGATTGGTTTTAAAACTATGAAAGATTTGTTTACATTTGAGATGATTTGGCACATTGTGTGTTGTTTCAGAAGATGATTTGTTTTTATCTTTGTATTTGTTTTTTTCCTGTGAGTGTCGATTGTTTTGAAGTTTTAAAAACAATGGAAGTTTTGTTTGTTTTTGGAGATGATTTGGTGTTGTCATGAGAATTGTGTGTTGTTTTTGAAGGTGATTTGGCTTTTTTTTTTCTAACATGAAATGTTAAATAAAAAGATCATAAAGTTTCCTCAAAGTGCTTTTTGATGAAAGATAAATGTGTTTATATTAATATGGTTCATATCATAAAGAATGAACACAGTAATCTAAAAGATTAAACTGAATCTGTTCTGTTACAGTTCAGTCCAGCAGAAGAGCTCAAACCCAGAGTCCAGCTGTGTGTCTGTGAAGAGTAACTGGTCTATGGAGGACCCAATACATTTTAAGAGCGGAAACACACAGCCTGATCCCAGGTATATTATTTCTATAAAATATATGCTTATAGTCGTTATTAATATACAGCAGTGTAATGAGTTCAGTAAGTTTCAGTCTATTAATGATTTCCATTGTGTCCTTGTGCAAAGCTCGATGTATTGTATTGTTAAAACATTCACACACTGTAAAATCTGTTGGTCTGTTACTCAGTTAATGACACAATTACATCAATATCAGTGTGTCTGATTCTTTACCCTCTTCATTCTGATTTAAGGTCGAATCTTTTATCCAGTCCAGTTAAAAACAAAACTGTGAACACGCCTGTGATTCGACCACAAGACTCTAATGAAAGCATGAATCCTGGTTTCAGGTAAAATGGAGGACTTTTTTGTTGTTGTTGTTTAATTTTAGATCACACATTACTCAATCACATGATTAATAATATAAATATTTCAGAAAACTAATGATGTTCTGTGTCTCATAATACAGCAAACAAATAAATCCATTTTGTATTTTGTATTTACTCCTTAAACTTGTATAATAATCTGGTATTTTAATCTTACAGCCATGACTCTAAACCTGAGGTCTTAAACACACTGAGATCAAATCTGAGAAAGAAGTTTGAGTGTTTGTATGAGGGAATATCAAAGCAGGGAAACCCAACACTCCTGAATGAGATCTACACAGAGCTCTACATCACAGAGAGTGAAAGTGGAGAGATCAATAATGAGCATGAGGTGAGACAGATTGAGACACAGTCCAGGAGAGCAGAAACAGAGGACACAACGATCAAATGCAGTGACATCTTTAGACCTTTACCTGGACAAGACAAACCCATCAGAACTGTGCTGACAAAGGGAGTTGCTGGCATTGGAAAAACAGTCTCTGTGCAGAAGTTCATCCTGGACTGGGCTGAAGGGAAAGAGAATCAGGACATCCAGCTCATATTTCCTCTTCCTTTCAGAGAGATCAACTTCATGAAGGACAAAACACTCAGTCTTTCAGATCTTCTTCAGTTCTTTTTCCCTGAAACAAAAGAAATGGAAATATCCAGTGATAAGTATAAAGTTTCCTTCATCTTTGATGGTCTGGATGAGTGTCGTCTGTCTCTGGATTTTCAGAGCGATGTGAGGTTGTGTGATGTGACTGAATCAGCCTCAGTGGACGTGCTGCTGATGAACCTCATTGCGGGGAATCTGCTTCCCTCTGCTCTCATCTGGATCACCTCCAGACCAGCAGCAGCTGATCTCGTCCCCTCTGAGTGTGTCCATCGAGTGACAGAGGTACGAGGCTTCAGTGAGCCACAGAAGCAGGAATACTTCAGGAAAAGAATCAGTGATCGGAGTCTGTCCGACAGGATCATCTCACACCTGGAGTCATCAAGGAGCCTCTTTATTATGTGTCACATCCCAGTGTTCTGCTGGATCTCAGCCGCTGTTCTAGAGAAGATGTTGAGTGAAGCAGAGAGAGGAGAGATTCCCAAGACTCTGACTCAAATGTACACACACTTTCTGATCCTTCAGACCAACATCAAACATGAGAAGGACTATGAGAAGAAAGTGAAAGATGAAGACATGATTGTCAAACTAGGGAAACTGGCATTTCAGCAGCTTGTGAAAGGCAACCTGATCTTCTATGAGGAAGACCTGAGAGAGTGTGGCATTGATGTGACAGAAGCATCAGTGTACTCAGGATTGTGCACTCAGATCTTCAGAGAGGAGTTGGGCTTGTATCAGGGGAAAGTCTTCTGCTTTGTTCATCTGAGCATTCAGGAACATCTAGCAGCTCTATATGTGCATCTCTCCTTTATAAACAAGAACATCAATGTGTTTGACCAGATTACCAAACCAACTAATGGAGACGATTTTTCACTATCTGATCTCCATCAGAGAGCTGTGGATGAGGCTTTAGACTGTAAAAATGGGCATCTGGACCTTTTCCTTCGTTTCCTTCTGGGTCTGTCAGTGGAGTCTAATCAGAGTCTCTTACAAGAACTAAAGACACAGACAGGAAACAGCTCTCACAACAATGAGAAAACAGTTCACTATATCAAAGAGAAGATCAGTGAGAATCCCTCTCCAGATAAATACATCAATCTGTTTCACTGTCTGAATGAACTGGGTGATCTTTCACTAGTGAATGAAGCTCAACCT
The DNA here is from genome assembly GCF_019924925.1 of Ctenopharyngodon idella. Classification (NCBI taxonomy): domain Eukaryota; kingdom Metazoa; phylum Chordata; class Actinopteri; order Cypriniformes; family Xenocyprididae; genus Ctenopharyngodon; species Ctenopharyngodon idella. The sequence continues at coordinate 31,590,929 of NC_067236.1, forward strand.
TGTATGTGGTCTGGAGGATTACGTCATGTGAAACTCTCCTCATCTCAGTGGTCAGCTTTAGTTTTTGTGTTTTTGACTTCAGAGCAGACAATACAGGAGTTTAACCTGAAAGACTTAATTGGATACACAAATCATCAGTAAGTAACACTGAGTACAATCATTACAGTCTGAAACATTATGAACAAAGAGAAAGAAGAATCTGATAAATCTGTAATCCTGCAGATGTCACACAGAGTTTAGTAGTTCATATTTTTATGTTCTTTTATTTCTCTCTCACACAAACACTCCCAAAAATCACTCCTCCATACCGTAATAAAGCACAGGGATACAAACTTGTCTGTTTTGAATCCAAAATAGGTCATTTGTGTTCATGCACACTGGGCATACGTGTACAAGTGTAAACAGTTGACTCTTGCACATGTAGGTAGCTGCAGTTTACAAAAATGCAGAGTTTAACTGCACAGCTAAAAATGTCAGCGAAGATTGCAGTTCAGTCTCCATGTTATTGTTTACACGGTCGTCAAGGATACGCAGAGTGAACGTGGGCAGCCACGCCCTCATTTTCAAACTAAAACAGGCTCTGCAGCGTTTTCGAAAGTCTCCGTTTTCAAGGTTCAAAAACGCCAGCGTAGTGTAAACGACAGCCGTAACCGTAGCAAAACGTATGTGTTTTAAAACAAAAACGCACTAGTGTAAACGGGGCCTCAGTTTGAAGGATCCTTTGAAGGCAGCCTTCGTTTCACCTCCTTCATTCAGCTCATTTTGAAGGATGCATCAGGTGTATCCTTTGTGTCCTTCAATCACCCACAATCCTTTGCAAACATTCCAATCCACGAAAAAGAACTGATGGAAACGAGTCTGCACTTATCGGAGTTCATTATGAAATGCAAGACAAAAATAATGTTTTCAGTGATGAAGGCATACATGTTATCTTTTGTTTTGGTGTAAACTGCCAGTAATGTAAGCCACTGGGAGACACAGACGGTTGTCATTCACTGTATTGTATTAAGAAAAGATTTTTAATACAAAATTAATACAAAGTTTTATTAGTATTTTTGTGCTGTTGGAGCGGGAACATGTGTGGCGTAGCCATGAACACTTACTAGAGCGTCTCATTCTAGTGTTTAATGCTGAGGAGGACTCGAGTCTACAAGCCTCAGAAGGACTGGACTGTTTGAGAAACACCCAATATCAATATGCAGGAGACTCCCGGAACTTCCGGAAATGTCTCTCCTGAAATTACGATGGTTGACATAGTGATAACCATAGCAACGGACAGGTCAAAAAAAATCTGATATGTCAAAATAGATCTGTCACTAAGTGTTGTAGTGTGAATGCAGACTAATAGACCTTATATGATAATTTATCTAGACATTTGATTATTCTATTTAACTCTTTACTCTTACTGTACTACTGAGATCTAGTATGTACTGAACCCTGGTCGTAGATTTACGGTAACAACGGATACATCGTTATCTGCTGAAGTCAATAATTTCAGAGTAAGTCAGAATAAAGCCAAATGTAACAATTTATTAGTCAGGTAAATGTATCATGCCAATTACATAATCAATTCAAAGATGATCAATACAAAACATCAAATGCTCAGAAAAAGAGTAAAAAGATGCATACCTGACAGTAGAAAATTGCACACTGCTGAGTGTCCTAGACTCCTGCAACATCTCTTTAAACCTTTCGACCTTTTGACCTTTAGACCTTTGTACCAGTCATTTCAAATGATACCAAACATGTATAGTGTTGTATGATAACGAAGGAAAGGAAATGTAGATTAAGGCAATGCTGAGGTGTGATTGACTCAGTGTGATTGTGTCTCGGATGGGGATGCTAATTTTGCAAGAGAGAGTTCAAATGTTAATTTCCTTTGTTTTCTCAAAGAGTAGCCCAGCATCAGTCTAGCATCAGTCTTACAAAAGAAAAAACAAATCTGTGTTGGCAGAATATGTTCAGTAACTTCTTCAGTTAGATACTAATAAAACTTTTTCACATGTCCTTTTTAAAGCAGTGTTTATTGAAGGTATTTAATGTAATATTTACCTACAATATTACTCATAGTATTCATTGTTATTATTAGCATTAATAATTAACATATTTTATATTTTCAAATAGTGACGCAGTAAATACAGCAGATGAAGTTCTTCAGAAGATGCTGCCTGTGGTTACAGCAACTAGATCAGCTTGGTAAGTAACACTGAGAACAATCATCACTGTGAAAACTTTATAACATTTTTTTACTTAAAAATATAAATTAATGGTTCAACAAAAAATATGAGCGTCACACTTCAGCTTTTAAACCCTCCACCTATCTGACCTGCTAGGCTTCTATTGTAAGAGCATTACTGTAAATGTGTTTCTGTTCATTTTTACAAACTGAGACATGATAAAATGACTTTGTGTTTTAGCTAATGTGTTTTAGCTGAGGTAAATGTATGTTATCTGCAGTGAGTTGAGGCGATCCTAATATTATCCATGTTTCTTTCATGCTATAACTAGTAGTAAAGAGGAAAAGATAACCGGTTCGCTCGTGCTCCGCACTGCTGCTTGAACTGAGACACTACAGCGATCTGTCAGCCACATTAAAGAGCGCCAAAAACACATTTATTGCTTGAATTTCTTAATACGTTTGACAGAATTTGAAAGCTGAGATTTTCTTATCAAAAGTGCATCAACTGAAAACAGCACAGACTAAAAGATTGATTCTCTGGATTTATGGACTGAATAAAGTAAAAATAAAGATCATTTAAAAATTAGGGATGCTCCGATAGATCGACTGCAGATCGTTATCGGCCGATAATCAGATTCTATTGCTGTGACCCAATTCAGAGGCTGCATCCTTCGAAGGCCGAGTGTGTCACAGTGAAGGCTGTCCCAATTAGAAGACTCCTCCAAATGTGGCTTCCGTTTGTCGTGAAATGATGGGTACATCAGATAAATCCAAGATCAGTGTCCGTAGGCTAGACCGTCCCATCTAACAACGCTCATATCGACCTTCGAAGGATGCAGCCTCTGAATTAGGACACAGCTTATGAATCGATCAGGAGTCACTAAAACAGGCCGATCTCACCAACCAAACGCATAATTGATTATGTCAGACTTTAGCGTCACAGTCATTTCATCACCAGTGTGGAGTTATTACACGGTCTCACGTAACAATGACTTTTAAGCCTTACGATTTAAGAACATTGTGCAGTAAGAAGTGAAACAGCGCTCATTCGATACGTGCGCATGGTTTCTGAGAGCGGTTCTGAGCGCAGTCAGCGCACACACCTGGAACACATAAAGCTGCTGCTCATACAGAGCGTGAGTACTTACACCTGTTTCACACACACTCCGTCTGCAGTACGTATGCGTTGCAGGAGCAGCACGCGCATATTGTGCTTTCACGTATGTCGCGTTTGCAGTGCGCAGCTGATCCGTGGCTGCAGTGGCGTAGGCAGAATTTTATTTTTGGCCGAGCCTGGGCAAAAGTGAGCGGGCACTTTCACATAGGGTCCTATAGCCTACATATTTCTTATAGCCAAAAGCAAACTAACGGACTAGGGGTGTGCAGTATTGACAAAAAATTATATCTTGATATTATCTGAGATTTTCTCGATAGCGATAATTAGACGATATTTTGCTGAGTGTGTTATTGTGTTGGTACCTTGGCAGGTTTTTCCCGTGGGCAGCTGACTCCTAAAGTTTTTGATATTCTTCATATTTTGTGCGGTGGTTAGTTTGCAGCAGTGACTGAAATTATCTTTTCCAATAAGTTTAAAATGATTTTTTACCTTTTACCATTTTTACCTTTATTTTTTAACCTAATTAAATTTATGCCTCATCTTTTGTGTCAAATTAATTAACAAATCTTTTGTGTCATTTAATCAAATTTAATTAGAACAATAAGATACACTAGGGCTGTTACCAATCAAATGAAATCTATATCAACAAAATTAATCTTTGCAATGCAGTGGAAACACAGAAACTTCATCTAAAGTGCTTTTATATGCATTTATACACTCTGTTTGATGCAGTTCAGAGCTGATAAATGCATTTAAACTGCAGTTACAAATGCATATAATGGTTTACATAAACATAAACATAAAACGCTGAATATTGATATTTTGAAATTATTAAAAATGAAAAGGTACTTTAAATGTGACATCAGTTGGCAGCAAGTCGCTGTCAATGAGTGAGTCATTAGTTTCAGCCGATTCATTCAAACGGCTGATTCTTTCAGGAACAAAGCTTATCATAAACTAGCGCTGAGCCCAATCTGCCCTACCTAAACTTTCAGCCAGGAGTCGCTACTGATATTGAGTCCGTTATAGGGGTGTGAGATAATATTGTGATTGTTGTTTTAACGATATGCGATCTGAAATTATTGAGTATTTCTCTCACTTTACAAAAACAAACACAGAGAGTCGCACGCATCGCATACACTACGTGATGTAACGTTAGTCTAGTAGGTTAGACTAGTGCGCTGGCGCATTTAGAGTGCACGCTTTCACTGCGTGATTAAAACATTTGTAATGCACCCAATATTGAAGATAAGGGGGTAAAAGTACATCTGTATGTGTCTTAAATATTTATATCATTTAATCAATATCACATGAAGAGTGCAGTTTTTCTCCAAATATCAACATGATTACAAATGTGATATTGATTTTATACAACAGTTCAAAAAACAAGAAGTTAATATTTAGTGACTTACATTTTAGATACAATATTGCCTATTTTCGCTCTATTTCGCCAACAAAAATATTTCCAAACAAAGCTGCAGGAGTCAGGATTGATTTGCGTGTCTGAGCAACACATGCCGGTGAATGAACGACTCGTTTGAATGAATGATTCAATGATTCACACTTTAAACATTTTGTAAGCTTTATATCCTGATCGCTGAACACATCAGACACACTTTTGGCAGAATTCTAATGTCCTTGCGTTATTCAGCCTGAGGGTGGCGCTCTATCGATGATTGACAGACTTTAGTTCACACGACAAACGCATAGAATGCCATCTTAGAATTGCCTTAATGTAGTATTTATTGTGTCCAAATGTTGTTTTAGAATATTACAAGTTAGAAGTTCCAGTGAGGAAAACAAAGTCACGTCTTTTCTCAGAACAAACATAAAACAAACACAACAGAACTACTGTATAAAGGCTATTCACATGAGCACGTTTAAATTAAAAGATTTATACTTTCATTAATTCATTACTCCACATAGGAAGAACAGATATGCCAACTAGTTATTGACCTGAAGCAGACACATATCTGAAGCGGACTGATATCGTCTTGGTCTGGAGTGAGGTTTATGTAAGGTACCATGAAAATAAGCGGCAGTCTGAAATCTGCCCCAATGGCGCTCTATGACAGCGCGCTGCAGTTCCATTTTTCACCACAGATTTACATCATAGACTGTCAAACAATATGGATGTGACGTCACCTGTAGATTTCTGAAGAGCATTTTTGAAGTGAAAATGAGGCCGCTGCCATCTTAGCAACGCGTCACCGCACGTCACTTTTCTAAAATCAAAATAAAACCGAACACCTCAAACTTGCAATAAATCAAGGTAAACACAACAGCCTTTTAAACATCTACAAACATCTCAGTTAGGCTCAGGTGCTCAAAAAGAGCATAAGGAAACCAATATCCTTCAAAAAGTTCTCTTCAATATAACGGATACATAAAATTAAAGAGTCAAAGCCTACTTACACTGGACGTGCTGGTTTGGGCCTCATCACCGGCTGCAACCACATCCTCATATATGCTCTCAAATATGAAACACCTGCGATTCAGCAACTACCTGCACATGCACTCACATTTGTGTAAAGTAGCCTTGTTGACAAGTTTGGGTGAGTAAAGGCAAAGCACACAAGATATAGTTCCTTCAATGTCCTGTAGATGGCAATATTGCTTTTTTTGTAGCAGAAATAAACTGCAGCAGAAAAAGTTAGGTGCCATGCAAAATGTAACAAACAAATAATTGTATAACTCATTACAAATGTATTAGAGTAAAGAGTACATATTTATTAAAAAATGTAGTCAAGTAGAGAGTAAAAGTTGCTAATAACTTTGATACTCAGAAACAGGTACAAAATAGTCACAACCTTAAGTACACTAACTAGGGGAGAGCGGGGCACAACCTAACGCTTTTTGACTTTCTCAGTTTGTGTAAATCTACTTAAGGTTCAGAGAATTAATTTTGTTCCACATTAATTTCACACATGTCTGCTACAAATATGTCATTAATGCAGTGTATACTTTTTTCTTTATTTACCCCGAAAGAAGAGAAGTGAAATGTGACAACATGCCCCATAGGCGGGGCACACTGTAACATGACCATATGACAGCTTAAAATGTTATCTGATCTAATCAAAATAATATACATGATAAACTAAAATATTTTGTCATTAAAAGACAATTATTATTTCTTTCTAGGGCTGCAACAAACGATTATTTTGATAATCGATTAATCTGCAGATTATTGGAACGATTAATCGACTAATTGCCGATTATTGCGCTGATTAATCAGTATGCTTTGATAGATTATTCCACTTTAGCAATTAGTTAAAATATTGAGTTATACTTTAACTAATAAATAAAAATCACTTCAGCTTTTAGACGAGCCAGTACCAGTGCTGAACATTGCTTAAAATAATATTTTATGAATGTTCAGGTTCTTCCACTCAGTCTTTATTCACCTTTTCTTCATGGTATCTCAACAGATATTCATAAAAGTTAATTATGCCAATTGTATTGGTAACTGTATAGAATAGCATAGCTCTAATAGCGGAGCACATTGTAACGCAGTGTTACAACGAACCTGATCTGTGCAACTGGAATTTAAACTTGGTTAGTGTCTTCTGCTAGTTAGTGAAACATTAAAGAACTAACAGATTGGAGATTAAAATAATATCAGATTTTACTTTTACTTTTACTTTTGCTATTGTTAAATAAATATTCAGTGATATCTTCCAAAGATTTCTGAATTTTGGCGCAATTTTTTTTCTCTGTATTTTGCCGATATGGCAACTAGTAAATACACTAATTTTCATCATGCTATCATGTGTGGAAGTATTTAAACCATGTGTGTTACAACTAACCCCGCTTTAGGTTGTGCCCCACGCTTCCCTAATTACATTTACACAAACACACTCCTGGTTTTCGGAAACAGACTGTAATTTTAGGATGATTCATACAATTGTTTCTACAAGGTTTATGATGCTTTTGGGAAATGTGGCCCTGTAAGTTTTGAGAGAGTGTGAAGAGTGTGTCATTGTTCTCTACAGGTTGTGGGATTGTGGTGTCACAGATGAAGGTTGTGCTGCTCTGGCTTCAGCTCTGAGATCAAACCCCTCACACCTGAGAGAACTGGATCTGTCTGGAAATAAACTAGGAGACTCGGGAGTGAAGATGATTTCTGCTGTACTGGAGAATCCTCACTGTAAACTGGAGGATCTGGGGTAAGATCATACGCGACTCTCACATGAAACTGTGTCACTGTGAATTTTGCAATTTCAATAATTCATAAAGTAACATTAAAATGGAATAGAATTCAGGGAAAACTATTATTACATTCATTCATTCAAATTACCTTTCATCAATTTAAAGGGTTAGTTCACTCAAAAATGATTTTTTTTCAACCTGTTAGCCAGTTAGTCATGATTAAAATAAAGTTTATGTAATATATGTGTGTGTACTGTGTATATTTGTATAATTTATACATATACATGTATATATTTAGGGACAATATAAAAATATAAAAATCAACTAGATAAAAAAGTTTGTAGACAAACTTTAAGTTGGCTTGAAAAAGCCGGTCCAGAAAGTTTGAAGAAGTTTTAAAAGTTCGTAGTTTGAAGCTTTTCAGTTTGAAATAGTTTAAGTTTTAAAATTGTAGTTTTAAAAGCTAGATAGATAGATAGATTTTAATTTGCTATGTGATTGCTAGGGTACTCGGGGTGGTTGCTAGGGTGTTGCTATGCGGTTGCTAAGGTATCCTGGGTGGTTGCTAGGGTGTTGCTCTGCGGTTGCTAGGGTACTCGGGGTGGTTGCTAGGGTATTGCTATGAGGTTGCTAGGATATTCTAGGAGGTTGCTATGCTGTTCTGGGTGGTTGCTATGTGGTTGCTAGGGTGCTCTGTGTGGTTGCTATGATATAGATAGATAGATAGATCTGGTTTGATAGATAGATAGATAGATAGATAGATACATTTAGCTTGACAGATAGATAGATAGATAGATAGATAGATTAAATGAGTTTGTGTCACGGGAATCATACGCGGATGCAAGTTGCAAGTAAAAATCTCTTTATTGAGAAAACAATAGAGTCCAACACGTTGCAGCCAGCAGGAGAGTGGTGACACAGGGACTTCGATGGGCAATCCTGAACAGAAGAGTGAAGACCGTGTGTAGAGTATCCGGAGTGAAAGGAGAACACCAGGTGAGTAATCCAAACGGGACTGGAACCGGAACAGCACGACACGATGACTCAGACAGAGGAACACACAGGAGAACAGGAAGCAGCACGGGCGATCTCCAGCAACGATCTGACAAACATGGGACGAAAGACAGGGCAATAAATAGGCTGGTAGATGACATTCAGCTGCCGCTGATCACTGGTAATCAGCGGTGACGCCCACATGAAACAATCAGCGTGACGAAACACACACACACACACACAAACACACAAGACCAGAATGAGACAGCGGATTACCAACCGTGACAGTACCCTCCCTCCTAGGAACGCCTCCTGGCGTTCCCAGACGAACTTACCTGTCGATTGTAATCATCGATAAGGGAGTGATCCAGGATGTCCCTAGCAGGAACCCAACTTCTCTCCTCCGGACTTCGGATTCCAGACTGGGAAAGATAGGTGGCTGGTAACCTAAGCTACATTCAAACGGAGAGAGGCCCGTGGATGACACTGGTAATGAGTTATGAGCGTACTCAACCATAGAGAGTTGCTGACTCCAGGAGGAAGGATTCTTGGATACCAAACATCGCAACACTCTCTCCAAATCCTGGTTGGCTCTCTCGGTTTGGCCATTGCTTTGAGGATGGAACCCCGAAGACAGACTGACAGTCGCACCCAGTAACTTACAAAACTCCTGCCAAAATTTGGACACAAATTGGGGACCCCTGTCGGAAACCACGTCCATCGGGAGGCCATGTAACCGAAAGACGTGATCTACAACAGTTACCGCTGTCTCCTTGGCAGATGGTAATTTAGGCAAGGGAATAAATGAGCCGCCTTTGAGAACCGGTCCACTACGGTCAAAACGACTGTCTTTCCCTGGGAGGGTGGGAGGGCGGTAATGAAATCTAGCGCAATGTGGGACCAGGGTCTCGAAGGGACAGACAGCGGTTGGAGTAACCCATCTGGGGGTCGATTGGAAGTCTTACCAGTGGCACAAACCGAACAAGCCAAAACAAAATTGCAAATGTCGTGAGCCATCAATGGCCACCAGAATCGTTGCTTGACCAAAAAACTGGTGCGATTGACTCCTGGATGAAAAGCAACGTTGGAACAATGCCCCCACTTGATAACGTCGGACCGTAACCCCTCCGGCACAAATAAACGATTCGGTGGGCAACCGAGCGGAGGCGTTACCCCTTCTAAGGCCGTACTGACCCTCGATTCGACCTCCCATGTAAGAGTGGAGACCACTAATGTCTCGGGTAAAATACATTCGGGAGTAGACAGGCGTTCGGAAGGATCAAAAATACGTGACAAAGAATCGGGTTTGATATTCTTGGAACCCGGGCGGTACGAGAGAGAAAAATCAAATCGTCCGAAAAAAAGTGCCCACCGAGCCTGCCTGGAGTTAAGTCTTTTAGCAGACCTGATATATTCCAGGTTCTTATGATCAGTCCAAACGATAAAAGGTACCCCCGAACCTTCTAACCAATGACGCCATTCTTCCAACGCTAATTTGACCGCCAACAACTCTCTGTTACCAATGTCATAATTACGTTCAGCGGGTGATAAACGATGGGACAAAAACGCGCAGGGATGCATCTTGTCGTCTGTGGAAGAACGTTGAGACAGAACTGCACCTACCCCCACCTCTGACGCATCGACCTCCACCACGAACTGACGTGAAGGATCAGGGGCTATGAGAATGGGGGCCGAAACGAAGCGGCTCTTAAGTTTGGCGAATGCAGCCTCAGCTGTATCGGACCACCTGAACGTTGTTCTGGGGGAGGTCAAGGCGGTCAGAGGCGCGGCTAGTTGGCTGAAATTACGAATGAAACGCCGGTAAAAATTGGCAAACCCCAGAAACCTCTGTAGGGCCTTACGGGAATCTGGACTT